>NC_044306.2:60741989-61366989 GCF_007474595.2 Lynx canadensis
AGGCAATTTTTAAAAATTGTTTTCTTTTTTTAAAAATTTATTTAAACCCAAGTTAGTTAACATATAGTGTAATAATGATTTCAGGGGTAGAATTTATGATTCATCACTTACATATAACACCTAGTGCCTATCCTAATGAGTGCCTTCCTTAATGCCCATCACTCATTTAGCCCATCCCCCAGCCAACATCCCTCCAGTACCCTCAGTTTGTTCTCTGTATTAAGAATCTCTTATGGTTTGCCTCCCTCTCTGTTTTATCTTATTTTTCTTCCCTTCCCTACATTCTCCTGTTTTGTTTCTTAAATTCCACATATAGGTGAAATTGTATGATATTTATATTGATTTTTTTTTTCTGATACAAGTGGTCAATGAATATTCAAAAAGGATGTTCAACATATTAATCATGGAAATGTAAATAAAACCAAAATAAATTCCCATTTTATATCCATTACAATGACTAAAATTAACATTACTGATAATATCAAATAGTAGTGAAGAAGTGGGTTAGATAAAACTTTCATCTTTGCGTGGTAGGATTGCAAAATAATAAACCATGTCAAGAAAGAGTTTGGTAGTTTTCTCAAAATGTTCACCATATGACCCAGCAATTCTACTCTGAGGTAATTAGTCACAGAACAAAAAAAAAACAACAAAAAACAACAACTTTAAAAAAGACACACAATAGCCATGTAGGTGAATAATTATAATAACTATATTTAGACAAGTCAAAATCAGAAAATGTCCAAATAAAGGAATAAATTCATTTTCATGCAATAGAGTATAACTCAGGGGGGGAATAAAAGGAAAACATTATTGATACAGTTACAGGGATAAACCTCAAAAACATTACGCTGACCAAATAAGGAAGACACAGAGACAAATTAAACATTTTCTGTTATATGAAGGTCAAAAATCACCAAAATAATTTCTAGTAATAGAAATCAGACCTGTGGTTTCCTGGGGAAAGAGGCTGATGAGAAATGCTAAACTGACTCCACTGGCCCACAAGAGATTTTTCTGTGTTATAATGTTTCTATAACTTGTTTGGAGGGCAATATATGGCTCCATAAATTTATCATAACTCATAGACTTGTACACTCACATTAGGTACAACTTAAATTATTCCTCTACAAATTTGATTTAAAATGCCGGTATAGTGGGGCGCCTGGGTGGCTTCAGTCGGTTAAGCATCCGACTTCGGCTCAGGTCATGATCTCACGGTCTGTGAATTTGAATCCTGCATCGGGCTCTGTGCTGACAGCTCAGAGCCTGGTGCCCATTTCAGATTCTGTGTCTCCCTCTCTCTCTGCCCCTCCCTGTTCATGCTCTGTCTCTGTCTCAAACATAAATAAAACGTTAAAAAAATTAAAAATAAATAATAAAATAAAATGCCGGCATAGAAGTCTTTTAATCTTTTAAATTTATTTAATTTTTTTTCTCTCTGCCCCTCCCCTGTTCATGCTCTGTCTCTGTCTCTATCTCAAAAATAAATAACGTTAAAAAAAATTAAAAAAAATAATAAATAAAATGCCGGCATAGAAGTCTTCTTAATCTTTTAAATTTATTTAATTTTTTTCATCTTGAGGATAAGTGCATATGTACTATCCCTTATACAGTCAAAATCTTGTTTGAAAAATATACTTGGAGTAGAACTTTTTCTTGATAATCTCTTCCTTTTGCTCTTGTTTAAATCTTATGGGGAAAGTTTTTAGTTCTTAATTCTTTCAAATTCAGAAATAATATTATATGTCCTGTTTCCAGCCATCTAAGTACATAAAATAATGTTATTAAGTTGTCAGCCCATATCTAAGCTATCAAACTCATAACATGGGTTGAAAGGAAATATCATTAGCATTTTTCCTACAAACCATTTCACATGGTGAAAACTCCAGAAACCGACTATCAATTTTCGTGAGAGGTCCACAGTAGGAGACTAGAAAATACAATATGTGAGAACATATGGCAAATACTTACATAAATGAAATACAGCCTATACAGATGGTTTACCTTAGAGAATAGAGTGGCATGCTGGGTTGTTTTTTGTAGTCAGTCTGCTCCAAGATAGAGTGTGGTATCGAGTGAGAGTTGGCACTAGTAACTTAACGTAGAAGAAAAAAATCTATCAAACCCATATGGTAACTTTGTTTAAAAAAATTTTTTTTGATGTTTATTTACTTTTTGAGAAGACAGAGAGACAGAGCATGAGTGGGGAGGGGCAGAGAGAGAGGGAGAACAGAGTCCCAAAGCAGACCCCAGGCTCCAAGCTGTCAGCACAGAGCGGGACATGGCGCTCAAAACGCACCAACTGTGAGACCATGAACTGAGCTGAAGTCAGACGCTTAACTGACTGAGCCACCCAGGTGCCCCTATATGGGTAACTTTGAAAACACTTTCTTTCTAGCTGGAATCCTCAAGTTTGTTTAGCCAGCTCTTCCAACAGATTTGTAATAAAGGTAAAAATAAAAATAATAATCCATAGTAATTACTAAACCGGTGCCGGAAGATGTGTAAAGTTTTTCAAAAACTGACAAATCACAAATTAGGTAAAGACTAAGCTCTAAGCAAATTTATAGAAGTGTGAAATAAGAAAGCCAAACAAATTTACTATTCCTATCTTTCAGGCATATGTACCTGTGGCTGTTTGTGATCTGTCATGTGTCTTCAACTCTCTCCCTTCACACGGATACTTCTGGAGTCACCTGTGAATCTCTGCTGCAGGGCTTCTTCTCGATGACCTGAGTAGGCTCAGCACAAGAAGGCCAACTGAAGTTGCCTTAGAGTCCATGCCCCTAGAAGAAGTCCTCCTTACAGTGCTGAATGAGAGTTTGGCATTTAAATACCCACTCCTTGCTTTCACGGAAATAATTCTGAGTAAGGTTCTCTACACTGTCTCTTAGAATCGCCAGTGGAATCAGGGTACTCCTTTGTCCACAGTTGCTAAATTGCTTAATACATGCTCTTTATTGGTTTCCTTCTTCCTGTCTCACTTTCCCACTCCATTAACAGTGTTAACTGAGATCTATTTCCAACTAACTAATCATACTCATATCATTGTCTTGGTAACTGCTTTTCAGGTAGATAAAAGACAGTTACCTAAAGAAAAGGAAAAGTACCTAAAAGTTACATACATTTTTGTAATTGAAATATTTCTAATTGCAAAGAAGGTGTACATAAAGTCTGGATAATTTCATGCCTCTGACTTCTAAGCAAAAAAACACAAAATCAATATTCCCTAAGAAATGTAATTGAGGGAAGACATTGTAAGATAAAATCTATCTCATTGAAGTTTAGGCAAAGGTGAGGGTCATTTTTCATTGAAAGTTCTATAAACATGAATGTCTGTCTTTCTTTCTTTCTTTCTTTCTTTTCTTTCTTTCTTTCTTCTTTCTTTCCCCCGCCTTCTCCTTCTCTTCTCCTTCTCCTTCTCTTCTCTCTCTTCTCCTTCTCCTTCTCCTTCTCCTTCTCTTCTCCTTCTCCTTCTCCTTCTCCTTCTCCTTTTTTAATGTGGCTTGAGCATGGATCCCTGGTTCCTGCTTCGGATTCTTTGTCTCCCTCTCTCTGCCCATTCCCTGATTGCACTCTGTCTCTTTCTCTCTCTCTCAAAAATAAATAAACATTAAAAAAATTAAAAAAGATCCCAGTAATTCACTTTTGCTTTTAATTCCCTTGCCTTTGGGGATGTGTCGAGGAAGAGATTGCTACGGCTGAGGTCAGAGAGGTCTTTTCCTGCTTTCTCCTCTAAGGTTTTGATGGTTTCCTGTCTCACATTTAGGTCCTTATCCATTTTGAGTTATTTTTGTAAATGGTGTGAGAAAGTGGTCTAGTTTCAACCTTCTGCATGTTGCTGTCCAGTTCTCCCAGCACCATTTGTTAAAGAGACTGTCTTTTTTCCATTGGATGTTCTTTCCTGCTTTGTCAAAGATGAGTTGGTCATACGTTGTGGGTCTAGTTCTGGGGTTTCTATTCTATTCCATTGGTCTGTGTGTCTGTTTTTGTGCCAATACCATGCTGTCTTGATGATGACAGCTTTGTAGTAGAGGCTAAAGTCTGGGATTGTGATGCCTCCTGCTTTGGTTTTCTTCTTCAAATTCCTTGGCTATTCGGGGGCCTTTGTGGAGAAACGGGAACCCTCTTGCACTGTTGGTGGGAATGCAATTGGTGCAGCCGCTCTGGAAAGCAGTGTGGAGGTTCCTCAGAAAATTAAAATAGACTACCCTATGACCCAGCAATAGCACTGCTAGGAATTTACCCAAGGGATACAGGAAGAGTACTGATGCATAGGGGCACTTGTACCCCAATGTTCTAGCAGCACTCTCAACAATAGCCAATTATGGAAAGAGCCTAAATGTCCATCAACTGATGAATGGATAAAGAAATTGTGGTTTATATACACAATGGAATACTACGTGGCAATGAGAAAAAAATGAAATATGGCCTTTGTAGCAACGTGGATGGAACTGGAGAGTGTGATGCTAAGTGAAATAAGCCTACAGAGAAGACAGATACCATATGGTTTCACTCTTATGTGGATCCTGAGAAACTTAACAGGAACCCATGGGGGAGGGGAAGGGGAAAAAAAAAAAAAGACGTTAGAGTGGGAGAGAGCCAAAGCATAAGAGACTGTTAAAAACTGAGAACAAACTGAGGGTTGATGGGGGTGGGGAGGGAGGGAGGGTGGGTGATGGTATTGAGTAGGGCACCTTTTGGGATGAGCACTGGGTGTTGATGGAACCAATTTGTCAATAAATTTCATATATAAAAAAAAATTAAAAAGAAATGTGACTTGAAATTAAGTCAGTTTTCTGGTGTCTCTTCTCTTTGCCTTCAATGTGACTTAAAGGACCATCTGTTAGCCACCCTCTCATTATCTCCCCACTCAGCTTCCTGCTTGTTCCTTCCAGTTTATTCTTTTCCAGAAGTCAGCCAAGACAAGATTCCACATGCACTATTCCACTGTAGGCAGAAGAGTCAAATGGGCTGTCACTCCATTTCCTTGTCATTGATCGGAGAAGCACTATGATGGCTTTGCTTAATAAGTAGTGACACTAAGAGTTTATCTTGGGTTCAGGGCAAAAGAAGCCCCAAAGTCTATTAGCTAGGCCCATAGAGTCCAATTTAGTTCACCAAAATTTTGCAGTGTAATTTGTAGCTAAAAGCACAGGTAGCAATTAGGCTTTGCTTATTTTTGCCTTTGATATTTTTTGTTGTGTAGGGGCATAGAAAAATAAGGGAAATGGGAAATGTAGGATCAGGTATAAGTGCTTGTTTGCTTGCAAAATATGGAAGAAATTGGAAAATATTCTCTCAAGAAGAGGGCAGGTAACCAGGTGTTGTTTGTAAGTAATGAATCACTAAATTCTACACCTGAAACTAATATTACACTGTATGTTATCTAACTGGAATTTAAATAACTTAAAAAAACAAGACAAAAAGATGAGGGCAGGTAGGCAAGGAGACAAAGGAGACACAACATTGAGGAGTCCTGGAGAAAAAATGTTCTGCACTCTATTTTTCTATTGAAGTTCTGTGTAAATAACAAATGTCACATAAGTTTTCAGGGCCAGAGAGAAAAATAGGAGTAATTGCAAGACTCTGTCAAAGGTATGGCTTACAGTGAACCTGAATAATAGACCTCTGGGTGTCATACAGGAATTTCAGTAAGTAGAAAGGACAGAATATTCTGCCTCCCAGAATAACACATACAAAGAAAAGTGATTCTGGGCCTGAAAAGACAGGCAGAAAAGTACCAAACATAATGGTAAATATTTCAGCGGATATTTCAGTTCATTAAGTCATCAAATATTAATGGATCAACTACTATGCAGTAATACTATTCTAGATGCTAGGTATATAGGCAGTGAGTAAAGTATAGGACATTGGATAATGATGTTTTATTGGAAAGAAAGCAAGGGGCATAGGGAAAGCTGGATTTGGGATTAACATTTGTAAGTAGAATACTCAGAAAATGTCTCACTGAGAAGGGTAAATTTAAGAAAAGATGAAAAGAAAGTGTTGAGTGATAAAAGCAAATCACTAGCAAAGGCTTTGAGGAAGCATGCATAGGATGCTCCCATGAACACAAGGCAATTAGTATGGCTGGATGAGAGGAGACATTGAGGTTAGAGAAATACTGAAGGTTCTTCTAAGGAGTTTACATATTATTTTGTGTTAAAACAGACATCATTAGAGACATCAAAGCCAAGGATTAACATATACTGATTTCAAATATATGGAGATCAATTTGGCTCTTGTATTAAGAACAGAATGTGGAGAAGGAAGGTGAAAACAGAGGGAAAAATTTGTAGGTTATTACAATAATTCAGATATAGAAGAAAATCATTGGAATGATAGTAAACAGTAAGGAGTAGTATGGCATTCTCATTACAATTGGAAGTAGAGTCCACAAGTTCTGCTGACATATTGGAAGTGGAATGTGAAACAGATAAGTAAAAGATGACTCTATCTCTTTCGTCCTGAGGAACTGAAAGTGGTTTTAATCATTGGGGATAGGAAGACTGTGGGTGTAACATAGGCTGGAGTGGGTAGGTCAGATCAGGAGTTTGGTACTGACATCCCACTTTAGCTGGGCAACCTTACTCTTATCTCTAAACTTGGGTGATAAGGAAACTTCTCCTGCCCTTTCCAAACTGTGGTAGTTGACTCTCACACCATGACTCTAAATAATTTAAGAAGGCTTAAGTTGGGAATAACTTGATTGGTGGGGGAGAAGTTATGTTTAGTGTAAAAGGGAAGTAAGTTATTCAAACAGAACATTTTTCATGAAAAATATTCTTACTGGTTGTAGCTGAACAAACCAATTCTTACTAAGTTCCCTGATGAGCTTAACATCATAATCCAATGGGAGGACAATCGTTTAGTCTTTGCCTTAACTTGATCCTCTCAGTAAAATTTTTTTGACAAGGTTGATTGGTTTATAATTCCTAAAGCACTGTCTTATCTCCGTGACCCACATTCTTCAGATCTTTGACCATTCCTTTAGTTTATGTTGCATACTTACCACCTACAGTTTGGTCATTCATGGTAGACATTTCTCAAGTATTAGTGCTATTTTATTTAAAAAATAAACTCTTGGGGCGCCTCGGTGGCTCAGTCGGTTAAGCGTCCGACTTCAGCTCAGGTCATGATCTCGCGGTCCGTGAGTTCGAGCCCTGCGTTGGGCTCTGTGCTGACCGCTCAGACCCTGGAGCCTGTTTCCGATTCTGTATCCCCTCTCTCTGACCCTCCCCCTTTCATGCTCTGTCTCTGTCTCAAAAATAAATAAACGTTAAAAAAATTAAAAAAAATAAAAAATAAGCTCTTAGATTATCTTATTTCTCGTTTAGCTCAATAGTTTCTGCCACTATTATAGCTTGATTGCTATTGAAGCTAAATCTATAACCCTTATTTTTCATTTGAGTTCAAACTGGAGTTTGAGCCAATTGGAATGGTCCCCTTTGGCACGTTCTTCAGCCATCTTTATCACTTTTTTCCTTCCAGATAAGTTCTTGGACTACATTGCTCAAATGAATGGTGCATAAATGTTAAATTCCCTCTAAAGTGTATCAATTTACACTTTTATCAGTAAATATATGAAGAAGCTTGTTTGTTTTCTTCCCAATCCAGACCGTTACCACTTTTAATATTGAACAATTTGAACTAAATGTATCTTAATTTCATGTTTGTGTTACCAGCTTGCATATAATTTTTGTTAGTTACTTGTATTTATGCTTTGGCCTCTTTTCCCCTATTGAATATTTATATTTTCTGATTTTTAAAAATCAGTGCATTATAAGTAGATAATCTGGTCTCTGTTGAAACTATATTCTTGGGGCACCTGGGTGGCTCAGTCGGTTGAGTGTCTGGCTTTGGCTCAAGTCATGATCTCACAGTTTGTGGGTTTGAGCCTCGCATCGGGCTCTGTGCTGACAGCTTAGAGCCTGGAGCCTGCTTCTAATTCTGTGTTTCCCTCTCTCTCTGCTCCTCCCCCACTCATGCTCTGTCTCTCTCTCTCTCCTTCAAAAATAAATAAAAACATTAAAATTTTTTTAAAAAAGAAACGATATTCTTTTGATTATTTACATAGAAGTGAGAAGTGAAAATAACTATATCTAGATTTTTCATATAAGCTCAATTTCAGATATTACCAGTAGATTGCTAGATACAGTTTAGCTCAACAAGAGAGAATCCTCAAAAAAAAATCAGGTAGGAGAGAAAGAAATAAAGGGAAATACTGCTTGTTGATTGGAACTCACTTATGTGGACACTAGGGAAAGAGTTACCTTTTTTTTGTTCACTTGAAGTACTCTTTTAAGTGCCAGAGGGGTGCCCCGGTGGCTCATTTGGTTAAGAATCTGGCTCTTGATTTCTACTCAGGCCATGATCTCATGGGTGTGAGATTGAGCCCTGCATCAGGTTCTGTGTTGAGTGTGGATTGTCTTGGATTGTCTTGGATTGGATTGTTGAGTGTGGATTGTCTTGGGATTGTCTCTCTCTCTTTGTGTGTGTGTGTGTGTGTGTGTGTGTGTGCCCCCTCCCTCTCTTTCCTTCTCTCTCTCTGCTCATATCCCTCTCAAAATAAACATTAAAAAAATAAAAATTAATAAAAGTGCCAGAAATACATACAAATTTAGCACTGCCAAATTGAAGTTGTTATATATAATAATCACATTTAGATGTTGACTATACATTTCCTACTTTTACTATAAAATAATTTCTTCTCCGTTTTTTACTGTAGTATGTAATTCTATAAAATAATGGACCTTTTAATGACCTGGGTTATTTTGGTTCTGTATAATTTTTAATGTTCTGTTTAATGGGATTAATTTTTGCATTATAGAAATTTTCAGAACTTATTTTCTCATTATCCAAACTATTCAGGAAATGTCACTTACATTAATTCTTAACTACTTATAAAAATAATAGTGTGATTCTAATTGTCTTAATAAAATTGATTTAGTCTTAATTAAAATACCTTCTAGGAAAGATATTGCTTAGGTCTATAAGCATTTTCTTCATATTGGAAGGGACAGAAACATGTTATGTATTTTTAAATTGGAAAACAGTGTTTGGGAATAAATACATTTATCCCTTTACTAGGTTGACATTCCTAGATAATGTGATGACTGTTGCAGTTTATAATTAGTTCTTGAAAGAACACGTGTGATAAGTTATCTTAAATACTGAAAATACCAGAAATGATAATTATTGTTTTCTTTCTTATAATGCCATTCTCATACCCCCTTTACTCATATTCTATTAAAAGAAAGATATCATAACAGTTAAGATATTTCCTTTTTGTATTCTGAAGTTTACTACTCTTTACTTTGATTTGCATAAATATTATTTTGTTATATCTGTAAGTGAATATTTTTTGCTGATTATAATCTTTCCCAATGGTAATCTAGACATCAGGTAATAGAAAAATAATATCTAGCATCTAAGGAGGAACTTGGCTTTTGAGCTATATGTTCATCAATACAGTTCTTACAGTATTGCATGTTTTCCTTTGTGGTGAGATATTTGTATGCAAACCATAAATTCTTTATAGTATACATTTGGCCTTTGAACACTGCAAGGATCCAGGGTACCAAGCCCTCATACATTTCAAAATCCACATATAACTTTTGACTCTCCCAAAACTTTACCTATTCCATACCTAATAGCCTGGTTTTGACTGGAAGACTTATCAATAACAGTTGAGTAACACACATGTTTTATGTTATATGTATTATATTACTTTATTCTTAATATGCACTAGAGAAAATTTTTAAGAAATTCATAAGGAAGACAGCATACATTTACAGAACTGTAATCTATGTATAAGTGAACTTGTGCTGTTCAAACCCATGTTTTACAAGGGTCAACTGTATTTCTCTTCTCTTTTTACCTCCTGTATTTTGCATGTCCCCTCCAGGCCACCACACTTCACCCAATGCCCATACCAGTGCCTAAATAATATGAGGTGCTCAATAATTTTGAATGAGTTGGTATAAAAACAAAATTAGAATCTAGAAGCTAAAAAAACTATTGGCGAATTCACAGTGGAGAAGGCAGATATCACTGTTAAAACAAATAGCTAGTATAAGAAGTAGAAGATTATTAAGCAGTTTAGTTTTCAGCTGATTTAAATCTAAGGGACTGGCGCTTGTAATAAATATCCGATATCAAGGTTAAAATAAACTTCTCCTGCATTAGACTCTAAGCTTTTTGTACCTGGAGAAAATGTACTATTCGTAATTGTGTTCTCAGTACTTTGAAGAATCTTTTTTTTTTTTTAATTTTTATTTATTTTTGAGAGAGATGCAGAGCACGAGTGGGGGAGGAGCAGTGAGAGGGAGGCACAGAATAGGAGCAGGTTCCAGGCTCTGAGCTGTCAGCACAGAGCCTGACGTGTAGCTCGAACTCATGAACTGTGAGATCGTGACCTGAGCCAAAGCCAGATGCTCAACAGACTGAGCCACCCAGGCGCCCCATGTTTTCAGTACTTTGTACAGTGAGTGAGTGGTGCATTCTAGTGCTAACTGAATGTTTGTGGAGGGAAGAAGGGAATGAGGGAAATAAGCAGGAAAAGAAGAAAGGAATCCCATACATTAGGAGTCACTTTTCATTCCTTCCTTTCTTTCGAAACTCTTAATAACAACTAATCTACTTTCTGTCTCTTTGGATTTGTTTTCTGGACATTTTATATAAATGAAAATACACAATATGTAACTTTCTGTGTCTGGCTTTCACTTAGCATAGTGCTTTCAAGGTTCATCTGTATGTTATAACCTGTATTATAGGTTGTTTTTTGTTTGTTTTTGTTTGTTTTTAATGACTGAATAGTTCATCAAATGGATGGGCAACATTATGTTTATCTATTGATCAATTGATAGATATTTTGAGTTGTTTTCACTTTGAGGATATTATGAGTAATGTTATAATAGTAATTTATAAGATTTTGTGTGAAAATGTTTTTTATTTCTCTTTGATATATACCTAGGAATACAATTGCTGGTTGTATGGTAGCAGTATGTTTAACTTTTTTGAGGAATTTTCCAAAGTGGCTACATAATTTGTATTCTCACTAGCAACGTCTGACAGAATTTCCCCACATCCTTGCCAAAACTTATTATTGTCTGTCTTTTTTATATTAGCCATCCAAGTTGTGTGTAAAGTGGTATCTTACTGTGGTTTTGGATGGCATATTCCTAATGACTGTTTGAGCATCTTTTCATGTGCCTGTTGGCAATTTCTATATCCTCACTAAACAAATCTTTATTTATTCCCTTTGGCTATATTTTTTATGAGTTGTCTTTTATTGTTAGTTGTAAAAGTTCTTTATATTATAGATACCAAATGCTTATCAGACACACAATTTGCAAGCATTTTCTCCCATTCTGTAAGTAGTATTTTCATTTTCTTGATCATTTCCTTTGAAGCACAAATGTTTTTAAATTTAATAAAGCCTAGTTAATCAAATATTTCCCTTTCCACTTGTATTTTTATAATTATATCTAAAATATAACTGTCAAATATAAGGTCATGATGATTTACTCCTATTTTTTCCTAAAATGTTACAGTTTTAGCTGTTACATTTTATTTTTAATTAATTGTTAATTACTTTTGTGTATTATGTGAGCTAGGCAGCCAACTTCTCCTCCCCTCTCTCTCTCCCCCTCCCTCTTCTTTGTTGCATGTGGATAAGCAGTTTTCCAAGCACGATTTGTTGATATCCATCTGTTTTATGGACTGTCCTGACACTCTTGTCAAAAATTTTATTATTATAAAATTGACCATGAATATAAGTTTGGCCTTTGGGGTCTCCATTCCATTGATCTCTCTATATATTATATAAATATATTACCACACACCTTGATTATTGCAGATTTGAAGTAAGTTTTTAAATTGGAAGTGTGAGCTCTTTAACTTTGTTTTTCATTTCCAAGATTATTTGGCTGTTCTGGGTCCCTTGGATTTCCATATGAATTTTAGGATTAGTTTTTCAATTTATACCCAAAGGGAAGCTAGAAACTTGAAAAGGATTACATAAACTTTAGATCAATTTGGATTGCATAGATACTGTAGATCAATATTAAATCTACCAACGGAAAAAAAAATGGAATTAACTTAAGTCAACCTGTAATTAATTTCAGTGACATTTTGTAATTTCCAGTGTGCAAGTTCTGCACTTCCTTTGCTAACTTTATTCCTATTTTATTCTCTTAGAAGCTATGACAAATATTTTAATTTCATTTTAAAATGTTTAATTGATAATATGAAGAAATAAAATTTATCTTTGTATATTAATGTTGTATCTTGCACTTTGCTAATCTTTTCATTTTTTATTTTTAAATTTTTTATGTTTATTTTTTGAGAGAGACAGACAGAGCGTGAGCGGGGGAGGAGCAGAGAGAGAGTGAGACACAGAATCTGAAGCAGGCTCCAGGCTCTGAGCTGTCAGCACAGAGCCAGATGTGGGGCTCGAACCCATGGACCATGAGATCATGACCTGAGCCGAAGTCGGACACTTTAACGGACTGAGTCACCCAGGCACCCCTAATCTTTTCATTATTTTTAATAGATTTTTCTTTGGTGGGTTCCTGAGGGTTTTCTATATAAAAGATTATGTCATTTGCAAATAGAGATAGGTTTATTTCTTCCTTTCCATTCTTGGGTGTCTTTTATGTCCTTGTTATACAGTGGACAAGGAAGTGTCAAGAATAGAAAGTTCACCTTATTCATAATCTCAGGAGAAAAGTTCTCATTTTTTAAGTCTTTCAGTCATTAAGCATAATTTTAACTGAGCTTTTTGCTATTGTTGTTTGCTTTTTATAAATGGGCTTTACAAAGTGTAGGAAGTTCCTTCCTATTCTAGCTTGAGTTGTTTTGGCATACAAGGATATTGGGTTTTGTCATTTTTTTTTTCTGAATGTGTTGCAATTACCATGTGGTATGTCCTTTTTTATTATGATATATTGAATTGATTAATTTTCATTAATTGAACAAATTTTACATTCCTGGGATAAGTCCCACTTGGATATGCTATTTAATGATTTTTAAATGCTTATTAATTTGATTTGTATTTGTTGAGAATTTCTGCATCTATATTTATAAGGGATATTGATAGGTAACTTTCATTTCTTGTAATGTCTTTACCTGATGTTGGCATCAGGGTAATATTGGTTTTACAGAATCCATTTGAAAATTGTTAATTCCTCCTTTTTTTTCTTTTAAGAAATTGTTTAAATCCTTGTTAGAACTCACCAGTGAAGTCATCTGGTTATGGATAATTACTTAATTACAAATTAAATCTCTTTACATATTAAGTCCCAAACAGTTTTTATTGTTTCTTGAAATTTTTTAGTAGTTTTTTCTAGGGATTTATTTTTTCTGTTACCTAACATAACTAAAATTGTTGATGGTATTTCCTTATAATTCTTTTTATTTCTACAAGGTTGGTAGGACTATTCCCTCTCTCAGTTCTGATTTTAAAATTTCAGTCTTCTCTATTTTTTTCTTGGTTTGTCTACCTAATAGTATACTAATTATGTTAGTTTCTTCAAAAAACCAACTTTTGTGTTTGGCAAATATCTTTATTGTTCTTCAATATTCATGTATTTCCATTCCTTACTGTTTTTCATCTTGCTTGTGATGTGTTTAGTGTGACATCCTTTTTCTAGTTTCTTTTGGTAGAAGATTAAAATTTTGATTTGATATCTCTATCTTCTTTTTACTGCTATGGAGAAGCAAAAACTGATAGAAAAGCACATTCATTTTAAATGAAGTATAAGATCATTTATATTTGAGTTAAAATTAGGATTTTAATGAATAGAAGTACACAAAAATAGAAATTTTCTCAAGTATTTTTAGATGACTAAAGTAATTTGAGACTGTGTGTACTACGCTTTGGATAACTGTTATGCCACGATAACTAAATAACCATTAAATTCACACAGAGGGCAAATTAGACATTACTTGTGTACCACGTCAGATCTCATTGTTCTCACCTTTGGTAAGGCATTACTAAATGGTGTTTTTCACCATTATCAGGGAGAGTCCTACTGGAGCACAAGGCAAAAGGAAAAATATGCTCCTATTTAGATACTTATCAAAATATTCTCCCTTATCTTGAACTAAATAGAAAAAGTTAATCTTCTACAATTAAGCACACACATACCCCATATATCAGGCCCCACATTGCCAAATCTGCTTTGCATACCACTTCCAGTCCTCCTATACCTGGCCCAACAGGGGTCTGGATGAGATGACCACATTGGCTGGGACTGCCTGGCTCACTGCAAGGATCTGCTCCCTTTGCACAACTCAGGATCGCAAAACTGACAAAGAGCTTGTCTTTTTTTCCATTTGAATATTTTGTCTGGGATTTTTGCATTAATTTTGATTTTTTGAAAAAGAATATTACATTAAAATGTTGTTGTTAAAGTAATATTGTTTACCTTGACTGCTGAGTTTTTGGTGACCCCTTAAATGTAGCAATTGAGGCAAGAGCTGTCTTGTTAACCCTGATCCCATCCTTGCAGTATGTTCTTCTGCATCCAGTCACTGCTGAAGCAGCCATCACTGAAAGGGCCCCGATAGATTGAGGTTAGCTCCACCAGACAGTGCCTAAGTTCATTCTTGTAAAGAGCCCTTCTTTTATCCAACTCTGAGCTTTATCTTCTATTACTAACACCCGAAACACTGCAGACCCACCAGGCACCAAAACATGTGTAATCCAGAAATACAGAGTACATCTTTGACTAATAATCATTATTTTTTCTCCCCCCCTCCACCACCCCACTCCTCCGCTCTGGCAGATGTATCTGAAATGCAGTGTTTCATATAACCTCTTGCACACAATCATCTAAAATTAAACAGCACCCTTTTGGTAAAATAAATTTATATTAGCTGTCTCTCCTTGTCCGCTTCATGCCTTTTTTCCTCTCATGATGGAGGTTGTATTTCCTTATAAAATAGTAACAGATAAGTCTTGGTGTCAGACTAATTTCTGAACACCATCTAAGACAAAGGAATAATCAAACAATGCTTGCTAAGAACACTGTATATTTTGGAAAAGTTTTTATTTATATTATTGTAGGAAATATTATTTTAAAAAATGTGATTTTAACCGTGCAAAATATTGCATTTCCTATCATTGAGAAGTTTTTTACCAATAGAAGTGATGTCAAAAATTCTAATTTTGAAAATGTAAAGAGATTCCATTTTTCCTCAAAACATAAACCCAACTCTTCACTAAGAATTTGCAGACAGTTTAAGAATATCTTGAAATTTAGTTGATGGCCTAAATATACTTTTTATGGATATTATTGTATAAAAGATTTCAAGATTATAGAAATGATTAAGGTACTGAATGCATGAAAGATCTAATACAATTCTGGATACAGGAAGGGCTGTTATAAGTTAACACATGAAAAATAAATTTTATTTGACAATTGTCACTTTGATATATTGTTAAAATATTAATCAATTAATATCACAGTAGTACATTTCACAATAGTACGCTATAAAATGTAAACAGATAAATCTCAGCAATCACAAAATAATACTTAGAACTGAAGTGAAAAAGAAAAATAAAGACTAACAGGTGACAAATCATTCTTTAAACTCCTAAGAGGTATTATAAATTATGTGGCAGGTAATTCCCAGGAGCAAATGATTGAGAAGACAAAGAAATCCACCTGGTGTATATGTGAAAGAGATTTATTGACTAATTTTAGAAACATGTGCCACAGGATCAGGGCTCTGCAGGAGATTTTTCTTATCTTCTTATAACTTCTTGTTTTTGTGTCCCATTTATTGAAGTGTGTCATAGGTTTTATAATGTGTGGGCTAATTTTCATTTTAAAACGTTATTTACAAACTTTCAAAGAGATAGTTTTTGTTATTTCCTGCATGCTATTTCTGAGAATTATGAATGCCTAGTTTATATCTACTAACTTGAGAAATACTGCTTTCAATGCTATGTAATATATCCATAAGAAAAGACTTGTTGCTAAAAAATTGGTAGAAATGGTTATTTTTATTACAGTCCATTAATCCCAGTGAGAAAAATTAGAAAAGTCAAATAAGTTATAAAATTATATATTTAAAGGTAAAATATGCAAAAGGAAGGTCTAAAGGGATTAAAATGCTTATAAGAATAGAAACTTCAGAGGGAAGCTGAAGATGTGCTACTGTACCTGGGGACCTAGATTGTCTCACTATGATCTGGAGTCTAAGAAACAAGGTCTGGCCCTCACAGAGGGATATTACTGGGTATCAGAGGAATCAGAAGATATTTGGTGGTTGCCCATGTTCAGGGTTATAGAATTGGAGAGTTAAATATCTGAGAAGTCTTAAACACATAATGTTTGAAGACATTTGCCATATATGAAGCTATGTGGATAGAAAAAGTAAATAGCAAACAAAACTGAATAGCAGAGGATAATTCCTCCATGTTTTTCTTGGTAAGAAAATCAAACAATAACAAAAAGAATCTCTAGGTTTTCAGTTGAAACCCTGTTGGGCCATATCTTAAGATCTGGGGCAAATTAGAGGTGAATTTAATCTTCAAAAAAGCAACATGAGTCTCTAGTCAGATCAGCCTAATGGCTGAATGGACAAAGCTGACCAGCACTTCCCCCATTATCTGCCTATAATGGAAAGGGTAACTCTTACCTGATGAAAGATAATGTTGCCTGATTCCTGTACAGCTTTGCATTAATTATGCTCAGTATTAAATATAATGTGGTGTACTAACAGGTGGAGACAAATACTAACTAGTAATAAAATAATAAATAAAAGAACACCTGGTATGCTTCAGATATGGAATACAGCAGACAAGGGTTTTAAATAACTAGGATTAATATGTTTAAGAAAATAGAGCATGAGACAAATAAAAATAAAACTGGAAATTAGCCTTCAAAAATGATAATATGTATATTTTAGGACTGAAAGGTAGAATAGAATTAAGCACTAAATTGGTAGGTTTCATAGTTCAGACACACACAAAAAATGGTGAAGTAGAATGCAGTTCAATAGAAATTACTCAAATTAAAAGACAAAAAAAAATTAACTTGGAAAATGGAAAGGGCATAAGAGGCATGTATGGCAGTCAAATTACATGTGTAATTGGAAACTTCAAGAGAGTAGAGAATGGGCCAAAAAAGAGTATTTGAAGAGGTATGACTGATAGTTTAACAAAACGTATGAAAGGCATGATCCTGTTGATTCAAATATCTAAGTGAAGTACAGACAGAATAAATGTAAAGGAACCAAAGTTAGGTATGTCATCTTTGAATGTAGAAACTAGACACAAAGAGAAAATATTAAAAAAATATATATTCATGGTGGGGGGGGGGGGGGGACATTACCTTGAAAGGAGAAACAATGAGAGTAACCAATGGAAGCTAGAAAAAACAAAATAGTATCTGCCATCATGCCCAACACAAAACGAAAAACTGTTATCCTAAAGTCCTAAACCCAGTGAGAATATTCTCCAGAAGTGAAATGAAATGAATTATTAAAACAGTGACTAAAAGAATATATCACACCTATAACTGTGTTAGAAAATATTAAAGAGTTCTTTAGGGAGAAGGAGAATGATCCCAGAGGGAAACACAGAAATAAAGAACATAGCATGGTTAAAAATAGAATAAATTTTTAAAAACTGACATTCTCTGAAAATACTAGCCAAAGAAGAACTAGGATAAGCCTTACAAACACCAGGCACTGCTTTTCAGGAAAGAAGCTTTATCAGAGATAAAGAGGGATATGTTGTAAAGATAAAGGTATCAAAACACTAGGACAATGTCATATTTCTAAATTTTTGTATAATAAATAATTTCCATTGGTAAGCACTATGTCTATCTAAATAGCTGATAAAGTAGGCAGAAACAATTTTCAGTAAGGATTTAGAAATTCTGAATGGCATAATTAAGCTCAGCCTTACAAGGTATAGATATAAAAGCACCTGACAACGACAGAATTTACATTCTTTCGAATGCACATAAAACATTTATTGAAAGTGACCATCAAAGAATCTAGCCACAATAATTTTTAAAGAATTGGAATTATTTAGGGTATGTATCCTGACCTCAGTGGCTTTAAGTTAGAAATTAATGAATGATAACTAGATAATCCATCTGTGCCTGGAAATTAATTAAACTACTTGTAACTAATACAGGAGCTGAAGAAAAGAAATACAAAAGAAAATATTAAACAATTAAATAATGAAATGAAATATATGGAATTCAACAAAATACACTCAAAGGGAATTGTAGAGCATTTAAATTACATATTTGAGAAGAAATTGGATAGTAATTATCTATGTTCATATTTTAAGCACATAGGAAAAAATGGCATATCAATCTCCCCAAGAAACAAAAATAGAAACATTATCAGAAGAAGGGCCATAGTTGATGAAAAAAAGTAAACATATAGTAAAAGAAATCGACAAAGATAAAAACTATGTAATGAAAATATTAGTATCATTCTAAAATAAAATAAATCTAGGGGTGCCTGGGTGGCTGAGGCAGTTAAACGTCCGACTCTTGATTTCAGCTTAAGTCATGCTCTCACGATTTGTGAGTTTAAGCCCCATGTCAGGCTCTGAATGTCAGCTTGGGATTCTCTCTCACCCTCATTCTCTGCTCAGGTACCCTCTCTCTCTCTCTCAAAATAAACATTAAAAAAATTAAAACAAAATAAATCTAGCTAATCTGATCACAGAAAATAAATATAGGAAACACACATTACTATTATCAGTAAAAAAAAATCACTACAGTTCTAAGATATTTTAATAAGATGTTTTGAAAAAAATTAATTAGTTTAATTAGAAGACATAAAAACATTTCTCAATAATTGCAGCTTGACATGATCTGACAAAAATAAACTCTGAATATTGCTATTAAAATATTTAACCATTTACAAAATATATTTCCACAAGTAAAATCTCAGATATGAATGACTTTAGCTGTGACCTTTCCAAATCTCACACAGAAATTATTGAAATGATATATAAATGAAACCATTATGGTTATATATGTAACAAATTTGTTTTCTTGAAAATCTGCTAATGTGAAAACTGACTTTTGGGAGAGGGGATAGAAGACATTTGAG
This sequence comes from Lynx canadensis, assembly GCF_007474595.2. NCBI lineage: Eukaryota > Metazoa > Chordata > Mammalia > Carnivora > Felidae > Lynx > Lynx canadensis. The sequence goes on from NC_044306.2 coordinate 60,761,091, forward strand.
GATAGTGTTGTGCATCAGCAATATTTAATTGATGGAAGAGTTCTTTGAAGCCCTGAAGTTAGATGTGGAGGGATTTTATGAGGGTGCCCTCCCTCCACAATCCTCCTCTGTTAGTTGGATAACCTCGTTCAGTTGCCTAGGTGTCACGATAAGATGGGTATGAAGGTGGGTGGATGAAAATTGGAACGACGGTGATGATCTGGCAAACAATGGTCAGACTTTTGCAAAAACCCTTCCTTGCCTGGTCACCCCGGTTCAATTAATCATATGTGATTTATGAATAAGTGTTTATAAGAAATAAAAGCAAAAAGGACATAATTTATTTTCAATGACAAAGTAGATTGGATTTCTCACAGCTCGCCCTCACCATCTATGTTTCCTAGCTCTGGCATCTACAGGATTAAGTGGGGTTCACAGACCCTAGACCTTCCTGCAGCAACCAAAAAATTTAATGTTGAGAATCCTGTCAGGTTGATCTATTTCTGATATCATTTTCCCTTTCAGATCCTTTTTTGGCTTCTGGCCTTGGAGAGGTTTGAATGTCCTGACAGATAAATGAAGCAATTTCAGCATTTTTGAGTCTAGGCTTTTGATCAGTTCACAAAGGAGATAAAATGTCTTTCTGACAGAATATCACCATGAAAGGCAGGTTAGACAAAATCTTACAGAAAGGGACATAGGGATACTGAGAGCAGAAAGACAAACTATTTTCTTACACTTCACCAAAGACCAGTCCTGCATGCTAGGAGAAATATAAACCCGAAAGCTCATTTAAATGACCCGAAAGGTCATTTAAATATTGTTTTTTATTTTCCTTTATGTGAGTATGTTAACTGTATGAGCTACCTAGACAGGTTGACAGGAAAAAAAAAGGACAGAAGAATAGAGGATTAACCATAATATAAAAATCAAGTATTTTAGGGGCGCCTGGGTGGCGCAGTCGGTTAAGCGTCCGACTTCAGCCAGGTCACGATCTCACGGTCCGTGAGTTCGAGCCCCGCGTCGGGCTCTGGGGATGGCTCAGAGCCTGGAGCCTGTTTCCGATTCTGTGTCTCCCTCTCTCTCTGCCCCTCCCCCGTTCATGCTCTGTCTCTCTCTGTCCCAAAAATAAATAAACGTTGAAAAAAAAATTAAAAAAAAATAAAAAGAAATATAACCTTTAAAGTTATCAAGGTATCTTAACATTTTATTTTACCTTTTGTCTTACATTTTCATGTATAGACAATGAAAAGCAGTCAAATTTCTTAATAATAGAGAATAAAATACAAGTGTCCATGACTTATACTCTCCTGTATGGATTATAACCAGTAGAAAACATTATATTTGGTATGGAATAGAATACATCTCTGTGAATAGGGTATAGCTACATTGTGGGGATTATATTTATGATATGAACTTAATGAGTTTTATATTCTAATTATTTTAATTGACTAGTTATTCTCATTTTATACTTTGATTTAAATTTCCAACACAGATGAAGTAGATGGTGATTTCTATTTCATTTTTGAACAATGAATGCCAAAATTCTATTAATCCATATACCAAATAAACTGTATTTGGATTTACACAGCTTGGGACAAAATATTACACAAACTTGACTTGATTGTTAATCTCTGTCCTGCTGAGTATTAAGATCATGAAGTTGTACTTTGCTTGATGAGAGTCTTTGACTAAAAAGAAACAGCATGGCTTTTCCTATCAAACACAGATGTATTAGTTTATTATTGCTGCTGTAACAAATTACCATCAACTGTGAGTCTTCAAGCAACACAAATTTATTATCTTACAGTTAGAATCCCCAAAGCAACATGTTTGCAGGGCTTTGTTCCTTCTGGAGGCTCTAGGGAAGAACCTGTTTCTTTGCCTTTTCCTGAATTTCTTGGGTCATGACTTCTTCCTCTATCTTCAGAGGCAGCAGTATAACATCTTCACACACCCCTGCCTCAACCTCTTTTTCCTTTATTACATCTCCTTCTATAATTCTAACTTTTCTGCCTCCCTCTTGCAAAGACCCTTGTACTTATGTTTTGGCCCCAAGATGATCCAAAATAATTTTTAATGTAATAATATTTGCAAAGTCTCTTTTGCCATGTAAAGTAATAATGTTAATTCTGGGGATTCAGGTATGGGCATCTCTGGGGGAGGGGGACATTTTTCTGTCTACCACATCGGGAGACAAGGAGTGGGGCTGTGATGTGGCCTTCCTGAAATGGTTCCAGGGCATAGTTCCCCAATTCACCTGGAACAGTCCTGGGACTTGAACAACCACTACAGGGAAGTTTTCCAAGATTGATGTGTCACTGTGGCAAATAAAACATGGTATTGAAGGAACATATCTAACACTGTATTATTTTAAAGTAATCTTAAATATTACTTTCAAATGGTTCCAGGGCATAGTTCCCCAATTCACCTGGAACAGTCCTGGGACTTGAACAACCACTACAGGGAAGTTTTCCAAGATTGATGTGTCACTGTGGCAAATAAAACATGGTATTGAAGGAACATATCTAACACTGTATTATTTTAAAGTAATCTTAAATATTACTTTCATCTAATTCTGAAAAAAAAATCTTATTCAGTACCATGAATTTTCTCAGTTTTTTGGAAAAAAAAAGGTAGTTGCTTAAAATTTCTTTCAAAAGATCATTCTGATATTAATAGGATTTTAATAGAGAACATATTCTGTCCATAAATGTTTCTCCTTTGTGGTTTTGTAAATCCCCTTCCTGTGAATATCTAATACTCTCCCTGTGAATATCTAATATTAAACAAAGTGAAAAGAACTTTAGATTACCAAGCTAGAAATGTTATGTGTACAACCATGGAATAATGATGAATCTGCTGATTACAAAACTTTAAGGAATTTATTTTTTGATTCAGCATGAAGGAAGTGGTAGGAAATAAAGCTAGAAATTTAAAATGAAGTTAGTTAACCCACTGGAATTTAGGTTGTGATTCCATGCCGCAATGGTAAAGCAATATGACAGATTTCATTTGGGATTTATATTGCTGCCTTATACTTATATTTTTTAAATATGTCTTTTTAAAAAAAAGGATGGTTGGAAAAACATGTCTGTGATCAGAGAGAACACTTGATAATAAGAGGAAGTGGGGCAGAAGATTAGTCTGAGGGTAAAGTAGTGCAGAAAGTGAGACAATTGGAAATGGTTCTTTTGTTTGTTTGTTTGTTTGTTTGTTTGTTTGTTTGTTTTTGAGAGAGAGAGAGCACACACCAGCAGGGGAAGGGCAGAGAGAAAATCCCAAGCTGCCTCTGCACTCTTAGAGAGGAGCTATCTCACAAACCATGAGATCATGACCTGAGCTGAAATCAAGTTGGACCCTTAACCAACTGAGCCACACATGCACTCCTACAGTGGTTCTTTATAGAGAGATTTGCAACCACCAAGTGTTATGTCTCCAGATTTGTTGAACAATGTTATCTTCAGCTAGCACTTCATTATTTTGGCAATTTGGCTATCACTGTGACTATGATGTAGGCTTCTACATCATTATAAGCTAGCTCATCAGCTAAGTTACAACCCAGACTGTCATCCTCAATATCACTTTATGCATTGTCTCTTATAGCATTAAACTTAATGCTACCTATGGAATTCATCTTTAGCAGACTGTTCATTTTGTCATTATACTGTTTTATTTTTGGACACCCTCAATTTTTTTTTAAGTATAGATATCTAACACCTTATACCATACATGTTTTCCCCTCATTTCTTCAATTCATCTGTTTTGCTTAAACTCTTTCAATGGCCTTACAGAGAAGAGCAACTATTCTTCTGCTGGTTCGCTTCCACTATTTTATTAAGTAATTTCAAATTAGTTAGATTCTCAAAAACAGCATGTTGTCACCCACATTTGTCATCTGTACCTTTTAAGAATCCTACCAGTGCTTGAATGCCCTTGGCCCCTTATCATTATGACAAACTAAAAGCATCTGTCAAGACTTATTTAGGGGCACCTGGGTGGCTCAGTCGGTTATACATCCAACTCTTGATCTCGGCTCAGGTCATGATCTCAGGGTTCATGAGTTTGAGCCCCACATAGGGCTCTGTGCCTATGGTTCAGAGTCTGCTTGGGATTCTCTCTTTCTCCTTCTCTCTACCCCTCCCCTGCTTATGTTCTCTTTCCTTCTCTCTCTTTCTCTAAATAAACATTAAAAAAAAAGATTTATTTCCCTTTTCTAAAAAGTTGCCTTTAATGTACCAACACCAAATTAATTGCTTCCAGTAATTTAACCATTGTGTGCATTTGAGAGCTTGCTTATGGCTTTTATCAGAGGAAAAGATTTACTTACACCCCTATTCTCCCTATTTCACTGCAAACGCTTTGAGGACAGTGACTGTCATTTTTGTATCTCTATTTTTAGAATGGTGCCTACTTGACAGGAGGCATTTAGGTAAGAAATTGATTATTGTTTTTGAAATTAGTAGAAATTAATGAAATGTAGTCAGAGGCCAATAATTGAATAGAGCTTATAATAACTAAGATCACAAACCTACCCTGAAAGATTTTAATAAGTTAGTTGCAAAGTACAATTTTTAGAGGTACCAAGAGCTATCCTTTCCTGGTAGTATCTTTTATTGGTCACTCTAGTCCAAGAGGTCATTTTAATATTAGTAACCACTTGGGTGAAAACATGTAACTCCTCTTTAAAAAGTTAATGTTTGAGGGTGCCTGGGTGGCTCACTCAGTTCAGCATCCAACTCTTGATTATGACTCAGATCATGATCTCATCATTTCTGAGCTTGAGCCCTGTGTAGGGCTTTGCTCTGACAGAGTGGACCCTGCTTGGGATTTTGGCTCTCTCTCTCTTTCTCTTTTCTGTCTCTCTCTGTCTCTCTTTCAAAATAAATAAACATTAAAAAAAGTTTATGTTTGCTTATATTAATGTTACACATTAATGTTTTAGAGTAGCCTGAAAAAAGCTAGACAGCCACTAGTTGTCCTGGTTTCATATGACATTAGATTGAGTAAGACAAGAAAAGTCTGGAGTTAGAGAAGTCAGATTCTCATGTGATAAATAGTAGGGAGCCATGATCACAACAGCATAATATTAAGATAGGTACATGGAGGAAAAAACATGGGGGTCAAAGGGAATTATGAAAATAGTCAACATCCCTTGAATATTTACTTGGTGCCATATATTAACTCATTTAAATGCTAAATCAAATATCAAAATTATTTCACGCAGTAGATATTATTCCAATTGTTAAACAACAAAAATTCACCTGAGTAAACTTTAAGGATCTAATTGATTTTGTTAAGCAATTTATGAATTGTGCAGCATCCCATCTAGCAAGTAGAAGGGAACACTGAGGAGTTATACAAAATGGATGCAGTTAATAGGGAAAAATGTGGAGGGACAATTAGCAAAAACAAAAATAAAAACAAAAACAAAAACAAAAACAAAAAAGAAAGGATTGTTGTCAGGTAAGGTCACCTTCTCTTAAAGAGAAGAGCAAGAGGTCTTACTAGGTGGATTACCTAATCTTTCTTAGGGCATAAGGAGGGCTCATGTGACATATTTCCTCATTGCTACTGACCAGAAAATTCCTGACTGACTGGATAAGACCATATCTCTAGGGGAGTTTGAAAGTACAATCAGGTTAGGTATAAAGCCTGGTTCAGTGACTTGGCCTAGCATACATGACTCCATTTGGGGCCTGTGTTTTTCTTTTTAGTAACTCCCTCCTTTTGATTGAACTCTCAGATTAACTGAAAGATATGATCAAAATTTAATTAATTAGTGGCAGTCTCAGCTACTGGTCTGAAGATTTTACAGTTTTTGTTGTTCCTTTCGTGTGGTGTCCATATGTGCTGATATTTTTGCTTAACCCCTGTGATATTCACAGGTCATGGCTCCAGACTCACATTCTTTAAGTCATCATTCTCTTTGTTTTTGTTTTTGTTTTTTATATATTCCAGTCTTAGGGAGATCATTTCTTTGGTGGGTAGTGGCTATGAACATGCATTTCAAGCTTTTGAAAAGATACGACATACCAAGTAGACCATTATGATTTTTTATAAGCAGGGTAATTTTCAAATGTTTGGAGTGTATTTCAAAGTCATTGTTCCAAAACCGAAACCAATCAAAGACCTCACTGATGGAGTGATGCCTTTAACCCAAATGGCTTGCTCAGTGATCTCACCTGAGCTTCAGTTTCCCCAGGAGTATTAATCCAGGTATAACAGGTGGATTTAGCCACAGCACAGATGCTTCCTTGCCCAGCTAAAAGATAATCAAGGGCTAGTCTCTTATCCAGAACAACTTTGGACAGAGAGTCAGAATCTTTATTGGGCAACTGTTGTTAAAATTTGCAATATCTTCAAGAGTTAAGAGGTTCCTGATCATAAATTCATTGACATTTACTCCTAAGTAAAGGAATATGGTCCTATGAATCATGAGTCATGAAAGTCTCCTGGTAGGTCCTTTATAACTCAAGGATGTAAATTCAAAGGTGTTGATTAGTGAGGTGTTTCAGTCTGTCTGAACAGTTAGGGGTAAAGTTTGCTAACCTAAGAGGCATAGCTTCCTTATGTGCTGGCCATCTAGGCATTCATAAGCCCAAGGAAAGTGACAACCACCACAGACAAAGCTCAATACTGTCAGAGCTGAAACTACTTCCACTAAGGTGGCACTGTTAGTGGATTTGCAGGGATGGCTGTATTGCCTGTTCAGGAACAATTTTATAAAAGCAACAGAATAGGGGCGCCTGGGTGGCGCAGTCGGTTAAGCGTCCGACTTCAGCCAGGTCACGATCTCACGGTCCGTGAGTTCGAGCCCCGCGTCGGGCTCTGGGCTGATGGCTCAGAGCCTGGAGCCTGTTTCCGATTCTGTGTCTCCCTCTCTCTCTCCCCCGTTCATGCTCTGTCTCTCTCTGTCCCAAAAATAAATAAACGTGGAAAAAAAAATTAAAAAAAAAAAGCATCAGAATAAAACAATAACTGTGAAAAGGCTTAAAGGTGTTCATTGTTAAAGATCTGGTGATAATATATTATAATGGAACTGACAGGGAAATTTGGTTATTTCTGTAACATACAACATTTTAAGATAGTAACTAGAATTATGACTATAACATTATACCAGGACATGACAGAATTCTATACAATTTCTAAAACACATATTAACATTCACCCAATATAACCTAAGGTTTATCATCACTTATTTGACAATGCTTCTCAGGTAATTTAACATACCAAATAAGGCTATGTATTATTTCTTTTTATAAGGAGAGAAAAAAATCTTTTAAGATGGTCCAGGAGTCCTCTGTAGTATTTTATATTTCAAAGTTGGTCTAAGTAAAAAAGAAAAAAACAAAAAAACAAAAAACTTTATTTAGAACTTAAATTTTGGGAAGTTGGTCAAAAATATGAAAAGATTTGAACATATGATTAAATAGGATCACAGATCACTATGAAACAATATTTATTTAACCAAAGTAACATGATTTTTAAAGGTAAATGCAGAAGGTTATTGTTGTTAGAAATACTTAGCTCTTTTAATATTGAGAAGCTTCCATTTTCTTAAGTGATGAAAGACCTGATTAAGACAACATAAAACACAGGATGACATTTGGGTAAGACAGAATTTTTTTAGGCAGATTACTTTAAGGGCAAGAAAAGCCATTCACAGCCTCTTATTATCAAAAAGCAGACCAATAAATAGTCCAAGAAAACTTTGTGCTTTAACAGACAGGAAACCAACTTACTTTTGATATTAAAGCTCATTCACTTAGTTGAATTTATTGCAGTTTAGCCAGCCCCGACTAGCTCTTTATTTTCTGTATTTCTCCTCTCTTTCTCTCTCTCTCACACATGTTCATGCTCCCTCTCATCTGCATGCACACACACAATATGAATTCGTTTCCAAAGATTTCTTTTTCCACAAATCTACACATACATTTTAATTTTCTTTCATGTGGAGATGTTTCCCTTATTATTTCTAGTAGTTTTAATTTCATATATTAATTTGAATTCTTACCTTCAGAAATCTCAATTTCTAGAAAAATGAAATAAACATTTGTTTACACTGCTGTTACACCATTATTCCTCAGACTAACAAATCCATGAATACCTTCATAATTTCTAGAAGCATATGCCTGTTTTTCAGTTTTCCAGTGTAGTACTACAAATCCCTATGTCTCTTAGTTTCTCGGTAATAGATGTAAAGAACACCAATAAAAAATACATAAATCAATGTTCAGTTATTAATGTTTCAGAAGTTTATCTCATTTTGGAAATGATCTAGATATTTAATGATTAATTGAACTTGGCAAAACTCAAAGATCTGGTACTAAATAGACTTGGGGAAACTAAGTAGACATAATATTGCTAAAATTTATTTATAATTATTTCTTATACCTATTTAATTTACTTTTTTCTTAATTGTTGATATTAGTCATAAAAATGTCATGAATCATTAAAGTGCTAACCATCATCTTAAGTTATCTTTTTTGCTGACATATTTTATAAGTGATGGACATGAACTCCACTGACATTTAGTAAGCTTAGGTAGAATAAAAGTATTATATTAATCCTGATAATTCTAAAGACATGCCTGTTTTTAATTAAGCCAACAGCCTTCACCTAGTTTTAATACTGAATGTTTTTCTAAATTATGTGAACTTGAAATTCATTTGGGTTGGTTTCTACTATATTTCTGAGAGTTTTAGAATGCTTAATGCCTAATTTAAACAAGCATTTGTTTATTTTAAATCAAATAAATAGATCACTGTACAAATAAATTAATGTGGCGATATCATCTGTAAGTTAGACCCAGTTCAACTCTGGCTGGTAACTACCACAGTGTCCAATGTAGACTCTGGGAACCAGGGAAAGGATTGGACTTTCAACTCAAAACAGGAAGCTGTGAAAGCCAATTTGATCAGGAGCTCAACACACAGTGAGTGGAGCTCATAACTGAGAGGAACTTACCAAAGGTGTTTGAAAATGGCAAGAAACAGAGAACTCAAAGGGTTCATGGGCATCATGCCTGTGCTTCTCATTATCCCTGAATGCCATAACAAATTTACTGCAGATCCGACGTTGCCATCGAATCTGTTAAAGAACAAAAATTCAACCACTAAATGTAAACATCTCATGGGCTTTATTAACTGATTCATAAATCAAATGGCATCCCATCTAGCAAGTAGAGAGAAGTTAGGAGCTGTATAAAATGGATGGATTTTATAGGGAGAAATGAGGTGGGACAATTTGCAAAAGAAAAGAAAGGATTGTTTCAGGCAAGCTCACCTTCTTTTAGGAGGAATATCAGTGATATCTATTAGGAGGATTACCCCCATTTTACTTTGGGGGAATAGAGAAAGACCAGGTGACAGAATTCCTCTTTGGTGCTGACAGATTAGTTAAGACCACATCTCTGGGGCAGTTTGAAACTGTAATTAGATTAGGTATTAAGCCCTGTTTGGTGACTTGGCCTGGCATAAATGACTCCATTTTAGGCCTGTGGTTTTCTTTTTAACATGATTTTCAATTTCAATTTTGTGGTTTGCCTCACAAGTGTGCTTAGTTCTGCCTCCATTTTTACCTATTAACAAAACTGTCAGTGACTAGTAACTGGCGACGGCAATATTCAAGTTCCCTTTAACTTTGATGATGATGACCATATTTAGGTTTAGAGAAACAAAAGTGTGGATCCTTTAGGGGATCCCTCAAGAGCACACACTCCCACAAATTTGAGGAAGGCTAACCTCCATATTTTTCCTCAGTCCCCAATTAGTGAAGACAAAACAAGACTATAACAGAGTTTACGGTGCTCCTATTTGAAATGAAATGCTGGATTTAAAGGGACAGAAAGAAAGAACAATGTGCTTCTTTTTACTAATCCAACATTTTTTCGAAAACACTAAGTCACAGGAGATAGTTGCTATAGATATGTACTGACTGATGGATGAAATATGGATGATTCACATTAACCAAACCAAGGAAATATTTTGCATGAAAAACATTCAAGAAAGGAAAGGAATTTAGGTAAGTTTAGCATACACATTTTAACTCAGTATTCATCAGAATCTAAATTTATAAGAGACTAATTAAACAATTTTTCAGACATTTCTCTAGGGTAAAGATGCCCTTAGATATATTGTGATGTTCAAAATGAAACATCATAAATTATTAATTATTCTTTGTTGTAAAATTTTGATTTTTTCTTTATGACTTGTTTATCTTTTAAAATAATGTTTTACCTTAGAATTTTAGTATTGCAGATTTATAATCACACAGTTTTTGGAAAATTTGTTTTGTTCTAATGATGATAATTAATGACGTTATTTTGTGTTAGAATATTGAGATTCATGTTTCATTTTTTGCTAATAATTATATTTCTAAGAGTAGTGAGACAACAGTTTGCTACTTCATACCATTGGTAGGTTTTCTGGAGAAGTAGGCTATATATTGGTCACAATTATAGACATAATTGTTTGATATTTTTCTTTCTGTTTTTAAAGGGAAAATAGATAAAAGGATATTATAAGAACAGGACAAATATAAGCACAGAAAAGTGAATGGAAGTACAAAGAAACAGGTTTACTCAAAGCAGAAACAGGGGAAAGAGTATAAAATTATGAATTCAATGGTATGTCTATCCTAATAATTGAGCTCAACTGGAGATAAGGGCATTGGTAGGTAGACATCACATATAAATCACCTTTACTGCTTTTTCCTTTTACAGATAATGCACTGTACCAAATGTACATGGGCAGCCTGAGTTCTTATTTGAAGGAGAGTAGCAATCTTAATCTAATAGCTATATTGATTTGGAAATAGCAGGAATTCTTTCTTATTACAGAGTAGTCTTGATTAGTTAAATAAATCATTACTATGTTCTACATTTACCTACATAAAAATTTGACATAATTTTACTTAACTGTCTTCTTTTTAAAAAGATTTTGCATTATATATCCTTGCTTTAGATGTTTGGCTTTGGTAGCATAGAGGCTCTGCAAGCAAGCTAGAATATTTTGATATTAGTTAGCTAATTTAAACAGGTTAAATAAATATAAATACAAGGAGTGACATCTGTTTGTGCCTAAGTCTTTTAGAGTAGATACTTTCTAGTTTCTGAAATAATCTAAAAATCCAAATAATTTTAACAGTGCTTCCCTTGAATGATGTATCAGTTGTTTGATGTTTACAGCATTCTTATTTATGCTAACTTATTTCCTAAATGAAAGATTCATTTAAAATAATGCCATATGACAATTTTTACACTCCTATAATTGAGTACTATAAAGCCTATTTCAAAAGACTATCTAGAGTTCTCACACTGAAGACTGGTGATAGTGGGATCTGAAGAGAAGAGTCTTCATGGATGGCAATCGATGTGCTAAATGAATGGATGATGGTGGCAGGGAATGGAAGTTGCACAGTTATCGGTATAGTTGGTGAGTGAGCATGAAGGTGCAAGATGAATTGTTTGAGTAGCTGATTTTAGTTAAGAATAAATAGTTGACTGAAAATCAAGTTGAACTATATGCTAAGGAAACAAACAAACAAAGAAAGGAAACTTCAAGAAAAGAATCATGAAAAAAATTTGATGTCCTGTTACTTTATGTGAAGATGTCCATGGTCAATGTAATGATCTTGTAGAACTCTGAAATTGGTGGAGACTCACCAGGCACATATTATCTAGTTCGTGGATAATGGTATAGGTGGATACTATTATTCATTATAGGCTATGACTTTTCTTGTGGCAGGAGAGATGACTTTTCTATAAAGCATCACAATATTTAGAAAACTGCAAAGGATGGAAAATACTCAATATGTGGTATTCATGATGAACATCTATAAGGGTATGTAAATGATACTATTTGGAAATATTTTATAGATCTATTTCATTATCTTCTACTTATGGCACTATCATGGTTTCTCTCTTTCCATAGATACAGTCAATGTATTTAATCATATTAGAGTCCTGGATTGCAAGAAAATCCACAGACAGGGCCACTGTATGATCTTTTATGGTCATATCTGGATAGTATGTCTTCTTATGGTCCAAATGTTTGGATAACATCTTTTTGAAACATAGTCTACCTTGGTTTCTCATGGTCACCAATTTATAATAGATGTATATCAATTATGTCCTAGTTTACCATATTATCATGTGTAAAACCAGACTACTATTATAGAACTAGGCAACACATTAAAACATTCTTAATTTTGGCACAATATGTAATGTGTGAAGAACCTCATGTAATTCAATGCACCTCAGACTACCTCCTGTAATTAACTACTGGGAAAGCCAGACTTTGTGGAAAAGTGAATGTCTTTTAAAATACTTATTAAAAACAACACAATCTACACATTTCTGTGAGAGATTGATATCTCTGTTGCCTTTAAAATCCTATCACGGAACAAAATACAATGTGTGGATGAATAGAATTTACTAAATTTGAGGATTAAATTTGGTACAAGACTCTATAGATCAGTCTGTTCAATGATTAGTTTGTGTGCTTTGTTTATAGTAACTATATTCTTCTATAATATTCAAATGAAATTAACTATTTCATTCATATTGGTGCCCTTTAGAATTTTAGTTATAGTATTTCACTGGAATGGGCTTTAGATTTGAGTTTTATGTTTACAAAACTTTTCAGCCTATATGTCCTGACATTTGTACCTATGATAAACAAAAGAAATATTCATTGTAAACAAAAATGTCTAAAGTTTTGCACATTTAAAATTAGTAACAGGTATCGAATTTTGGACCTGAAATAGCCTATTAAAGCAATTTAATTCACAAATGTCTTCAAATTTCAGGGCATTTGTAAAAGCAGTTGTCATTGCCCCCAGGGAACAGATTATTATGTCTGGGAATTTTATTCTCAATTCAATTCAATAAAGCTAACAATTTGGCTAAATATTTCCCAAATGCAGTTTGCAACAAAGCTAGGAATAAATAAATACACATGGTATCAAGTGTCCATATAAGACACCATGCTGGCCATGCAAGAAGGACAAAGGCACTGACACAGTGACTTCTATCAAAACCTTACAAGTCTTGGTGGGGATTTAGTGAAGTGAGACAACAAAGGTTAATTAAGAAATCAGAAAATACTTTATTTAGAAGGAAATATTTTTGATGTGTTTCAAAGATGGGTAGATTTAGATATATTGAAATGGAAATTAGGGGGGCGCCTGGGTGGCTCAGTCAGTTGAGCTTCCGACTTCAGCTCAGGTCATGATCTCTCGGTTTGTGAGTTCCAGCCCCATGTCAGGCTCTGTGCTGACAGCTCGGAACCTGGAGCCTTCTTCGGATTCTGTGTCTCCTTATCTCTCTGCCCATCCCCTGCTTGTGCTCTATCTCTCCCTGTCTCTCAAAAATAAATAAATAAATGTGAAATGGAAATTAGGACAGGAGGCCTGCCAGTTTTGAGAAAATACATAAAGCAATTAATGAGGAACATCGTGGGGCACATTGGGAGAACAAAAAAACAAGAAGGAGAAAATGGGATATGAGATAGAAGGAGTAAGCAATTAGAATCAGTAGACACTAGTTACATTAAGATAAACCGTTATCACATTAAAAATTCATATCAGAAAATAAATATTAGGCTTATTTTTAAACACACATTAATATACGTGTATAAAAGTTACTTGGTTCTTAAAATAATATGATAGCTATTAGTGACTTTTGAAAGTTTGGTTTTTATTAACACATTTTAATGTATACTGTTATACTAGTGTTACATGTATGAAGTTAATTCCCATACATACACCCAACTCCATATTACCAGTTATAAACTCAGTAATATTTTAATTTTTTTTTTTTAAACACATTTTTTTTTTTTTTCAACGTTTATTTATTTTTGGGACAGAGAGAGACAGAGCATGAACGGGGGAGGGGCAGAGAGAGGGAGACACAGAATCGGAAACAGGCTCCAGGCTCTGAGCCATCAGCCCAGAGCCTGACGCGGGGCTCGAACTCACGGACCGCGAGATCGTGACCTGGCTGAAGTCGGACGCTTAACCGACTGCGCCACCCAGGCGCCCCAATATTTTAATTTTTAATTAACTTGTGATTTATAGTGAAGATTAACAAATATTTACTGGTGATTTTACATGTCTCAGACCCTGGAATAAGCTCTTGGGTAACAACTGGCAAAAGGATTAAACCCCACCACTAGATCTGAGGTTCTAGCTGAAATAGTGTCTATATTGCTTGAAATCCAGCTGAAATACCGGATTAAAATACCTGAGTTGGAAAAGGATTGTGAGCATGAAACTTTCTGTGACAAAGGTGATGATGTGTTTAGCTTATTGTAAACAAGAAACTGATGCATATTTTTTTTCAAAAGTGGATTGTAGTGGGTTTTTGGGATGAGTATGTGCAATGATTAAATATTCCATAAAAGGCATTTCTCATATTCAACAGAAAATTGGTGTGTTTTCTGATTCAGTCTCTAAATTGTGAATTCAATACAATGTTGATTAAACAATATTACTCAAAGAAGCTATTGAATCAGAATTCCCATTATCCACAAAGATTGTCAAGTGCATTTCTGAGTCCATTGTGGGGCTCAAGTACACTTAGTGTGTTTTGTTATCTTTGAGGCTTTGCAATAAAATACACTTCCAGATCTTTCATAAAACGTGTCCAAATATCTTCACTGTTTTCAGACTCTTGACCTAATTTGTGTGTGTGTGTGTGTGTGTGTGTGTGTGTGTGTGTGTGTGTGTAAACAGGCAAAGGTCAGTCTCTCCAGCTAAAGCCCAAATAGAGTGCAGTGATTGCAGTAGTAACAAGGAGAAGGTTATTGACATCTGTGTGACGATCTGAAAAAAGTGTTAGCAAATTAGGTCTGTAGGGTACAGTTCTGCAAGTGAATATTTAGCAACCCAGTTATATGGATCAATCCTGCCATTCTCAAGGCTGAGGGATTTGTATCTTTCATCACACCATTTTCCCCAATCTTGACTGTTTAGCTCCCAAGAAGCCTGGCTTTAGGCATTTTTTAGTATGTTGATCTTTCTACTCAGGTATCAAACTCAGCGAAACAAATATACACCACATTTGACTATCCCTGTTTTTGTCTGTTTGATGAGCAGATAATTTTCTTTTTGTATCATTTCCATATATTACTGAAGCATGTCATTGTATGTGAAATATTTGTGGACCATTCTATATTTCATCTTTATGTAGACTTGACTGCCCTTTTCTTTCCCACATCTCAAGACTCTGAATATTATGTATTGTGCTATATTTTATAGACTTTATACACTTTATTGTTCTCTTCCTGTATGGGATTATACCCCTAAAAACTTCAGGAATTTTGCTTTAGTAATCTGTGTAATTCTGCACATAAGACAGAGTAGATTAATAAATAAGTACATGGCTTTGAGAGGGCAGAAATCCTTGCCACAGAATACTTTTGGTTTCTTATAAAATTATCATATTTTCATATATACATTTGTCATTTAAAACACTTAAATTGTTGCTAATAGTATATGAGTGCAGAATTTCCACTTCTTGAGGCCATGGTCTATGTCTTGAAGGATTCCATACATATTTCCTAATGATTAACATAAAGCTTTTCAGATTATAGTTATAAACATTTATTATTTGACCCCAAATCTGTAAGAAATGATAGTATTAAATGGGAGAAACATACTTCACATCTCTATTTTCACTAGTAGAAAGAGATCTCTGAACTAATACCAATTCCATCATGAATGATAAAGTTTCCAGATAACTTGAAGCACCGTAGGTAACAATTCTTGTAAATTAACTTAATGGGACCCAGTCAGAGTAATATAGGTAACTTTTCCCATTTTTACACCAAATTTCTTTGATTTCTTTACTAAATTTTCTTCAAAACTGTGTGTGTGTGTGTGTGTGTGTGTGTGTGTGTGTGTG
Organism: Lynx canadensis; assembly: GCF_007474595.2. Taxonomy (NCBI): domain Eukaryota; kingdom Metazoa; phylum Chordata; class Mammalia; order Carnivora; family Felidae; genus Lynx; species Lynx canadensis. Next base: position 60,776,980 of record NC_044306.2, read on the forward strand.
TTTAATTAAAATTTATGTATAACAATGAATTTTAGGCCTTGGTTATTAATACATGTGGTACTGTATCATATTGGATGTAAGACAATAACTACAAACACTTATATAATAAATATAAAATTTTCCTATACTGAGACATGTTCTTGACATTTGCTATGAATCTGGAAATCAAACTTGGCTTTAGATACTTTATTTTCAATTCTCTTGAGTATTTCTTGCCTTTTACCACTTCTGCCTTGGTATATTATCATTTGAATTTCTTGCATTTTTAACTCTTGTCAGTAAACTTTAGGAAAAGAAGCCTGCATATTTCTTGTGTATTGATGTTTATGGAGGAAAGATCACACAAAAATATTCAAATATTCATTTATTTCGTAAATCCCCTCAGTTTCTAATTCAGTAGGTAAAGGGTAAAGCCCCCCAGTTTACATCTCTAACAAGTTTCCAGGTGATTCTGAAGCCACTAATTCAGAGATTACACTTTGGGAATCATTTGCAGAAGTTTTCAATATTTTACTGGCACATCTGTTTACTTCATTTTGTTTTTCTTCTCTACTAGAATTTAATCTCCATGAGGGCAAGGTCATGATGGCTTTTTTCTTGTATTCCTTCCATATAAATAATAAGTAAATATTTACACAGTGAGTGAAAAATGACAAAGAACAATCTTTTTAACATACAAAGTGTCACTGTCAGAGGATCCAGTGAGTAGAATATTTCTAGTAGAAGTGATGGTCAAAACCTTTTATGAGAGAAAGACCAAGGAGAATAACTGAAAGTGCTCTTTGATAATTTTTACTTTAACCTTCTTTTAACTTGAATTTTATTGGATTCAGGTTAGAGTTTTATTGGATTGAGTTTAAGGCACCTTGGTGGCTCAGTCAGTTAAGAGTCCAACTTCAGCTTAGGTCACAATCTCATGGTTCATGAGTTCAAGCCTCACATTGGGCTCGCCACAGAGCCCACCATGGATCTTCTATGTCTTTTTTTCTGCCTCTCCCTGCCTCCCTCCCTCTCTCTTTCTCTCTCTCAAGAAATTTATAAATTACTATTAAGTAAAGTCAATGCATTAAGTGTGCAACACCAATTTTGACACCATGGGAAGAATATAAATCATCTATATATCTGTCCATCTAGTTTATCTATCTATGAGTGCATATTATTGACAACATTGACTAGAAATAGTGTGGTAATTTATTCCTGTTTTTAGTTAGGGAATATGTTTTTATAATTAAAGGAAAGGATAAAAGATATATTAGGAAGAAATTCTAAAGCAGAAAGTGATATGTGTGCATGGTAGGTAATATTGCTTTGTTAGGGGAGATGCAGATACATAGTTTGATAATAAAATTCCATGTGAAACTTGTTACTAATATTTTCCATTTGAAATATATATTCATGATTATGCATTGATAATAGTTACTAATATATATTTTTCCAAAGCAATTGTACACTTAAATGGTAGTGTTATTACACCATTTCATTCATAATCCAACTAAAATGGTATGAAAAAATGCATTCTTTTGAGACATGCTTGAATTTTTTTGCCAAAATTCTTTGTAACAACAATATTGTTTTGACATTTAATGTTCTTAAAATTATTATCAAAATATAATATTTTTAAAAGAAACATAGGACTTCTAAAGAAAAGTTCAATATAGTTAAACAAAAGTATAGGTGTTATTTTATATTACAATAACATCACTAGAGAAATTCCTCTAGTGTGGGCACCAAAATACTACATACTTATCATTATGAAACATATCTGCAGTTTGAGATTTTCCTGGGAAATAATGAGCTGCAGCAGTCCATTATATACAAACTTGTATAATCCTAGTTACTAAAAAGAAGTTACATAAACTTATAAAATTATACATATGTTTGTTACACTGCCTAAAAAAATATTTTAACTTCAAAATACGTCTGCAAGGTATACTGTCCCTTCATTTCATCCTTATTTGACAGGGCATACAAAAAAAGGTTCATCAAAATGATGTGGTTTAAATAAAAAATATTTAGTGTAATTACATGGGTGATTTTACATTATTCAAACATACAAGCCCTTCCAAAATTTTTAACATTATTAAACATTTTTAACATATTTCAACAATACTATTACAACAATACTATTTTTAAAATATTTCAAAAATAGTAACATCTTTAGACACACTACCAAAATGTTTATCACTCACTCATATATACTAATAATGTCACATGGCCATGGAAGTGGTTAACATGGGTTACTTTGCACTTTGTTTCTCTAAATTTGGTTATGTGGTTTCTCTTCATTCTCATTTATCCAATTTTTGTGTGATGAACCTGGATGTAACTATCTTTAATAAATATTTGTAAATTGAATCTAACAATGTGTAAAAAGAATCATATACCATGGCAGAGTAGATTTTTATCTCAGGTATGCAAGACTGGTTCAGCATTCAAAATTCAATTAATATTCAATCCATCACAGCAACAGGCTAAGAAAGAAAAATTACATAATCATATCAATTGATACAGAAACATCATTTTAACAAACTAACACCTATTCATGATTAAAAACTGTCAGCAAACTAGGAATTAAGGGGAACTCTCTCAACTTGATGAACATTATCTACAAAAAAACCTACAGCTACCATCATAATGGTGACAAACTCAAAGCTTTCCCACCAGAGCAGGAACAAAGCAAGAATGTTTCATCTCATCACCCCTATTCAACAACCTATTGGAAGTTCTAGCTATAATAAGACAAAAATAGGAAAAGAAAGATACAGAAATTGAAAAGGAAGAACTAAAACTGTCTTTGTTCATAGACAACATGATCATCCATGTAGGAAATCCACAAGAATTTTTAAAAAATCCTAGAGCTAATAAATAATTATACCAATGTTGCAACATACAAGGTTAGTAGACAAAGACAACTATTTTCTTATATATTATTAATTAAAAATGGAATTTGAAATTAATTACACAATGCCATTTGCATTACCACCCTCCAAAAGTGAAATAGCTATGTATAAATCTAACAAAATATGCAGAAAAATCTTTGTGAGGAAAACTACACAACTCTGGTGAAAGAAATCAAAGAACTAAACAAATGGAGAGATATTCCATACTCACGGATAGGAAGACTCAATATTGTTAAGGTGTCATTTTGTCCAAGTTTATCTATAGATTTAATGTAATCCCAATAAAATCCAACTGAGTTGTTTTGTAGATAATAAGAAACTGATTTTAAAGTTTACATAGAGAGGCAAAAGACACAGAATAGCCAAAATAATATTGAAGGTAAAGAACGAAGTAAGAAGGGTGATGCTACTCAACTTTGAGACTTAATATGAAGCTATGGTAATGAAGACCATGTGATATTGAGTAAACAAATTGACCAATGGAACAGAATGTATAGTCCAGAAATAGACACAAATAAATATAGCAAACTGGTCTTTAACAAACTTACAAAGGGAATACTATAGAAAAAAGATATTCTCTGAAACAAACCATGCTAGAAAAACTGGTCTTTTATAAGCAAAATAGTGATTTAGACATCGACTTTTACCCTTCACAAAATTTAACTCAAAATGGATCATACACCTAGGTGTAAAACATAAAACTATAAAACTCCTAGGAAATAACGTAGTAGAAAATCTACATAAACGTGGGTATAGTGATGACTTTTTAGATGTGACATTGTAGGCATGACCCATGAAAAAAATAATTGATTAGTTGGGCTTTATTAAATTTAAAAATTTCTGTACTGTGAAAGACATTGTCAAGAGAATAAAAAGATAAACCACAGATGAGGAAAAAATATTTACAAAAAATCTATCTGATAAAAGACTGTTACCTAGAATATATCAATAATTCTTAAAACTTAACAAGAAAACAACCTGATTAAATAATGGGCCAACAATATTAACAGAAAATATACAGATGAAAAATAAGCATATGAAAATATGATGCACCCCATATATCAACAGGAAAATTCAAACAACAGTGAGATACCACTGCACATTTATTAGAATACCCAAATTTGGAACAGTAAAAACAAAAACTGATGAGGATTTGGTACAGTAGGAACTCTCATTCATCGCCGGTGGAAATGCAAAATGATGCAGTCACTTCAGAAAACAATTTGGCAGTTTGGAAGAACTAAGATGATCTTCTGTTGGTAAATGAATAAAGCAGCTGTGGTACATCCAGATAGTGGAATATTATTCAGTGCTAAAGAAACAAATAAGCTATCAAGGCATGAACAGATATGGAGAAACCATAAATTCATATTATTAAATGAAAGAAGAAAATCTGGAAGGCTCAACAGTTTGTTTCCAACTATATGACATGCTGTAAAAGGAAAACTATGGAAATAGTAAAAAGATATGTCAGAGCACCTAGGTGGCTCAGTGAAGCATCTGACTCTTGATTACAGTTCAGGTCATGATCTCACAGTTTGTGAGTTGGAGCCCCATGTCTGGATCTGCACTGACAGTACGGAGCCTGCCTGGAATCCTCTCTCTTTCTCTCTCTCCGTCTCTCAAAAATAAATAAATAAACTTAAAAAAAAAAAAGATATGTGGTTTCCAGGGTTGGGGATGGTGGCACTGGTGGGATGAATAGAGCACAGAGGAATTTTAGGGCAGTGAGGATACTCTGTATGATACCATAATGATGCATACATGTCATTATATATTTGTCTAAACCCGTAGAATGCACAACACTGAGAGTAGGTCATAAATAAAACTGTTGACTTTGGGTGATAAAGCATATCAATGTAAGTTCATAAACTGTAACAAATATACCACTATGGTGGGCGATATGGATATTGGGGAAGCCTATGCATATGTGGGGACAGTGGGTATATGGGGAGTCTTCATCTCTTCCACTCAATTTTGCTTACAACTAAGGCTAATCTAAAAAGTATAGTTTTAATTAAAAAATAATAGTATAGAATTTTAGTTTCATAAGTGTGTTGCCAGTATTAACTAATTAATATGTTTAAGGTCAATAACCTATATTTTGTTAAGGTGACTTATGGTTGCTTTGCTCTCTAATATAACAGGGGTTATAATCTAATAATGTCCTTGATGGGAGACCATAACTTTTATTTTTGAAATATTTATTAAAACTATCTTATCAAAATAAACAGACTCCTCAACAGGACCACACCCTGATACTTATCTCCAAACACACACAAACACACACACACACACACACATACCAACATACAGAATTGGCCTAATGAAATATTATGAACAATAGAGCTTATTAAATCTTTGAAGAGATTTATAAATCCTAATGATCATATACACTTCTTTTCCAAACACACCCCAAAAATTTCAATTCTAGCAAAAGTGTGGGTTGTATTTTCTCCATGCCTCTAGAAGGTATGGTGGTATCCATCATCTTGATTTTTAAATAAATTTTACTCCCATACATTCATCAAAGCAAAATGCTTTATTTTTGAAAAGGAATTTTGTCATATTTTCTATTTTATACATTTCTCCTGTAAACGAAACTATATAGATGTGTTCTGGGATATAATACTGCTTTCTGTAGTGTTTGTTGGTTTAACCAGGGAGTTTTATAATAGTTATAGTAATGGCTATGATAATATATTTTAGAACTAGATAAGTTCCCAGGTCTGACATTTGTTATCTATGGATTTGTGTAATTTTTGTGGCCATGCTGAACTTTAGTTTCCTTTACTGTAAAATGGATATTAACAGCACACACCACATTTTTGAGGATTAAATGTAATGAACCTAAAAAGAGCCTACAACTGTGTGTGAAACATGGAGACAACTCAATTACAGTTAGCTATTATAGCTTATTGTTTAACATAAAGTATAACAAAAATTATCCTTAATTCTAATTGAATTCTTTAATTTGTTTAAATATGTTTTTTGCCTCCAATATTTGCTGACTTTCAAGTCCAAATAGGTGGGGCCACCACTGAGCCCTACCTGACACACTGCTTAGAGTCTATATAAATGGGATAAATGACCCTGTGTGCCAAATGGGGACAACATAGAGAAAATCTGCCATCACCTCCACCTCTTTGGTCCTAAAGTCCAGAAGTGGCTCTATGGTTGGAACAGATACATGGCTTAAGCTCATATATCAGTGGTGGACAATCCATAGCCATGAGACTTGTTTTCTAGGAGTCCAGGTGAGCCCAATGTGAAGATAGACATATGGTGGGCAGTGAGAACAGGAATAAAAAAACAGCATTCTTCCTAAGGTGATCTTTAAGGTGTGGTGCCTCTGACAAATACTTTTGTGTATTCCTTGTCTATATAAAATTTTGATTAAATATGTGTTATGAGGTTTATGACTTAATGTGATTATTTAGAATTATGAGCATAGGAAAGGAACGTACAAATTTGTTTGATGTCAATGCATGTGAAGAATTGACAATAGCATAAGACTTAACAACGCTTTACGTTAAATTATTGAGAAATTTAGAGAAAATCCACAGAGTTAAAATTATATATAAATGCTTCCCAAGGAAGATCCAGGCAGAAAGCCTGAATATAAAATTAGGATAATATTTAAGGCAAATACTAGGAAAAGGAAGAAAACTTTCAGTGACAGAGCTCTAGTGAACACTTAATTTAGAAGGAAAGACTCCCACCCTGAAAGAGAAAGAAAGGAAAAACTCCCATAAGGTTGAACTAGACTTTAGTGTTGGGTTAATAAAAAGAGAAAGCTGAAGGAAAGAACATGGATTTGAGGAGGCTTGGTAGAGGTTGATTACATGGACCCACTCAAACAATTGTTTCAATAATTTATTAAAAAAAATTAAGATGGCCTTTCCTATTTGGGAAAAATTATGTCAAAGAAGAAAAGAATCACAAACCTTAGCATTCCGAAAATGGTTTGGAAGAAAAAAAAAGTAGGAAGAATAAATATGAATGATTTAGGATGAGGATTAATGGCAGCAATCGTGTATAAATAATCTCATGGATGTGATGTACAGATTTAGGAATAAGAAAAAAACAAAACAACAAAACCCAACAAAACCCTAATCTAAATAAGTACAACATTATCCCAGTAAATGCCTATGTTTGCTCATGTCTTTACACGGGCCACAGCAATTTTATGGCTTTATATTAAGAAATTACACACACACACACACACACACTTCTGAAAAACACAAATATTAACACAATACAGGGAAGACTACATTATGTTCATTGTGGTAGAGATTTTGCATATCTAACCTAAGACAGGGAAAGAAGACTTCCAATCTATTTCTAAGAAACAAAAATTATTTACGTTTCATACATAATACATATGAAATGTATTATACATACATACATATGAATATACATATGTACATACATATATGTACATACATATACATTATATGTATATACATATACTTATACATATATATGCACATATAAATATACATATGCACATACATATATGTACACACATATACTTTATATGTATATACATATACATATGTACATGTACATATACATATACATATACATATACATATGTACATACATATACATTATATGTATATACATATACATATACAATATATAAATGTATTATACATACATATATACATATGTACATACATATATGTACATACATATACATTATACACACATACATATGAATATACATACATAATACATACATACATATGAATGGTATGTTTCAATCTAGTCTGATTATTTATGCACAGTAAGATTCTTTACTAATTCTTGAAGTAGTTTAGCCATCCTCATTGCTGTTGAAATTACCTTTATTATTTCTGCAGGTATTTGCTACAGCATTTCAGAAAACTTGTGGTACCATTTTATTTACTTATTAGAATAGTTGTACATTAGAGACATAAGTTAACACAAAGATACAAATGTAGAAAAAGAAAATACAAAAGCAATATAGAAACAGATTTTAAGGGGCGCCTGGGTGGCGCAGTCGGTTAAGCGTCCGACTTCAGCCAGGTCACGATCTCGCGGTCCGTGAGCTCGAGCCCCGCGTCGGGCTCTGGGCTGATGGCTCAGAGCCTGGAGCCTGTTTCTGATACTGTGTCTCCCTCTCTCTCTGCCCCTCCCCCGTTCATGCTCTGTCTCTCTCTGTCCCAAAAATAAATACACGTTGAAAAAAAAAATTAAAAAAAAAAAAAGAAACATTTTAAGGTATAGACTCATTCAATGAGTCTAAGTTAGTCTTGGCTATGTTATTTTCTTATTTTCTCTGCTTGACCTTACAGAACACATAGAGAGCAAAGATCCTCATTTCCAAAGAGAAAGGAATGAAACTCCCATAGATATATAGTGTTGATTTCAATGCCGATAACCATTGTCAGAAAGTTTTCCTTTTTCACAATAGATCTTTCTGCTTGGAATAGAGACACAGACTGATGAAAATGTTCTCCTAAAAGATTCAGTCCCTTAGATGGCTATGGCAGCCTTAGTTATTACCCTTTTCTCTCAAACATGAAGAGGGTAACATTGTTGAGCATGCAGTAGTGGTAGCTAGAGATTATTATATCCTTCGTGTATTTCCTTGCTCTTCTGCCAAGACTTGAAAAGGGAATAGCATAAACACGTGGATCTTTCACAGGTTCTCTGAGTCACTACTTTTAAATTTGGAAAATTAGAGCTCATAAGGATGAGCTACTTTAATTTTCTTAAAGTACTTATCCCCTGAACGGTGTGAATTGGAATTGATGTTACGTAATTTGTCATCAGTTTTCTAAACAAAGCTATATTTTATACTCTGTATTCACTGTGAAGTTGGTATATCTCTATCAGAGAGAGAGAGAGAGCGAGAGAGAGAGAGAGAAGACTTTATTATTAAGATATTTAACTGAGATTCACTCTTGAATACTATGCACAGAGCATTCAATAAATGGTTTTTGTGACCAGAGATACTGTACAATGAGAAAAAAAATTACAGATCTTGGGCTTCGTCTATTTTTACACTGGTATATCCATAATACCTAGAACAGTGCTTATCACATAGTAAGCACTCGATGAACACTTGTGGAAAAAAGGAAAGAAGGGAGGAAAAATGGAAGAAAGGGAGAATTGACTGGAACTGAGCATGTAAACTTTTGTATATTTGTATTGACTTCCTATGAGGTTCATTTTTTTATGGTATATTTCCTTATGGGTATTTGATTACGTTGCATGCTGCTATCTGTATGGAGTACATGTAAGAAGGGTCACATATAGATTTTACAAGGGGAGATTTGTAGATAATGACTTGTAGCTGCAATAACGAGAGGTAATGTGCAGTATACCCCGTGTGAAGTCTGGTGACAGGAATTAAATTAACTCATGTCACTATTGTGAAGCAAGGTTAACTTGAACTGAACTGTATCACATCCCTGCATCCACTTAATAATGGTCCTGCCACAGGATGGTTAGAAGATAAATTAACTGAATTGTGATGTAAAGATAGCTTATAATGATCCCAACAAGTGAGATAATCCATATGATAGTAATATTCTCCCCAAATCCATCTTGAATCTAGGTAGAAAATAATTTTGAATTAAACCTTGTAGAAATATCTTAGTAAAAGGGTTTTGGGGATAAAACCTATCTTTGCTCCTATTTCCTCAACTCTTAATGGAAGCTGCACAGCTCAGGCTTAAGGTTCTTTATAGACTAAACATACTTGCTGTTCTAAAATAATCAGTCATTATATTTTTTGCAAGAATCAAGTTCAGGAAAATGCTAGCTAATTTTACATAGAATTTTTTCTCATCTTGGCTTGGATTTCTCCTACAAAATATTTAATATCACTCTGTTAAACTTATTGGTGACATTGTAAGTAACGATGTTTCTTTTTCAGTCTTGGTGAGGTCAGGAGGAAACCATTTTCCAGAACATAAATAATACTCAGAAAAATGTGCCACAGTTGTTAATTTTTTCCTGGCAAACTATGTAGCAATTTGATTAAATTTCATACCCTTTAATGTGATTACATTCTCAAATTCAGTGAAAGAATTTGAGCCTTCTTCCCAAACGTGATCACTAAGGGAATTGGTTAGCAGGGGGGTAGGAGAGGGTGTATACATATCCACACAGGAATTTCCAGTGATGAGGAAAAGGGAAGTATATAAATCAAAAGAAATGATAATGCTACAGTTCAATATCAGAAATTTATTAATGGATTTATTCATCCACAAATATAGTTTCAAATATCTTCTCTGTACCAGTCCTTCTACTAATAATTAAAAGTGTAAATATGAATAGTACACAGCCCCACATTTGAGGTGCCCACATTCCTATTAAGAAATGACTTATGTGGGGCTCAGTTAAACAGCCAACTTCAGCTCAGGTCATGATGCCGCAGTTCATGGGTTCGAGCCCTGTGTCGGGCTCTGTTCCGACAACTCAGAGCCTGGAGCCTGCTTCAGATTCTGTGACTCTCTATCTCTCTGCCCCTACCCTACTTGTGTTCTGTCTCTCTCCATCTCTCAAAAATGAATAGACATTTAAAAAAAAGAAATGAGTTATGTAAAAAAAATAGCTATAGCAATGCCATAGATTCCAAAATAGAGATAAATGAAGTACTTTATGAAGAAAGAAAAGAACACTTACCTTTGCTGGGAGAGGATAGAGAAGACTTCCAAGCGGAAAGGAATCAGAGCTAAATTTCAGTATTGATGAAAAAGTTACCAATACAACATGAATGCAAGAAGTTACCAATACAACTTTTCCAGACGAGAAAAAAAGAACGTGCAAAACTGTGAGAGAAAAAAAAAAAACTATGAAAAATTGGGAAATGCAAGTATTGCAGCTCAGTTGCCTCAGTATGGGGTGCAGATAGGAGGCAAAATGGAAAAGAAATCCAGGACACTGACATGTCATACAGGGAGCTTAGAATTGTCATTTAGAGAAACAAGAGCCAGAGAAGGCTTTCTAGAGTGGGTAATGGCATGATCTGATTGCATCCCAGAAAGATCATTTTGACCACAAAATGAAAAAAGAATTGGCTAGGGGCACCTGGGTGGCTCAGTCAGTTAAGCCTTCAACTTCGGCTCAGGTCATGATCTCACAGTTCATGAGTTTGAGCCCCATGTTGGGCTCTGTGCTGACAGCTCAGAGCCTGGAGCCTGCTTCAGATTCTGTCTCCCTCTCTCTCTCTGCCCCTCCCAGCTCATTCGCGTGCATGCACTCTCTCTCTCTCTGTCTCTGTCTCTCTCTCTCAAAATAAATAAACATTAAAAGAATTTTTAAAAAATTAAAATAAAGAGAATTGGGTGGGAGGCAGGAATAAACACACAGGTGAGTTAGAACATGCGTCTAAACAAGAAAGTCAGGCAGCTGATAGAATGGCATGATATTTAGGAAATAACTTTATAGTATTTTTAGGTTCAGACTAACAAGTACATAATTCCCTAGTGAGCTTTCTAGATACCACGTGGTATTTGAGAAATAATAATTTCTACTAGTTAAGGTTTTTAAAAAAATATTTTGATCAAATAACAAAACAACAGTAATATAGCAAATTAGGTTAGGAAACCATTCAAATTTGGTTCAAACTGACAACAGACATTTTGTAATTAGTTTCTCTTTAAAGAGATGTATTCTGTGCAAACCTCCGTCTGCCACTACACCACTGAGGGTATTTCTAGTTGCTAGGAGTTTCAATTCCCATTGCCAAAGAAAGTGTATAAGAGTAATATTTCATAGTTGTATTACATCATTCAATCTATATTAACATATTTTTACAAATTAAAAAGTTACCTAGTTTGAATAATATTAAAAAGACAGTTGTAGGGGTGCCTGGGTGGCACAGTCAGTTAAGCATCTGACTCCTGATTTCGGCTCAGGTCATGGTCTCATGGTTCTTGCATGAGACTGAGCCCCACTTAGGCCTCTGCACGGACAGCAAGGACCCTGTTTGGAATTCTCTCTCTCTTCCTCTGTTGCTGCCCCTCCCCTGCATTTGCATTCTCTCCCTCTCTCTCTCCCAAAATAAAGGAATAAACTTAAAAAAAAAAGAAGTTGTAAAGGGTTTACCATAGGAATTTCAGAGAAGCTTACTTTCCATATCAAAACTCAAAACTTAAACTTGCTTATATACTCTTCTAAAATTATATTGTGGCTTCTGGATCAAAACTTCATACAATAAAAATTACTTATAATGATTCTGCTCACTGACTTCACAATAAAATTCAACAACATCAGTAGACTAAACCTCTGGCAAATATTGATTATGTGTGGCAAATACATAAACATTCAGAGTCTGATGAATCTTCAAATGATTAGTGTCCTTTTTGATATTTTCTTCATTACCATCTTAAGATTATCTGTTAAAACAAATATTCTAACACTTGATGTATTTCCATTAGATAACCATAAAGATTCAATGATGTATTTTTTTAGGTAAAAATAACAGTTCTAACAATGAGTACATTTTTGTTGTTGTCTTGTTGTCTTTGTGTTTTAATCAAATGCCCTATGTTGATGGCCTTTCCACATGAAACATTTCCAACTCCTCCCTAGCAAAATCTTTTTTATGTGGGATTGGAGAGCCTGGCACAAACTTTGAACATATTTTTTTACCTGGTTTTACTGTAACTTACTGTACCTATATTTAATTGTTGTTTCTTCTAATATTTCGTGAACTTTCAAGCAGGAGCAGTATTAGTGGCTTTTTCTCTACTCGCAGCTCCTGGCATAGACAAATTTGTCTATTTCCCATAGATAAATAAATATTTGATGAATAATCATATGGATAGAATGTATCCATATTTTCAAAAATCCTTGGGCAATAAATTACTTAATTGTTAGGAAACAAATCTGAAATAATAATTCTCTGAATGACAAAATGCAATTATTAAAATATGTAAGCTTTGAGTTACAATGCTAAGGTCTTCTGGGCAATTAAATACTAAGTAAATGAAAGCCTTTTCATTAACTTAAAGTATAAAGTGTGAACTATGATGTATGAATCATGATTCATGAAAGAACATAGAAATAATTTCCTAAAAATAATAATGTTATAAACTAAAGATCAAAACAAACAAGACTCTTATCTTACTATCACACAATTCCAAGGTACAGCATCTACACCATTAATTATAAATCTCATTGCCATAACACAAGGAAGGTCTCGTGGAGCTTGAGCAAACCAGTGATGAATATCCGATCTAAAACAAAAAATAACTCTTTTGTAGCATTTGATAATTAAAAGTTACAGTTATTGGGAAAGATAATGGTTGGAAATTTATATGATCAAATTATATAGCACTATAAAGGGAGTAGACAGAACATCCATTTTTTAATTGGAAGGATGGGATACTTGCAAATCCCTGAGCTTGACAGAGGTAGTTGTTTTTTTTTTTTAATTTTTTTTTTCAACGTTTATTTTTTTTGGGACAGAGAGAGACAGAGCATGAACGGGGGAGGGGCAGAGAGAGAGGGAGACACAGAATCGGAAACAGGCTCCAGGCTCCGAGCCATCAGCCCAGAGCCTGACGCGGGGCTCGAACTCACGGACCGCGAGATCGCGACCTGGCTGAAGTCGGACGCTTAACCGACTGCGCCACCCAGGCGCCCCACAGAGGTAGTTTTAATATGAATTGAAAAAAGATCTACAAATTAGAATAAGAAAAACTCATGAATCCAGTGAAAATCCAAATGGAGTAAAGATCAACAAGTAAGTAGTTTCAAGACCGTTTTAGACTACTCACTGAGACATTGTTAAATGAAGACACATTTATTTAATGATACATTTTTACATTTTTAGGAAGAGAGATTCACCTACCCTGCTCCCATAAAATCCTTTTGTGCCAGTATATGAAATGGTACACTGCGTAAGATAGACTGTGGCTTTATCAATATAGTGTGTCTTATATATTTATGTGGCAGTGTTCTGGAAATAAAATAGCTCATAAGTCATGGTTCATTTGAACTTTGGGTGGACTAGAGGTGAACAATGATGCTCTCTGCTCAGCTCTGTGCAGAGGAAAATGTCATTTTCAATTTCTGGAATGTGTGCATCCACAAACACAATATCATCACACTCATCTTGCCGTTCAAAGTAATTTCTCATCTTCTGTAAAGTAATGAAAGCTGACGGGTTAAGGGGATCATAGGACTGACAATGCACAGCCGGTGCTCATTTCAGAGACGGTTCTCTCCTTTGATTTAATGATGGGGCACAAGGTGGCTGTGAACACTCTCTAATTTGCACAAGAGAAATGTCCACTCACTCCCATGGCACCTTGTACCTCATAATAGCCAATTTAAGCTAGCAAAGCACTTCTGTTCTTATAAAAGCTGTAGAAACATAGGAAAATAAAAGGGAAAAAATCAAATCTTTTAGGAAAATGCCATTGCTTCTCTGGAGATCATCTAGAGAATGAGATAAAAACAGGGGTAGAGTAGTCAAAATAACAAAAACATAGGGTGATAGCAGAAATGTATCATTTAAGAGTAATGTAAAATAAATAATAATATAAAGTAATATAAAATAAATAATAAAGAGAAAAGTTGTAAACTAAGGTTGACACTACACATTTTATGGGTGGAAAAATAACCTAAAAGTGATTTAGAGGTTGCAAACAATAAATTTAACTTTCCTAATTGAAAAAGAAATATTTTCTGGACTAGAAAACTGCTGTCCTCAAAAATCAGTTCTACTGTGCGTGTTGTGCACACTCCTGGCATGATGCTTTAAATACATCTGGACAGCAGCCATTTTTATGCACAGTTTTGAGGTCCCACTGAAGCAAGACCCTAAAGCTGCTACCCTACTTTCTTTTTTTCACAATTTTTTATTTAAATTCCAGTTAGCAGATAGTGTAATATTAGATTCTGGTATAGAATTTAGTGATTCAGCACTTACTACTACACCTGGTGCTCATCACAGCAAACGCACTCCTTTCATCCCCATCACCTATTTAATCCATCCCCCCCTCCTGCGAACGTCCCCTCCATTAACCCTCAGTTTGTTCTCTAGAGGTTAAGAGTCTGTTTCTTGTTTTTCTTCTTTTTTTTCACCCCATGTCGTTTTGTTTCTTAAATTTCACATGTGAGTGAAATCATATAGTATTTGTCTTTCTCTGACTGACCTATTTTGCTTGGCATAATACTCTCTAGCTCGATCTGTGTCATTGCAAATAGCAAGATTTCATTTTTATTTATGGCTGAGTAATTTACATGGTATGTCTCTTTCCATAATTTGGCTATTGTTCATGATGCTGCTATAAACATGGGGGTGCACGTATCCCTTCAAAATGGTATATTTGTATTATCTGGGAAAATATCTAGTAGTGCAATTGCTGATCAAAGGATAGTTTTATTTTTAACTTTTTGAGAAACCTGCATACTGTTTTCCAGAGTGGCGGCACTAGTTTGCATTCCCACCAACAGTGCAGGAGAGTTCTTTCTTTGCATCCTTTCCAACACTTGTTGTTTCCTGTGCTGTTTAATTTTAGCCATTCTGACCGGTGTGAGGTGATATCTCATTGTAGTTTTGGCTTGTATTTCCCTGATGATGAGTCATGTTGAGCATCTTTTCATGTGTCTCTTAGCCATCTGGATGTCTTCTTTGGGAAAATGTCTATTAGTGTCTTCTGCCCATTTTTTAACTGGATTTTTTGTGTGTTTTGGGTGTTGAATTTGATGATTTCTTTATAGATTTTGGATACTAACCCTTTCTCATACATGTCCTTTGCAAATTTCTTCTCCCATTCTGAAGGTTGCCTTATAGTTTTATTGATTCCTTTGTGGGGCAGAAGCTTTTTATCTTGACGAAGTTTCAATAGTTCATGTTTGCTTTTGTTTCCCTTGCCTCAGGAGACTTATCTAGTAAGAAGTTGCTATGGTTGATGTCAAAGAAGTTACTGCCTGTGTTCTCCTCTAAGATTTTAATGGTTTCCTGTCTCACATTTAGGCTTTCAATCCATTTTGAATTTATTTTGTGTACGGTGTAAGAAAGTGGCCCAGTTTCATTCTTTTGCATGTTGCTGTCCAATTTTCCCAACATCATTTGTTGAAGAGACTTTTCCCCATGGCATATTCTTTCCTGCTTTCATTGCAGATTAATTGACCATACAATTGTAGGTTCATTTCTGGGTTTCTATTTTGTTCTATTGATCTATATGTCTATTTTTGTGCTGGTGCCGTATTGTCTTGATCACTACAGCTTTATAATATAACTTGAAGTCTGGAATTGTAATACCTCCATCTTTGCCTTTCTCTTTCAAGGTTGCTTTGGCTATTCTGGGTCTTTTGTGGTTCCATACAGGTTTTATGACTGTTTGTTCTAGTTCTTTGAAAAATGCTAGTGGTATTTTGATAGGGATTGCATTACATGTGTAGATTGCTTTTGGTAGTATAGACTTTTTAACAATATTTGTTCTTCCCAATCCATTAGCATAGAATGTTTTTCCATTTCTCTATACCATCTTCAATTTCTTTTATCAGTGTTTTATAGTTTATAGTGTACAAATATTTTACCTCTTTGTTTAGACTTAGTCCTAGGTATCTTGTGGTTTTTGGTACAATTGTTAATGGGATCAATTCCTTGATTTCTCTTTCTGCTGTTTCATTATTAGTATATAGAAATACAACATATTTCTGTATATTGATTTGTATCCTACAAATTTACTGATTTTGTGTATCAGTTCTAACAATTTTTTCGGTGGAGTCTTTTGGGTTTTCTATATAGAGTATCATGTCATCTGCAAATAGTGAAAGTTTGACTTCTTCCTTGTCAATTTCGATGATGTTTATTTCTTTTTGTTGTCTGATTGCTGAGCCTAGGATTTCCAGTGGTATGAGTGGATATCCTATATTGTTCCTGAACATAGAAGGAAAGCTCTTAGTTTTTCCCCATTGAGGGTGACATTCACTGTGGATATTTCATTTATGACCTTTATTATGTTGGGGTATATTATATTCCCTCTAACCCTACTTTGTTGAGATTTTTTATCAGGAATCAATGTTATCCTTCATCAAATGCTTTTTCTGCATCTACTGAGAGGATCACATGGCTCTTATCCTTTCTTTTGTTAATGTGGTGTATCATATTGATTGATTTGTGAATATCGAACCACCCTTAGAGCCCAGGAATAAATTTCACTTGATCATGGTGAATGATTCTTTTAATGCATAGTTGGATTTGATTTGTTAGTATTTTCTTGAGAATTTTTACATCTATGTTCACCAAGGATATTAGCCCATAGTTCTCTTTTTTAGTGGAGTGTTTATCTGGTTTTGGTAACAGAGTAGTGTGGACCTCATACAATGAATTTGGAAATTATTCTTCCTCCTGTATTTTTTAGAATATTTTTAGAAGAATAAGTATTAACTCTTCTTTAATGGTTTAATAGAATTCACCTGTGAAGCCATCTGGCCTTGAACATTTGTTAGGAGATTTTAAAAAAATTTTAATGTTTATTGATTTTTGAGAGAGAAAGAGAGACAGAACAAGAGTGGGGTTGGGGCAGAGAGAGAGGGAGACACAGAATATGAAGCAGGCTGCAGGCTCTGAGCTGTCAGCACATAGCCTGATGTGGGGCCCAAACTCATGAACCGTGAGATTATGACCTGAGCTGAAGATGGACACTTAACCGACTGAGCCACCCAGGGGCCCTGATTGTTAGGAGATTTTAAATTACTGATTCAATTTCTTTTCTGGTTATCTGTTCAAGTTTTCTATTTCTTCCTGTTTCAGTTTTGGTAGTTTATTTGCTTCTAGGAATTTATCCATTTCCTTCAGGTTGTCCTATTTATTGGCATACAGGTTTTCATAATATTCTCTTATAACTGTATTTCTGTGGTGTTGGTTGTTATTTCTCCTCTCTCAATTGTGATTTTCTTTATTTGGTACTTTCTTTTTGATAAGTCTGGCTAGGGATTAATCAATTTTATTATTTTTTTTTTCAAAGAACCAGCTATATTGATGCATTCTACTGTTTTTTGTTTATTTGTGTTTGTTTCTATATCATTTATTTCTGTTCTGATGTTTATTATTTCCCTTCTTCTGCTGGCTTTAGGCTTCAATTGTTGTTTTTTTTCTAGCTACTTTATATATTAGTTTAGGTTGTTAGTTTGAATTATTTTTTTGCTCTTTGAGGTAGCCTGTTTTGCCTTGGACCACTTTTGTTGCATCACAAAAGTTTTAGAACATAGTGTTTTCTTTTTCATTTATTTCCATATACTTTTTTTTTTTGATATCCTGGTTGACATATTCATTGTTTTGTGGCATGTTGTTTAACTTCTATGTATTTGTGGTCCTTCCAGATTTTTTCTTGTGGTTGACTTCAAGTTTCATAATGTTGTGGTTGGAAAATATGTGTGGTATGATCTCAAACTTTTTGTAATTGTTGAGGCTTGATTTGTAGCCCAGTATTTCATCTATCCTAGAGAATGTTCCATGTGCACTTGAAAAGAATGTGGGGGCACCTGGGTGGCTCAGTCGGTTGAGCATCCAACTCTTGATTTTGGCTCAGGTCATTGTCCCAGAGTTGTGGAATCAATCCCCCATGTCAGGCACTGTGCTAAGTGTGGAGCACACTTAAGTTTTTTTGTTTTTTTGTTTTTTTTCTCTCTCTCTGCCCCTCTCCTCCACTCTCTCTCTCTCTAAAAAAAAATAAAAATAAATCAATAGAAAAGAATTTGTATTCTGATCCTTTAGGATGGAATATGCTGAATATACCTGTTAAGTCCATCTAGTCCAGTGTGTCATCCAAAGCTATTGTTTCCTGGTTGATTTGCTGCTTAGATGATCTATGCATTGATGTAAGGGGGGTGTTAAAGTCCTCTACTATTATTGTATTATTATCAATGAGTTCCTTTATGTTTGTTATTAACTGCTTTATATATTTTAGTGTTCCATGGTGGGGCCAGAAATATTAACAATTTTTAGATGTACTTGTTGAATAATCCTCTTTATTATGACATACTGCCTTTCTTCATCTCTTATTACATTCTTTGGTTTAAAATGTAGTTTGTCTGATATAAGTTTTGCTACTCTGGTTTTCTTTTGATGTCCATTTGCATGATAAGTGTTTCTCCATCCCCTCACTTTCAATCTGCAGGTGTCTTTAGATCTAAAATGAGTCTTTTGAACTAAACAGGTGAACAAAGGGGAAGAGAAAAAAAAAGAGGGAGGAAAATCATATAAGACTCTTAACTATAGAGAACAAACTGAAAATTGCTTAAGGGGAGATGGATGGGGAATGGACTAAATGAGTGATGGGTATTAAGGAGGGCACTTGTGATTAGCATTAGGTGTTATATGTAAGTTTTGAATCACTAAATTCTATACCTGAAACCAATATTACACTATATGTTAAGTAACTAGAATTTAAATAAAGTTATAAAAAATTAAAAAATAAAAAATAAAAATGAGAAAACTACACTATTCAAAAGTTGAAAATTTATTTCCATTCTTTTACAATATATCTGAATTTAGTTATATTTACTCTGCAAATAAGGTTATAGAAACTGCATTGTGCCATTATTTTATGCTTAAATCGATGTATCTAGAATATTGTATTTTTTGGTTGTAATGTGACCTTTTCAACATTAAGCTCACCTTTTTTAAAGAAATAGATTTAATAAACCAGTGGTTTAATCTGTAAATAAAATAAAATAAAATAAAATAAAATAAAATAAAATGAATCTCTTGTAGGCAGCATATAGATGGGTCTTGTTTTTTAATCCATTCTGACACCCTATGTATTGATTGGGGTGGCTGTGCTGCAGTCTTAAAGAAGGCACTGCTATCCTCTGAAAATTTAATATACAAGAATACAGTCAAGAATGAAGCAGATAAGAATTCACCATTTTACTTGTGTTGTTTTACAAATTCACAGGAAGAAAATATCAACCTAAGAGCCTGCAGGAGGGGGGATTCTTAGGCTCCACATAAGCTTATGCAGTGGTCTGTATCTTCTCTATGCTCCTGCAGTGCCCTGGGTGTTTGTTTCTATATATCATTTATCATATTGTTATAGTCATTGTTTTAGTTCTTTTTAAACAAAACACATACAACGAATTAACAAATGAAACAGCACATATATAAAGAAAAATCATTACATATTTTTGTCTCACTAGATTGTAAGAACTATGCTTCATTTATTTTTTTCAGCACTTGGCATAGTTATTGCCACTCACTTGGCACTGTATAAATAATTATTGAATAAGTACATGAATATCTTGGATTTAGGTTGATTTTCAAACCTATCTAGAGACTTATAAATCATTACTCTTAGGAACTTTAAGCAAATGCCTAAGGGGGGCTCTACCTATAAAATTTTAGAGATGTCAATCATTTAATTAGTTTGTGATTTCGAAACAATATTTGTAGTATTATAATTTATGTATGAATTTAAGAAGCTTCCAAATTTGAGAGTGATAAAGAATATCAGAGAAGTGAGAAAGAGAATATAGAGGAAGTAGAAATAAAAGAGTAAGACCAGATGAAACCTATGAATTCACTATGGTTCGCCATGGTTGTAGTTAAAACAATTAACGAATATTGATATAACTATTCATTGATCCATCCATTCATTCAATAAGTGCAATGTCAAGTATTGGGTGTATGTCCTGGACATGGGAACAATAAGGAATAAGAAAGAGCCTGTCTTAGGGCTTAGGCTAGGATGGCTATAGTGAAAGCCCAATAAAGGGGCACCAGACCTTGAGTCTGATGATCATAAGAGAATGTTCTAGGCAAAGAGAACAAGAGAAAAAATAAATTATGCTAAGATCCAGAAGAAAAGATGTTACGTATTTGCAAAGAAGTAAAAGGTGTTTACATGTGTGTTTATTTGTTTGGTTTTTTGTTTTGTTGTTGTTTTGTTTGCATAGACCAGGAATACTTATGTAGGAAAACTAACAGTCTTTTCAGGAATTTGTAAATATATATCAAACTGCATAGTCAATTTCTCCCACTTTTAGCAAGACTTAGTTTTCTTGTGTTTTTTTTCCTTCCTTACTCTCTTCATTCTGTCTTTCCTTTCTTTCTCAAATAGTACCTGAGTTTTCTCACCTTGTAAGCAATAAAAGTTTAGCAGAATGCTACATGGCTTGCATGACCAGTAAATATATATGTATATTTAGACATAAACTTCATCTTGAATCTTGTCTTATATATATACAGATAGTTTAATCTTTCTCTAAAGAATGTGTCAAAAAGGACCTAAATTGAGCTCAGTGTAGTAAGACAAAAGGCTAGTGTGACAATCCATGCCTGGGTTGGAGAGATTAGTAATGATGAATCAAATTAGATTTTGTTATCAGAGCTCCCAGAGGTATTAAAACTATTCAGCCTGGGGGCGCCTGGGTGGCGCAGTCGGTTAAGCATCTGACTTCAGCCAGGTCACTATCTCGCGGTCCGTGAGTTCGAGCCCCGCGTCAGGCTCTGGGCTGATGGCTCGGAGCCTGGAGCCTGTTTCCAATTCTGTGTCTCCCTCTCTCTCTGCCCCTCCCCCGTTCATTCTCTGTCTCTTTCTGTCCCAAAAATAAATAAACGTTGAAAAAAAATTAAAAAAAAAACTATCCAGCTTGGTTCTATAACAGATCACAGTTCAAAGTCAGCATGAAGTGACTTACAAACTTTTCTGATGGTTTATTTCTAAATGTGTAATGGAATATGAGTAATTCTGTACTGTTGTCCTAATCTAGGCCTTTTACATGTGACCAGTAACCTTCATACTTTTATTTTAAACCTCTGCCTTTATGCCTTATGGTAAACGGCAAAAACAAATATTATATATATAAATATAAATATATAAATATATTAATATAAATATATTTATATATTGTATATAAATATATATTTACTATAACTTATTAAATAAATATAAATATAAATATATAAATATATTATTATATATGTATTTGTATATATATTTGTGTGTATATATATATATACATATATATATATGAGGAATATGAGATATATCAGGAATATGAGACAAATACATGCATTAAAAATGACTGTTCAGGCACCTGGGTGGCTCAGTTGGTTAAGTGTCCGACTTTGGCTCAGGTCATGATCTCACAGCTCATATGCCGCATGAGTCCCGCATCGGGCTCTGTGCTAACAGCTCAGAGCCTAGAGCCTGCTTTGGATCCTGAGTCTCGCTCTCTCTGCCCCTCCCTCACTCATGCTCTTTCTCTCTTTCTAAAGTAAACATTTAAAAAAGTTTAAGTTAGGGGCGCCTGGGTGGCTCAGTTGATTAAGCATCCAACTTCGGCTCAGGTCACGATCTCACGGTCCGTGGGTTCGAGCCCCTCGTCGGTCTCTGAGCTGACAGCTCAGAGCCTGGAGCCTGTTTCAGATTCTGTGTCTCCCTCTCTCTCTGACCCTCCCCTGTTCATGCTCTGTCTCTCTCTGTCTCAAAAATAAATAAACGTTAAAAAAAAGATTTAAAAAAAGTTTAAGTTAAATAAATGACTGTTCACAATATGAACTTATTTTGCAGATAAGATAATTTCAGACTGGTTAAAAATTAAAGTTAGTCCACTCAATACTAGATTTCAAAAACTTGCATAAATAAGGTATTCATTCTGAATCGCTACATACTACATCCAGCAATTTCCAAAAAGGGGATTTCCAAAAGCATAACAGGATCATTGGGAAAGAATTTCATTTTGAAAGGAGTCCAGATCTTTCAACATAGTTTCCCATGGAAGCAATTATGTTTAATATCCAGTGATTCCAAAAATGTTACCACCTCTGAAGATTTGTGTTTTTTTCATCATATGTATTCTAATAATGATCCTTCCTGGAGCATCCCTCAGAAGATTGAGTATAAAACAGGTAGGCCAGTAACTCACTGAGGTGTTATGAAAACTTTTATATGATTGTGACATGCATAGTTATTTTTTAAATTTATGTTAATGTTTATTCATTTTTGAGAGAGAGAGAGAGAGAGACAGAGCGCAATCAGGGGAGGGGCAGAGAGAGAGGGAGTCACAGAATCTGAAGCAGGTTCCAGGCTCTGAGCTGTCAGCACAGAGCCTGATGTGGGGCTCGAAGTCACGAACGGCAAGATCATGACCTGAGCCGAAGTTGGTCGCTCAACCAACTGAGCCACCCAGGCACCTCGTGACATGCATAGTTTTTAACAGCGTCCATGGTTTTCATTAGATTCCCCCACAGAGCCCATGACCCCCTGAATTGTTAAAACTATTTTTAGGAATTAAAAAAATTATTTCAAAATCAAATAGGAACTTCAAGGTGTTTAAATTCAGATACCAACTTTCCCACTGCAGATAATCAGCCAGCATGACATTAGAAGGTTAATGACTGCTTAGGTTAACAAGCAGTCTTCTACCTGCATATCATTCTTATCTTCTACCTATGTGGAGTAAGATAACAAAACAAGGTGCTCAGCTTCCTTTATTTCTTTTTAGGCATCACGATTTTATCTGTAAACCTTAGACCAGAGCTGATGGAACCAGTGACTTAACATAATTTCTTCAGTCGTACTCTTAGGAATAGCCTATTTCCTAATTTGCTTCCTAGCATGTGAAAGTAACATCTATATTATAAAGTAATAATACCTTTGCTTCTATAAAGTTTGAACATCTAAGAAGACAGACACCTGAAAATTCCCCTTTGCAATTAAAAGTTTCCCAGGGCACGTGGGGCTCAGTCACTTAAGCATGTAACCTTTGATTTCAGTTCAGGTCATGATCTCAATGGTTCGAGTCTCACATCAGGGTTTGACCCTGCGCTGACAGTGCGGAGCCTGCTTGAGATTCTCTCTCTCCCTGTCTCTCTGCCCCTCCCCCATTCTCTCACACACACCATCTCTCTCAAAATAAGTAAATGAACTTAAAAAAAATTAAAGGTTGTCCTGATGGTCTAAAATAGATAATACAGAACTCCTCAAATATCTAAATTATCACTGGGGTCACAGAGACTAAATGAGAAGGACTTCTATGCCCTCTGTCTGTTGTGAATAGAAAGAAGGGCTCCTAGAAGCTTGTCACATGATTCTGCCATATTAGCAATGATGTTTAAAAATACGTATCAAGTTGGGGCACCTGAAGCTCAGTCTGTTAAGCATCTAACTTCGGCTCAGGTCATGATCTCATGGTTCATGGGTGCGAGTCCCGCATCGGGTTCAGAGCCTGGCGCCTGCTTCAGATTCTGTGTGTGCGTCTCTCTGCCCCTCCCACCCTACCCTGTTTGTGCATGTCTCTCTCAAAAAATAAACATTAAAAAAAACTTATCTATATATCTATCTTTCAAGTGAGTAATGAAAACATATGTCCTTCATGTCTTTTTAGTTCAAATTTTGCCTTATTTAGAACAAATCAGTTAAACAAATCCTTAGTATGTAAAACTGTTTCTTCAACATGAGTTAACATTTTGTCCTTGAAGAAAGTAGTTTGATAGATGATTCCTGTTAAGGGTTAAATTGTGCTCCCCCATCAACAAAAAGAGGTTGAGGTACTGACTCTCAGAATTATATAGAGGGGTATTGAATATATACTTCAGAATGCAAACTTATTTGGAAATAGGGTCACTGTAGATGTACTTAGTTAAAATGAGGTCATACTGGAATAGATGAGGCCACAGTTAATCCAATGTGGTTGGTGTCTTTATAAGAAGAAGAGAAAAGACACAAAGACACAAGCAAACAAGGGAGAAGACCATATAAATACCGAGGCAAATATTGAAGTACTACAGCTGCAACCCAAAGAAAGTCAGGAATTATCCACAACCACCAGAAACAAGAGTAAGGAGTAGGAGGACCGTCCCTAGCAGGTGTCAGAAGGAATATGGCCCTGCCCCACCTTGATTTCTAACTTCTCCCCTCTGCAACTAGAAAACAATACATTTCTGGTTTTTGTTTTACTTTGTTTTTATTTAATTTCTGTTTTTAAGCTGCACAGGTTGTGATTCTTTGTTCCATCAGCCCTGGGAAATAAGTAGAACTACTAAGGACTTTTAATTCAAATATCCTTTAAGTCTTTAAAAAATAATCACTTGTTTATTTTTCATCTTACAGAGCTATGAAATCACAATATAGGTCTACCCTATTTTCTTGATTAACATAAAACTGTTATTGTTTATGTTACAGTAGTATTATTATATATCAACAAAACAGCCTTAAAACTCATGGCTCTATATCGAGAAAAATAGGCAATAGACAGTTGTGTGATACTCAGAAAATAAAAAGAACAAGGAAGCAAAAATTCAAATGTCAAATCCCAATTTTGACTTGGTATAGAAACATGAATAAGAAATCCATTATATTCTTTACCATATTCATTTTGACTTTTAAATGGTATTTAGTTTCTAATTGCAAATATTTGCAGGAAACTTAAAATGTCGCATAAAAATATTGAAGTCATAAACCTGGCAATGTGCTAAGGTGCATCATAAATATTGTAGAAAGTGTTAAGAAACTCTGAAAGTCCAATCTGTATTTAATATAGTTCTCTTAGCTCGTTAAAGCGTTAGAATTACATTCAATTTTTTTTTTATTATTAATTGAAAATCTTAGCTTGGAATTTTCAGAATGTAAAACATATTGCACTTCTCTTTAAACTACCTCTAAAAAGAAGACCAAAAGAACACCGTAAACAGAGTAGTTTTAAAATAAGTGCACTTTGTTGTTGTGGCAGGCTTTAGAGGAGAAGAAATAATTGGGCCATAATAAATCATCCATCCATGTTGGGCTCACCACGGAATGGGTCATGGACCTTGTAAACCTTCTGTTCTTTCTCTTTTCAGCTTTAAGCAGTTAGAGATCAAGGTGATTATCACCAGTAAAACCTACTCTCCTACTACAAATATATTATTGATTCATAGTTTCCCACAAAGTTTTAAGGATAAAGGATGATTGAGGCTAAGGTGCCTTTGCTGGTTTGAGTGCCTACCCTGTGACAATTAAATGTGTGAAAAGGTATTGACAGAGAGCTCTGGGGCCTCTGATGAAATACAGCAGTCAGGGTGAAAAAACCATTTTTCATTTAATAAACACTTCTGAAAGGCTTGTCGCTGCACACTGTATTTATAGGCACAGCTCAGATAGTCCCATTTTATTCTGGTTCTGCTTCTATAAAACTTCCTTAATCAGCTGGAATTGGATGTGACTCTGATGTCATAAATCTCATAAAGGGGTCAGTTAAATGAGCCCCATTTCAGGGGCATCTACAGTATGTTTTATAGGTATTTTAATGATAGATACTACTCAAGGGTTTTATATACCTTCCAAACTGGAGAAACAGAAACATTCATTAGCTGAGCAAACTAGGACTCAAAGATAGGTTTTATAAAGAATCTGAAACATTAAAAATAAGATGTTTTCATTCTCTTTAACTTCCTCACTCTATATTATACTTTGAATATTATTTAAATTATTAAATTCCTCATTCTCTGACCAGTTTTTTCATTGTTTCTTCTTCACTACATCCCTTTGGTCACACAGGAGCAAAGTTCTTGGGAAAGTTCCCTTGAGCTATTTGTGAGGAAAACTAGACAAGGTCCTGGTGGTTTGGAGATTCTGAAATCATAAAAGCAGTGATCTTCCTAATAGCTTTCTACATATTTAAATCCATTTCTCTAGTTTTGTTTCAGCAATAAAACAACACAAGCTGCAGAGCAATTTTTCTTTTACTAGAAATGATGGTTTTATAAAATGTCTCCAAACAGTCTTTTTACTTTATAAAATCCAACTATGGTAATGAATATAGATTATTCTAGGAGAGAAATGACTTCATAGAAAGTTCTTCCTGACCCAATTATATGAAGCCAGGTCATTTTAGGCTGGGTCAGTCGGTGGACAAGTCTGTATTGTCTATAGGCTGTGGCATCAGATGGAGAGTAATGGTTTTCCAGAGGAAGAAATGGGGGCACTTTATTTAGCCCACTGGATCCTTCTATTCCACAACACAAAATTGGGATAATGCCTTCTAATCAGGGTAGTTTAAGGGCTACCTATCATCTATCATCTATCTATCTATCTATCTATCATCTATTTGTCCACCATATATGCATATTATAGCATAGACTATAACATTTACTTCAGTTAAAAATTGTGTACCCAATATGGTTAACTATGGTATATTTGAAAGTTGTTAAGACCAGATCCCAATTCTCATCATAAGGGGGAAAAGAATCTTTTTCTTTGTAACTATATGGGATGATGGATCTTTCTATTGACATATAATTAGCATATCGTGTTATATTAGTTTCAGGTGTACAACATAATGATTCACCAATTCTATACATTACTCAGTGCTCATCATGATGTGTAGTTTCTCTTTGTTCATCGTGTTGTTTCTTAAACTTTATATATGAGTAAAATCATACCATATTTCTCTTTCTTTGACTTATTTTGATTAACATAATACCTTCTAGGTCCATCCATGTTACTGCAGTTGGTAAGATCTCATATATATACACATGCATACATATATTTATACATACATACATACACACATGCCACATCTTATCTACTCATCTGTTGACGTACATGTGAGTTGCTTCCATATATTTATATTGTATGTTTTTAAGTTTATTTTTGAGAGAGAGAGAGCAAGGAGGGAGGAGCAGAGAGAAGGGGACAGAGGATCTGAAGCAGACTCTGTGCTGATAGCAGCAAGCCCTATGTGGGGCTCGAACTCATGAACCCAGGAGATCATGACTTGAGCCTAAGTCAGACGCTCAACCACTGAGCCACCCAGGCACCCCATGTAATTACTGTTGTAAATGATTCTGCAATAAACGTAGGGGTGCATATCTGTTCAAATTAGTGTTTTCATTTTCTTTGGAGAAATACTCAGTAATGGAATCAAATGGTATTTCTATTTTTAGTTTTTTGGGGAAACTCCATACTCCTCAGTGGCTGCACCAATTTGTATTCTCACCAATAGTGCTGAGGTTCCTTTTTCTCCACATCCTTGTCAATACTTCTTATTCCTTATCTTTTTTGGTTCTAGCCATTCTGACAGGTGTAAGGTGGTATCTCATTATGGTTTTGATTTGCATTTCCCTGGATTAGTAACGTGGAGCCTCTTTTCATGTGTCTGTTGGCCATCTGCATTTTTTTCTTTGGAAAAATGTCGATTCAGCTTCTCTGCTGATATTTTAATTGGATTATTTGTGGGGTTTTTGGCGTTGTCTAAGTTCTTTATATATTTTGAATATTAACCTCTTATCAGATATATCATTTACAAATATTTTTCCCATTCAGTAGGTTCCTTTTTATTTTGCTGACAGTTTCCTTTACTGTGCAAAAACTTTTATTTTGGCATAGTCCTAATCATGTGTTTTTGCTTTTGTTTCCCTTGCCACAAGAGGCATATCTAGAAAAATGTTCCTATGGCTCATTTCCAAGAGATTACTCCTTGTTTTCTTCTAGGAATTGTATGGTTTCAGGTCTCAAATTTAGGTCTTGAACCCATTTTTAGTTTATTTATGTCTATGACAATAAGAAATAGTCCCATTTCATTCCTTTGTGTATAACCGTCCAGTTTTCCCAGCACCATTTGTTGAAAAGACTCTTTTCCCCATTGTAAATTCTTTCCTCCTTTGTCATAAATTAGTTGACCATATAATTGTGGGTTTATTTCTGGGTCCTCTATTCTGTTCTATTGAGCTATTGTCTATTTTTGTGCCAGTGCCATATGTTTTTATTACTACAGTTTTGTAGTATATCTAGAAATCTGGGTTTGTGTTATTTTTAGCTTTGCTCTACCTTCTCAAGATGGATTTGGCTATTCAGGGACTTTGTGATTCCATTAAATTTAGTATTATTTGTGCTAGTTCTGTGAAAAATGCTGTTGATATTTTGATAGGGATTGCATTAAATCTGTAGTATAGACATTATGAAAACAATTGAAGACAACACAAACAAATGAGCATAGGATAGTTTTCCATTTGTTTGTGTTGTCTTCATTTGTTTTCATAAATGTTTTATAGTTTTCAGAGTACAAGTATTTAATCTCCTTGGTTAACTTTATTCCTAAGTATCTTATTCTGTTTTGGTGCAATTGTAAATGGGATTGTTTCTTAATTTCTCTTTCTGTTACTTCATCATTAGTCTATATAAATGAAACTGATTCCTGTATGTTAATTTTGCATCCTGTGACTTTACTGAATTTACCGATGGATTCTCATAGGTTTTCCCTGGCAGAGTCATTAAGGTGTTCAATATATGGTATCATGTTCTGTGAAAATGGTGAAAGTTTTCCTTTGTACAAATTTGGGTACATTTATTTCTTTCTCTTGTGTTGAATAAAAGTGGTAAGAGTGAACA
Organism: Lynx canadensis; assembly: GCF_007474595.2. NCBI lineage: Eukaryota > Metazoa > Chordata > Mammalia > Carnivora > Felidae > Lynx > Lynx canadensis. The sequence continues at coordinate 60,806,198 of NC_044306.2, forward strand.
TCCTTGTATTATTCCTGATCTTAGAGAAAAAGCTCTCAGTTTTTCACTATTAGGAATGATGTTGTGGGTTTGTCATAAAAGGCCTTTATTATGTTGAGATATGTTCTTTCTAAAACCACTTTTTTAGAGTTCATATCATGAATGATCATTACATTTAGTATTTTGTCAAGTGATTTTTCTGTATCTATTGAGCTAGTCACATTTTTATTCTTTCTCTTGTTAATGTGATGTATTACTTTGATTTTTGTATACTGAACCACCTTTATATCCTTGGAATAAGTCCCACTCAATTGTGGTGAATGATTTTTTTAAATGTATTGTTGAATTCAGTTTGCTAATATTATGTTGAGAGAGTTTGCTTCTATGTTTATCAGAGATTTTGGCAAGGGATTTTCTTTTTTTGTAATGTTTTTGTCTGTTTTTTGTCCAAGTAATGCTGGCTTCATAGAACGAATGTGGAAACTTTCCTTCCTCTTCCAGTTTTTGGGATAGTTTGACAGGACTAGGTATTAACTCTCTCGAAATGTTTGGTAGAATACACCTGTAAAGCCATCTGGTCCTCAACTCTTGTTTCTTGGGAGGTTTATTTTGGGGGTTTTTGTTTGTTTGTTTGTTTGTTTGTTTTATTGCTGATTCAATTTTATTGCTAGTAATCACCCTGTTCAGATTTTTTATTTCTTCCTGATTTAGTTTTGAAAGGTTATAAGTTTTTAGGAATTTGTCCATTTCTTCTAGGTTACCCAGTTTATTGGTATATAAGTTTTCATAAAATTCTCTAATAATCCTCTGTGTTTCTGTGCTGTCTATTGTTATCTCCCCTCCTTAATTTCTGATTTATTTGTGGTGTCTCATTTTCTTGATGGGTCTAGCTAAAGGTTTATCAATTTTGTTTATCTTTTAAAAGAACCACCTTCTGGTTTCATTGATCTTTTCTATTTTTTTAAGTCTCTATTTCTAACCTTTTACCTCCCTTCAGTTATGTTTTTGATGTCACAATTTCCCCCTTAAATGTTTGGTAATGAATTATAATAACTATAATTATTTCCAATACCCTCTTCCTTTATACTATAATTAAGTGGTTAACACACCATCATGTTACAGAATTAGAATTTTCTAACTGTATACTATTTACCGTGTGTTGTATGGTATCATATGTTTTCATGTTAATAGCATCTTTTCATTTCAGCTTGGACAACTCCTGTCAGCCTTTCTTCTAAGGCAGGTCTAGTGGTTATGCGCTCCCTCCACTTTTATTTATTTGGGAAAATCTTTATTTCTCCTCAATTATGATGGATATCTCTACTAAATTGTTCTAGGCTGTATTTTCCCCCTTTCAACAGTTAAGATTTCTGTTGAGGAATTTACTGTCAGCCTGGAGTTTCCTTAGTGGGTTAGAATATATATATATTTTCTTGCTGCTTTTAGTATTCTTTCTTTATCTTTGATTTTTAATAGTTTCATTCTAATGTATTTTGGAGAAGGTCATTTTAAATTGAGATAATGGAGTGACCTACTAGTTTTGTGAATTTGAATGTCTAAGTCTTTCCAAGCTTTGGGAAGTTCTCAACAATTATTTCTTTAAATAAACTTTCTGCTCTTTTCTCCCTATCTTTTGAACTCTAATAACTCAAATAACTGATCACTTAACTCTGTCCCATAGATTACATAGGCTTAATTAATTAAAATTTAATTCTATTTAATTTTTTCTCTGAGGACAGGGTTATTAAGAAGTTCTGTCTTCTAGCTCTTATTATATATTCTGCCATTGAAGCTCTCTAGTCTAGTCATCATTGCATTCCTTAAATAATTCAACTCCAGAATTATTGTTTGTTTCTTTTATGATTGATTACCTCTTGTTAAATTTCTCATTTTGTTGATATATTGTTTTCCTGACTTCATGAATTATCTTTCCATGTTTCATTGTAGCTTGTTGAGTTTCCTCAAAATAGCTATTTTGAATTCTTTATCAGGTAAATTATAGCATTTTGTGTTTTTGAGTTTGATTCCTTAAGTGCTATTGAGATTTTTTTTATGATGTCATGTGTTCTTGATTCTTTATGTTCCTTGGGGTTTTGTATTGCTGTATCCATATTTGAAGTAGCAGTCACCTCTTCCAATATTTACTAGTTGCCTTCGAGCTGGGGTTATTTTTAGTTGGTACTATTTATATCTGGGGCTTATATCTCCAATCTTGTATGAATACACTTGTTCCACACTGCTTCCTCGGTCTTTGAAAAATTTTAAGTTTGTATGTCTTCTCTAGATCTTACAACTCACCAGGCTGGCTTCCAGAAACCTCTCTTTTGTTTTTAATAAGGTGGAACTACAGCTCAGACCCTGGACTGTTATCTGAATGAACTTCCTGTCTTCTGGAGATCATACCTACCACTACACTCAGGAGGATTCACAATATGCCAGCACAGTGCCGTGGGAGATACAGGTTTAATATTTTGGGCATTAGGAGTACCCACATGCTAGGTCGGAGGGATACTTGGGTGAAGTTTTCCTATTGGCTCATGGGTGGGCTTCCTCCTGGAGTCCTGAACGCATTCAGCAAGAATCAGTTCCTTTAATGCCCTTTGATATTCTCATGTGCCTCTTTTTTAACCCCCATCATCCCCCAGTCTTGGGGTTCCGGCCCCAATACTCTGGATGTTGAAGAAGAGTGACAGGTTTCTCCAGCAGCTTCCTTCACAGTTGGGGAAGCTGGACAGTCACTACCCATCTTTCCTTTCCCTCATGGGGGTGGTTGTGCTGGCTAGTTCTGCTCTGTGCTGGGCCACCTTGGGGTGGGCATGGCACTGGCAAAGTTTCTCTTACCTTCTCAGAGCATCCAAACTCATATTTCCTTTTGCTCCAGAATATCTCTTCAGGAAGCCTGGACTTCTACAAAGGCTCTGTCATCTGTGGGTGTCTGCCTAAGGCAACACTCTACCAGTTTTCCTAATGCTGGCCGAGAGAGGGGCTAGGGCTGGTTCACTGGCTCCCCCTTTTTCTACAGCTATGCTGAGGTCTGTTTATTACCAGATACGTAGGTGAGCAAGACTCCCCTCTAGCCCTTTGGCTTATGTTGCTAGATACCAGAACTTCCACGGAGGTACTTTTGTTCATGGTTGGATACTGAATTTTAGTTGTTAACAGAGGAATCAAAAAGGAGGGTATCTTATGCCACCGTGATGTGATGTGACTTCCAGCATGACTGATATCTTTAGAAGCAAGGGTTTTTTGGGGCGCCTGGGTGGCTCAGTCGGTTGAGCGTCCGACTTCAGCTCAGGTCACGATCTCTCGGTTTGTGAGTTCGAGCCCCACGTCAGGCTCTGGGCTGATGGCTTGGAGCCTGCTTCCGATTCTGTGTCTCCCTCTCTCTCTGCCCCTCCTCCATTCATGCTCGGTCTCTCTCTCAAAAATAAATAAACATTAAAAAAATTAAAAAAAAAAGAAGTAAGGGTTTTTTTTAATTCTTTTCATATGCCCTGCTATTATCCAAGAGGATATTTATATGCTTAAATAAAAATTTTTTAAATTAAATGTTTTTGACAAAGTATATGTTATTATTAAAGAAGACTAGAGAAACTTCTGGGTCTTTTTTTTTTTTTTAAGTCTTCTTTTGACCCTAAGTCTCCTGGATGCATACTAGACAGATGATATGAAACTTCTAGGAAAAAAATAGTCATTAATATGATTTTTTAAATTGGTGGAATACTGTTTTCTGATACTGCTAACTGTTCTGTTGTAAGGCTCTAGTCCTAGATAGTGAAATAAGCACAGAATCCATTTACACTTCTTCTCCTGTTTAGAAACCTTGCTCACACTCAGACATGGGGGGAGAGGGGATTTGATTAATGTTGGGCCATAGGAAAATTTCTATAATAAAATCACTCACCATTAATTTGTAAAGGAAAATTACCCTAAAGTCAAATAAGGTCCACTGACTGTGACTACTTGGGAAATTCTTTGTAAACTTAAGTCTCTGCCAGTTCAAAGATGGCAGAAAATTTCCTTGCTTGTGTTCCCAACAGAGTTGATCTTCATCCTTTTTAGATGTGATTTGTACGTGAGGCACTTGCATTTAGGCACTGCACTTGTTACCTTCAAGACGCAGAATGATGGGTAACTGATTTTTCTGTTGGATGGTTTGCGAACTTTTTTTTTATGGGCTGAAGAATTGTTTCTATTAGTGGCAGTAAATGGCTTAGGGAAGCTGTAACATAGGTGGAAATTTGGTTCTGCATAGCTCTTATTTTTAGACCACAATTCCCACCTAGTTTGAGGTGGGGTAGCAGCCCGTCTTTCTTTAGGGAGTGTTGAAGGCATCTCAGGAAGGTCTTCCATGAGAACCAGAAGAGAAGGAAAAGGCACAGGATTACAAAAGACTGGTATAAAACATTTGTTAGCCAGGAATTTTCTTGATTTAAAGTGCCCATTACTTTAATCAAAGGGATCTATCGTCTTCAAAGAGTAGACAAGGAGTCAAAAAAAATGTCTATAGGAGTAGTGCACAGATATAATTCATCTTGTAAGCTGCCATTTTTTTGACATCTGAAAGTTCTTATTTAAACATATGACTATATCCAAAATAGAGTAATAGCTTTCTCACTTAAATTCTTATAGTACTCATTCTGCCTTTTATTGAGCAGTTGACAGGACACAATAGGAATTTTTAAGATAATTTACTAAAGGTAAATTTCACAGTGGTGTGAATGGGGTTACTGGGACCAAAAGAGGATATTGAAGTAACCAGAGAACAACAGTAAAATAGCCTTTGCTATCCCCAGGCCTGAATAGAAAAGGAAAATTGAATTTCCAAGACCTAATAAGAGCAGAAGCTTGGATTAAAAACCATCTAAGAGGGTCTTTACTTGTTGGAGGATGCAATTAATGCTGGAATCACAGCTAAATTGGAAAGTTGGGAGCAGAGGAAAAAAACAAAAAACAAAAACATTCCACCTCCATCTTCTCAGTGCTGCACCCCATGGGATGAGTGCACTTGCAAAGAAGGTTGGTGAGGTCAGTTTGTGAGCCTTCCTGGGCATGGAGAAGGGCAAGGAAATGCAGAGAATGTACCAAGAGGAATGGGACAGAAAATACCAAACATCATTGGTGAGCTCCTGCATATAGGGCTTTTATATGATCTGTATTTTTGACTCATCTTTACACCAGGTCTCAGCACCGTGGCTAAATGATATAAACTTATAGAGGTTTTCCATACAATTTGCTTAACAAATTTTCTTACTAAAATTATATTTTCTTTTGGTCAATAGAGAAATCCAAGAAGGTGAGAAAGAGTCATTTCTTCTACAATTAAAAAACATGACTGTCATGTTAAGTAACAAAAATTCAAATAAATTCGAAGATCTAATTGGCTCTATTAAACAATTCATGAATTTGGTAGCATCCCATTTACCAAATAGAAGGGACTCCAAGGAGTTGTACAAAATGGAAGGCTTTTCTAGGAAAGAGGATGGGGCAAGAAAGTTATAAGCTAAGGAAAAGAAAGGATTGTTTTAGGCAAGATCACCTTCTTTTAGGAAGAAAGGCAGGGGGTTTTATTATACATATTACCTGGTCTTCCTTTGGGGAGTAGAGGGGACCTAAATGAAAGATCACCTCATTGGTCCTTATCATAAAATTCCTGACTGACCAGTTAAGGCTTACATTTCTGGAAGAGGTTGAAACTGCAATTAGATTAAGTGTTAGGCCCTGGTTTACTGATTTGGGCCCTTGACCTAAGCAATGCTGTTTTGAGTCTGTGGTTTTCATTTTAACATTTGTCATTTGTTCATCTTCTAAAAGAAGGAAAACAAAAACAAAGAACTAGAGTCACTGACTTAAATTAATTGCATTTAAGCATTATTTTGCATTTTGCTGGGTTTTGGGTTTTTGGCAGTGTAATACTGAGGATGCAATATTTGGTAAGAATATTTCTTGTAAATAATTACAGAATTTAGTAAGGTCTAAGCCCACTAAATATCACATCTAATGATCTAGAAATTTATGACTCTTTAATCCCCAGAATTAGACAAAGTAATTTATTAAAAGGCTTGATATGCTTAATATAAAATGTTTTATATGGAATATTTCTTTCCACTCACTCACTATCACAAAAATGATACTTGAATGCCCAAATTAGACTGAAGCTTTGTAAAATTTTGACATCTTTAAATTATGTTTTCTTAAATTATGATCTCATTGTAAAATATTACTATATCATTAATATATTTTTAAATGATAATATTAATATATTAAATATAACATATAAAATATATTAAAGACATTTTGCGAAATAAGGCCAAGCTGTTCTCATTTTAAACAGTAGAAAGAATTTGTAAAAATGACATGCAAGCTGAAGCTGTGCAAAGTGATCTTTTTTTAATGTTTTTTTTTAATGTTTATTTATTTTTGAGAGAGAGAGTGCATACACATGCCAGCGGGGTAGGGGGAAGGGGAGGGGCAAAGGGAGAGGAGTGGGAGTAGCTCTGCTGTGACAGCAGAGAGCCCAACGGGGGCTCAAACTCACTAACCATGAGATCATGACCTGAGCCAAAGTTGGATGCTTAACCAACTAAACCACTCAGGTGCCCCAAAGTAATCTTAATAATTAATAGCACAAACTGTAGTTTTGTGACTTAAAATTAAAATTTTTTCTCATTAATACTTGTGAATGTACAGTTGACCCTGAAACATTGTGGGAGTTAGGGACATCAGCTCCCTTCCACACAGACACAGCTGAAAATTAGTGTATAACTTTGACCCTCCTAGAACCTAACTACTAATAGCCTACAGTTGACTGGAGGCCTTACCGATGACATACACAGCTGATTAACACAAGTTTTGTATATATATTATTTCCTTTATTCTTGCAATAAAGTAAACTAGAGAAAAGAAAATGTTACTAAGAAAATCGTAAGGAAGATAAAATATATGTACAATACTGTATTTATAGAAAACAATCTGCATATAAGAGGACCTGCAGAGTTCAAACCTGTGTTATTTAAGGGTCACGTATGTAAGGAAAGGAACAAAAATAGCAAATCTGATATTTATTTAGTACTTCATAGTTTAAACATAAGAAACATTGAGGGGCGCCTGTCGGTTAGGCATCTGGCTTCGACTCAGATCATGATTTCACAGTTCTTGGTAAGTTGAAGCCCCATTTCGGGCTCTATTCTGACAGTGAGGAGCCTGGAGCCTGCTTTGGATTCTGTCTCTCCCTCTCTCTCTCTCTCTGCCCCTCCCCCTGCTCACAAACTCTCTTCCTCTCTCTCTCTCAAAAGTAAATAAACACGGAAAATTAAAAAAATAAAATAAAACATAAGAAACATTGAATATTAAAGTGTTTTATTTACAAAAAATGTATCAAGTACAGTTTGAACATTATTCTCTTTTCATAAAATATGGAATAGGCATCTTTCTATGCTTTGGTGAAATCATAATAATCCTTTCTAATTGTAAATCAGCTTCCAACACTTTTTTCCTTGCATTTTCAAGAATTCCTTGAGGGTTAATGTTTTTGCAGGCATTACTTTCTCTGGAATATATTCCTCTCTTTTTTGTTGCTTTGGTTTGGGTTCCTGTTACAACCACTTCATTCACCTTCACTAAATTCTACTGGCTATATATCCCAATATATATATCTATATACTGGCTATATATTCTACTGGCTATATATCTCAAATGGCAGCAGTAATAATATCCCCACAATCTGCTCTTCTTTCCTAAAACTCTATATACTTCTAATAAAACTTCGCTTCTTACATTACCACGTTTTGGTTTTTCACAGCAATTTCATCTTTGTCGGCTAATCTTCTTCAATTATCCAGTTTCGAAAATTGTCACATGAGTTTATTCAGGTACACAACTATATGCTTTGCTGTCTGGACATGAACTGAGTAACAGATTTACAGTGACCATTAGTGAACATACTTTGAAAGAAATTATGTGATTGATCGTTGATCAGGTTGTGTATCTATTATTTACATAGTAATTTTTAGATTGCAGAACATCAGCAAAAGCTTTACTTTATGCATTTACAGTTAATATACTGAGGTAATTGAAATTTGACCCGTATTCAGAGATTTGTTCTATTTAATTAAACCATGATAACTGAAATTTATGCATATTGGAATTGTGCAGAGCAGCAACTGCCTGTATTTAAAGCTCATTTATTACTTTATACCTAGAAAACTACTATTAATTTTTTTAAGTATCCAAGTGGATTTAAAAAAAATTAACGTTTATTTATTATTGAGAGACAGAGAGAGACAGAGCATGAGCAGGGGAGGGGCAGAGAGAGAGAGAGGGAGACACAGAATCCGAAACAGGCTTCAGGCTCTGAGCTGTCAGCACAGCGTGACGCGGGGCTCAAACTCACAAACCTCGAGATCCTGACCTGAGGCAAAGTTGGCTGCTTAACCGACTGAGCTACCCGGGCGCCCCTATTAAATTTTATTACAGTATTACTTTAATAAATTTTGGTGCCTAAACCCCCCTTTTTTTTTGCAAATGCAATCATCCTGCTAATACAAATTTGAATCCTTTTGCTTGTTTTTAATATTAAGATAAAAGGTGTGGGTTCTAAGTTTTAGAAATGATACTAACTTTGAAAGTCATACATGAAACTTGTTTACATTGTATTCATTAATGTAAAGCTTTTTGACAGAGGTTTCTCAGTCATAACAGGAAGAAAAGAGAGAACATTAAAATAAAGGAAGAAAAGAAAGAATATAAAAACAAAAATAAATTGAAAGGGAGATGACAAGGAGATCCCAAGGGATCTTGGGGGACCTCTCCTAGCTTTCTTCCCCTTCTAGGGCGTCTAGAGACTCCCTAGGGTACAGAGAAAGGGATGCTCTCATATCTAATGCGGATATTTTAGCAAGTATCCTCTTAGTAAACATAGATGATTCAACATATTCAAACTTGAATCACACAGTGCTCTTTCAGATAGAATGTCTTGATTTCAATATTATAAATCAAATTAAGAAAGAGAAGAAATAAACATTGAACACCCCTATTAAAACCAACATTCTTCCACTTTAAAATTCTGCACTTGTGATGAGGACTAGGTGTTAGATATAAGTAAAGATTTGCTAAATTCTACTCCTGAAAGCAATATTATACTATATGTTAACTAACTAGAATTTAACTAAAAACTTGAAACGTGAAAAAAATAATAAAATCCTTACCCCTTTTTTCAGTTGGCTTCACTGACGATTCAGTAGTTGAGCAGGGCTGAGATTATGACTTTTGAAAGAAGAAATCTAAATATTATTACCAAAGGATTGTCTATGGGGCCATTTCTATTTGACATTTTGTAATTTTCTCATCAGTTTACATCACCATGCAGAATTTTTAGGATACATGCATGGACAACCATTCCAGAATATACACATGAAATCTTTCTCTTTTGCACATGAACTTCAACTTGGTTAGGTATAGAGATTTGCATCGCATACTTTTTCCTAACAAACCTTTGTAGACATTACTCCCATATTTTCTGGCATGTTTAAAGTTAGTAAGAACAAAGTCTGAAACTGACTTGATTATTTTTCTTTGTAAGTAAATTATGTCCAGTATCTGAATATATGAAGAATCTTTTTCTTTGACTTTAGGACTCAATAACTTTACCAATTTATTTATTAATGTTAATTTTCAATAATAATGCAATGTATACAGTAAGCCTTTTATTCCACAGGTTCAGACCCTTAATTTCCATTTCATCTTTGAATATAATCTCCGCTCAATTTTGATCTAGTTTATGTTAATTTACTTAGGAAGATCAATTATGATCAGCTTTCCTGACCATGCTTTCCACTTTTATACCTACTGTTTTCCCTACAACTGCTTTCCTCTTTTATCCCCATTCACTACATTTTAGGGGATTTTCTCAAGCCTGCTTTCCATATCACAGATACAGAATTTTAAAGGTCAATGGTGATCTTTGCTCTTTCTAGTGTCATTTTAATGATATATAATAACATTATTTGCCTCCTTTAATTCTTTCCTTAGTTCTGCCACCAATGGTTATGACAAATCTTTTATATTGCTTCCTTGTCTTATTGCAACATTTCATAATATTTAAATTTTCTTTAAATTATGAGCTTTTTCCTGGGGTGCCTGGGTGGATCAGTCGGTTGAGCGTGGGACTTGGGCTCAGGTCATGATCTCGCGATCTGTGGGTTCGAGCCCCGCATCGGGCTCTGTGCTGGAAGCTCGGAGCCTGGAGCCTGCTTCAGATTCTGTGTCTCCCTCTCTTTCTGCCCCTCCCGCACTCATGCTCTGTCTCTGTCTCAGAAATAAATAAACATTAAAAAATAAATTAAAAAATTATGAACTTTTTCTTAAAGTTTTTCTAAGGTATACCTTTTTAAGAACTATATTATCTCTTTATTTCCTTAATTTTGTTTATTTTCTTACTATCATTGAAGAAAGATGACAGAAAGCCCACAACTTATTTTGTTTTCTGCTTACTTACCTTTGGGTGATCTTTTCTATATGGTGCCGTCTAATTCCCCGTGCTCCTGCTCACCCGCTGTCTCCATTTGTTTCTAAACATCATTAGAATTCTTGTATCATAGCACTTAAGCTGGAAGTAAGGATGGGAGTGTATGAATGGGTGACGAATGCCTAATTTTTCAGCTTCTTCACAAAGCTTAGGGTGAAATTGGTGTTGGGGTGGGGGGGCAGATATTATAGAAAATAACTTAGAAAACTATTACACTAAGGACATTTTATTCCACAATCACCGTATTTTGTACCTATATTTCTTAAAAACTCTGCATCAGTCATGAGCCCTGCTATGTTAGAGGCATATTCCCTGCTAAAGTTGGGGAATGGACATTTTGTAGTTTTAGTTGGATTCTAGTTTGAGAGGTTCCGCAAATTTTCCTTAAGAGTTAGAAGGAAGCACCTAAGTTCGGTAGAACAGGACCAAACATCTTTCTTTCTTCCAGTCATATTTGCTATTCACACTTGTGGAATTGGCTCCTTAGAGGTTGTTCTCTATCATTTTGAAATCTACCACAGCCTGCAGACCTTGGGTGGTTTTCTTCTATTTCATGTCAGACCAAAATTGTACCAATATGAAAAACTATGTTCAAGAAAAGAATGTGGCAAGAAGCCAGTATTTCTCTATCATTCCTGCCAGTACTATTGCTCTTTGGCAGGTAAAGGGGGATTCAAACTGGCAATACCTATACCATTCCATTGCCTGCTTTTTGAGGCAGTCCTATACCCAGAAACTTAGCGCTATTTTTGTTTTCTACAAAGACGTTTACCAGTAATTTAAAATTATTCCCTGCACTTCTAGGGAAGGTAATTTTGTCTCAACTTCTTTTTTTTAAATTTTTTTTAAAACATTTATTCATTTTTGAAAGACAGAGAGACAGAGCACAAATGGGGGAGGGCTAGAAAGAGAGGGAGACACAGAATCTGAAGCAGGCTCCAGGCTCCCAGCTGTCAACACAGAGCCTGACGCGGGGCTCGAACTCATGAACCACGAGATCATGACCTGAGCCCAAGTCAGCCGCTTAACCGACTAGGCCACTTAGGCACCCCTGTCTCAACTTCTACTGTTATTTTAATTTAGTTATAATTTTAAACATTGCAATGTTTTTAAGAAAGAGTTTTTAAAGTTTGTGATATGAAACTAATTTGTATGTTTCTGAACCTTTTTCTCTTACTCATCATTTGTTTTGGTTATTTCAGTGAATAAATCCATCTTTATGCCAATAGTTTTAACTTAGCCAAGGATAAAAATAGGTAATAGACAAGGATAATCATATGCATGCTCTATACCCAGTCTTTCAATGTTTTTTAGAAGTTCTTCATTCCCCATAAGATAAAGCCCAAATTTATAATATGGCAAACAGGTGCCTGTTTATCTCTCCAGTCTCATCTCTCACTCTTCACACCTGGCATGAAGGGCTACAACTATATTTGACCGAATTGTTCTCTTATATGGCATCCTTTCTCTCACCTTTGAAACTCTCTCACCTTTGAAACTCTACTCCCTCCTTTCTTCTTGCTCATTTCCCTTATTTCTAAATATTTGTTGAGGCTCCATTCAGTCACTATACCTTCCTGGTAGCTTTAACACCTTCCTTCTCACATAAGTACATACACATGGACAGACACATACATAGGCACAGGGACCATGCCACAGTCTGCACATCTGTCATTTTATCCGTAACGCTGGATTGATATTATCTGTTTATTTTCCCATTTCTACTAATAAATTCTGTGCTAGTTGGCCTACTGCTTGACTCATAATCAAATACATGTTTTTTCTAAATGAATTGATTCATTACTTATAAATTTATTGGAAATTATCCTATACCTTTATATATTTTTAGTCCTTCTCAGGATTTAGAATACTCTGTTACTACCAGTGATATAAAGTATATTTTTATGTATTTTATAGTTCATCTGAAATAACTAACACATTTTTGATACTTTCTATTTCCAGTTCTCCAGAATCTAAAGAAGAATATTGTATTTGCTTTATTCATATCCTTTGAGGCTTTATAACTTTTAATTATTTTGTCTCTTTAAGCAAATATTCTAGTCAATTTGCACTACCCAGGATTTGTTTTATATAGCATTTTCCATTCACTCTCCTTTTTTGTCCCTTTCTCTAGCCTCCAAAGTTTTTTTTTTCCAGTTTCAGGACTACCTAAAACATATTTTATTAAACCACTCTGGTTTCTGATATACATAGAATAAGAAAATAATTATATCTTATTTTTAAAAAATTCATTTACCTGCAATATCATTTTAATCTCTTTACAACAAAGTGGGTTAATATTTTCCAAAAGTAATGTGCAGTAATTCTTGTCTGTTTTTTCCTAAGTTATAACTAAAAGTTTAGGGCCTATTTTCTTGTAAATTTAGTTTAGGTTGTTTTTCAAAGTTGCTTACCTACATTGAAGCTAATCTTCTACTTTTTAGCCCACAGTCTATATGAAAACATTAGTTAATCATTATCAGCTTAGCATTTCAGTGATTGGAAGAATATATTGCTGCTTTAAACTTTGCTATTTCACTATTTAGTCTTTTGTCATTAAATTAAAATGTTCAACAAAAAGCAAATTGATTCAGCCATCAGTTGATTTTGAATAAAAAAAAAAAAAACAACATGGAGTATGTTGTCAAAATTCACCCATGGATAATACAAGATTTTTTGAATATAGGTAACCGTGGTTACCTTATTAGCAATCATTAACTAAAGCCAGATAAAGTACTTTAATCTAGCTTGTTAATAAGCAGTTTATATTCTACCCAGAAACCTAGTTTATATGCACACCTATGGGTATAGTGTTATCACTACTGGATTCTTGTCAAGTAAATGAGAGTGGTGTTATTGGAACAATGGGACTCTCTTACAGAGCCATGGAGCACTTCCAGTGACAAGTATATTTAATTCTGAGTCTTACTTATTGCTTCAAGTCCAGAATTGCCTAAAAGAGCACATTCTAATAGTCCTAATTAAATCCAGAGCTTTCCAGAGTTTAGCCACTGAGTACTGTTGAATATATGTTTGAGAGTCATATGTTTGTTTCCACAATTATAGGGATATTGTGCTTTCTTATAGTCATAGTTTACTTTCAGCTCGAACATTTCCTTTTGAAGCTCACCCTCAATGACAAAAACGATTATATCTGATCAGAGAGTAAATGAGATTTGCTATAAAAATCAGACTTGAGGGGCGCCTGGGTGGCGCAGTCGGTTAAGCGTCCGACTTCAACCAGGTCACGATCTCGCGGTCCGTGAGTTCGAGCCCCGCATCAGGCTCTAGGCTGATGGCTCAGAGCCTGGAGCCTGTTTCCGATTCTGTGTCTCCCTCTCTCTGCTCCTCCCCCGTTCATGCTCTGTCTCTCTCTGTCCCAAAAATAAATAAACATTGAAAAAAAAATTAAAAAAAAAATAATAAAAATCAGACTTGCAACTTAAATAATGGCTCATACCATTCACAATCTATGAAAGTCCTCTGAAACCATATCCATGTGTCCACCAAAAAATGCTGAACTGTTTTCAATTCTCTGATTCTTTTGAACTAAGCCCATTCCTGAAATATGGTATGGGGATAAAAGATAAAATTCAGCTGCCATATACTTAGTCCACACACACAGTTTGATTTTTAGTACTTGTGTTTGCTTTTAAAGTTTTTCAGTCATCGAGAAGTCTTATGTTCAAAATGTTCAAACAATAATACGATAAAATCATGTGAGTCACCAAGGATCTGAGAAAAAAAAAAAAACACTTCAGAACACATTCATTGCAGGACGTGAACTGAGCCATCAGGTCTGTAAGTTTCTAGAGTATTTCCATCATTTCTTTTTGTAGCTGCCTCAGAAAAATTCAAATCTTGATACGTCATGTTTTTATACACCCCTTATACCATGTCTCATCCTCTCACCTGCCCATGCTCCAGACGTTACTGCAGCGACTGTTTCCTGCAACTGTAACCTGAACTTACTTGATTTTTGTTGCCCCATACATCACACTGCTTCCTGAACATCTGGCCTGTCACTCACAGCACAGCTAAAAGTGCAAGGGCGTATACAAACGCTGGTGGTTATCCTTGGCCAGTGAAGAATGGGCACCTGTGAATACGTACTCCCTTCCTTGGTACCTTGAGCAAATAATACTAAATTGATTCAACATGGCTCCTCAGAGGACTCCTGTCAGTTAGGCTCCATCTGCCCACAGTGACAATTAGCCTAAGGATCCATCATCATTTTGTCTTTCCTTTTTCCCTACCTCCCTCTTCTGAGTTACCTGATTCCTCAAAGAGTACCAGACCACTGCTACTCAGGTCCTTGGGTCAAGTTCTACTTTCTGGGGGGAAGTCAGGATAAGAAATTTTGTTTCATATTTCTGAAATCCTATATGATGAGGAGAGTGGAAAGCATAATCATGAAGAAAAGTTATCATTTCTTACCTTTCTCAGTGTATTCATTAAAACTATTACATCCAAGCATAAAGTATTTTCTGTGGTTTTGGGTTCTTTGTTCTTTTGTTTTTTTGCGTTTTTTTGTTGTTGTTTTGTTTTGTTTGAGAGAGCACTAGCAGGGGAGAAGGGTAGAGGAAGAGAGAGAAAATCTCAAGCAGGATCCCTGCTCAGTACACAGCCTAACACAGGACTTGATCCCACGACCCTGGAATCATGACCTGAGCAGAAATCAAGAGTCAGATGCTCAACCAACTGAGCCACCCAGTGAACCCACAATCATCAATTTTTTGATAATTATATTTACCATGTCTTAAACTAGGGTCTTTACAGTGTCTTAAACCTACTCCTGTTTAAATACTTTTTTTTTTTTTTTATCACAGCTAGTAGAAACAATCCTTTCAGTTGTTCAGGGAATAATTAAAATTAGATTCTCTTCTTTCTCTCACAAGCCACATCTAAAATGCTCTGCTCTGAAAAATGCTATCTGCTTTACTTTCAAAATATAATCAGGTTGCGACCACCGCTTTAACCCTCCCTGCTACTGTTATCTCTTGCCTGGGGTTTGTAATAGCCTTCCTGCTTTTAGATTTGTTCCCTCTAATCTGAATTCAGAATAGATACCAAAGCCATCTTAAAAGAAATTGCTAGATCTTGTCATCTGCCCTAAACTCTAATATCATTTTCCATCTCATTCAGATTAAAACCAAAGTTTATGTCATAGCCGACAAGACACAAAAGCATCTGAATTCACTCTGTGCTACCGTCACCCTTTCTCACTCCACTCCAGCCATACTGGCCTCTTCTTTACTCCTTGAACAGACCCCTCTAGTAGTTCTCCTCTAATATTATATTTATACTTTTGCCTTGCTATTCTCTCTGCCTGGAATGTTTGATAAAACACTGTAAGATAAAAGACATAGTCAAACATTTACTCACTCCAGGTAGTAACTCAAATGTAACCTACTTAGGATGCCACCCTATTTAAAGTATTATACTCTGGCACTAATTATCTTCTCACTTTTATTTTTCCCTTAGCCCTTAGCACTACACGTTATACTCCATGTTTTTCTCACTTATCTGGCATAGTGTCTGTGTGTCTTCACAAATACAACTAAACTGACGAGGGGAGATTATTTTCTGCTATATTCACTGTTGTATCTCTCCTACCCCTCACCTCATGAGTCTAGAAAAGTATCTGGTATACAGATGTCAGTAGCATTTGTTCAATTAATCAACATATAATGAAATGAATTTTAAAAAGATTGGAACTTTTTCCCCCCCTCTCCAATTTATTAAACAAACGCTACCTGGGACAAGTTAATTCAGTTTTTGTTTTTAAATCAATTTCATATGTATATTACTTTCTTGATTCTTATTTTTATTTTATATCTATGTATTTCATTATCATTCAGTAAAACTCTACCCTTATTTTCAGTATGATATCTTCTTTTACCATTTTGTATTTAGAATAATAGTAATACATTTTCACACACTTGGAAATTTTTTAGTTATTTTCTTATTGGTTTCTAGATTAATTCAGTGGTGGTCAGAGAAGGTACTCTGCATGGCTTTAAATTTTTGAAATTTGTTGAATCTATTTTGTAAGTCAGTGTATATTAGAAAAATATTCTATGAGAACTTCAAAAAGTGTATACTGCACTTTTGGGATGTAGTTTCTTTATATACTAATTAGGTCAAGTTTGATCATTCTAATGTTCAAATCTTCTATATAGTTACTGAATTTCTGTTTACTGCCTTTCTAAGGTTTTGAATATATTCATTTTGCTATTTATTACTGATGATTTGGGCTAAATATATTGTGAGAATATGTCATCAGGTATATTCAAACTTAGAATTATTGCCTTATTTTGGTGTATTTTACATTTTATGGTCATTGACTATCCATCTTCCACTCTAATAATGCTTTTTAACCTTGAAACTTTTATCTGTCAGTATTGTTATATCAGCTTTGACTTGGCTTCTATTTGTAAATAGTATATGTTTTTTGTTTTATAGAAAATGATATTTTCTATTATTTATTTCCATCTTATATCCTTATATTAAATGTGTATCACTTATAAGTAGCATACAGCTTTTTAAAATCCATTTTTGGCAGTGTCTGTAATTTATTTGGTGTAGTTTTTATATGTAAATTTAATATTACTGACATATTGTATTTCTTACTGTTTTATACTATGAAATTAACTTAGATTTTCCTACATATTTGTCTTTCCAATTGTTCTTAATTTTTCCTATAAGTCTGTGCTTCCATCTGGTGTAGTTTTCCATTGCTAAACATTTCCATTATTTTTTTATTTTAAGTTTATTTTTGACAGAGTGAGAGAGCACGAGTGGAGGAGGGGCATAGAGACAGAGAGAGAGAGAGAGAGAGAGACAGAGAGAGAGAGAGAGAGAATCCTAAGCCAGCTCTGTGCTAGCAGAGGCCTGTTGTGGGGCTCAAATTTATGACCTGTGAGATCATGACCTGAGCCAAAATCAAGAGTTGGATGCTTAACTGACTGTGCCATCCAGGTGCTCCAAGAAATCTCTTTAGTACTTACTTAATGCAGGTCTGCTTATAATGAAATATTTTAATATTCATATTCTGAAAATAAGTTTATTTCACCATCAATCTTGAAGGATAGTTGCTATGTATGCTATTTTTTTTTTCAGTTTGAAGATATAATTCAATTGCTTCAGGTTTCTATTGTTTCCATTGAGAAGTTGAATGTCAGTCTTTCTGCTACTTCTGTGAAAATAGTCTTTTTTCTCTATCATAGAAGCTTTTAAGATTTTTAATTGTCAGAATTTTTATTATATTTTGCCTAGGTATGTTTTAGTAGTTATTTTTTCTTGGGCTTTATATAACTTTTAATATCTGTTTCAAGGTCTTTAGGCAATTTTAGAAAGTTCTATGTCATTATCTTTTTTTGATAATGATACTATGTCATTCTTTCACCTTTTTTTTGAGAATCAAACCAGTCATATGTAACACTTGTCATCATACCCCATGTACATATTTCTCCCCATATTTTCTATCTTTGGCTTCTTTACTCTTCATTCTGAATATTTCCAATTATATTATTTTTGAATTCATAAATTCTTTTTCTAGTTGTGTCTAATGTGCCAGTGAGGCTACCTATCTATTTAGCTCATACTTTGTTATGATACATGAAATTCTCCATTTGTTTTTCAATTTTTTAAATATATGGTTATACTAAAGCCAATGATTAATAACATCATTATTTGAGTCTCTCTTTTATAGCTATTTTTTTTCTTTTCTTCTTTGTTTTATTTTCTGTCAAAATTTGAAAACTTGTATGTCTATGTCTGCCTATTTTTGATAGAATTCCAGTCATCTTAAATTTTAAAAAATGCAACAATGTCATCTTCTTCAGAAAGACTTTACATTTCTTGCTTTTAGACAGCTAGAGTAGGGGTTCTGGGAAGCTAAGATAACTTTAATCTAAGCAGGAATTGAGTGCTACAACCCTGTGATTTTTGATGGCGGGTCTGTGGTTTATTTTAAGGTATACATTTTGGAATGCCAGATAAAACCTGATATATATGACAGGACTCCTCTTTGCAGTCTCTGAAATCTATGAAACAATGCTACTAAGCTGCTTAAAGTTCTGCTCAGCTCTCCAGCACCTCAGTTACAGCTTTAAAGATTACCTCCCACAAAAAAAAAAAATAGTTTCAAGTTCTTGGCTGAAGCTTCTAAGCTTCTCTTCTTTACAATACTCTTGTAACACAAACCCTCTCTTCATTGGTAACAATTCAGTGTTTTCAAACAGATTTTTTTCATGTTTTTAGAAAAAAGGAATTATTTTGTGAATTCTAACCAGTTTGCTATTATTGTAATAACTTTTCATCTTATAATTATTCTAACTGTTGTACTTTTATACAATAATTTAAGGTAGCTATAAACTGGTACCAGGTACTAGGCAGTTTACCCATATTAGAAATCCCTGACCTTGGGGTGCCTGCGTGACTCAGTTGGTTAAGCGTCCAACTCTTGGTTTCACCTCAGGTCATGATTTCACAGTTCGTGGGTTCCAGCCCTGCATCAGGCTCCGTGTTGTCAGCATGGATTCTCTTACACTCTTTCTCTACTCCTCCCTCGTTCTCTCTCTCTCTCTCTCTCTCAAAATAAATAAACTTAAAAACATAAAAAGGAATCCCTGAACTAAAGAACCTAGTAATTATTTTTAATCTGAAAGTGAATATATATATACACACACACACACACACACACATACGTATATATGTGCACACATACATACACATACATATGTATTCATTAAAATATATATGTATATGTGTGTATGTGTGTGTGTGTGTGTGTGTGTGTGTGTGTGTATATATAAATTTATAATTGATCTCCTTCTCTAGTGGAAGCCAATTATAGATTTACAATAAAGCATTCCTTTGTCTTCATGGTGACAAAAACTAAATTTCTTATTTATGTTCTATAAATATTTTTCTTCTCAAAATCAAATAAGATATGCTTTAAGTGTCTACCTTTCTATGTTAAACCTTTTCCATATTTACCAAATTAGGAGACGTCTCTGTCAGCGACAACTACTGAAACGCTTTATACCACTTATTTTATGCAACTCTGCATTATAATATTTAAGCTTCTTATATTTCCTAAAATTAAAGACACAATTTGTTTTTCTACACTAGACACCCGAAAAAGTTACTTTGTGTGAATTGATAAATTTAGCTTCATGTAAAGTCTAGTGAATCTAGTCAGAATTAAACTTTAGAGACAATAAAGCAGTAACACTTGCTTAAGTATTTTCAGACTGTTCCCCCCTGTACCATGAGCATTATGACTAACTTGGCACTAAGACTTAACCATTATTAGAGGAATTTTCAGCCTAAGAGTTGCCCTCTTAATGTCACTTTGTGATTTTCTTAGCATTTTGGTAAAATCAGATAAATATCTTATTGAATGGATAATTATATTAATCATATATTGGTTAGAAAGAAACGAGAATTCTGTTCTCCTTTCTATTTCTGCCAATACTTGTAATGGGTTCTAAGTAGGCACAAAGATGTCTTTGCTGGACTCCAGATAGCAAAAGAAAGCCTTTTTGCATATTGAGCTATTTAGATTTTAGAAGGTAATTTCAGATTCTGGATTTATACAAAGAAATTCACAGAGGAAATGGTTTCTAAAAGTTTATACTGGTACTGTACAGAGTTATCTAAAATTCCAAATAACCATATGTCTCTAAATTCCCCAATATAGGGGCGCCTGGGTGGCGCAGTCGGTTAAGCGTCCGACTTCAGCCAGGTCAGGATCTCGCGGTACGTGAGTTCGAGCCCCACGTCAGGCTCTGGGCTGATGGCTCGGAGCCTGGAGCCTGTTTCCGATTCTGTGTCTCCCTCTCTCTCTGCCCCTCCCCCTCCCCCGTTCATGCTCTGTCTCTCTCTGTCCCAAAAATAAATAAACGTTGAAAAAAAAATTAAAAAAAAATAAAAATAAATAAATAAATTCCCCAATATACAACTAATTATTCTCATAGCTTGTGATCTGTGGCCCTTAAAAGAAAATTTAGAAATTAAACTTCCTGGATTTTTTTTATAATTAATATGACACAGTGATTATTCTATGTTCTCTTGATAATATGGGGATTTAGGCTGACTTTCTACTTTCATCATATTGATCTCATTTTTGTTTCAGCTTTTTCATTCAAACCCCATGGCATTCTCACATTTGTCAATTTCAAAAATGATGAGTAATGCAAGCTCTCTTGTTCTTAAGACAAAGAATGTATTTATTTTCAAGCAGATGTCTTTTGTTTTATTCATATTTAATTTTAATACAAAGTTTCCTTTTCTAGCTATCTCATTCAACTTATGCTAAGTTATTCTCATCTACAGAACACATCACATTTTTAATGGCTTACAACAAAAGTTATATTTCACCACTATAAACAGCAATGCATTTTCTAACATACAAATAAATGTAATTCCATTTCTCTTCTCATGCTATAAAGAAAGTTTTCTAAAGAATTACTAATATTCAGTCCTAAGATCATGAGGAGTGAGTAGATTACTAAACTTGAGGCAAAACACTTATGGATGAAACAGTAATGGGTAGAGAATAATGTGCAGTGACAGCTAGTGTAGAGCCATCTACTCAGAGACAAGCAATCACTAATTTTCACTTCCCAATCCAAACAGCTTTGAAAAACAACCTCATCTGAGCTAATTTGGTGGCAAAACTTGACCCAAATTGACTTGAGACTATTTATCATTCTTTTTCACTGTATTCATCATCTTACTTTTCTTTACATAGTTGATAATCCACACACTCTAATTATGTAACATAATTAACAGCCTATGCATCAGATCCCCTTTCTAAAATCTGAAAAAAAAATTAATTCCAAAAAAGATTTGACTACATGCATTTTGGGTCAGGGGTTGTGCATTTGGACTTACTGAAAAATGTTACCAAACATTTCAGTAAGTATAGTCTGGGACCCAGGTGCCCATAGAACCTCCATCCCACTGTAGTGAGCACAATGAAGATATAACGTGCTATTTGGGTAATATGGACCTCAGGAGTGTGCATACAGGAAATCATAAAAGCAAAGATTTTGAAGTAAAGGTAGGGCAGGGAGAATTTAAATTCTAGAAATCTGGGGTGGTGGGGGAAGATGTTACAAAAGGCGAGATTATTGCATTTGACAGTGAAGGAAGGAAGGAAGGAAGGAAGGAAGGAAGGAAGGAAGGAAAGAAAGAAAGAAAGAAAGAAAGAAAGAAAGAAAGAAAGAAAGAAAGAAAGAAAGAAAAAAATAGCTGAAAGATGAGCTGGATTCCTCCAAAGGTAAATGGTGACATGTTTGTATTAGAGTGTAGAACAGTAATATTTTTAGTATATTTTCTTCTTCATTCCAAAGCCATGATTTCTTTAATATTCTCTCAACTTGAGTCAGCTCTTATTATAATGTCTTATTCTGTTCTCAGAAATAGTCCTTAAAAATGCAGTAATTATCTCTTGGTTATTTGACAGGCAGAACGTTAGGTTTAAGAAATTATATCGTGATAATTCTACACTCAAAAAACTAAATAAAAATTAACATTCTATTTCATGACTCCACTGCAAACAACCTTTTAGTATTACATGTCTTATCTAAAATAACTTTGAGTGGAAGTTTTAGATATTCTTTATTTCTTTCTCTTTTTCTTTCTTTCTCTTTCTTTCTTCTTTCTTTTTCTTTTCTTCTTTCTTTCTTTCTTTCTCTCTCTCTCTCTTTCTGTATCTCTCTCTCTTCTTTTTAATTTTCTTTTCCCCTAAAGTCACACTTAAAAACAAAACTGAAAACTGGGATCTTTTAGCAATTCTGATTTTCTTTGCAAGAGTTTAGTAATAAATAAAATCACCTTTAGTTTTATTTTAGAAAGGCACTAGCATAACCCAGGTGACTTTTCCTTTGATATGGACAATTTATAGCTTTCAAATCTGCAGTAACTGCAATGTTTGGGGGACTGCATAATTACTCTTCTTCTGGACTGAATCCTACATATTGATTACTTTGAATCTTTTGAAGTACAAGGTGCTAAATAAAATAAATATTGATTTTATATGAACCTAGTAAATGGAAAATCAGGCTATAGAACCATAGTACATAAAATAGAGCTTAAAGAAGCCTAGAAAAGACCTACCTTAGACAATAGCAGTAAAAATCACAGGCTCCACAGCTTGTTTTAGAGCAGCAATTAGATTATCCTTGATCAAGCATCTTGAGATTATCCATCTGCAGGTTGAGTATGTTAATGTGTACACCTCTTGTCCATTAAGATTTCGCATGGTGTTTATAAAATCATTGCGATTTCCTTGGACAAGCATAATAAATTCATGTAAACATTACTTAAGAATGATAGAGGATGAAACCGTATTTATACCTTTATCTTCATGTAAACTAGGAAAACTTTTATCAAGTTTTCACCATGGGATCAGCCCTGATATGAAATAAAAGGGCTAGAAGAAGTTCTGGCTTTGCCATTTACAAGTTCTATGACTGTGCATCAATATCTTTATCTGTCTAATAGTTTCCTCAAGAATGAAAACAAAGATAATAAATTGTATCTACTACAGGATTATAATCTACAGGATTATAAAAATTAAAGACATAGTGTACGTAAAAATTTTTTGAGTAAAGGTACCAGCTTTGGATAACAAAATATTGAATATGGTAAAAAACAAAAATCTAGTGTAACAATATGTAGAATAGAGGTTTTTTTTTTTTTTCCAATTGAGACTTTATGAGGACCAAAAATGTTGTATCTGAACCTATGGACTAAAAACCATCTGACTTTACAATTACTTAAGAAAATATATAAAAACAATGATAGTCTGAAAATAACTTAATACTTTCTTAAAAAACTATTTTCTAGAAACTAAAATGTGGATACAGACTTTGTCTATTTTAATATTTTGCTATAGGTTGTTTTTCTCGTCCTTTTGTGTTATCAAAATCTGGCTTGTACTTTATGTACAAGTATATAATATAGTATGTAACAACATGATGTTTTCTTAGATTATGGATATTTGTATCACTAGCTTTAGATAGTGGTGGCATAAGATGTGAAAATGATTGCTAAATGAATAAACAATTTACTGAGGAAGTAAGTCAAAAGCCTAATTATTTGAGATGTGGTCATCAAAACAAACAAAAAACATAAAATGCTCCTCCCCTTTCTCACTTCTGGGGTGAAGGTGGAGATGTTTATAATGGAGAGCAGTTGTAGCCATAATAATGTAGTCTTCTATGGATTTACCTTGGATTGTGAACAACTGTAGCATCTTAGGGAGAGTCTAGGGGAGCATAAAGTAGAGTTTTCCCTAAACACTCTACCTCCCAATAGTATTTCATGATTGTTGAGGTGTAATTTTTTTGTTTTGTTTTGCTTTACATGTAACATGTAAGAAACTTGACTATCAATGTCTATCATGGTTTAATTGTAATTTTCTTTCTTTCTTGATGATTTTAAAGAAATTTCAACATAATTTTTTTTCTTTCTCAGTGACTTTCTATTAAGAAGGACATACCTTGAAATCAATGACATCTTACATTTGATGAATTAAAAGGCAAAAATAACAATGGCCTGCTTGGATCCTTTTCCATCTTCATCTCCCTTTCTTGATGTTGCAAAAAACTTCAACAATCCAGGAATTCACTGGAAGTTTGTGTCCATATGTTTTACGTACCAAAATTTTACGTAGTAAATATCGTGTTCAAGTGCTTTACAAATATATCTAGGTAATTCTTCATGATAAAACAGTAAGTTACATGTAACTATTTGCCAAGGGAAAAAGAGAGAAATTGAAAGTTAGAGTACTTACTTGCCCAAACTCATATAGCTAGTTAAATAGATGGACTTGGAATTTGAATGCACATAGTTTAGATATAGAATCTATCCTTCAGAATCTACT
The DNA here is from genome assembly GCF_007474595.2 of Lynx canadensis. Classification (NCBI taxonomy): domain Eukaryota; kingdom Metazoa; phylum Chordata; class Mammalia; order Carnivora; family Felidae; genus Lynx; species Lynx canadensis. The sequence continues at coordinate 60,830,605 of NC_044306.2, forward strand.
ATGAGCAGACTTTGAGGTCCTACTACCAGTTTGTGAGATTGACTGTTCAGAATGGATTGAAGGACATCTAAGTTACTGTTTTATCATGAAGAATTACATAGATATATTTGTATAGCACTTGAACATAATATTTACTATGTAAAATTTTTTAAGTAAAACATATGGACACAGAACTTCCAATGAATTCCTGGATAGTCCATGTTTTTTTGTCAAGATCAAGAAAGGGAGATTAAGATGCAAAGGATCCGAGCAGGCCATTGCTATTGTTGCCTTTTAACTCATCTAATCTGTCAGCGATTTCAAGGCATGTCCTTCTTAATAGAGAGCCACTAAGAAAGAAAAAAATATATCTTGGAAATTTCTTTAAAATAATCAAGAAAGAAAGAAAATTACAATTAAACCATGATAGACATTGATAGTCAAGTTTCTTATATGTTAACATATAAAGCATGTATCTAACAGAAAGCTAAAGTCAGGTTTTAAGACTCAAGGAAAAAAAAAATCTTATAGAAAATTTGGTTGGGAAAGGTAGAAATTATAAACAACAGATATCCCATTCTGGTGAGCAGGAGTTTGGGTCAGAGAAGGAAGGTTTTGCTTGAATAGATATTTCTGGAATTAAGTAAATCTAACTGAAAGAGTTTTAAACAAACCAGGCTGTGCATATATCAATGCTGGTCATAAATAAAAAGTTGAGTATTTCATGGAAAGGACTGCAGTGGTCCCATCCATGCTACCTCACACAGAAGGAAAAGTCAGACTTCAAACATTAATGGTAGTGATTTAAATTTTCAATTTGCATCTATATTTTGGGCAAAATATGGTTATTGTGGAAACTACTACTTGATTTCCTGCCTCTTCATGATAAATATTATACCACAGAGATGTGTGTATAAGGGAATATGTATACATGTGTATATGTATGTAAAAAGATGCTCATGGAGGAACATGAAAATTGCCTTTCAGGTAAATCGTAGAGCATGTCTCCTTTCCTTTATTCATGAATGAAGTTGGGATAAACTGAAGAGTATAACTAATAGGAAGCATGTAGCTAAAAGCTATGTTACAAGAGCAAAAAAAAAAAAAAGAAAAAAATGGTTATAAGTATTCTAAATTGGTGAAATTTACAGAGAGCTTAAATTTGAGTGACAAACCGTTTTTGAACACCAATTAGCAGGGCCAATTCCTTCTTCAATCATATACTTCTCTTGCTCTTACAGTAGTGGGATCATTCCAAAATATATGTGATTAAGATTCTAGGAATAACTAGTTATAACTGACTGTGCATTGAACTTCACAAAATATAATTAAATTAATTAAAATAGTAGAATGAAAACATTGCTGGTCTTTCCTGGCAGTAGATACTGGTCTACATACTTTCAAACATTTTCACTAATATAAATTATTTTTTCTATTGCCTGTTCTGAAAAAAATGCCATTCTAGACCAGAAATGTCTTCTATAGGCATGTTTCATCTTACATCAGGAACTACACTTCTCAGCGCGCCTGGGTGGCTCAGTCAGTTAAGACTGACTTGGGATCAGGTCGTGATCTCACAGTTCATGAGTTTGAGCCCCGTGTCAGGTTCTATGCTGATAGCTCAGATTCTGGGGCCTGCTTCAGATTCTGTGTCTCCCTCTCTCTCTGCCCTTCCCCTGCTTGTGCTCACTCTCTCTCAAAAATAAACATTAAAAAGGAACTGCACTTATTACCTATGATTTTCAGAGATTTTTATTTTTCTATATACCATACTTAACTCTAGTATTTCCTTACAGATGAGGAGCATGCTTTAAAGGCAACACTTGTTTAGACAATGTCCTGTCCTACTGCTAATAATTATTACTATTATTATTACTATTCCATGTCTGATGGAATAGTAATTCTACACATCAGCTACAGAAACTTGTCCATGCCATCCATAAAATGTTAATGGACACAGGGCTTCCAGCAAATATTCTGAGAACTTAGCTATTTGAGCACATGTCTTTGTAACATAAATATTACTATAAAGCAGGGGAATGCCACTACACTGTTTTAAACCAAATGAGAACTACCTTGATGCTGTTGTAGACAGAAAAGATGATGCTTTGAAACATCTTTTTAGGGGCGCCTGGGTGGCGCAGTCGGTTAAGCGTCCGACTTCAGCCAGGTCACGATCTCGCGGTCCGTGAGTTCGAGCCCCGCGTCGGGCTCTGGGCTGATGGCTCAGAGCCTGGAGCCTGTTTCCGATTCTGTGTCTCCCTCTCTCTCTGCCCCTCCCCCGTTCATGCTCTGTCTCTCTCTGTCCCAAAAATAAATAAACGTTAAAAAAAATTAAAAAAAAAAAAAAAAAAAAGAAACATCTTTTTATGTTTGAAAATACAAACTTTTTTCCCAAGGGACAACTTCAAAGAATCTTTAAGATTTAAAGCAATGGGTAACAGCAGTTGTTTCTAATTGTTTTACATATTTTGTACTTTTGAAAAATGTTTCCTTCAGAAATGAACTGGAGACTCTTAACTAACATGTTCATCCAAATCTAAGATATAATTAGCATTTTGAAAAGCACGGCAACAACAAGGGTCTATATTACATTATACGCTATTTAAACCTGAGATATTTTTCTTTAATTACTCTCACTGAGGAATGTTAGTATTTCAGTTCTCGAATTTTATTAAACCTCATTACATAAAATATACTGAAAAATAGTAATATTGATGTAACATGTAACAGTATTAAATTGTTTTCATTTTATTCTCATGTACATTTACTGACTTTCTTCATTAATTTATTCATGGTTTTAGATGCTGAGAACACAGTGCCCTGCATACAGACTAGAGCCTTGCCTTCAGGGCATGCATATTCTGGTTCAGGGGTAGAGAAAATAAAACATATTAAATACGTAATAAGAAAAATATCAGATGGTAATACATTACATGCAGAATGATAAAATTTGCTGTTGCTTTATAAAATGACTTAGTGGCTACTTTAGATTCAGAGGTTAGGAAATGTTTGTCTTCTTGGTTTAGACGATAGAGTTTAAATTGAGTTCTGAATGCTAAGAAGGACTTTAAGTGCCAAGGAGATAAACCATTCGAGGAAGAAGAAATACCTGGAACAAAGGCTTTAAGCAAGAGCAAACAAAATGCATTGAAAGAATAGTCAGAAATTTGAGGTACCTGACATGTAATTGGTGCCCAGGAGAGAGGCACAAAATGAGAATGTCAGGGTTAGCGTGGGAAGATCATGTAGGGCATTGCAATTGTAGAGAAGACAGTTGTATTTGAGTCTAAGTGTGTTAGAAAGTCACTGGAGACTTTGAAAAAGTAACAACAGAGCTTTCTATAGTAACAGATGAATAGAGAATAAATGATAAAGGCGAGAATACCAGTTGTGAAGCTATTGTTTCAGCAGAAGATTGTAACTCTTGTCAGGGTGGTAGGACTGGGAAGAGGGCAGATTTGGGATATACTGGGGGTATACAGTCAGTGAGATCTGCTATTGGATACAGTGGGGGAAGTAAAAAACAACAGGAATAAAACTAGATATTTTGGAATAAGTAACTTTACGTGCAAAGCAATTTTGTGACAATGACGACAATGATTCAGACACAGATCTACTGAACATGGCATCTTCATTCCTCTAGATTCAACATATTGACTAACACTCAAATTTAGACTCATACACAACACTTAGATCCAAGACTCAAAACTTTGATTCAGTCTACACTGCTAATAAAATCTTACTTTATCTTGAAACTGTCTTTTGCGTAGAATTAGAGCATTCTGTAGTTAAAGTTAATTCACAGTGTCACGATGAGCCATACTCAGGTCAATTGCAGTTGAAAGACTGAAAAACTGATAAAATATTTTTAAAACTTATTTCAAGTTTAATTCAGATAAGCTGTCTCAACACCTATTTTTCTAAATCTCATCAAAGAATATGTAAATTTCTACAACATAATTTAGCACGATGTATCTTTCCAATACTGAAAAAAGTGGTATCTGGCTACTTTCTTTTTTCTTTTTTTAATGTTTGTTTATTTTTGAGAGAGAGAGAGAGCATGAGCGTGAGCGGGGAGGGGCAGAGAGAGAGACACACACAGAATCCAAAGCAGGTTCCAGGCTCTGAACTGTCAGCAGAGTCAGACATGGGGCTCGAGCCCACAAACCATGAGATCATGACCTGAGCGAAATTCAGACATTTTACCAACTGAGCCATCAAGACTCCCTGGCTTATTTCTTATTTCGACCAAATATAGAGCTCAACTTCTAAAAAGAAAAATAGATTTTACAACCACATAATAAATCAGAGTACAATATTTAAAAACAAACTTCAAGGGGTGCCTGGGTGGCTCAGTCTGTTAAGCATAAGACTTCGGCTCAGGTCATGATCTCCAGGTCCTTGAGTTTGAGCCAAGCATCAGGTGCTGACAGCTCAGAGCCTGGAGCCTGCTTCAGATTCTGTCTTCCTCACTCTCTGCCATTGCCCCACTCATTCTCTCTCTCTCTCTCTCTCTCTCTCAAAAACAAATAAACAAAACTTTAAAAGCAAAACGCAATAACGATTCATTTTAAAGCAACACAAAATATTTTCAAAACTGTGGTGTTTGAGGGACACCTGGGTGTCCCAGTCAATTAAGCCTCTGACTTCGGCTCAGGTCATGATCTCATGGTTTGTAAGTTCAAGCCCAGCGTGGCGCTCTGTGCTGACAGCTCAGGGCCTAGAGCCTGCTTTGGATTCTGTGCCTCCCTCTCTCTCTCTCTCTACCCCTCCCCCTTCTCATACTCTGTTTCTCTCTCTCTCTCTCCACTCTCTGTGGAGTCTCTTTTATAAGAGAGCTAGTCTCTTTCATGAAGGTTCACACTCATTGCATAAACACCTCCCAGAAGCCCCACCTATATGTACCACCACTTTGAGGGTGAGGATTTCAGCATATAAATTTGGGGGAGGATAGCACAAACATTCAGATCACTGCAGATTTGAAGCATTTCATATCTTTTATGTGGATTATACTACAAAATCTGATGGTTCAGTGAATCAGTCTTTCAACAACTCAATCTTTGTCCTTTATTGTATATTCAAAAAATATTTTGTCAAATAAAGAAATGCTTGCTACCTTTTTCCTATACACCGAAGATCAATCCATTTAATGACTGCAGCTACCAGTTTTTGAGTGTTTTCACTGTAAAAGCATTGAAAGATATTTTATATATATTGCATAACTTGAAAGTGGCTATTAGCTCCATTTGCATAAGTAAATTAATTAGGGGCACTTAAATTCTTTATAGCTGGTTTCCAAGGTATATGATAAAATATATTTAGCAAAGTTGTATTCATTTAACATTTTAAAATGAATCCTTTGTGTATATTTTTATTTTTTACAATAGATAAAAGTTCTTCTGCATCATGTAAGTCAAACTAAAAGTCAGGGTATCCCAGAAAGCAGATAGTTACATAAATGAGAATTCAGAAAGGATTGAGCTCAGTTATTATTTACTGATAGAGTGAAGACTAACAATAGGAGAACTATAAAAGGATACTAAAATTTATATAGACTTATAATTTATTCATTCTGCAAAAATATGTTGGGTGGCTACGGTGTGCAAATAATCTGAAAGCTTTATTTGGCTATAAGAATGATGAAATTTTTACAATATTCATAATTTTATTTACCAAATTTATGAGTCTGTCAGAATTTTCCAAAGAATGTAAGGGGTGGGTTTTGAAACCAGGGTATAGAGAAAAGTGAAGGATTCTACATAGAAAGAAAATCACAGTCCTTGATATAAAAAAATGGAAGACGATTGAAAAAGTTTGAAATAGACTTCAATTAAAAAAAAGATTTGTATTTTATTAAATTCAGAAGTAGAAATATGGCAGATAACATACATCAGAGTAAAAAGAGTGTGCAGTGAAGCATACAAGGTTAATTTTAATGGAAGATATTTATGGAAACACACTATATGGAAATTTGGAATATTGATGCTTGTGTATGAGCTTGATATGATATGTGAAAAGTACTCTCAAGGAATGTAATTACAAAAGATCAATGAGACCAGAAAGCATAATAAAGAAGATGATGGGTACATTTTTCAAATGCATTGATATAAGGACTAAATTTAATGATATCTGAGATACTGCAATTATAAAGAAAACTAAGCATTATCTATATAAAGTAGTATTCAGTATCCTGCATTTTCTTATACATGAAAATTGGTTATAATTTAAGTTGCATGGGATGAAAAATAATTTCACCTTGGTTTTTGAAATGGGGCTGCAGAAATGTAAATGATAGGAAAATCTTGAAATTTATCATTTCTACTTCTAAGAATAAGTAGATTTAAAGTTGATAAATTTAATGAAAAACTGAAGGCAGTTAGACTAGTCAGTCTTATGCTTCTCCAGCATAGTGTTTCCAAAAACAGTGTGATCATAAGAATCATAGGGGTTCTTGGTAAATCTCTATTTTCCACAAACCATAGGTAAAAATTATGATCAAGTACATTGAACCCTTACATTAGAGGGTTTCTTTAACCTGAAAACTTATTTCTTTGATGACTGCATTTTCAAGACAATCTTTTGTAAAGGATGAGACAATGGGATGGAATACTTTCTCCAGAGGAACAAATTCCCTATAAGAACTTCCTGCTTAAAGTTCAAGCAAAGAAGTGTACCTCCAATATGCAACATCAGGATGCAGCATTTTTTCAAGCAATTCTAAATTCAACCACAAACTATCTCCAGATGCTTTCATTTCCAATATCTTTTTTTTCAACCTATTCTTCTAGATTTTGCTGCAAGAATGCAAATGAAATAAAGTATAGTGTCACTGATGTTTAAAGTTCACACATCCTGATTTTAGATAATGTCAAAAGTTCTTAAGAATGTTTCTGTATAATGTACATTAATTCAATATTAACAAGTGAAAATTACTTGATCATTTGTAATTATATCTGCAATGTCAAAGACAATGCCAGTAATAAAAGAGATAATACATGTTTGCCAGATAAATAAATGATGATACATATTTGTAATATTTGAAATAAATTGGTCAAAGTCAATCTCATGAGCGCTAGCCATAAAATCCATCAGCAGATTGCATAGTCCCAGATTTATGAAACATCATTTAAATGAATGCAGAAAAAATGTGGATGTGTATAAATTTAAAGCATGGAATTATCTCTAGGTCTTATGAAGAAAAAGCAAGCTGAAGTTTGTGTAGACAGGGCTTAGAGCAGAAGATTATGACTGGAATAAAGAACTGTTCCAGAAATAACATAATTAGAGAAAAATAAGAAAAAAATACTTTGAGGGATAACAAAACACCTTTCAGAGAACAAAGGAAAGAAGGCTTAAAATATTTATAAAAGACAAAATAGTATGAAGAATTCATTAACTTAGAATATGCAAACCTGACTCTCAATAATTTATTTCCCCAAAATGATGGCAAGTGGCAGGGTCTATTTCCTCAGTTTTATTGAAATATAATTGACATATAACTATTGTTGTTATTTTTTTGTGCTTTTAAAACATTTACTATTACATGGGTAGTAAGTGCACCTGTTCAAATTTAGAAGGTACAAGAGAATATAGAATGGAACATTGTCTCCCTCCCACTCCCTTCCCCAGGAGCCCCGCCACCCCAGATAGCTGTTTTGTATAGCCTTCCATACCCATCATGTGCTGCAGTTCCACTGGTGTTTAGGATTCTAATCCTGTTTTCACTCTTTTCTCATAGTCACTTATTTTCTTTTACTTGAGAAATAAGCCTGAATAACATGCTCATTAGTACTAATGAATAATGACTTAATTGCTTTCTTATTTGCATCTAATCATATAAAGGTCTTCAGTATATCAAATAATTTAAGATTGGCATGTTTGAAGGATCAAAGTTTGTTCTTTTGAAGAATTCTATCATAGTCACTTATTATTTTTAGAAATTTATAGTTAGAAGAGAAATAAAAAGTTTTACCCAGAAATAATACTGTTAGCATTTAGAGAAGTTAATCTTGAGATCATATATTTTTTAATATTTGTTTTCCCAAAAACTTACTAGATGGGTCTGGTTTACCAATGAAACAATTTTTAAAACCAGAAAAGTTTAACCAGAATATTGTATGAATTAGTAGTCTTTTATTTAAGTGACAGAGAAATCAATCGATATTGACCTAAAAAACAAAAATGTATGTGCATCCAAAATTTATACAAACAAAGCTATATCCGTGTTTGAATTTAGCAGAACAGCCCATGGGAAGGCTTCAAATGCACCTCTATCAACAGATCCATGATACTTTTCTCTAGATTCTGCCCTCTCTCTTCTCATCTTCATTTCCAGTGTGGCTAATCGCATAGAAGCAATAGTGTAGGCCCCTACAGCATCTGCTCACTCCATAACATTTAGAAAAGAGAGCATCTCTTTTGGTCCTGTTATGGAGACAGACAAAATGCTTCTTTACAAAAGCCCCAGAAATATATACTCATGTGCCACTGGCATGAGTTGAGCCATGTAGCCTCGTTTTTATCAATTAATTAATGTGTTGATGGTACGGTGGGATGGGGAGGGGTAAAATATCATGATTGATTTGAGCCCTTAAGGTCCCACCCCTGAGCTAATCATAGAGTTCATTCTGCTGGAAACACAAGGCTAAAAATGGGAGAGGAGAGAATTCCGAAAGAAACATGTAATAAAAAGAAGATGGCAATGGCTGAGGCGGAGGGAACAAATGTCCACAGCAAAACTACACAAAGAAATTGGAAGTCGTTACTTTGAAGGTAAAAGTCATGGATCTATCTAACAAGCATTCTGAACAGTGATAAAAAGATAGGCTTTCATCTTTTCATCAAAAAGATAGGCACGTTTTAAAGCTACGTGTATTTCTGTTGCATATATAGGAAAAATTATTTTAATAATATGGGGCAGCCTAGGAGGCCTCAACAGGCAACTTTTACAAATAGATTTTTTTATTGACTTAAGATAAATTTAGCAAAGAGATTCAAGTACCTGAAAAGTTATTTTTCAAAAAGCTGGTGCCCAGTGGTTCTCAATTTCTATAGAAGATGCAACCAGGGGACAAGTATTTAGGTTGGAGCACAAATGATTTGTAGGTAATCTAAGTAGGACTTTCCTGTGAGTGGAGTTATTAAATCCCAGGAGGTATTGTCAAGGAATGTTCTGGAATTTACTCTGGAGGCCTCTCTGAAATATTTTTTTCCTATTAATATGATTCAAAGAAATGGTGCTTAAAAAGATAAACTGGACAACTTTTTAATAAATATTTAAGAAACATTGATTCTTTGTTAAGATTGATATTTTAAACTGCAAAACATCAGACAGGAATAGACTAAACAAGACAAATCCTTTTCCAAATAGAATTAAATCTCCAGTTCCTCATTTGGTATGCTAGCTCAGCAAAAGAGGAGTGATTATATTTTAGAGATTGCAGCAAATGTCACTTAAACTATGAGCTTAAAATCTTATATTTAAATTGCTACCTTTTAAACAAAATCTATTCAGCACATAAACACCTTTGTTGCAGAATTTTTAGAACATGGGAGTAATTCCTTCTATGAAATTAAGACCAATAGTTTTTCTAACAGCATAAAAGCACCCATTTTTCAGTTCTGTGTAATTTAAGTCATATTAGCATACATTAGTCATATTAGAAACTAAAATTCAATTCTGCTGGTCAGGGAACTTGTATCAAGTAATTATTGGATATAGCATTAACTGTTATGCTTATAGCTATGCATGTGTCCCATTGAGAAAGTAGCATTTACTTCACATGGAAAATGGAAAGCAAGAATATTGTGACCGGCAATCAAAAATCCATTAGAACCAATATTATTTTTCTTTTCCTTTAGCTTTACAATAGTTCCACATTTTGCCTTTTGTGTTCTGACTATACATAAATTATATCCTACAGCCAACATTTAATTTTTACCTTGTGATAGCAAAGGCCCATAATGGCAGTGAAATAAATAATGCTTTTTTTTTAACTTTAGAAATCATAGGATATGGAAATAAAATTTTTGAATTTATAGGATTTACCCATGAAAACCAACATTAGAAATATTTTTTTACATGTGGAAATCTGGGAATGGGATTTTAGATTTCCATAGTTATGAAGAAATATTGTTCCTTTTAAATGAATAATGAATTCACTGCCAGGATAATTCATCTTTATGATTAAATTATAAACAAAAAATAAATGCCTAGTTTTGGATTTTGGGTTATAATTAGCAAAAGTTTTCTGTGGGTGGAGGTGGTCAGCATTATGGCAAAATTGAATGAAAAGAAAGTGGTAGATTATTATCTTGCTAAACGATATCTAGCAGGAAACAGTTTTGATGAAAGTGAATGGAAAAGCATAAATATTTATTTCCCATGATTGACGTAGGTAACCACTGTCATCCCTTTAAGGATTCAAATGCATGATAGCTATTTTTGGATTTCTAACACTATCAGAACCCTGGAGAAGTCTAACCTAAGACAGCAGTTATTTCTACTCAGAGAAAATGGAACTGTATACCTGATGCAAGATTACTAAATTATCCTATGACTTACAAATGTACAGTCTTAAGAGCCTTCGATGCAAAATGATCTGAACAGTAAAAGCAGCACTATGTCATTCTATCTCTTCACATGATTTCTTAAATTCGTTCTAGGTAAACAAACCCTGCATTCTTTGTTTTCTAGTGCCAGCTTTGCTTAAGTATCATATATTTAATGCTTTATTCACATAGTAAATATAAATGTACAAATTCATCCATAAACATTAATAATTTTTGGCTTGTAAGGATATACCATTTGAATTTTAGAATCTTATGGGTGGAAAATTTCTTGTGTACTGTTGCCAGATCATCAAAGTTACCCCCAAAACTCTGGACATTCCTCTTTTCAATCTTGGTTTCCTGCACCATAACCAAGGATACTTGCTTTCAAAACTCTTTACTGCATATGTCTGTGTGTAAATTCCTATGTCCTCAAGAAAGCTAATTTTCTGGAATCAGGCCACCTCACAAGTGGTCACTAATATCATTACTGCTATGCCCAACCTTTGGCATTCCTAGCTATGGGTATAGTGTGAGTCTGAGGAAGTCTTTTGTTTTGTTTGTTCTCATTGATAAATGTCAGGCTACAACTATTTTGAAGAGCAGCATGGTTCATTCTGCAAAATCCTATAGTTACATGAGATTCATTTCCTGATCTGTTAAGAAAACCCTACATATGGCAGCAGGATTATAAATCCTCATTTTGAGAAAAGACCTACATACAAGGTAAAGATACACATTTTACCTCTGTTACACAACTATTTTAGGAGTATTGCATTTCAGAATAATATGTGCGTGCAAGATAGAACTATGGCAAACAAAGAAATAAAAATTATTTTCACAGGACTCTGTCACAATGTTACTTTTCCTTAATGGGAATACTTACATTTAATATCTTAATGTGCTTTACTTTATTCAGTTCTCTTCATTACTCTGCAAAATGTGCATTAAATATTGTTTTCAACTTATATTTGAAGAAACTGAGTTTAACAAAAGGTTAAGTGACCGATTTAAAATTAGACGATAGTAAGGCCTGAAGCACAGTAGAACCAAGGTTTGTTAAGAAGAAATAACAGGATCCATCTACCATCACCGTTTGCAGGTTTAATCAGTGGATCTTAAACCATTTCTTTAAAAACATGACAACTTTAAAAAATATATTGGGTCTGTTTTCTATGCCATTGAATATTCTGTATTCTCTCCTATACATTAGTTGTCAATAAATAACAGTTGTCAACAAATGACTGATGAAACAGTAGGAGACATCAAGGATTATACATCATGGTCCATAATTTTCAGGAGTAATAATGTGAACAAAGAAGAAGGAATGACTGTAGGAGTCGTATGCTTTGGTAAATGTCTTACACTTAATCCTGAAGAAAATGATTTTAAAAAAAAAAAAGGAAGTGAGACAATCATGTCTCAATCATTCATTGTAGATAGTTTGTTTGCCCTTTGGAGAAAGAGACTGAAGATAAAACCTGGTTGTAAAGAGGCTACTTAGAATGTAGTTGTAATGATCAAGGCAAGAGCTGCATGATGATTGTGGCAGAATAGACAAGGCGGAAAGCAATTCCAACCTAAACTCAGTCAAAAGAAGGGAAAGAAAACTTTGCATCCATAATAATAAATCTAAATTTCTTCCTCATTCACTTATTTTTTTTCTGTTTTTCCAGTTCACCAGTGTTATCAGTAGGCCCTTCACACTTCTAGTTGTGCCATAAATTCTTTAGTCTGACCATGTTCACAGAATTCTTCATCTCTAAGGTGCAATCAGAATTTATCTCCCAACACTGCTTCTGTTACAAGTGACTCCACAGGACTTGGTTATCCTCCCTCACCTCATAACCCAAAGGGTTTGGTACTGCCTTCCTCTGGTTAACCATCATTAGTTACAAATCATTACTCTTCCTCCCCTCATAAGCTCTTCTAATTTTGCTGCTCATTCCCCTAGCATTTCCACTCTCTACCCTTTTCATTGTACCTGTCTGTGGCAATATTTGCCAAAGTATGGACCTCAAATCCCTGGCAGTCTCTGGCATCCTAACACGTGATCCCCATCAAGGCCAAGATGCTACTGTTTTTAAAGCTGTTGAGAGAACTAAACTGTATCAACATTGGCTTGATTGCTCAAATGTTATGCCTAATTACTGGGGCTAGCACTCTCAATACCATGTTAAATAAAAGTGGTGGAAGTGGGCATCTTTGCCTTGTTGATGATATTAGATGAAAAAAAAATTCAACTTTTCACCATCAGTATGTTAGCTGTGGGTTTGTCAGATATGGCCTTTACTATGTATGTTCTCTTATATCCTGTTGGGTGAGAGTTTTTATTATAAATAGATGCTGAATTTTATAAAATGCTTTTACTGCATCTACTGAAATGATCATATGATTTTTTTTCACCTTCATTTTGTTAATATGGTATATCACATCAGTGTGTGGATGGATGTTGAACAATTTTGGCACCACTTGAATAAATCCCACTTGATCATGGTGTACAATATTTTTAATATATTCTTGAATTTGGTTTGCTAATACTTTTTTGAGAATTTTTGTATCTATGTTCATCAAGGATATCGGCCTGTAATTTTCTTTTCCTGTAGTGTCCTTGTCTGATTTTGGTATCAGGATAATGCTGGCCACATAAAATTAATTTGGAAGTGTTTCTTCCATTTCTATTTTTGAAGAGTTTGGGAAATATTAATATTAATTCTTTTTTGTATGTTTGGTAGAATTTGCCAGTAAAACCATCTGGTCCTGAACTTTTATTTGTTGGTAACGATTTTGATTATTCATTTAATATCCTTATTAATAATCTTTCTGTCAGATTTTCTTTTTCTTCATGATTCAATCTCAGTAGATTGTATGTTTCTAGGAATTTGTCTTTTCTAGGTTGTTTAATTTGTGGGAATAAAATTGTTCATAGTAGTTTCTTATGATCTTTGTATTTCTATTGATACCAGCTATAACATCTCTTTTATTTTTCATTTGATTTATTTTAATTGTCCTTTTTTTGGTGAATCCAGCGAAAGGTTGTAAATTTTATTTATGTTTTCAAAGAAACAGCTTTCATTGATATTTTCTCTTGTTTTTTTAAGTTTCTATTATATTACTTACACTCTAATATTTGTTATTTCCTTTCTTGCTTGCTAATTTTTTATGTTCTTCTATCCCTAGTTCCTTAAGGTGCAAAATTATCTTGTTTTAGATTTTTCTTATTTATTGAGATAGGACTTTATCACTATGAACCTTCCCCTTAGAACTTCCTTATATACATCCCATAAATTTTGGTATGTTGTGTTTTCATTTTCGTCTGCTTCAACTCATTTTTTCATTGCCCAATTCGTTATTCATAGCATAATTTAACATCCACATATTTTTTAATTTTGCAGTTTTGTTTGTAACTGATTTCTAGTTCAAACCACTGTTTGGAAAGATGTTTTATATGATTTCAATTTTCTTAGATTTATTAAGATTGTTTTGTGGCCTGCCATATAATCTGTCCCGGAGAATGTTCTAAGAGCATTTGAAAAGAATGTGTGTTACATTGCTTTTGAATGATATGTTTTGCATGTCTTTTAAGTCCATCTAATCTAAAATGGTGTTTAAGGCCAGTGTTACCATATTGATTTCCTGTCTGGATGATCTATTCATTGATAAAAGTGGGATGATAAAGTTCCCTACTACTACTGCATTCCTCTGTATTTCCTCCTTTAGCTTTGTTAGTATTCGCTTTATGTATTTTGGTTCTTCTAGACTTGTTCTCAAAATTTACAAATGTTATATCCTCTCGTTTGACCCTTTTATCATTTGTAATTAACTTTTTTTTGTATTGATCTTTTTTTGTCCCTTATTACAGTCTTTGTCTTAGTCTATTTTGACTGATATAAATGTAGATATCGCAGCTTCCCTTTAGTTTCTATTTGCTTGGAATATCTTTTTCATCCCTTCACATTCAGTCTCTGTGTGTCCTTACGTCTGAAGTGAATTCATGGTGGGCAGTATATAGACTAATTTTGGTTTTATATTCATTCAATCTCTTAAACCATCTTTCATCTTTTCCATTCTTTCTTCCTTTTGCTGCTCTGATTGAGTGGGATCCACTTCCTTGTCTTTTGAGCTAACTCATCGTTTTTTTCTATTTCATCTACTCTACTATTGAACTTTCCATTATGTTTTTCAGTTTAGTTATTGTATTTTTCAGCTCTGTGATTTCTCTTTGGTACTTTCTTAGAGTTTCCCCATTGAAATTATCATTAAATTCATCCATTCTTTTCTCAAGTTCAGCAATCATCTTTATGAGCATTATTTGGACCCTTTACCAAGTAAATCACTGATATTAATTTTATTAAGGTCTTTTGCTGAGGTTTTATCTTACACCTTTCTTTGTAACATATTCCTTTATTTCTCTATTTTTTCTTGAATATCTGCGTTAGTTTCTATGCATTAGATAAAAGAGCCTCCTCTCTCAGTCTTGAACCAGTGGCTTATATAGAAGATAAACTTTATTTTTCAACCATGCCCTAGCTCTTGGTTGCCTTTCAAATCTCTGTGATTGCCCAACCAATTATTCTCAGTGAGTTCCAGTAGATGAGGGTATGCCAGGACATGTCAATGTCTCACTGGGGAAGATTTCAGTCAACAGCTGAAATCAGATTTGGGGTGTTTGGAACCAGAACCTCAGGGGAAGAGTAGAAATGGACATTTCTAGCTGTTCCTTCTGCATTGAGCCCTGGGGTGATAGCCTGTAAGAACTATTTCTTTGTTTGCCACTCCCATCAATCCCATGAACAGAAGCTCTGCTGGCCATGAGAATTAGGCTATGAAGAGATGTGTCCTCTGGATGGCAGCTATAAAAGCCAGGGTGCCAGACTTATACATGAGCTTATTTATCAGAGACACTGGCAACCTAAGGTTGGGCAGAGGGAGAGCACCAAGATGGTACCTGCTTACTTCTTTGGTCTGGAGAAAATTATAGTCAGCCCCTATATGTGTGTTTAATTAGAAACCTGCCCCACAGGCTGAAGCTGTGGAGACAAGCAAATAGGCTTCTTTCATAGACTGTTTCAGTTTTCTGCCTCTTTGCTGTGCCCTGGGTTGTAACTGGTTAAGAAGTGTTTCTTCATTTGTTACAATCATATGGGACCCATGATCATAAGCCTACTGGCCTCAAGAGCCATACAATCCAGGGTGTCCCCTGGGGGAAGTCACAAAAATTGGTTCATGAAGTCTTGTGCATAACCTCCTTTCCAGGAAATGCCAGCAACTTGGAGTTAGGGGAGAGGATGAAGATCTCCTGGTAGGATTACAGATGGCCCTTACATGTGTGTTTAATTAGAAGACTGCTCCTCAGGCCATAGCTATGAAGATAGGCTAATAGGCCTCTTTCACAGAAAAATTGGGCATTTTAGTTTGCTGCCTCTCCCCTGTGCCTTGGGGTGTAGCTGGTGAAGTATTCTTTTCATTTGTTATAGTCCTGTGGGACCAGCCAGCAGAGACAGGTGATCAAGTGTTATCCCCTGGGTGGACACTTTAAAAACTATGGTGCCAGATGAGAGCACAAGCTCCTTTCCAGGCGATACTGTCAACCCAAAGCATGACAGGGAGAGCATGAAGAATACGCTTGACAGATTCCATCTTTGGAAGTATTTCAGTAGGCTGCTAGATTTGTGTTAAATCAGATGCCTACTCCTCGGGTTGAAGCCTTAAGATAAACCAAAAGGCCTCTGTCACAGAAAGACTGTGTACTTTTTGGTCAGCTCCCTCTGGGCTGGGCTCTTAGGTCTAGCCAGGTGAGTTTGCAGGGGCCCTTAAAGAACTGTTTCTCAGTTTGCTATAGTCTTGGGGGTCCTGTGAACACTAGATCTGTTAGCTTTCAAAGCTAGGTGTTTTGGGGGTGTTATCTCTCAGAGGTAGGACCTAGAAGTTGGGATGTGGGGTTCAAACGCTTTACTCCTCAGGGAGAATATTGGAATTATGAATTTCCTCCTGATTGTGGGTCACTACATTCATCAGGGAGGTCACTACACAGTGAGGTTTATGGTGATATTGTGTCTCAGCTCCTCCTACCCACTTTGGTATGAGTTTTTCTCATTTGGTCCATATGTAGGAATCATTCAGCTAGTTTTGGATTTCTTTACAGAAAATTATTTCAAACAGTGCTATAGATTCAGTGTGTACATCTTTGTGAGAGGAGGTGTGTTCAGAATCCTATGTCACCATCTTAAACCAGAACCCGCTAAATAATTTCCTAATTAAAAATGAAAAGGACTTTTATAATGTAAAATGTCTTTTGAAATCCTTAATCTTTAACTGAGTGTCTTCTAAAAATAAGTAAGAAGTAATTGATTTAGGACCTGACCAGAAGTATGTTTCCCCTTTATCATTAGCCATGATTTCTCCTAAAGTGTTATTGTTTGTATGAGTGTTGCCTTTAATACGTTTATGAATCAAATTGTTTTTCAGAATTTTATTTGGGAAATATTAATCTTGTGTATAGTTGGTTTTAAAAGTGGATCTACATTCAAAAGCATGCAATTGATAGAATTTGTAGACATACCTCATGTAAAGTATAAAAGTGACAAAAACAGCAAGGATTGTAGGTCCCCAAGGAAGTATAATAAGACATATTCACACATATTCACACATGTATCTTTCACTTGAAGAAAGTAATATCTGTATAATATTGGAATAATTAAGTTGTTATGCTGTGTTGTTAACCATTTATTTCCATTTTACAGTCCCTTATTTTGTGTCTATCACTAAACTTTTTAAAAATCTCTACAAAACGTCAACTATGTATCAGGCATTTAGGAACTCAAACTTGATGAAGATATCTCATACATGTGGTTATAGAGACATACACTTGTAAAATATCATATTATCAGGTGAACACACCCTAAAAACTTGGAGTTTAGGAAAGAGGCTTGGGATGAAAAGAGATTTGGAGATTATTAATGTGCCATAGTTCTGGAAGAAATTGAATAAGTAGAGTGCACAGAGTAAGATGAGCAAACTAAATATGAAATCACAGGGAATAACTACTAAGGGATAAACAGAGAAGGCATCTGGAAACAAGACTGGAAAAGTCATCTGACCTTAGCAGGGCCAACTGAGAGGGTGGTCACACAGCTAAGGAAGATAACGTGTTAAGAAGAAAATGGTAGTTGGGGCTCCTGGGTGGCTCAGTAGGTTAAGTGACTTCGGCTCAGGTCATGATCTCATGGGTCATGAGTTCGAGTCCCCTGTCAGGCTCTGTGCTGACAGCTCAAAGCCTGGAACCTGCTTCAGATTCTGTGTCTCCCTCTCTCTCTCTTGATCTCTCTCTCTCTCTCTCTCTCTTTCTCTCTCTGCCACCCCCCTGCTCCCACTCTGTCTCTCAAAAATAAATACACATTAAAAAAAAAGAAGAAGAAAATGGTAGTTAATTGTGGCAGATACTGTAGAGATTCAAGAAGGTGAATTGCTCTAGAGCAAACATAGGGAAACAAACATTGTTGACATTGGTTTAGGAAATGATTCCTTGGATAAGTCACCAAAAGCATAAAGATGACAAGAGGCAGCACTGATCTGGGAGACAGAGAATCTGAAGCAGGCTCCAGGCTTTGAGCTGTCAGCACAGAGCCTGATGCGGGGCTCAAACTCATGAGCCATGAGATCATGACCTGAGCCGAAGTCGGACACTTAACCAATTGAGCCATCCAGGCACACTGGTCATTATGGTTTTAATATGCATTGTCCTGATGACTGATAATGCTGAGCAGTTTTTGTGTGTGTGCTCATTAGCTATTTGTATAAATATTTTTAGAAAATATCTAAATCTTCATTTTAATTGGTTCAAATCTTTTATTACTTATTTGTGCTAGTCCTTTACGTATCTTGGAAAAGAAAGTTTGTCAGACCAAGGAATGACAAATCTTCCACTCTGTGGCTGGCTTTTTCATTTGCTTAAATGATACACATATTTTATGAGTTAAAGTTTATATTCTGATAAAGTACAATTTATTAAAATTTTGTGTTTTATAAGTTTTGGTGTGTGTTATAGCTAAGAGATCTTTGCCTATGCCAACACATAAATGAATTCTTGTTTTTTTCCAAATATTTTATAGCTTTAGTTTCTGCATTTAGGCCTATAATCTATCTCGAACAAATTTTTAAGTATTGTGTGAAGTCGTTTATATTTTTGTTATTTGGTTTGTGTTTTCAGTTGTTGAAGAAATATTGGTTGAAAAGATATTCCTCTTTGAATTGCCTTGGCAACTTTGTTGAAATTCAATTGATTATATATCTGTGGATTTATCTGAATTCTTTATCCTGTTCTATTGATCTATTTGTCTATTCTTTCATCAATACCACACTGCCTTAATTGCTGTATATTTATAGTAAATCTTGCAATCAGATAGTAAAAGTCATCCAACATCATTCTTAAGATTGTTTGGCTATTTTAAGTTCTTTGTATTTCCATATCAACTTTATAATTAGCCTCTCCCTTTCTACCCAAAAAAATCTATTAGAATTTTTATTAGAATTCCATTAAATCTATAGATCAATATAGTGAAATGGACAACTTAACAATATTTAGTCTTCTTGATAGTCTATAACAATTATGTGTCCATTTGTTTCAGTTTCTTTGATTTCTTTCCAAATGTATAACTTTCTATGTGGATACTTGCACATCTTTTATTAAATATATCATTAAATATTTTATTGGTGCTATAATGAACAGTTTTAATTTCATTTTATAATTTTTGAGATTAAATAGAATTACTATTTACTTTCTCAAATTGATATTATATCCTACAACCTTGCTAAAGTCACATAGTAGTTCAAACAGGTATTTCTAGATTATTTGTGATTTTCTATATAAACAATCATGTTATCTCTTCATAAATTCTTACTTCTTCTTTTCCAATCTTTAAGATTTTAGTTTATTTCCCAAAGCCACAGTGAAAGAGGTTTTGTGTGCCAAACTTGAAAATGGCATACATGAATTTTGTCCATATTTTACAGTTCAGTGACACCCTGCTTTGTTAAACACCACCTCCCTGATATAGAAGATAAATTCCTTTTGGGGAAGTCACTCTGGTTTATGGTTGTGGAAATGAATCCTGCTTGTGATTCTTTCTTTCTGAAAACTCTTTGGATTTGGGACTAGCTTTATCAGCCTCAACAATTGGGTAAATCAGTTCTTTGTAATAAAAAAATATATAAACTCTTATAAAAAATATAACCCACTAATTCTGCTTCTCTGTTAAACACTAACTGCCACAAATTTTGCATATCTTTTCTATAAATTATTTTATAATTTATGAGATAAATTGGCTTAATGCATTGCTTTTGTTTGTGGTAGCTCTAAAATCATATATATATTTTAAAAATTATCAGTTTTGGGAATGTGGATGGCTCAGTTGATTAAGTGTCCAACTCTTGATTTCAGCTCAGGTCGTTATCTCATGGTTGTGAGATTTGAGCTCCATGTTGGGATCCATGCTAAGTGTGGAGCCTGCTTAAGACTCTCTCAGCTCCTTTCCCACTAACTCTTTCTCTCTCTCTCTCAAAAACAAACAAAAAGAAGTTTAAAACTTATCAGCTTCATGCCTGCTACCTACAACTTTTATCAATGTCTAGCCAGACTCTTAATTTGAAAAAAAAAAAGTATCAATTCTTTATGGTGACATCTACACTTGTCTACACTGATTTTTATTATTATTAATGTATCATGTTCCACAAATTTGTCTATTCCATGCATACTATAATTTGTTTATCATGTCAATACATGTTTTACAATTATGTGAATTATATCAATAAATCCCCACCTTTAATATATATGAAAATAATTATTTTACATAATTATTATACTAATACAATAAAGGTATTAATATATCATTAAAATTTTTAAAAACATATTTTAAACTGATATTTATTTCCTCATTGGTATTAAACCCTGCGATTTTTAGCCTTAAGTTATAAAGATTTGATCGCCATTTCCATTTTTTGTGCATACAGTATTTTTCTTTTACTGACTGTTTGTCTTACCTATCTTATTTTCTATTTTTTCCTGATCTGTCTATTCCCTTAAACTTGGTAATCTCCAAGATTTACCATCTATTTTTACGATGTGTTCTGTTGCTTCTGGAATGAAAATAATGGTGTCCTCAGAAGCCTAACCATCCAATTCCTCCTATTTATGCATTCCAAAAGTATATCAATTAGTTAACAGCTAGAGTGGGAAGGTAAAGTTACTAAATAACTGTTAACATTCATTTGCTGTGTATGTGGCCTTTTTGTATGCATAGGCTGTGGTAGTTTGAAAGTGAAGTAGAAGCATAAAAAATAGTAAGAAGGCAATAAAATCTTGAAGCTCACTCCCAATATGCCTTTTAACTAAATACATCTTCCAGAAAATATTTATGCCTCTGTGCATCTCTCTGCTTCTTCCAAATGTGAATTTCAAGAAGAGTTTCATCTTATAGAGATTACAATTTTATATATATTAGTTATTTTTTTCACTATTTTATTGAGAAATAGTTGATATACAACACTGTGTAAGTTTAAGGAGAATGGCATAATGACTTCATTTACATATAATATGAAATGATTACCACAAATTTAGTTAACATCCATCACTTCAAATATATACAAAAGAAAAAAGAAAAAAATATTTTATTCTTTCTGATGAGAACTCCTAGCAACAGTTAAATAAACCATAACTATGGTGTTAGCTATAATCATTATGTTGTATATTACATCCCCCAGTAATTATTTATAACTAAAAGTTTATACCTTAATCGCATTAAATTCCCCTGCCCTTCACCCCATGCCTCTGGTAACCACAAGTCTGATTTCTTTTTCTGTGGGTTTGAGGTTTTTTTAAAAGATTTTGCATACAAATATTTATGCTTTTATGTCCGACCTATTCCGCTTAGCATGATGGTCTCAAGGACCATCCATGTTGCCACAAATAGCAGGATTTCCTTCTTTTTTATCGCTGAATAATATTCCAATGAACTCCTGTGCACGTGCGTGCGCGCGCGCGCGCACACACACACACACACACACACACACACACACATTTGTCCTTCTTTTTCTGGCCTGATTGGTCAGGCTTAGAATTCCCATCCTTACATTGAATAGGTGTGTTGAGAGTGGGCACTGTTATCTTGCTCCTGATTTTAGAGGAAATGATTTGAACCTTTCACCATATAGCATGATGTTAGCCATGGCCTTCTAAAAAATGGCATTTATGTTGAGATATGTTCCTTCTATACCTAATTTGTTGAGAGTTTTTTTTTTTTTTAATTATTTTTTTTTCAACGTTTATTTATTTTTGGGACAGAGAGAGACAGAGCATGAACGGGGGAGGGGCAGAGAGAGAGGGAGACACAGAATCGGAAACAGGCTCCAGGCTCCGAGCCATCAGCCCAGAGCCCGACGCGGGGCTCGAACTCACGGACCGCGAGATCGTGACCTGGCTGAAGTCGGACGCTCAACCGACTGCGCCACCCAGGCGCCCCGAGAGTTTTTTTTTTTTTAAATCATAAATAGATGTTGGATTTTGTCAAATGTTTTTTTCTTTATTTATTGATATGATTTTGATTTTTTTCTTTTATTCCTTATAATGTATGACATTTCTTGATATGTGTATGTTGAACCATTGTTGCATTTCAAAAATACATCCCACTTGATCATGGTGAATGATTCCTTAACATGTGAATGAATTCAGTTTGCTAGTATTTTATTGAAAAATTTTACATCTATACTCATCAGAATTATTGGCCTATAATTTTCTTTTCTGGCCTTGGTCTTAGGGTAATTCTAGCCTCTTAAAATGAGTTTCATTCTTTGGAAATGTTTGTAAAGGATTGGAATTATTGTTTTTTAATATTTGGCAAAATTCATTGTGAAGGGTCTGGGCTCTTCTTCATTTGGAGATTTTTTATAACTGCTTCAATATTTTACCTACTAATTGGTTTGTTTAGATTTTTCTATTTCTTCATGATTCAGTCCTGGTAGGCTCTATGTTTCTAAGAAGGTATGTATTCATTTCTTCCAGATTGTTTGGTTTGTTGGCATATAGTTGTTCATAGTAACCTGTTAGGATCCTTGTAATGTCTCCTCTTCATGTATAATTTTGTAGATATATAATTTTCTCTCTTTTCTGTTGTGTTCTTGTCCTCTATTTCTTTTATTTCTTCTCTAATCTATATTATTTCCTTCCTTCTGATAATTTGGGGTTTCATTTGTTCTTATTCTAGTTCCTTGAGGTGTAAAGTGAGGTTGTTTACTTAATATATTTCCATTTTCTTATTGTATGTATTTATTGCCATAAACTTTCTGTTAGAACTTCTTTTGCTGCATTCCATAAGTTTTGTTATATTGGGTTTCCATATTCCTTTAATTCATTATACTTTTTTATTTCCCCTATAATACATTAGTTGGTCAAGTGTGTTGCAGGAGCACCTGGGTGGCCCAGTCAGTTGAGCGTCTGACAGTTGATTTTGGCTCAGGTCATCATCTCACAATTCGTGAGTTCGAGCCCTGTGTTAGGTTCTGCACTGGCAGTGCATGGAGCCTGCCTGGGATTCTTTACCTCCCTCTCTCTCTGACCCTCAGCACGCCCCCGCCCCCCCGCCCTCACCTTTCTCTCTCTCTCTCTCTCTCAAAATAAATAAATGAACACTAAAAAAGTGTGCTATAACTTCCAAGTATTTGTGAGCTGTTCAGTTTTTCTCCTGTTTTTGATTTTTAATTTCATATGATTGTGGTGAAGAAGATACTAGCATGATGATAATCTTTTTAAATTAGTTAAGACTTGTTTTGTGACCTAATATATGATCTATTCTAAAATATGTTCTATACAGAGTTGGAAGAATGTGTATTCTACTTTGGTTGGATAAAATGTTCTGTATATGTCTGTAAGCTCCATTTTGTCTACAGTGTTGTACAAATTTCCTGTTTCCTTATTAATTTTCTATCTGGATGATCTATTCAGATCAGTATTAGAGTCCCCAACTATTACTGCATTGCTGTGTATTTCTCCTTTTATTTCTGTATTTGCTTTATATGTTATATTTGTGTGCTTCAGTGTTAGGTGTATAAATATTGACAATTGTTAAATCTTGATGGATTGACCCTTTTACATTATCTAACGATCTGTGTTTTGTCTCTCTTTACCATTTTTAATTTGAAGTTTATTTTGAGTGATCTAAGTATAGCTACCCCTGTTTTGTTTATTTACCCTTCGTTTGAAATGCCCATTTTCATCCCTTCACTCTCAGTCTGTGTGTCCTTAAAGCTAAAGTGAGATTCTTATAGGCTGCATATCATTGGATTATATATATATATATATATATATATATATATATATACACATACACACACGCACATATAGTCGGACATTCTGTCTTTTGGTTGGATAATTAAATCCATTGAAATTAAGTAATTGTTGATAGACGAGGACTTACTATTTCCATTTTGTTAATTGTTTTCTAACCTATTTTGTACATCCATTGTTCCTTGTTTCTTATCCTGCTGACTTCTTTTGTGATTCAATGGCTTTTCCACCCATAGTCTTTGAATTCTTCATCATGATCTTTTGTGTAACTACTTCAGGTTTTTCCTTGTGATTACCATGAGGCTTAAATAAAATATTTAAAAATTGCACTTTTTTTAAACCAACAAATTAACTTTGACAACATTCCTAAACTTTATACTTTTATTTCTCCTCCTCTTCTCATTTTAGGTAATTGATGTTGCATTTTACATATTTTTAATGCCCATCCAATAACAGATTATTATGGTTATTTTAAGACATTTTTAAACTTTTAAATTAGAGTTGCATGTGAATTATACATTACCATTATCATATTAGATAATTTGACTTTGGCTAGATATTTGCCACTACAAGTGTGTTTTATATTACCTTCATATGTTTTTACAATGTTAATTAGTATCTTTTAATGTCCACTGAAAGAACATCATTTACATTTATTTCTTCTAAGGCAGGTCTAGTGGTAATGAACTCTCCCAGCTTTTTTTTTTTTTTTCTGCCGTAAAGTTATTTCTCCTTCATTTCTGTTCTTGACTGTCAATTTCTTTTTCTTTCGATATTTGAGTGTATCATCCCATTCTTTCATGGCCTGAAATGCTTCTGTTGAGATTTCTGTTGATAAACTTATTGGGGTTCCTTTTATGTGACTTGTCATTTTTCTTTTGATGCTTTATAATGTATCCTCATGCTTCCTGTTCATATTAAACTTGTGTGGGGCATTTGGGCCTCATGGATCTGAATGTCCATTTCTCTTCCCAGGTTTGGGAAGTTTTCAGCCATTATTGTTTTAAATATACTTTCTTCCTCTTCTCCTTCTTGGATTTCCTTAATGCAGAGTTTTGTTTGTTTGTTTTTTTCTTTTATGTTATATAAGTCCCACAAGCATTCTTTACTCTTTTTCTCTCTATTTGCTCCTCTGAATAATCTTAAAAATCCTCTCTTCTCGGTTTCTGATTCTTCTGTATGTTTGAACGTAGTGTTGAAGCTCCCTATTAAATTCTTTATTTAAGTCAATGTATTTTTGGACTGTATCTCGGACTTCTGTTTTTTTTTATGTTTTCTGTTTCTTTGTTGAACTCATTTTGTTCATGAATGATTAATTTGTTTTGTCTGTGTGTTCTTATATTGGCTAAACATCTTTTTAAGAGGATTATTCTAAATTATTTGACAGTTCATAAATCTATTTATTTAGGTTCAACTCTTGGATATTTATTAGTTTCCTTTGGTGGTGTTATGTTTATCTGATTTTTCATGATCTTTGATTCCTTAAATTGGTATCAGTGTATTTGAGGAAGTGGTCTCCTCTTCCAAACTTTACCAATTTACTTTGGCAGAGATGGTTCTTCACTAGTCTGCTCATCTTGGAGTTCTTGACATCTTAGCTGGTATTGTCCTTGGGCAGGTGGCTCTATTTGGGGTATGACCACTGCCCAAACTGTGAGGTTAGTGGCAGAGTGCCACTGGATGTGAACAGATGGATGGGACCAATGGCTTGGCTCTCTGCCCAAGCATGGCTACAGAATGGGCTCCACAGTTGCCTAGGATTTTCTGGTCAAGCTTTCTAGTTGATCAGGACTGGGCACTGTATTCAGCAGTAGACAGGGCCATGAATTAACTTCTCTGCCCTGAAGGGACAGCAGAATGGGCCCCAAAGCCTGCATGGCTTATTTGGGGACCTGAACTAGGCAAGACTATGCTCTGAATTCTTGGCTAGGCAGGCTTACCAGTTTCACTTTGCAGATAGGGAAATTCACAGGCTAATCTCTCTGTTCAAGTGCCACTAAAAAGAGGGCAATTTGCTGGGCTACACATTTCCTCATGTGCCCTGGTTATGTTTTCTGGTTGGGCCAGCTGAAGGCTACACGCACCAGTGGCAGGGCTACAAGTTAGTGTCCCTGTCCTAGAGGGGCCTGTACAGGCCCCAAGGCCACAAAGTCTGTTGTTTGGAGATCAAATTAGGCAGAACTATACACCAATTTTCCTGGCCTGATGGGCCACCGTCTTAACTTTGCAGAGGTGTGGGGCCACCAGCTGGGAGCTCTAGTTAGGTTTCTTGGTCAGGTTGGGCTGGAAGCTATTTTCAGCTTTGTGCAGGGCTTCAGACCAGACCCTGCGGACACCAAGGCTATTTGTTAGGGGATAAAATCAGAAAATCCTACGCTGCAGACAGTCAGTACTGCCTGCCAGGCTCTCTGCTCACAAGCCGCTAGGCAAAGAAACTTTTCAGTCCAATTTCCTGGTTGGTTTGGACTAAGATCCACACTCAGCAATGGGTGAGGGTATGACACAGCTCCCTTCCTCAGCAGAGGGGCAGACTAATGTTTCAGGATCAACAAGAATCTTTGTTCGATTTCCCAAATGAGGCAGACCTGTATAATGTTAATTCCTTGGTCAGACTGTGTTGTCCTGGCTTTGCCATTGAGCAAAACCTTTCTTTGAGACTTTTATTTGGATACTGCAGGTACGAACTATGTCTGCAAAGATCTGAGAGCTGGTTGCTACAAGCCCCTCTTCCTCCTCTGACATAATCTAATTTCTAGTGAGCAAGCCCTGCAGATTCTCCCAGGATCCCCACGATGTGAGGCCACATTGGACCAGCTGAGAAGTGGCTCACGATGCTGGGGAAGCTGGATGTCACATTGGGTTTTTTTTCCCCACTGAGACCTCTTCATGTGATATTATTCTGGTCTGGGAGAGGGGCTGTCACACTGCAGCTACTGTTATTTTTAAGGCCGTCCATCTCAGTCTCTGTGGTGTAAGGGGACTGCTTCAACTTCACCCTGTTCTAGGATTTTAACAGTGATGACTTGTTCATGAATAGTTCTTGTTCTTGTGAGGGGGAGTGAAGTTGGGAATGACCTATATTACGATCTTGGGGATGTCATTAATTTTAGTATGAGCCATTGAAAAGCATCATGTTCATTTTGGACAATTAATTTTCCTGAGAGTAGGATTCATGTAATTATAAAATTTATATGTCTTTGGTATTTTGAAATAAAGGTAAAATTTTTAAAGAAGCTTAAAGTAATTGTTAAGGAAAAATACGTATTTATTAAATAAAAGTTCACTGAAACGTAGATTATAACTTTTTTAAAAAAGTATTCCCTCTTGGGGCACATGGGTGTCTCAGTCGATGAAGCGTCCAACTTCGGCTCAGGTCATGATCTCACGGTTTGTAAATTCGAGCTCCACTTCCGGCTCTGTACTGACAACTCAGAGCCTAAAGCCTGCTTCAGATTTTTTGTCTCCCTCTCTCTCTGCCCGTCCCCGGCTCATGCTCTGTTTCTCTCTCTCAAAAGTAAATAAATATTAAAAACATCAACTAAATACAGATTGCTATGCATATAGGACATTATGCAATGAACCCTAAGATAACCAGAAATCAAAAACCTATAATAGGTACACAAAAAATAAGGAGAAAAGAATCTAATCCTAACACTAAAGAAAGTCATCAAACTACAAAAGAAGGAAGGAACAAAAATCTACAAAAATAACTAGAAAACAATAAAAAAACAATACTGGCAAGAACATGCCCACCAACATTACCTTAAATCTAAAGGGAATAGGGGCTCCTGGGTAGCTCAGTTGGGTAAGCATTTGACATTTGATTTTGGCTCAGGCCATGATATCACAGTTCATGAGTTGAGCCAAGTGTCAGGCTCTGTGCTGATAGCATGGAGCCTGCTTGGGGTCCCCTCTCTCCTCTCTCTCTGCCCCTCTTCTGCTCACTCATGTGCTCTCTCTCTCTGAAAATAAATAAATAAACTTTAAAAAAAAGTAAATATAAAAGGAATAAATGCTTAGAACAAAAAACCTAGAGTGACTGAATGGATTTCACAAATAGACCCATCAGTATGCTTCTTACAGGAGACTCACTTCAGACCTAAAGGTACATACAGACTAAAAGTGAAAGAGCGGGAAAAGATAATTCTATGCAAATGAAAGCAAAAACAAAACAGACAGAGTTTACATCAGACAAAGTAGATTTTACAACAAAGACTGCAGCAAGAAGAAGAAGAAAAAAAGAGGGCATTATCTAATGACAAAAGGGATCAATCTAACAAGAAGGTATGACAACTGTAAACGCTTATGCATTTAACATAGAAGCATTCAAATACCTAAAGCAAATATTAACAGATAAAAATGGAGATATTGGCAGTAATACAATAGTAGGGAACTTTAACACTCAGTTTGCATCAACACATCAACAGACAGAAAATCAGTAAGAGAGCAGTGGCTTTGAATGACGTTTTAGACTAAATAGAATGTCTTCTATATATTTGTTAAGTATGTTATTAACAATAGAATACATATTCTTTTCAAGTGCACATGGAATATTTTCCAGGAGACATCACATGTTAGGCCACAAAAAATTCTCAGTAAATTTAAGAGAGTTAAAATTACATTAAGTATCTTTTCTGAACACAAAGACCTGAAAGTAGAAATCAATTACAAGGGGAAAAATGTAAAAAATATAAATGCATGGAACCTATACTTGCTACTATAAAACCAATGGATCAACAAAGAAATCCAGGAGGAAATTAAAAAAAATATGAAGACAAATGAAAATAGAAACACAATGGTCAAATATCACTGGAACACATCAACAGTAGTTCTAAGAAGTTTATAGGAACACAGGCCTAACTCAAGAAGAAAAATCTCAAACAATTTAACCATATACCTAAAGGAACCAGAAAAAAAAAAAAAAAAGAAAAAACCCAAAACTAGGACAACAGAGGTAATAATAAAGATCAGAGGAGAGGGGCGCCTGGGTGGCGCAGTCGGTTAAGCGTCCGACTTCAGCCCGGTCACGATCTCGCGGTCCGTGAGTTCGAGCCCCGCGTCGGGCTCTGGGCTGATGGCTCAGAGCCTGGAGCCTGTTTCCGATTCTGTGTCTCCCTCTCTCTCTGCCCCTCCCCCGTTCATGCTCTGTCTCTCTCTGTCCCAAAAATAAATAAACGTTGAAAAAAAAAAATTAAAAAAAAAAAAAAGATCAGAGGAGAAATAAAATAGAGACAAGAAAGGAAGAAACGGAGGCAGGGAGGGAGGAAGGAAGGAAGGAAAGAAAGAAAAAACAAGAAAGAAGGAAAGAAAAGAAAGTTCAATGAAACTAAAAGCTGGTTCTTTAAAAAGATGAACAAGACATATGAACCTTTAGACTCATTGAAAAAAAGAAATGGCTAAAATTAGAAATGCAAGTGGAGAAATAAAAACCCCACCACAGAAAAACAAAGAATTATAAGAGAATACTATAAAAAATTGTGTCAGCAAATCAGACAACCTAAAAGAAATGGATATATTCCTAGAAATACAATCTTTAAAACTGAATCTGAAAGAAATAGAAAACTTGAACAGACTAATAATAACAAAGGTGAATCAAATAACAATAAATAATAATAATAATAATAATAATAATAATATTAACAACAACAAATCTCAATGAACAAAAGCCCAGGTGACTTCACACATAAATTTTACTAAAAAGAAGAATTCCACTAATCTTTTTTTTTAAATATGACATTTATTGTCAAATTGGTTTCCATACAACTCCACTAATCTTTAAAGAAGATTTAATATTTATTCTTCTCAAATTATTAAAAACAAAAACAAAAACAAAACAGAAGAGTAAGGAAAGCTACCAAGTTTGTTCTGTGAGACGAGTATTACCCTGATACCAAAACCAGACAAGACACTATTAAAAAGAAACAAACAAAAAACTACAGGCCAACGTTTTTAATGCACATAGATGCAAAAATCCTCAACAAAATATTAGCAAATTAAATCCAACAATACATTGAATGAATCATTTGCCACGATCTAGTTTAAAATTTTTTTTAGGGATGCAATTATGGCTCAATATTTGCAAATAAATCAAAGTGATATATCGCATTACCAAGAGGAAAAATAAGGTCCATAAACAACCATCTTGATGAAGAAAAAGCACTTGACAAAATATAATGTCCATTCATCATCCGGAACAAGAGAAAGATTATGTTCCATCACTACTTTTATTCATAGTACTGGTAAGTCCTAACCACAGCAATCAAATAAAAAAAAGAAATAAAAGATTCAAATTGGTAAGAAATAAGTAAAACTGTCACTATTTGCAGATGACATAATACTATATATTAAAAAACACTCTAAAGAATCCACCAAAAAGCTAATAGAATAAATATTGTAAAGTTGCAAGATACAAAATTAATATACAGAAATCTGCTCTATTTCTATATACTAACAACAAAGTAGCAGAAAGAGAAATTATGGAGACAATCCCCTTTACAATTGTATCAAAAATAATAAAATATCTAGGAATGAATATAAGCAAGTAAATGAAAGACCTCTACTCTGAAAACTATAAGACATTGATGAAAGAAATGAAAGATTACACAAACAAATAGAAAAGATATGTGCTTATAGATTGGAAGAAATAATATTGTTAAAATATTCATACTACCTGGGGTGCCTGGGTGGCTCAGTTGTGTCTGACTTTTGATTCTGACTCAGGTAATGATTTTGTGGGATCAAGACCTACATCTGTCTCTGTGCTGACAGTGTGGAGCCTGCTTGGGATTCTCTCTCTCCCTCTTTCTCAGCCCCTCCTCACCTCCTCTTTCTCTCTCTCTCAAAATAAATAAATAAATGTTAAAAAATATTCATACTACTAACAGTAATTTTCAGATTCAATGTAATCTCTATCAAACTACCAAAAATATTTTCCATAAAACTAGAGCAGATAATTAAAAAAGAATTTTATATAGAAACACATAAGATCCTGAATAGCCAAAGTAATCTTGAAAAAGAAGAACAAAACTGGAGGTATCAAAATCCCAGATTTCTGGACACAAAGTTATAGTAATCAAAATAGTCTGGAACTAACAGAGATACACAGATGAAAGGATCAGAATAGTGAGCCCAGGGGGCACGTTGGTAGTTCACCTCGGTTGAGCGTCAACTCTTAATTTCAGCTCAGGTCATGATCCCAAGGTAGTGGAATCAAGCCCCATGTCAGGCTCTGTGCTGAGTGTGGAGCCTAAAAGTCTCTCTCTCACTCTGCTTCTCCCCCTGTCATGTGGCACTTGCTCCCTCTCTCAAAAAAAAAAAAAAAAAAAAAAAAAAAAAAAAGCCCAGAAATAAACCTATGTTTTTGTGTTCAAATAATCTGTGACAAAGATGCAAGGATATACAGCGAGGAAAATACTGTCTCTTCAGTAAATGGTATTGGGGAAAACCTGACAGCTATGTGCAAAAGAATAAAACTGGACCACTTTCTTACACCATACACAAAAATAAACTCAGATGGATTTAAGACACAACCATGAGACCCAAAACCATAAAACTCCCAAAAGAAAACCTATGCAGTAATTCCTTGGACATCATCAACCTTAGCAACATATTTAGGATATGTCTTTTCAGGCCAGAAAAACAAAGGAAAAATAAACTATCGGGACTATGCCAAAATAAAAAGCTTTTGCACAACAAAGGAAACCATCAATTAAATGGAAAGGCAACCTACTGGACAGAGAAGTTTTCTGCAAATGATATATTTGATAAGGGGTTAATACCCGAGATATATAAATAACTCACAAACACCAAAATACGAATAACCTGAGTAAAAACTGGTACAGGACCTGAATAGACATTTCTACAAATAAGACATACATACATCCAACAGACACATGGAAAGATGCTCAGCATCACTAATCATCAGGGAAATGTAAATCAAAACTTTAATAGGATATCACCTTATACCAATCAGAATGGCTAATACCAATAGAACAACAACAAAAAAAGCAAGTGTCAGCAAGGATGTGGAGAAAAGGGAACACTTATGCATTGTTGATGGGAATGTAAATTGGTGTAGCTACTGTGGAAAGCAGTATGGAAATTTTCCAAAAAAAAAAAAAAATAGAAATATCATATAATGCACTTATTTCGTTAATAGGTATGTACCCAAAGAAAATGAAAACACTAATTTGGAAAGACTATCCACCTCTATGTTTACTGCAGTATAATTTACAATAGGCAAATAATGGAAGCAACCCAAATGTCCATCTATAGATGAACGGATAAAGAAGAGGTAGTATGTATACACATGGAATATTACCTAGTCACAGTAAAGAATGAGATCATGCCATTTTCAACAACATGAATGGATCTACAAGGTATTATGCTAAGTGAAACAAATCAGACAGAGAAAGACAAATACCATCTGATTTCACTTGTATATGGAATTGAAAACAAAACAAAACAAAAGAACAGACACAGACTCGTAACTATAGAGAACAAACTGGTGATTGCCACATGGGAGGGAGCATGAGATGGGTGAAATAGCTGAAGGAGATTAAGAGGTACAAGCTTCCAATTACAAAATAAGTCATGTAGGGGTGCCTGGGTGGCTCAGTCGGTTGAGCGGCCGACTTCGGCTCAGGTCATGATCTCGCGGTCTGTGAGTTCGAGCCCCGCGTCGGGCTCTGTGCTGACAGCTCAGAGCCTGGAGCCTGTTTCAGATTCTGTGTCTCCCTCTCTCTGACCCTCCCCTGTTCATGCTCTGTCTCTCTCTGTCTCAAAAATAAATAAACGTTAAAAATAATAAAAAAAAACAAAGAAAAAAAACAAAATAAGTCATGTAGATGAAAAATACAGCATAGGAAACATAGTCAAAATATTATAAGATTTTATGGTGACAGTTAACATTTATTCTTGTGATCGTGAGTAATGTATAGAATTGTCAAATCAGTATGTTGTCATCTGAAACTAATATAATATTGTATTTTAAATATACTTTAATAATAAAAGTTTAGAAAGGAGGAGAGAAATAAGTTTTACCATATTATGTCTAGAAGAGTCAAGATTTGAAAAAATAAAGTGGAGTATAATTTTCAGAAAAGAAATCAAGCTTACTATATTTAAAAAAATTTTTTAATGCTTATTCATTTTTGAGAGAGAGAGACACAGTGTGAGCAGGGGAGGGCAGAGAGAGAGGGAGACACAGAATCTGAAGCAGGATCCAGGCTCTGAGCTGTCAGCACAGAGCCCAACTCGGGGCCAAATCCATGAAACATGATATCATGACCTGAGCCGAAGTCGGACGCTTAACTGACTGAGCCACCCAGGGCCCCAGAGGCTTACTATATTTTTTATCAAACTTTTAAGTCAACTGAAATTATTTTTGAAATTTCATAGAGAATTGGGAAGGACAAAAACAAGATATATAAAGACAGGGAGATAGAGTCATAGATTAAGGGGTAGAACATTAAACGGAGAGGGAGAGAAACTATTCGTATTTGCGACTCTTTATTAATAAGGATTTTTCTGCACAATGCAACTAAAGAAAATAAAAAAGTCAGTTGCTGAGTCTGGCATCACATTATAAATGGTAGCTGTACATTATGTTTCAATTTGGGACATTACTGACCAAAATATGTCTTCACCTCTCCTAGTCTGTGGGGTTTTGGTGCAAGAGAGTGATATATGCAAGCAGTATTTGCTGAATAGGATTTAAAAACATGGAAAAATGCGTAATAATAACTAACTTTAGAGTATTTCTGAAAGAAAAACTAAAGAAAACAAAATTGTAAGTCAAAGCACTTAAGGGTTGTTTTTAAGCACTTGAGAGCGGTTTTTTTTAATTCATATGACCTAGAAACTTGTGGGCAGTCTGTAAGTTGAACTGTCAACATGTAAAGGGATGGAGAGCAGATCTCGGATGCTCAGGAACAAGCTCTATTTTGTCTTGCCCAAGTGTGTTTATAGCATTGAAGTGGGAAGTAAAATAAAATTGGTGGGACCAACTCTTAGTTCTGAGACACTGAAATTAGATTTCAGATTCTTACCTGAAATATCGGCTCTCTGATGGGTTCACAAAAAGTTATGATTTTTAGAATTACCTTTTTTAAAAAAAAATTTATTGTTGTCAGAGTGGTCAAAAGGCTCTCTCTAGCCAGAATCCAGAAGCTCTGTGTTTAGTTTTTCTGAAAGTTGTATTTTGACAGAACTAATAAGTTGATCCAACTTGCAGACCATACTGCTATATATGTGTTCATTTTAAAAATAAAAATGGAGTGGTACCTGGATGGTTTGGTCAGTTAAGCATCCAACTCTTGGTTTCTGCTGGGGTCATAACCTCACTGTTTGTGGAATCGAGCCCTGCATCAGGCTCTGCGTTCTAAGTGCAGAGTCTGCTTGGGATTCTCTCTCTCCCTCTCTCTCTGCCTCTTCCCCAGTCTCTTGCTCTCTTATTCTGTCAAAGTAAATAAATAAACTTTAAAAAGTATAAAATAAAAATGGAATGATATTATTTGAATAGATATTTAGACTATTAGGTGATAACTACATTTTAAACTAAGGCATGTTGATTTATACCTAAAGACTTTCAAAACTTAATGTTGTAAATATTGCAGTATCCCTGAAATTCAAGCTGGACTAATTCAGATCTAGTATCTATTAATCATTTATATTTTGAAGTATTTTTTCCCAAAAAGATTGTCACTCTAGAACATTTCTACAAGTGAATTTGAGCCAGAAGGCTATCCCCATGTATATACTTGTAAAAGCAAGGTAGGTTTTTTCCTCTGAGGGACATGGCTTACCCTTGAATTAAGGGTACCCTGAAATAAACTCTGATCTGTGAAGGAACTGTGATCTAAAAAATGAGTGAGAGCTCTTTAATCTCCATTTTGGTGACTCATGGCAGGATTCAAGTCCTCTAACTGGAGTATTTACAGTCATACAAACAGCGTAACATTTTACTAGTTGGCTCATGAATTTCATTATAATGATCGATTAGTCACCGGTTTCCCTAAATCATTCTCATGACCATTTTTTCTGCTATCCTTTTATAGAATAAACATTATATAATTTGAAATATGTGACTATTAATATATATAAAATACAAATATACATGCTCTACTAGCTATTTTCAGACAGCTCAAAGCATATTAAGGGGCCGGATTAAGACACCTTAAGAATTGAAAACCAGGCATGTTATTATTGTTAATGCCCTTACCTAGAAATGAGTGTCTGTTACTATACCAAAACATGTTTTCTGAAGAATTTATCTATTTTGGAGTTTCTAATATAGAAAGAGTTTTAAGGGTATTTAAGTTCATGTACAGGTGTAATATATATGTAAAAACAATGAACAAAATACAACTACAAATAATGCTTTCTTTTACTTTTGCTTACATTCAGATCCTATAGAAATTATCGTCCGTCCTTCCCACACCCTCATCCCTGGAATGTAACTTTTTCCTTGTATAGAATTAACTGCAAAAAAAAAATTATCAGAAAGAGCAGTTAGCCAAAGACTCAATTTTAGTATGTTAATAACAAAAATAACTTAGGATAAAAAGTTGAACTAATTTTAGGAGGAAATGTTGTCCAAATTACTCAAAACATGGAAATAAAATGTGTTTATAATTATGCAAGGCTTGTGAATACATTACAGATAACTTGTTATTGTTTTTGTTATTTTGAATACCTTATTACCATGGCAACCTCTGGATCATACTACATATGGTCCTTTAGAGATTTCAAAAATATCCTTGTAGAAAAATGCAAACTCTTAATGTTGTAAAATCCCAGGAGGCAAAAATGTGTTACAGCAAACCATCACAGTTTAAAATTACATTTGGCTTAATGTTTATAAATATTTAGTATCTATTGAAAATAAACTTTCCTTAGGAAAAAAATATGCAAACATTTATATTTGGCAGCACCTTTTTATCATAGCATGTTTCATGACACTAAATTTAATATAAAAAATGACAAATTATGTAATTATAATAACTAAAATGTAACTATATTTTTCCAATATCTTTGTGCTTCTTAAGATGAATTGGTAGAAATACCACCTGGATTCATGCTGTGTGTTCTTTTACGGTCTCAGTGTATTTTATCTATGAAATTCAGAGTGTTCTAACAATATGTCTTTAATATATTTTACTACTCATTTGTTCTAGCAATCTAGGAAAATCATTAAATTCTCCCAAGTTGGTTACATTATATGTAAAACTAAGGGACAATAGCATTCTAGTATATTTTATAAATTTAGTTGTTTTCCTCCAGTCTGTAAAGAACATTTTTTATATTCAAATGACCAATGACACATTATCTGTACAAAATCCTAAATGAAGTAAAAAAAAATTCCGATATTATATAAATGAATCCAAAGAAACAAATGAATTTGTCTTGCTATCCTGTGTTGAAAAATTTTTGCAGTCATAATTTGGTTTTTTCCTCCCTATACTTTATTGATGATGTCATTCAGTTACTATGCACTAGCTCTAAAATACAAACACATATTACAGCATCTCCTATTATACAGAAGATGTTGAGGTGATGGTAATAGATATTTTGAAAAATTGAGAGTAAATGGGGCACCTAGTTGGCTCAGTAGGTAAAGCATCCGACTCTTGATTTCAACTCAGGTCATGATCTCACGGTTTATGAGGTCAAGCCCTGCATCAGGCTTTGCACTGACAGCTCGGAGTCTGTTTGGGATTCTCTCCCTCCTCTCTTTCTGCCCCTCACTCACTCGTGTGTGTGTGTGTGTGCGCGCGCGCGCGCTCTATCTCAAAATAAACATTAAAAAAATTGAGAGTAAATGGAAAAGTAACATTACTTTTAACATTATACAAAACCAGGAAATAACCTAATATTGATCACTTACTGAATAGTTAAAATATTATTGTATAACTATATGACAAAATATCAGGTCACCAGAGTGACATGAAAAAAAAAATTGGTGGAGGATGCCTGGCTGGCTCAGTCAGTATGGCATGCAGCTCTCAATATTGGAGTCATGAGTTAGAGCTCCATGTTGGGCTAGAGTTTACTTAAAAACTGGTGGAGACGGAAGTGCCAGGAATCTCTTTCTCCACCTCGAAAACAATTGTATGGCACAAAATGGTTGAAGTGACTATTCTAAAACACTGAGCTCTGTTTGAATACTTACAGTTTCCAGAGGAAAGCTTGGCTGGTAAATTACAGTGACTGTTGGTGGATTTGTGTCTTTAATATGATAGCGGCTATTCATCCAACATCCCCGATCTCTGTAACAGGCAGCTGTGGAGATGAAAACCTGTCTTCTGGAATGGCTTTTTGAAGCCAGTGTGGGCAATTAGGGATTTTGTCCTCCAAATATTGGGCTTATGAATTCTGATTGCTGATAGCTGCCTCTTATTGACAAGATATAGGTACAGAGTCTCAACTTTATTACCTTACTAGCTGAAGAGGCCTCCAGGAGACTTGAAGGAGACCATTCATTTTGTTTTTTGTTTTTTTGTTTTTTTAACATTCAAAAGCAGGGTATACAGGGATATTTAGAAAGCCATATTCTCAAGGGGAGAACCAGGCTTAGAAAAGATCTGAGAAGATTATAAGTTTTCACTTTAGGCTAGTTACCAGGAGAAAAACCTTACAACACTGTAATAAACAGAAAATCTTGTGGAAGGGGAATACTCTGAGGTTCAGAATTACCACATTATAAGATTCAAATGAATTTTTTTTAGCGACAGCAAACAGCAACAACAACACAAGGCATACAAGGAAATAGGAAAGCATGACTTATTCAAAGGAATAAAGTAAGTTGACAGACGACATACCTGAGGAAGCTCAGACATCAGATTTAATGGAAAAGGATTTAAAATAACTGTCTTGAAAATGCTCAAAGAACTACAGGAAAATATGTGTGAAGGAAATGAGAATATCAAAAACTAGGTAAAAATTATAAATAGGAGCCAGAAAGAAGTTCTGAAACTTAAAAGTATAGGGGTGCCTAAGTGACTCAGTCAGTTAAGTGTCCAGCTCTCGATTACTGCTTAGATCATGATCTTGTGGTTCATGAGTTCGAGCCCTGTGTCAGACTCTGTGCTGACTGCTCAGAGCCTGGAGCCTACTTGAGATTCTGCGTCTCCCTCTCTCTCTGCCCCTCCCCTGCTCATGCTCTGTCTCTCTCTCTATTAAAAGTAAATAAACATTAAAAAAACTAGCAGAAGGAAGAAAATAATAAATTGGAATAAACAAATCCCCAAATAAATTGGGGATAAACAAAATAGACAATAGACAATCAATGAGACCAAAAGTTGGTCATTTGAAAAGATCAACAAATTGATGACTTTAGCTACCTTGACAATGATCAAATAGAGAAGTTGCAGATAACTGAAATCAGAAATGAAAATAGAGATATTACCACCAACTTTATGAAGGAAAATAGTATCACAATAATATGAACTATTGTATGTCAAGTTAGATAACCCAGAAGTGGAAAAATTCTTTGAAACATACAAATTACTTAACCTGACTCAAAATGAAATAGAAAATCTCAACAGGTCTATAAGAAATAAGAAGACTGAATCAGTAATCAAAAAGTTTTCAAAAAGGAAATATCATTTTTGAAATAACAAAAGGTTGTTTTATTGGTGAGTTACACCAAACATTTAAAGAAGAAATAACACCAGTCCTTTTAAAACTCTTTCAAAAACTTGAAGAAGAGGAAACACTTTTTAATATTTTTATGAGTTTAGCATTATCCTGATGCCAAAAATAGAGAAAACTATAAGAAAATTACAGACCAGGGGCATCTGGGTTGGGCGACCGACTTCGGCTCAGGTCATGATCTCACAGTCTGTGAGTTCGAGCCCCGCGTCAGGCTCTGTGCTGACAGCTCAGAGCCTGGAGCCTACTTTAGATTCTGTGTCTCCCCTTCTCCCTACCCCTCCCTTGCTCATGCTCTGTGTCTCTCTGTCTCTCAATAATAAATAAACATTTAAAAGAATTAAAAAAAAGAAAATTACACACCAATATTCCTTATATAGATGAAAAATCCTCAACAAAATATGATCAAATCCAAGAACATATTAAAGGGATTGTTCCCCAGGACTAAGTGGGATTTATCCCCAAAATACAGGGTGATTTAATATAATAAATCTGATCAATGTAATATATCGCATTAATAGGAACAAAAAGGGAAAAACAAGATCGTGCCAATGGAAGTAGAAAAAGCATTTGGCAAAACCCAACATCCTTTCATTGCACAAGCTCTCAGAAAATTAGAACTAGAAAAAAGTTTCATCAAGATGATAAAAGGTATTGATAAAAAAATAATCTACAGTTAACATCATACTTACATGAAAGAATGACAAATTTCTCCCTAATATCTGAAACCAGTAAATGATTACTGCTTTCACTTACTGCTATTCAACATCGCATTGTAATTTATAGCCGCGTTTATTCACATTGGAAAAGAAGAAGCCAGTCCATATCTATTTGCAGATGACAAGATCCTATATATAGAAAATTCTCCCAAATCCACAAGAAAGCTCCTAAAGCTAATAAAGCCAGCAAAGTTTCAAGGTACAAGTTACTCTTTCCTTACATCAGCAATGAGCAATAAAGAAATAAAGACAGTAGGCAGGATGTAAACATAAACTGATAGTTTTTGGTCTCCAAATGCATGTAAAAGTTATGTTTATTCCATACTATTAAGTGTATTAAGTATATAAAATGCTTTATTGTTAAAAG
The DNA here is from genome assembly GCF_007474595.2 of Lynx canadensis. Taxonomy (NCBI): domain Eukaryota; kingdom Metazoa; phylum Chordata; class Mammalia; order Carnivora; family Felidae; genus Lynx; species Lynx canadensis. Next base: position 60,870,212 of record NC_044306.2, read on the forward strand.
TGCTAACCATCATCTGTGATTTCATCAAGTTGTAATTTTTTTTCCAGCCTTGTATAGAATACATCTAAGTGTCCTTCTGAAGTCCTGCATCATTTATACACAACAAATATTTTGAATGATAACCTCAATGAGCTCAGATTTTCCCTAGATTTACACTCCACTTGTTATTATGAGGATGCCTGACCTTAGTGGGCAAGGTTTGAAATGACTCAGACTGATTTGTCCCTTTAGAGTCTATGTATTCCTTGGGAAGCTAACACGTGTTAACATGGGGCAAAGTAATGGTGTAGACTGCAACATTATTAATCTTATCACTCTCCATCCAGATTGTTCCAGCTAGACTCCTCCTTTAAAAATTCTCAAAGTGAGAAACCAGCATCATTCTCTATGTTCGTATACCCCCAAAAATTCCCAGAATTTTTTTCAAGTTCTTCAAGGATCATCATTATATTTCATTTCACAGGCCACACCTACCTAGTGGGCAGAGATGCTTCAGCCTACCACTAAATGTCCACCTGCCAGAAAGGATGTTCAACTTTCAATCTACTGGGCACCACTAAACCAAGGGATTTCTCTCATTTGTGTCAATGGAAGAACAACTCCATGAATGATGGAAGGGAAAGATTACACTAATACTCCCAATCTCTGCCAGGACTCCTTTGAATTCTCACATTTTCAGATTTCTTTTTCTATTGACTCTTTCAGAGTGGTGAAGTGAGCATTATAGCAATGGAGTGCTATATTTTGAAAATCCCTAGAGAAGGTATCTGGAGTTTCCTGCATGATTTCTGAAGCATGGGGTATACTTAACATCTACAATATTTTTTTAGGTTTGGGGCCTAAGTCAAAAATCAACACCATGTATTTTAAGTGCACTTGGAACATTCTTCAGAATAGATCATATTTTAGACCAAACAAAGAAATGCCATTAAATTTAAGAAGATGATGGGGCGCCTGTGTGGCTCAGTCGGTTAAGCGTCCGACTTCAGCTCAGGTCACGATCTCGTGGTCGGTGGGTTGGAGCCCCACGTGGGGCTCTGGGCTGATGGCTCAGAGCCTGGAGCCTGGTTCCGATTCTGTGTCTCCCTCTATCTCTGCCCCTCCCCCGTTCATGCTCTCTCTCTGTCTCAAAAATAAAGAAAAAAAAAAAGAAAAAAGTTTAAAAAATAAATAAATAAATAAATTTAAGAAGAGGAAATCATATCAGGTATTTTTTTCCAACCATAATGGTATGAAAATAGAAATCGATTACAAAAAAAAGTAGGAAAAAAAAACCAAATACATGAAGGCAAAGCAAATGCCACCAAATAACCAATGGGTTGACAAAGAAACAAAAGTGGAAATGAAAAACAAAAACAAAACCTTGAGATACATTAAAATGGAAATACAATGTTCTATAATCTGTGGGATACAGCAAAACAGCATTTCTGAGAGGGACATTCAAAGTGATACAGGCCTACCTCAAAAAAACAAAGTGTTCAATCTAACCTTAAACCTAAGAAAGTAGAAAGAGAAGTGCAAACGAAGGCCAAAGTTACTAGAAGAAAGGAAATAATAGAGATTAGAGCAGAAATTGATAGAAGAGATAATAAACAATAGAAAATAATGCATATGAATCTAAGAAAAGATAAAATTGATACACCTTTAGCCAGATTAATCACACAAAAAAGGGGTGTGTAAAATAAATAAAATCATAAATTGAAAATGTTTAATGTTTATTTTTGAGAGAGAGAGAGAAGCACAGTGTGAGCAGGGGAGAGACAGAAAGAAGAGTGAGACACAGAATCCAAAGCAGGCTCCAGGCTCCGAGCTGTCAGCTATCAGCTGAACCATGAGATCATAACCTGAGCCAAAGTCAGATACTTAACCAACTGAGCCACCCAAGCACCCCATTAAAATCATAAATTAAGGAGGAGAAGTTACACCTGAAACCACAGAAATACAAAGGATTAAAGAGACAACTATGAACAATCTAGGTCAACAAATGTGACAGCCTAGAAAAAATACATAAATTCCTGGAAACATGCAATCTTCCAAGACTGAATAAGGAAGAAAAAGAAATTCTGAACAGGCCAATTACTAGTAATAAAGTAGAATCAGTAATCAAAAATTCTTAACAAACAAAAGCTCAGGAAAAGAGGTCTTTACAGGTCAATTATTTTAAATATTTGAATAAGAGGTTAAAACTCATCCTTCTCAAACAATTAAAAAGAAAACGGATGAAAAGGAATGCTTCCAATTCATACTAGGAAGTTTGCATTACACTGATACAAAAATCAGAAAGAGACACTGAAAAAAAAAAGAAAATTAAAGGCCAATATCCTTGATGAACATAGATGCAAAAATTATCAACAAAATATCAGCAAACAGAATTTAATAATATATTGAAAGTATCATTCACCACAATCAGGTGGAATCTATTCCAGGAATGCAGGGATGTTTCAATACCCACAATCAATCAATGTGATATATCATATTAACAGAGCTAAGGATAATAATTATATAATTATCACAATAGAAATAGCAAAAGCGCTTGAGAAAAAAATCCAACATCCATTCATGATAAAACTCTCGAAGTGGTTATAAACATATTTCAATACAATAAAGGCCATCTATGATAAACTCACAGCTAACATCATACTCAATGGTGAAAAGCTGAAAGTTTTTCCTCTAAGATCAGGAACAAGACAAAGATGCCTAATTCTACCACTTATTCAACATACTATTGGAATTCCTAGCCGCAGCAATCAGATGAGAGAAAGAAGTAAAAGTCATCCAAATTGGTAGGAAATATGTAAAACTGTCACTATTTTCTTTTTTTTTTTTTTATGAGATTTATTGACAAATTGGTTTCCATACAACACCCAGTGCTCATCCCAAAAGGTGCCCTCCTCAATACCCATTACCCACCCTCCCCTCCCTCCCACCCCCCATCAACCCTCAGTTTGTTCTCAGTTTTTAACAGTCTCTTATGCTTTGGCTCTCTCCCACTCTAACCTCTTTTTTTTTTTTCCTTCCCCTCCCCCATGGGTTCCTGTTAAGTTTCTCAGGATCCACATAAGAGTGAAACCATATGGTATCTGTCTTTCTCTGTATGGCTTATTTCACTTAGCATTACACTCTCCAGTTCCATCCACGTTGCTACAAAGGGCCATATTTCATTTTTTCTCATTGCCACATAGTATTCCATTGTGTATATAAACCACAATTTCTTTATCCATTCATCAGTTGATGGACATTTAGGCTCTTTCCATAATTTGGCTATTGTTGAGAGTGCTGCTATGAACATTGGGGTACAAGTGCCCCTATGCATCAGTACTCCTGTATCCCTTGGATAAATTCCTAGCAGTGCTATTGCTGGGTCATAGGGTAGGTCTATTTTTAATTTTCTGAGGAACCTCCACACTGCTTTCCAGAGCGGCTGCACCAATTTGCATTCCCACCAACAGTGCAAGAGGGTTCCCGTTTCTCCACATCCTCGCCAGCATCTATAGTCTCCTGATTTGTTCATTTTGGCCACTCTGACTGGCGTGAGGTGATACCTGAGTGTGGTTTTGATTTGTATTTCCCTGATGAGGAGCGACGCTGAACATCTTTTCATGTGCCTGTTGGCCATCTGGATGTCTTCTTTAGAGAAGTGTCTATTCATGTTTTCTGCCCATTTCTTCACTGGGTTCTTTGTTTTTCGGGTGTGGAGTTTGGTGAGCTCTTTATAGATTTTAGATACTAGCCCTTTGTCCGATATGTCATTTGCAAATATCTTTTCCCATTCCGTTGGTTGCCTTTTAGTTTTGTTGGTTGTTTCCTTTGCTGTGCAGAAGCTTTTTATCTTCATAAGGTCCCAGTAATTCACTTTTGCTTTTAATTCCCTTGCCTTTGGGGATGTGTCGAGGAAGAGATTGCTACGGCTGAGGTCAGAGAGGTCTTTTCCTGCTTTCTCCTCTAAGGTTTTGATGGTTTCCTGTCTCACATTTAGGTCCTTTATCCATTTTGAGTTTATTTTTGTAAATGGTGTGAGAAAGTGGTCTAGTTTCAACCTTCTGCATGTTGCTGTCCAGTTCTCCCAGCACCATTTGTTAAAGAGGCTGTCTTTTTTCCATTGGATGTTCTTTCCTGCTTTGTCAAAGATGAGTTGGCCATACGTTTGTGCGTCTAGTTCTGGGGTTTCTATTCTATTCCATTGGTCTGTGTGTCTGTTTTTGTGCCAATACCATGCTGTCTTGATGATGACAGCTTTGTAGTAGAGGCTAAAGTCTGGGATTGTGATGCCTCCTGCTTTGGTCTTCTTCTTCAAAATTCCTTTGGCTATTCGGGGCCTTTTGTGGTTCCATATGAATTTTAGGATTGCTTGTTCTAATTTCGAGAAGAATGCTGGTGCAATTTTGATTGGGATTGCATTGAATGTGTAGATAGCTTTGGGTAGTATTGACATTTTGACAATATTTATTTTTCCAATCCATGAGCAGGGAATGTCTTGCCATTTCTTTAAGTCTTCTTCAATTACCTTCATAAGCTTTCTATAGTTTTCAGCATACAGATCCTTTACATCTTTAGTTAGATTTATTCCTAGGTATTTTATGCTTCTTGGTGCAATTGTGAATGGGATCATTTTCTTTATTTGTCTTTCTGTTGCTTCATTGTTAGTGTATAAGAATGCAACTGATTTCTGTACATTGATTTTGTATCCTGCAACTTTGCTGAATTCATGTATCAGTTCTAGCAGACTTTTGGTGGAGTCTATCGGATTTTCCATGTATAATATCATGTCATCTGCAAAAAGCGAAAGCTTGACTTCATCTTTGCCAATTTGGATGCCTTTGATTTCCTTTTGTTGTCTGATTGCTGATGCTAGAACTTCCAGCACTATGTTAAACAACAGCGGTGAGAGTGGGCATCCCTGTCGTGTTCCTGATCTCAGGGAAAAAGCTCTCAGTTTTTCCCCGTTGAGGGTGATGTTAGCTGTGGGCTTTTCATAAATGGCTTTTATGATCTTTAAGTATGTTCCTTCTATCCCGACTTTCTCAAGGGTTTTTATTAAGAAAGGGTGCTGGATTTTGTCAAAGGCCTTTTCTGCATCGATTGAAACTGTCACTATTTTCAAATGACATAATAGATACAGAAAATCCTAAAGACTCCACCAAAAAACTATTATAGGTAATAAATTCAGTAAAGTTGCAGGATATAAAATTAATATAACATAACTTTGTTGTGTTTCAATGCACTAATAACTATCAGAAAGAAATTAAGGAAGAAAATCCACTTACAAGTGCATCAAAAAGAATAAAATATCTAAGCATAAATTTAACCAAGGAGGTGAAAGACCTATACTTTGAAAATTATAAACATTGGTGAAAGAAAATGAAGATGACACAAATAAATGGAAAGATATGCCATGCTCATGGACTGGATGAATTAATATTGTTATAATGTACATATTACCCAAGACAATCCACAGATTCAGTGTAATCCTTATGAAAATACCAATGGGATTTTTCATAAAACTAGAACAAATACTCCTATAATCTGTATGGATCCACATATGAGCTTGCATAGCCAAAGCAATCTTGAAAAAGAAGAACACACTACCAGAGATATCACACTATCAGAGATTAAACTCTATTACAAAGCTATGTTATGAAAACAGTATGCTATTGGCACAAAAATAGACACATGGCTCAATGGAGCAAAATAGCCCCAAAATAAACCCACACATATTGGTTAATCAATCATTACATAGTCTATTTTGTCATTATACGGTTAATAAATCACAAAGAAGGCAAGAATATAGAATGACAAAAGGAAAATTTCTTCAATAAATGTTGCTGGGAAAACTATACAGCTACATTCAAAATAATTAAACTGGACCAGTTTCTTACACCATTACAAAAATAAACCCAAATGGTTTAGAGACATAAATATAAGACCTGAAATCATAAAACCCCTAGAAGTAAACATTAGCAGTAAACTCTTGGACATCAGCCTTAGCAATATTTTTAGGGATATGTCCACTCAAGTAAGGGCAACAAAAACAAATATATAGAATTGGGATCACACTAAACTGAAAAGATTCTGCACAATGAAGGGGAAAATATCAACAAAATGAAAAGGTGATGTATTGAATGGGAAAGAGATTTGCAAATCTCTCTGATACAAGGTTAATATCAAAAACACCAAAAATCCCATTGAAAAATGGGCAGAGCACCTAAATAGACATTTTTTTTCAAAGACATACAGATACAAAATAGACGCATGAAAAGATGCTCAAAATCACTAATGGTCAGGCAAATGCAAATCACCTCATATCTGTCAGAACGGCTAGTATCAAAAAGACAAAAAATAACAAGTGGTGAAAATGTGAAGAAAAGGGAACCCTTTGGTATTGTTGATATTTGTGTAAATTAGCACAGCCACTATAGAAAACAGTATGGAGTTTCTTTAAAAAAACTAAAAATAGAAATACCAAATAATCCTGCAAATTTAATTCTGGCTATTTATCCAAAATAAGCCCCCAAACATTAATTTGGTATAAATGTGTGTGTATGTGTGTGTGTGTGTATACACATGTGATCCCATATATATTATATGATCATACACATACACGCACACACACACACACACACACACACGAATATTACTCAGCCATAAAAAGGAATGAAATCTTGCCATTTGTGACAACATGGATGGACCCAGAAGGTATTATGCTAAATGAAATAAGTTAGAGAAAAATAAATACCTTATTATTTCATTTATATTGGAATCTAAAAAATCAAAACAGAAACAGACTTAGAAGTACAGAAAACAAACTAGTGACTGCTAGACAGGAAGGGAGGTGGGAGGAAGGGCAAAATAGGTAAAAGGGCTAAGAGGCACAAACTTCCACTTATAAAATAAGTAAGTCATAGGGTTGTGAAGTACAGCATAGTAACATAGTCAATACTATATAATAACTGTATGGGGACATAGTAACTAGATATATTGATTATCATTTTATCACGTATATAAATATTGAATGAATGTGTTGAACAGCTGAAACTAACATAATAGTGATGGTCAACTTTACTTCATTAAAAAATCAAAAGGAAATCTCAACATCTAGTTGCATGCACATTTATTTTGACCCAATAATTGCATAAAATAAAAACACTAGTTTATAGTGTCAGATATGCAAGGGTATGGGAAAAACAAAACAATATAAACACAAACTAGAAATTACCTGAATTTGCTAAAACGGAGCACAATTTGTTAAATGGTGATTTGGTACAACAAGTTATTATACTGCTCTTAAAATAATGTAGATCAAGATCTATGAATATGAAGGATTTTTTAGAATACATTTGAAATAACAAAAGAAAGATGTAGGGAGATATTTGGAGCATGGTTTAGAAACTCTTTAGAAAAACAAGCAAAACAAGTCCCCTTTATACTCATATATAATTGTATAATCATGGAAAATGATGTGGAAAAATATATGCCAAGATTTTTATCCTACTTTGTAAGAATTCCAATGAAGAGAGAAAAGAAAAATACTTTGTAAAATAGAAATAAATTATGTATGGTATATATTAACAGAAAATATATTTCTATATATGAAAATACTATTAAAAAAGATTGAATAATACAAAAGTACCAGAAAGCAAACAGGAAAAATAAAAACATTAATTTGATTTTGCTTTGGGATTGTGACCAAGTTACTTGGAATTTTTGTTAATTTTCATATAGCTTCTTCAGTGGGGGAAATGCCTGGGGTTTGTTTTGTGTAAATATTTTCAGGTTTTCTTTCAACTGCAATTTCTCTATTAAATCTTCTGTTAGCACTTCAAATTAAAGTACTTAGTTCCCCCTCTAAAATATTATAGCAATTATGTTCTGTATAATGTAACAATTAAAACTATTAATCACCTAATGTCTCATGATATAACGTTTCCTTTTTGACCTACATACATTTTAAATTTGTATTGGAATTTAAATTTTGTCATATTATCCAATTAGATTTTGAATTCCTTGTGGTTAGAAAATCTGTCTAATAAATCTTGATTTTCTCTAATTATTCATGACTTTGTGTTGCATGTACAGATGCTCTGAATAAAAGTTGTGGAATTCATTTAATAGTAAGGATTTTTGTGTTAAGAAGGGCAATTGATTTAATTTGCCACCCCATTCCTTCACTCAACAAATATTTACTTAATTGGCACTTGAGTAAAAAGTAGTTCTGTGGGCATTTGGATTACTAGTTAGAAAACTGTCACGTATTCCTTATAGTAAATAAAAACACAATATAATAGCAGACACTGATATGAGCAGTAAAGAACAAATAAGACAGGGAAGGGGGGAAGGGAGATAGTAATAATTTCTATTCTGATGAGGTACCATTTGAGCAGAGACCTAAATTCCATGAGAAAAACATCATATGGATAACTGAGACAAGATTACTTCAGGCAGAATGAGTAATGCTGGTTATGTTCTAGGAAAGAAAGAAAGCCTCTGCAACTTGAGTATCTATGATCAAGAAGAAACATGGTAGGAAAAAAGGTCAGGCAGATATCAAAGAACGCATGGAGGTGCTTCTTGGATTTAAGATTTTATTCAAAAGCATTAGGCAGCCATTAGAATGAAGAATGAAGAAAACCTGAAACATGATCACATATATATTTTTAAATCCTTCTTCTGGCTTGTTCAGAACACACTGTAGGGGCATAAGAAGAGAAATTAGGAGAAGAGTTAGGTGGTATTATGATAAACCAGGCAAGAAGTTGTGTAGGATAAACCCATAGAAATAATGAGAAATAATCAGAATTAAAATATTTTGGAAATAAATTGTTCACAAATTCCATGTGTCTTATGAATAATAGAAGACTCCATTTTTTTTTATTCAAGGCTTGTCAAGCTAGGTGATTGATAGTACCATATAATAAAATGGAGAATATTTGGAGAAAGTAAGGTTGGCATATAGAAATGAACAATTCTGTTTACAACCCAGCAAATGTGCCAGAATCGGAGTGGTGTAAGGAGGGTATCCTCAGAAATGATTTGCCTTGCATGAGGTATGGAAATAAAAGTAGAATGAGCAGGACATCTGTGCAGCAAGTAGAATTAAATGAGATGTCACAGCCCACACTATGGCAGGAGAGTGGCTGCATGGAGTGGGTTGTTGGAACATGGGCAGGTTGCAAAAAGAGTCTGTGTGATTTGAGAGTCTACTTGGGTGAGGCAGCAGAGTGGCTCAGGGTGTCACATTCTGAATGGGGTGAGGAGAACATATTCTCAAGACAGGGGTAATGGTAGAAAGAGGAGACGGTTACTATGGCAGAGTGATATGATCCCTGACTCCTTGTGTTTATGTTCTTGTATGCTTTCCTCAGCTTGAATATCACAGGGACTTGTGACTTGCTTCAAGCCAGTATAACTCAGCAAAGGTTACAAGATGTGCATGATTATTTATATATGAGTTATTTTATAAAAATGTGGTACTCTCTTCCTGAAGTTTCTATTTCCCTTGCTAACTTTGAGGAAGGAAGCAAAACCCATATAATGAGGAACTTCAGGGTAGGATTTAAGGGTGGCTTGTAGGCAACATCCTGCAAGAAAATGAGTTTTTCAGTCTGACAAGTATAAGAAAATTAATTTCTACCACAACCTGAATAAGCTTGGAAGTTGATTCTTCCTCATTTAGGAATCCAGATGAGATCACCCCTCCAATGCTCAACCCCACAGAAGACCCAGCTAACCTGTGTCTGGATTTCTGATCCATAGAAAATGAGAGTTGATAAATACGTAATGTTTAAAGCTGCTAAATTTTTAGGGATATTATTACATGGGAATAGTTACTTATGCAGCTACACACAGGGTAATTAATCAATAGTTCAATATATTCGGGATAATGAGAACCAGGTCTCTTACTGTCACATGAGAAAAACATGGAAATATACTAAAAAGGTGGGGGAGTTATACTTATATCAAAACGGACATTAAAACAAAGACTATAAAAAGAAAGAAGGTCATTACATAATGATAAAGGGGTCAATCCAATAAGAAGATATAATATTTGTAAATATTTCAACAGAGGAGTACCTAAATGTATAAAGCACACACATTAACACACCCAAAAGGAGTGAGGGACTTTAACACTCCACTTACATCATGGATAGACTTACAAACCTAAGAGCAATAAGGAAACATCAGCCTTATATGATACATTAGACCAACTGGAATTAAGAAAAATATCCAGAATATTCCATTTAAAAGCAAGAAAATACACATTCTTTTCAAGTGCACATGGAACATTCTTCAGAATAGATTACACAGAAGGCTGCAAACAAGTCTTAATAAATTTAAGAGGTTTGAAATAATATCAAGCCACTTCTCTAACCAAAATGTTATAAAATCAGAAATTGGATACATTAAAAAACTGAAAAATTTGCAAGTATGCGGAGATTCAGCAACACATTTCTGAACAACAAATGAGTCAATGAAGAAATTAAAAGAGAAATTTAAAAATAGCTTGAGACAAATGAAAATGGAAATACAATGTACCAAAACTTATGACATGCAGTAAAAGCAGTTCTAAGATAGAATTTTATAGTAATAAATGTGTACTTCAAGAACTGACAAAAATATCAAATAGACAACTAAACTTACACCTCAAGAAATAAGAAAAGGAACAAAGTCCAAAGTTAGTGACAGAAGGAAATAAAAAGATCAGAGCCAAAATAAATGAAATAGAGACTTAAAAATTAGAAAATAACAATGAAACTGAGGGATTTTTTGAAAAAGATAAATGCAGTTTACAAGCTTTTAGGTAGATTCTTTAGGGAAAAAAAAGAGACAGTATTAAAATATCAGAAATAAAAGAGGATATGTAAAAACTGATACCACAGAACTACAAAAGATTATGAGACTATAAACAATTACATACTAGCAAATTATAAACCTAGAACAAATTCCTAGAAATGTACAACCTACCAAGACTGAATCATAAAGAAATAGGATATTTAAACACAATGATTACTAGTAATATTGAATAAGTAATAAAAAAAACTTCCCAACAAAGAAATTCCAGGATCATTGGATTCACTGGTGAGCTCTACCAAACATTTAAAGATTTATTACCAATTCTTCTCAAATCTTCCAAAAAATAGAAAAGGAGTAGGCACTTCCAAACTAATTTCACTAGGCCAGCCTTACCCTGATACCAAAACCAGACAAGAATGCCAGAAAAATATAAAATATAAACTAATACCCCTGATGAACATAGATGTAAAAATTCAATAAAATATTAGCAAACCCAATTCAACAATACATTAAAAAGATCATACACCATCATCAAATGGAATTAATTTCAGAGATGCAAGCATGATTCAATTGATATACCACATTAACAAAATGAAGGATAAAAATAATATGATTATCTCAGTAGATGCAGAAAAAGCATTCAACAATATTCAACATTTATTTATGATAATAATTCAACAAATCTGGTATAGAGTAAGTGTACCTCAACAATATAATTGCCCAAAGCTAACCTTTCAAAAATGAAAAGCTGAAAACTTTTTCTCTAAGATTAAGACAAGGATGTCCATTCTTACCACTTTTATTCAACATAGTACTGGAAGTCCTAGCCATAGTAATTAGGCAAGACAAAGAAATAAAATCTTCCAAATCAGAAATGAAGAAGTAAAACTGCCATTATTTGCAGATGAGATGATATTATATATAAAAACCTCTAAAGACTCCACCAAAAATCTGTTAAGGCATACAAACTCATTAAAGTTTTAGGATATGAATCAATATGTAAAAATTTGCCACATTTCTATACGCAATTAATAAATAATCAGAAAAAGAAATTAAGAAAGCAACTCTATTTATAATTGCCTCAAAAGGAAGAAAATATCTAAGAATACATTTAGTCATCGAGGTAAAAGGTCTAAACACTGAAAAGTATGATATTAATAAAAGAAATTGAAGAATACATGAATAAATGGAAAGATACTATGTGCTCATGAGTTGAAAGAATCATTATTGGTAAATGTTTGTGCTACCCAGATTGCTAGAGATTCTAAGCAATCCTTGTCAAAATTCCAATAGCAGTTTTTCAAAGAAACAGAGCATACTATCCTAAAAATTGTATGGAACTTCAAAAGACCCAAAGCCAAAGCCATCTTGAGAAAGAAGAACAGAGCGCCCTAATTTCAAATTACATATAGTGTTGGCACATAAACAGACACATAGATCAATGAAAAGGAGTAGAAATCCCAGGATATGGTCAACTAATTTATGACAAAGGAGCCAAGAACATGCAATGGGAAAGGATAGCCTCTTCAATAAATGGTAATGGGAAAATTGGACAATCACATACAAAAGAATGAAACCGGACCATTATCTTTTATTATACACAAAATAAACTCAAAAAGGATTAAATTGTTGAATATAAGACCTAAAACAACAGAGCTTCTACAAGAAAATATAAGTAGCAAGCTTTTTGATATTAGTCTTGGCAATTAATATTTGACACCAAAAGCACAGGAAATAAAAGTGAAAATCAACAAGTGAGACTGCATTAAACTAAAAACTTCTGCACAGCAAGGGAAGCCATCAACAAAATAAAAAGGAACATACTGAATGGGAGAAAATATTTGTAAAACATATATCTGATAAGAAGTTAATATCCAAAATATATAAAGAATTTAGACAACTCTATAGCAATAAAAAGTCTGATTAAAAATGAGCAGTGGATATGAATAAACATTTTTTCCAAAGAAGACATATAGATGGCCAACAGACACATGAAAGGATGCTCAACATTATTAATCAGAAATATGCAAAATAAAACCACAATGAGATACCACTTCACACCTGTTAGAATGGCTATTATCAATAATACAAAAAAGAACAATTTTCTGAGGATGTGGAGAAAAAAGAACCCTTTTCCATTGTGGAAGGAAATGTAAATTGGTGCAACCACTATGGAAAGCAGTATGAAAGTTTTTCAAATAATTAAAAATAGAATTATATAATCCAGGAATTCCACTTCTGTGTATTTATCAGAATAAAACAAAAACCTAACTCAAAATGTATTTGCACCTCAATGTTCACTGCAAGCTTTTATGGTAACCAAGACATAGAAACAACCTAAATGTCCACTGACAATGAATGGATAAAGGAAATATGGTAATTTACAGTTGACCTCGAACAAGTGTTTGAAATGAGCAGGCCCAATCATGAATTGTTTTGATCAGTACAATCCAGTATTATCCCTGTGTTTTTTCTTCCTTATGACTTTCTTAATAACATTTTATTTTTCCTATCTTACCTAGTTCCAAGAATACAGTATATAATACATATAACATACAAAATATGTGTTAACCTATTTTTTGTGTTATGAATAAGGCTTCCAGGATATATATAGCAGGGTATTAGTAGTTAAGTTTGGGGTGAATCAAAATTTGTAAACAGATTTTCAATTGCACAGACAGTTGGTTCCTCTAACTTCCCTGTTGTTCAAGAGTCTACTATAAGTTGACTCGAATAATATTCATCTTTATAAAACAATGAAATCTGGCTATTTGCACTAACATAGATAAATCTTAAGGTCATTATACTAAATGAAATCAGTCAGACTGAGAAAGACAAATACCATATGATCTCCTTTACACGTGGCATCTAAAAACAAAACAAAACAAAAAAATAAGCTCATAGATACAGAGAACAGATTGGTGGTTGCCAGAGTTGGGGTGCCAGAGTGGAGTAGGAGAAATGGGTGAAGGAAGTCAAGAAGCATAAAGAAACAAACATAAATTTAAAAAAAAAATTTGCTTGTCCTTAACTGTCTCCTCACTTCTCCATTTATTTGTTAATAAACAGCTCAATTTCCTTTTAGGATCCTTCCTACCATTCATTCACTATAAGTCATATTGTTCATCCTAATGCAATTATCAAGATAAGCTTTAAAAACAGAGCTCTGTTTCTAGTTTATTTCTTTGGTAGTATACTGTGAGGGAGAAGAAGAGAAGGTTGTAAATGTAGAACTATTTTTAATGGTTGTCCTACCATATAGAGGAACTATATGAATTATGGGCTTTGGAATTATAACAATGTTTATTTGTATCTTGTAAATGCCATTTAGAAGTTTGTGATATCAGAAACATTGCTAAGTTCTCAAAACTATTTTCTCATTGAATAAGTGAAGGTGTTAGAATTAAATATGATAATATATATAAAGCATATCGTCCATTTCCTTTCAAAAAATATTCCATATAAGTAATTGTACCCATGATTTCTGCTTAATGGCAAAATAATATCCTAAAAATATGTACTTTTACTTTTCTCTCCTGAATTGTTTTTTATATGACCTCTGGTAACATCCTTCCTGCTCTGTTAGTGAAGATACAATGAGTCATAAGTACACACACAAACCTTTCCCACCACATCAATAGAAAGAAATCCTAGTTGTCCAAGAGGATAAAATTTCTCATTTATTTAACAGAATCACCATTATGGGTGGTTTATATTTGCTTCTTTATGTATTGAAAATTTGCCAAATGTCTGTAATAAATGTATATTGCTTTTATAACTGGAGAATAATATAGTTTTATAAAATATATATACTTTTTGCTCACTTCAAATCTTATTTATTGTAAAACAGTAAATTTTTTAGGCTCTAGTTTTACCAAAACATGATTAAAATGTAGGAAAATTGATGTAGTATGTCTCTCATCCTGTGTTGAAATACAGCTATATGAGTCTTTAATTTTATGGGACATTTGCTCCTTCTTCTTCCTCTTTATGATCCACAATGACATATCCTAATAGTTTTAGGATGTTTTTGAACTTGGCAGGAAGACATATAGAGGAAATACTCATCTCAGCATTATAAAATAAGTATCAAAAACTCAGTCATAAAATTAATTGTTTGTTCAGGGTCTGAAAGAAATCAAGGTGTTCCTAAAAGTAACTAAAAAGGTTTGCTTCTGCTTTCTCTATTCCTTAATTTTATTAGGAAATATATATCTTTTGGAAATTTTTTGTCTGTATTTAACATATCTTTTTATTTCCATTTTTTTGTTTGCTTTTATGTTTGTTTTTTAGCTTCAAGGATTGGAAAGTGATAAGTAGGGTATTGGATTGAAATACACAGTAATAGATGTTTGCAGGAGACAAAAGTTTTAATGTTGAGGGTATCTAAGCACATTCAAAAATAAAGTTACACATATTACTGACCTATGCCTCATGTGTATGTATATATATATATATATATATATATATATATATATATTTGACTATATATATGACTATAGTCATATATATATATAGTCAATTATATATAGTCATATATAAATAGTCAATTATAAATATGTTTTATTTAACTGTTTATGATAAGCCAAGAAGAAGCTATTCTGAAAAGTCTACATACTGTATAATTCTAACCAAATGACATTGTGGAAAAGGTAAAACTATGGAGACAGTAAAAAGGTTCGTTGGTTGCCAGAGGGAAGGGGATGGAAGCATGAATAAGCAGAGAACAGTGGAAACTATTTTGCATTATACTTTAATAGTTGTATGTATCATTATGCATTCTTCAAGTCCATTGAATTGGGCACATCAAGAGTGAATGCTAATGTAAACTATGGACTTTGGGTGATAATGATGTGTCAGTGTACATTTATCAATTGTAACAAATGTACCAGTGTTGCAGGATGTTGATATTGGGAGAGGTTGTGTCTGGTCTGTTACCCAGGAAAGTGGTATGGGGGTCAGATGTTATAGGGAAAGTCTAGGTACTTTCCACCCCATTTTGCTGTGAACCTAAAACTACTCTTAAAGAAATGAAGTTTATCAATTAAAGAAAGTGAAATGGAACTAGTATCTATTAAAAAAAATTGCCTGCATTACATAATGTCCTTTTCCATGTCTGAGAGTCATAAGAACCATAATCCTTTCCTTCAAAGAGAATTAGTAAATTACAAACACTGTTGGGACTATAAATATTTCTGGCAAAGAGTGAATATTCTTGCTGGAATTCACATGTCCAATTCTTTCCCTTGGCAGTTCATGAACAAAAGTTTCAGTAGACCTGCAAATAGGACTTGCAGGAATTGCACATTCCACACTGGAAGAAATTCCAGCATTAGTACTGACATCAACACCTGAACTCAACAGCATCTAGCATCTTCCTTGTGACTGATGCATAGTTCTCTACTCCATGAGGCAGCTCGTTGGATCTAAGTATATATTTTTTATCTTAATATAGACTCCAAAGTTACTTAATTAAAAAAGAAAGAATTATAGTTGAGACACGTTGCATTAGTTTCAAGCATAAAACATAGTGATTTAACAATACGTTATGTTATGCTCACCCCAAGAGTAGCTACCATCTGTCACCATACAAAATTTTATAATATCATTGACCATATTCTTTATGTTGTTCCTTTCATCCTTGTGACTTGTACATTCCATGACTGGAAGCCTGTACCTCTTACTCCCCTTCATCCATAAAGTAACCCCTAAGGTTACTTTAAAACTTACAAAGTTAATTGACTTCACAAGTAATAGGCTGTAATCCAGTGTCCTAAAATGCTTATGAATCAGCTGAGGATCTTGTTAAAAAACAAATTCTTAGGTGGCACCTGAGATTTCTACATTTCTAACAAGCTCCCAAGAGTGGCTAGTCCTGTCAATAGGAGGACTATACCTCTATCACAGACTCTTGACCAAATTCTTCAAAGTGTAGTCTAAGAATAACTTGCATTAGAATTGCCTGTGGTGGTCATGGAAATTCAGATTCTAGGGCTTAAGGCATACCCAGTTATATTGGAATCTGCCTTTTAAACAAGTGTCCACGTGATTCTCACGTACACCAATATTTGAGAACTAGTGCATATCTAAGTAACTTGACTCTGCACAGATCTATAAAGCGGTCCCTCTTTGGATTGAATTTTTAAGTTTTCTTTCAAGTTTTATGTGAAATGCCACTTTAGAATAACTTCTTAGAAAATCAGCTTTTATAAAATCACTTAAATTTTAAAAGACTTAGAAAGGCAGATAGAGTGTAAGCTTATACTATGTTTATATATTATTTGATTTATGGTGCTATTTAATTTTTCTGTCATTTCATGAATTTTAAATGCAAAGAGAGGGAATATTTTTGCTTTTGCTCTAGGCAGTATTTTGATTTGCAAGCCTGATATCTAAACCCTGATGAGAACTACTGTGTCTTTATTGTGGTTTGTCTCTTATTCTAGAAACTTATTTGAGGAACAAAAAGCAAACTTTTTCATAATACCGCATTTATTGGGAACTCTGCCTCCAGCAAACGCTCCAGCTTAGAACACAGCCAAAATCTCAAAATACACAAAAGTGGGATCTCAAAAACTGAATAACAGTCCTAAGGTCCCCTATACATGCACACACACATTCCTATAGGTTTTACTTTTAGATCCTAAGTCATTAATTCAATCAAATCCATATTTCTTTTTTGTGTCTTCTAGAAATTTTATAAAAGCTTAGGGGAACAAACTATAAAACCTTGGAGACAATTAGAGATATGGACAAAAGCAAAATGTAAGAAGTAAAAGGTTACAACTCAAAGGAAAATAATGTAAAATTCCAAGCTTTCTAAAAATTTTTAAGGGGCGTCTGGGTGGCTCAGTCGGTTAAGCATCCGATCTCTACTTAGGTCATGATCTCAAGGTTTGCGGGTCCAAGCCCCACATCAGTCTCTCTGCTGTCAGCATGGAGACTGCTTCATATCCTGTGTCCCCCCTTTCTCTGCCCTTCCCCCATACACTCTCTCAAAAATAAACATATTAAAAAGGATTTTTAAAAATTAATTTTAGTTTCCCATGTTTAATAGTGAATGAACAAACATGCTTGGATCAATTTTTATTAAAATTTATCTTAATAATGTATATCATAATTATATTTCATGTATCTCAACATTTTATTCTAAGATATCTTCATTTGATTCTGACGACACTGAATATTTGTCTGTATATCATTAAAAAAATCTAGAGTATCAGCAGCCTTATATGTGCTTACTATTTTCCAAATTAATGAACATTTAATAAAAACTTATTCCTAAAATTTAGTCAGAGGTATACTTTGTCTCCCATATCCCATTGGCCTTCTTTAATTCTGGAGCTAGAGAATGAAAGGCAAGTAAATCTTAATGTTTTCATAATCACAGAAGCTGCATTTTGCTAAATAGAGAGCACTAAGTATAACTTGAACCACTGCATATCTAAAGTGGGATCCAGTTAATCAAGCATGACAGGTAGGAAAAGAAAGAAAGAAAGAAACAAACAAACAAACAACATTCAGCAGAGTAAGACAGTCCATTTAAAATGGTAATATACTCAACTGTCATCTTATTTTGCTCTTGACATTCCCGTGGTATTTGCTCATGTCAGTCATTTGGTATAGTTTGTCAGCTGAATATCAAAACAATCATGACAAGCAAATAAATATATAAGTCCCAGAAAATATACTAAGACAGGAGCCACAGCTGAGTATGAATGGCAAGCACCCAGTGATACTGATGATTGAATTTTATTTTGTGACTAGAAGCCTAAGAATCCTTCCTCTCTATTCATAGTTAGGCGTATTTGGATTTTTCTCATGTTAATCATGCACACATACACACAAAACTTAAGCGATTTGGAAATATTTCATTCTATATTGGTTAACTCATCAAATCTACTTTATAAGCCAATTAGGTGGACAAATATGCCTGGTTTAATGTTCAGAATGAATTAGCCAGGATCTAAAACATCAATCAGTATGATACTTCCAATGAGCAGGAGCCACCTGATCAGGAATTTTCATTTGTTGTTTAAGTTTCGTCATCATTGGAGAAAAGAGAATTCCATTCTGTGTAAGATAGACTTCACTTAGAAAATTCAGTGAACTGATTTGTTCACATTTTATCAACTAAAATAATTTCAAACATCAATAGAGTCATGAGAATAGACATTAACTTTCAAACAAAGTGCTATATGTTATTTTGGGGGGAGGGAAACTTTCAGCATTTCAAATATATTATACGTTGGTTTGTAGCATATAAAAACTCAATTGTCTTTTAAGGCTCTCAATAATATGCTTACTCTAATTCACAAAAGCAAGTGCTTGGAAAGTTGACTGCCCCCACACATTTAGTGCCCGCCTTCTGCATAATACATAAGTTACTATATCTCTTCCCCATTGGTCAATAATAGCAAACACTCAATTGCTAGGTAGGAAAAAAATTCCTTTTTCCCCCATGCTGAGGAATTAAATTTGCTATTCCAAGTGTCCCTTCTGTGCTTTATCTGAACTCCACAGGGTTTTGTTTGGAGCCACAGAGAATCAAATCCTCCTACTTCTTTTTCACTGATTCTCAACTCACTAAGCTTAAATCCAGATTAATGAGAATATCACTCAAAATATCCCAGAGCAATCAAAGAGGGCAGATTTCTAAGAGCCCTAAATTACTTTAAGAGATCAAGAAAAGCAAGCTGTAGCAGCTACAAACAGAGAAAAGTTCTCTGTGCTACTAGCCACCGCAAACAACTGTTAAAATTCAGCCTTACACTGCTACTACTTGGACTTCGTATTTTTTTCTCAAATAATAAATAGAAGTAACACCATTGTTTCCTGTGAATAAATATATGAAAAAAACTCTTCCTAGAATTTACATAAATACTAAATCCAACCGAAGTGTCAAATGATTAGGCATAGTTAATATATAAGTAGTATATTTCCCACTACAATGCAGCTTAATTTAATTTTCAATATTTTTTAAAGATTGCAAAGACCTATGACTTGCCTGAAAATAAATCGCAAAGTACTTAGCATTTTATTTTCCATTCATTTATAACCTCATTAGCTAAGAAATAGTATTTGAAGAAATAATTGTCATAGCTGATAAAGGATTATTATCCAAAATGTAAACAGAACTCTTAAAACTTAACAATAATAAATAGCCTGGTTTGAAAATGGCTCAAAGACCTTAACAGAAACCTTACCAAAGGAAAATGCATATGAAATAAGCATATTAAAACATGCTCTACATCATATGTCAACAGGAAAATGAAATTAAAACAACAATGAGGGGCACTTGGGTGGCTCAGTCCATTCAGCAGTTAAGCATCTGACTCTTGATATGGGCTCGGGTCATGATCTCACAGTTTGTAAGATTGATTGCCCGCTTTGGACTCCACCATGACAGCTCATAGCCTACTTGGGATTCTCTCTCTTCTCTCTTGGTCCCTCCCCCTGCTCTGGCATGAGCACCCAGGCATACAGTCTCTTTCAAAACAAACCAACAAAACAAACATTTTAAAAAAACAGTGAAATATCACTACACACCTATTAGAATGGCCAAAATCTGGGACACTGACACAGCCAAATGCTGGTGAGGAAGTGGAGCAACAGGAATTTTCAGTCATTGGTCATAGGAATGTAAAAATGCTACAGCCACTTTGGAAGACAAATTGGTGTTTTTTGTTTTTGGTTTTTTTGGGTTTTTTTTTACAAAACTAAACATACTCTTATCTTACAATCCAGCAACTATTCTTGGTATTTCTCCGAATGAGTTGAAAATTTATGTCCTCATCTGCACACGGATGTTTATACCAGTTTGTTTGTTTTTATAATTGACAAAACTCGGAAGCAGCCAAGAAACCCTTCATTCAGGGAATGGATAAATAAACTGGAGTATATGCAGACACTGGGTGTAAAAATGACTAAATAAATGGCATTAAAATAAAATGACCCATCAAGCCATGAAAAGAGGAAAGTTAAATGTCTATTTCTAAGTAAAAGAAGCCAGTCTGAAAAGGCTAGTTACATACCAAATATATGACTTTCTGTGAAACGCAAAACCACACAAACAATAAAAGGATCAGTGGCTGCCAGGAGTTAAAGGGAAGGGAGGAATGATTAGGTAAAGTGTGGAGAATTTTTAGGGTGCTGAAACTACTCTGCATGCTACTACAATAGTGGATACATGTCACTATGCATTTGTCTAAACCCACGGAATGTACTATACTAACGGTGAATCCTAATGTAAACCATGGAATTTGGGTAACAATTGTCAATGTAAGTTCATCAATTATAACAAATTTTCCATTTTGGTGGAGGATGTGGAAAATGAAGAGTTTATGCATACTAGGGACAGGGAGTATTTGAAAAATGTTTGTAGTTTCTACCCCATTCTATTGGGAACCTAACGCTGCTCGTAAAAAGAATACACTGAAAATGTGCAGGATTTGTATAAACGTTCCAGATTAAGTGAATTTAAAGTCCTTAGTATTCCCCAAAACCATTTTCCAGATTGCAGTTAATATATTTTCTATGGTACTGATGTGTGACTTTAGTTTTTAGTATATGTTCTTCCATCTTCCATTTATTCTGTGCCTAAATTAGTCTATAATTGTCAAAATATATTACTTCTTAATACTTTCTCTTTATTGCATTAAAAACAGATTTTAACAGCCAAGATCATTTTGGGTGGGACTTTAAATTTTTTCTTTAGGTTTTAAAGGTAAAAAAATAGCTCACAATTTGTTTTGTGTTCCCTAAAGGATAAAATTCCACTAAGTTAAATGATGTGTTTTGTAATTTTTATGATAAACATTAAAAGGAAATGAATACTTCGCAAATAAAACTCATAAAAATAAAAATTGGATCTCGCCTATTCAAAAATTCAAAAGAAAGAATTGCTTGGAGAAAATGTGTAAGTTTGTGACAGAGAAGCCAGTTATACCACTGATATATGAAGATATAAGACAAGGTAAGTTTTTTTATGTGACAATAAAAAGATGGTGTAATAAATCCTTATTATCTAATACATTGGCTTTCTATTGAGACCATCTTTAGAATAAAAAATTTTTATAGTTCAGTAGATTGTATTTCAGTCAAAGAATAACAAAAGAAAGGTGACTATATAAATATTTTAGGGGTTTTTGTAAATTGTATTTAAAATAAAAATCAAATATCTTTAAAAGGAAATTTTGAAAAGTGGAAAGTCTAAGAAATAGGAGAGAAACATATTTTGAATAGAAACAGCTGCTGCTAGCACCTAATGAAAGAAAACTAGTTTTGCATATTCAAGACACAGCAAATGGGCCAATGTGAATGGAACAAAAGCATTGCACAATGTTTCTCCTTTCTACAAGACAAAGATGGATAGAGGGAATTACCTAGTACAGAACATCAGCAGAAACTGATGACTGATTAATGTTAGGGGTTGAGAAAGACATAGGATTAAGTTCAGGCCTGAGCAACTGTGTAGACTTCGCACTAGATAGCAGAGAGGGGATAAATGGTTTTTGAAGAAAATATTATAAATATTGAAGGATGAGCAAAAGGGAGACAAATGAGCAGTAAGATATATGGACTGAAGTTCATATGGGTCAGAGAGAAATAAGGTGGAAGGCTTCAAATTTGGGAAACACCAGCATATATAATTAATAGTACAGGAAGACAGGACTGACTAGAAAGGAGGGTCTAGGTAAACCCTGAAGAACTTCAGCAATTAAGGGGAAAAAAAAGATGAAAAGGACACTAAGAAGTCTGTCAGAGAAGTGGGAAGCAAACAAAGGAGTGTCTTCTCACCAGAGCCAAGAAGAATTTCAGGAAGCAACAATTAGTCAGAGGGTCAAATGCTTCAAAAATTCAAGAAAGATGAAAAATGCCCATTATATTTAGCAAAGAGGATATTTCATTGAAATCCGTGTCAGAAGATTGCTAGATGTAGAGACCAGAATGAGGTGAGTTGATGAGAGACTGGGCAGTAAGGAAAATAACAGTAAGCAAAGGAATTTGATTATGAAGAGAAGCTTGAGTGGGTTGCAATTAAATATAGGGTCAGAGAAGGTTTTTAGTTTTGATAAGACTAAGTAAGGTAAGGTGAATTAAGTTAAAGTAAAGTAAAAATAAGATGAAATTTCCTATACTTAAATGGATGGTACCAACAGTAGGTGAGGCAAGGTACCAGTAAAATGTTAAATAAAAGGACAAAAGAGATAATTTATGAATTAATAGCCTATATAGGTGTGAAAAGATGGGATTCTAAACTCAAATAAATGAGTTAACCAATGCCAGTAGGAGGGACACCTCAATGGCTTAGAACCTGGAGTCCAGACTTCTAAGACTTACTAGCTGTGAGACGTGGTTTAAATAACTATCTGTGTTCCACTTTCTTCTTTTGAAAAGTGAGGAAAATGATATATACATCTAAAGTTTTTTAGGGCACCTGGGTGGCTCAGTCAGTTGAGTGACTGACTTCGGCTCAGGTTATGATCTCATAGTTCGTGCGTTTGAGCCCTGCATCAGCTCTGTGCTGACAGCTCAGATCCTGCTTCAGATCTGCCTCCCTCTCTCTCTCTGACACTCCTCCGCTCACTCTCTGTCTCTGTCTCTCTCTCTCTCTCTTTCAAAAATAAACATTAAAAAAAAATTTAAGGGGGTTTTTGCAAGGATCAAGTGGGCCAATACTTGCAATGTACTCAACCCATGTCTGTTTCATAGTAAACTTCCCAAATATTTTATTGTTATTATTATAATATTAAAAATTGAAATAAAACAATATTAATAACTGAAAGGATAATTGGGCATACAATTAGAACTATAGGGTTATAAAAGCCAAAAGTACATGAAACAAGATGCTCAACATCATTAAGGAATGCAAATCAAAACCAAAATGAGGAATGCCTGGGTGGCTCAGTCTTTAAGTACCTGACTCTTGATCTTGACTCAGGTCATGATCTCTTGGTTCATGAGATGGAACCCCCATATGGAGCTTTGTGCTGTTGCAGCACGGAGCCTTCTTGGGACTCTCTCTCCTCCTGCCCCTCCACCACCTTACGAGAAAATAAAAAAAAAAAAAAAACAACAATGTGATACCACCTCACACCTATTATAATAGTTACTATTAAACAGGAAATCAAAAGTGTAAGGGAGGATGTGAAAAAATTGGAACCCATAC
This sequence comes from Lynx canadensis, assembly GCF_007474595.2. NCBI lineage: Eukaryota > Metazoa > Chordata > Mammalia > Carnivora > Felidae > Lynx > Lynx canadensis. Next base: position 60,894,171 of record NC_044306.2, read on the forward strand.
ACATTGTTGTTGGAAATATAAAATTATGCACCTGCAGTGGAAAATAGTATGGCAGTTCCTTCAAAAAAATTAAAAAAATAAAATTACCTTATGATCTTGCAACTCCACTTCTGGGCATATACTCCCAAAGAATTGGAAACGGTCTTCAACAGGTATTGTATGCCCATGTTTATGGAAGCATTAATCAAAGTAGCTAAAAGGTGGAAGCAACCCAAGTGTCAATAATGGATGATGAATAACCACATGGGGCTTACATATACAATTCCACCTTAGAAAGAAAGAAAAATCTGGGGGCGTGCCTGGGTGGCTCAGTCTGTTAAGCATCCAACTTTGGCTTAGGTCATGATCTTGCGATCTGTGAGCTCGAGCCCCACAGGCTCCGTGCTGACAGCTCAGAGCTTGGAGCCTGCTTTGGATTCTGTGTCTCCCTCTCTCTCTGTCTCTCCCCTACTTGCTCTCTCTCTCTCTCTGTCTCTAAAAAGCAAACATTAAAAAATTATGAAGGAAAGAAAGAAAAAGAAAGAAAGAAAATAAAAATCTGACACATGCTATACCATGGATAAACCTTGAAGATCTTATGCTAAATGAAATAAGCCAGTCATTCTATGATTCCACTTACATGAGACACCTATGGTAGACAAATTCATAGAGTCAGAAAATGGAATTGTGATTGTCAGAGACTAGGGAAGGCAGCAATGGGGAGTTACTGTTTAATGGGTAGAGTTTTAGTTTTTCAACATGAGAAGAAATTTGGAGATGGATTGTGGTAATATTGGTACAATAATTCAAATGTACCAATATTACTGAACTGTGTACTTAAAAATGGCTTAGATGATAGGTGCGCCTGGGTGGCGCAGTCGGTTAAGCGTCCGACTTCAACCAGGTCACGATCTCGCGGTCCGTGAGTTCGAGCCCCGCGTCAGGCTCTGGGCTGATGGCTCAGAGCCTGGAGCCTGTTTCCGATTCTGTGTCTCCCTCTCTCTCTGCCCCTCCCCCGTTCGTGCTCTGTCTCTCTCTGTCCCAAAAATAAATAAACGTTGAAAAAAAAATGGCTTAGATGATAAATTTTATGTTGCATGTATTTTACCACAATTTTGAAATATTTTTTTAAAGGATTTTAGGTGTGTAGGCCGTTGTGCAAGTTCTGGTCTTATGGATTCTGTTACCTCTGTGAATTAAAAAGCAATCATCTGTGATGAATGAAGGGAATAAGTGGATCTGAAGTTTGATAAACAGAGAAATATTCTTCTATTAATTTTCTCTTGTTTGTATTCTTATTAATACAAACCTGACCATAGATTGTTCTTTTGCATTAATCCATATTTTAGCTATAATATCTCATTGATAGGTGAGAAATAAATTTGGGGAAAAACAGCATTATAACAACTATTTCCTGCTCTATACCTTGGCCTATAGAGAACATTTGCACACTGATTCGACGACTTCAAATCAAATTAACCAATTGTCAACAAAGTTTACACTGTTTCCCGATGACCATCAATCCCAAGACTTTCACAATTACTCAGCATTACAATTCTGTATTAAGAAACCTCTCCCGTTAAATCCAAAAAATCAGAGGCCTGAAACTTTTATCAGGTCTTAGAGGAAGATCTAGTTTCATCCACTATCCTGTGCTAACTATACACTGGATGCCAATCTCCACGCCACAGGGATATACAGTCAGCAAAAGACATGGTCTGTGCACCTAAAGCTGCTAAAATCGAAAATGAGGATTTTTGTCCTAAACCATTTAGGACTTGAACTTCTCAAATTGTACACCAGTAACTTGAATGAGACTGTTTTGTATTTATGTGAATCAATTCTACTTAAAATGTAGGCAGTAGCTTTTCCAACAGGATTTCCTAGGTAGTTTTTGCTTTCAGGACTCAGGTGCCTGAATGCCTACTGGTTCAAATGTGTTCTTCACATATCAGACATTGTCCACCAGTGAGCAGTTTGCACCCTCATAAATGTGTACACCAGTTGGGCTCAGGGGTGACTGGTTGCATGGGGTGCCACACTTATTTCTTTGGCTCATAAAGTGCATTGACGACCCTGTGGTGAAAGCCATAGGTAGAAAAGTACTTTGTGGGGGCGCCTGGGTGGCGCAGTCGGTTAAGCGTCCGACTTCAGCCAGGTCACGATCTCGCGGTCCGTGCGTTCGAGCCCCGCGTCAGGCTCTGGGCTGATGGCTCAGAGCCTGGAGCCTGTTTCCGATTCTGTGTCTCCCTCTCTCTCTGCCCCTCCCCTGTTCATGCTCTGTCTCTCTCTGTCCCAAAAATAAATAAACGTTGAAAAAAAAAAATTAAAAAAAAAAAAAAAAAGTACTTTGTGTTACTGGCAAATATCCAGGTCCTGTGGTGGTTGGACAAACAATAATCACTCCCTAATACTATTCATAATTGTTCTTTTTTTCTTCAGCATGAAGGACAAAAAAGATACCATGAAAAATAATGTAAAAGAAAATGAGGTAAAGTTCTATCATTAACGTTTAATCATAGGAACTGCTGACAAAACTTACGTAATGGTTAAGCCAGACAGATTTTTCAACAACATCTGGGTATATTTCACTGAAATGATTTTTATAATTACATTTTACATACACTTTGTATTTCAGTTAGCAGTCAGTCATTTCCAAACAAATTATCTACTATTTCCTGAAGTTTAAACGTTTAGGTAAGAATACAGAATTTCCCTGGTGGTCATTGCTGTGAGGTACACTCGGATAGAATTTATTTTCCTCCTAATTCCAAAATAAAGATTTCAATTTATTTATTTATTTATTTATTTATTTATTTATTTATTTTTGAGAGAGAGATAGAGTGCTAGTGGGGGAGGGGCAGAGAGAGAGGGAGACAGAATCCGAAGCAGGCTCCAGGCTCTGAGCTGTCAGCACAGAACCTTACATGGGGCTTGAACTCACAAACCGTGAGATCATGCCCTGAGCCAAAGTCAGACGCTTAACCAACTGAGCCACCCAGGTGCTCCCCAAAATAAAGATTTCAAATATTTGGTACTAAATGTCTGTGCCACATGAGTAAGAGTGTATTCATTACCTTCACTGATGCTAGATATTTGATGGTCAAAATTGCCTGGAATTTGAACTGACTGATGACAACTTTTATTTACTTGTTCTATTTCAGCTACAGTAAAATTTCACTTGGATTTTGATAGCTACCTTCAATGTTCTGTTAGGAGGATCTTTTATGACCCCTCTGCAGCTCACAGGGATGTGATGTGAGACATTCTTTGTCATAATTGCTGGTTCCATAAAGGAAACTTTTATCATCTGTTTATTCCCTTGCAAATGGCACTTCCATCCAAACAAGTTCATTGTCCTTACCGATCCCCTCCTACTTATGGGTTAGGGGATTGGAGGATCCTGAACATCAGTAAATGAGCATTCGGATTTTGCATTCTACCTCTAGCACCTCTCTAGGCCTGCTTGCTAGAGTCTTTGCTTTACTAGGTAGATAGGCCAGGTTCACTATTCTGATGAACTCCTTAATTTTCTCCTCTGCCTAAGGAAGTGATGCTAATTTGGATTTTATTTGATTCTGAAGTTTATCTTTGCTTCCTGAAAACTCTTGTCAGTCTCCTTAGCACCATGTCTCCCCACCAGAGGCAGCGTGGACCTGTTCCCTGCCCAGAACCTCTCAGTGGGCTCTTCCAGGTCAGAATCTTTGATGCCCTGCTTGTTCCTACTAAGAAACTAAAGGCAATTATCTCCCTATATAAACATCCTTGATGAAATTCCTCAGGCAAATTCAGCATGGTTCAACAAACATAGAACATAATCCTTCATAGAAAAGGAAGAGCACAGCACATCAGAATGGGTCATAAAGACAGGTATACTACATTCAGATGAAAAGAATTACATAGTTGTTTTATATAATCACATGAGTGGATTGTGGAACTGGAAGTGGAATGAGACTTCACATTCTAGGAATGTCAAAGTGCCTATTTCAGATAGGTAGCTCACTTTCCAATTATTATTAGTTAGCAAGTGATGTTGTAGAAATCACTATGAAAAATAAACATTCACACAAAAGTTCAGATCAAGAAAAAAAACTTTGGCCGAATAAGCATATGCATGCACAAACATTAGACACTATATACGTTGGGGTATTTAATTATTGCACAATGACTGAGTCAGATGTCCATTTCTTTATTAATTCAGCTAAGGATATGATCATCTTTTTAAAAAAGGGGACAATTGCACACACACATATACATGGATGACATAGACAGAGGATCAGTACATGAAAGATGGAAGTTGGGAGGAAGCAGGATGAGAAATGAAGAAATAAATGAATATTCGATGACCAAAATCATGACCTTAATGATGTTAAGGAATATAGAGAGGAGATGAGAAAGATAGAAATGGAGAGAGGAGACATAAAGGGAGAGATACATGTATACTCACACTCACACACATACAAAGAAGAAGATAAACATAATGAGCAAGAGTGAAAGAGGCAAGAAGGAAGCAGAGGTAGATAGCAAGATATAAAAGAGAAAAAGATGGGTTGCCACACTGTCCATGGTTCAGATGATCATAAGTCCCCCTAGCTGGTTTTTGAAAACCAAAGTTTCATGCATGACTGGAATATCAGCAAAAAATTAGTGATGTGGCTAATTTTATGAATTTGATCATGCAGTGAATCTTTTTTTTTTTAACGTTTATTTATTTTTGAGACAGAGAGAGACAGAGCATGAACGGGGGAGGGTCAGAGAGAGGGAGACACAGAATCTGAAACAGGCTCCAGGCTCTGAGCTGTCAGCACAGAGCCCGACGAGGGGCTGGAACTCACGGACCGAGATATCATGACCTGAGCCGAAGTCAGCCACTTAACCCACTGAGCCACCCAGGCACCCCCATGCAGTGAATCTTAAGATTGCTCTATCTCCTATTTTCCTTTTTACTTCATGTACTAAACAGAAGCCTTCAACCCTCTTTATTATGGTCACAAAGTACAAGCTTTTCTAATGTAATAATGAAGACATTTGCTTGGACAATGAAGTAAAGGTAGCATCTAAACACTTAGAGAAATGCAGAGAAATACCCTGCAAGTTGTATCACATGTTTTCTCTGTCTACAGAGCTTGGGGGACGATACAAATGATATAACTGAAAGCAACAGAATTTAAGCTCTCAATTATGTCTCTATATTTGTGTCCATAAAATATGCACATACATATCATATTTTATGACCCTAAGTTATATATATATGCATATATATGTATGTATATATATGTATGTATGTATATATATGTAAAAAATCCTGCCAATTTTATTTCAAAAGTATTTCCGATACCCAGTCCAATATCTATATTCCATCGTTCCTCTAATGGATTAGTAAAACTCATGTCTGCCCTGATCATATGGTATTTTCTAGTTTGCCTGTTGATTATCTGTCATCCCTGCTTAAGAATATGAACTCCAAGGAAGCAGAGATCTATCTGTCTTGTGCACCGTTTCCCCATCACCTAGAACTCTTCCTTGCACAGAGTAATTGTTTAATGCTGAAGCACAAAAAATCTTTCCTTCACTGACAGTTACTGAAAGTACCCTCTTCAGTTCATTGTTACTGCAAATCTAGTTACTTCTTTTCCATTTTATGCTTTAATAAATAAAATATGACTCTGACACTTTTATGAGAAGTATAGATTTTCTTTTTGTTCCCTGTATTACCAGTTTTACACGTACACTAGTCAATAAAAAATAAAATATGTACATTACCAGATATTGTCCTGATCATAAATCATTATTAAGCAGTAATTTAAAATATTTCTTTATTTATTTTTGGGACAGAGAGAGACAGAGCATGAACGGGGGAGGGGCAGAGAGAGAGGGAGACACAGAATCGGAAACAGGCTCCAGGCTCCGAGCCATCAGCCCAGAGCCTGATGCGGGGCTCGAACTCACGGACCGCGAGATCGTGACCTGGCTGAAGTCGGACGCTTTACCGACTGCACCACCCAGGCGCCCCTAAAATATTTCTTAATAATTGATGTTGCAAACATTGACCTTGAGTGCCTTTTTACTACCCAAAAGTAAATTTTCTACTGTATTTTTTTCTATTTTGTTGTTTTCCTAATCATTTTATTTTATTTTTAAAGCTTATATATTCAATTTTGAAACAGTGAGAGAGCAAGAGAGAGAGAGAGAACAGGGGAAGGGCAGAGAGAGAGGGTGAGAGGGAGAATCCTAAGCAGGTTCCACACTGCCAGCGCAGGGCCCAATGCAGGACTTGAACTAAGAAATTGTGAGATCATGACCTGAGCCAAAATCAAGAGTTGGATGTATAACCAACCAGGTGCCCATGTTTTACTAATTATTTTAAAGCTCATCACTTATCCTATCTCTCTCAACAGACCACACATTTCTCTATGTGACTTTTAAATAGATTTTTTTTATTTTTTAATTTTACAGCCTCAGTAAATCTTAAAATGGAAAGTGAATTTTGTATTAACTGCAGTAGTATAACAAGGCCACATTAACATATTGGGAAGTTATGACGAGATATAGATAGATATAGATGATATAGATATATATTTATATAGATACAGATGATATAGATATAGATAGATATGCATTTGCCATTCCTTGAACAGTGTGATATCCCCATACTCAAGGACCTATGATGTAACCTTAGATTAGATTTATTATTTACATGGGACCTATCACTATCTAATGATTAAGCACTCTATTACTTTGGAAAAAAAAGTTGTTCTTTATATATATATATATATATATATATGATGTTAGAATACAGTGTGAAGTTTGAAAAGAGATATATATTAAGATGACTTATTGTTCTTGGCTTTCCTGTCATGTACTTCATTTGACTTCTCACACTATAACCAATATCTCATCATGCACTATCAGTTAATAACAAGCTATGGTTAGTCAGAGGATGAATATGTTTTGTGCATGTTATTTCAATCCTAGAAGGCAGAACAATGCCCCAAGACCTCTATTATTTCTTTTATAAATGTCAAATTCACTGAATATCAGACATTTATCATTTGTCTGATGAATCCTTGACATCAAGGACAGCTCGCTGTTACTAATATGGAGAAAGAATCCAAACATACCTTAACTCGGAGGCTGCTTTCCTTTTGATAGATTAACTGATTTTTTTCTTTTATTACATATAGTATGTTGAGTGTATATTTGACCAACCCTTTAACTAAAGAAAAATATTTATTTATGTGTTTTTCTTTCTCTGTGCTTTAGTATTGGATATGAAATCAGAAAAATTATTGCATGTGATTAAATTCAAATATTAATATATTATTCTTGCACTGATAACAAGGTAACTGCCACACATGAGCTCAAACGAATAGTTTAGTTCCATGACAAATCATTAAAAAGGGAAGGCTAATCAATTTATACCTGCTTTCTAAAGCAAGTTGGTACAACCTTGACATATTGACTTTAAAACAACTTTATTTCAACTCTATACAGAGTACATATACATATTCTGAATAGCTTCCTCTAAGTAAAAATTCATATCCCATTTGGGAAATATTGTTGGATGACTTGAACTGGAATTGTGTTATAAATACCAATATAATTTCTATATTGTATTCCTAGGAATGAAGAAACAGTTTAAAATTCAGAGTCAGTCTGAAAATTTTATTTTCTATGTTCACTTGTTATTCTAAACTCTTCCTCATCTTTAAAAATATAAGCATTACAAGAAGTCAGATTCACTTACTTCACCTCTCTCAACTAACTATATCAAAGGGTAGTAGAAGGTAGCCAAAAAAAAGAATAACTGTTTGAGAATTTATAAACTGGAACAAAATTATATTCCACTGTTAGATTCCACAATGTAAGCTTAAAATGAGACCATTCACAATTATTACTAATAGTTAATGTTAATAATTAACCTTAACTCTTAAAAACCCAACAACATTAATGTTGGAAAGGATTTAAAAGAACTGAAACTGTCACACTTTGCATTAAGTATGCAGATTTCTATGATCACTTTGTAATACTATTTGCATTACCCATTAAAGGTAAACATATATCTACTTATGTCAAGGCAAAACCATTGCAAAAATTGTGAGTGTATTTCCACAGAAAACATGTGCATAAAAATATTCATAGCAGCTTTATTTATAATAGCACCAAACTGGATACTATTCAAACATCCATCAACTGTAGAAAACATAAATAAATTATAGAAATTAATACTAACACTACTAGCAATAAAATGGACTTCTATGAAACACATGTATACATTTTATAAACATAATGTTGAGCCAAGAAACCAAACACCAAAGAATAAATACTAGATATATATTCTGCTTCTACTGAGGATGGAAACTAAAAGAGGAAGGAGGAGGAGGAAGAGGAGGAGGAGAGTACAGCACTCAACCTAACAATGAGAAGAATCTTACTACAAAATTAGAACTTTAATTGAAACCATCAGAGATCTGGGTTTGCAAAGCAACCAAGTAACCAAAGTTCAAAAGAAAGATAGACATCTCCAAGAGATATGAAACATGTAGTCTGGTACATGTGTGGCAGAACACAGAATAATAGGCACCAACTACCCCACAAGTAAGTAAGAAAAAATTAGCTAAACATTTAAAAATATGCTAAAAGCCAAATGGGCTAGTATGACAGTGTGGAACTTGTGGGAACCTATTCAGAAATAAAACTTTCATGGTTGTTCTCAGTGGTTCTGTAAATAGCCCTACTCTTCTGAGACAGAGAAATGTAGATGATGTAAAGATAGGAAATATTGCTTTTATTTTCCCTGAGAGTATTTTACTCTTCATATACCATTAAAATTAAGCCAGTAGCCATTTTTCTAGTTTATCGTCCTCATACAAAAGGATAATAAAATATCTCATATATCTCAGAAAGACAAATGTTTACAACCTGGCCTGGGTCACTAGGTTAAGCCACAAGGTGCCAGAAAGACTGAAGTGCTTGCTCCCTAGGTATTTACCTTTCAAATAGTATGTAGTATAAAGCTCCGAGATATTTTTCCATTATGAAAGCTGGAGATATCTGGAGCTTATCTGGCTCATGAACAAAATGTATTCACATTCCATAGGTAAGAGTAAGAATCCAAGATTCCATTTCATCCTGAAGAAGCAAAAACTTTTTTTAAAAAAAATTCTCCCTTTTGTGGAGGAAAAAGGGACTTCTGTCTCATTGCATGTAAATAGAGACAGTCTGTCATTCTCCACCTTTCACATATGGAGTGTTTGGATAGTCATGAGGAGGGAAATTACCCATTTGACTTATTTCATCACACCAAGGGTAATAATTACATAAAGAAGGACTGGTTCACTTGTTTATTATAAGATAATAAGAAACGGGTGTCTGATCAGGACATCATGTGTTCACATTCAGGGAAATATTAATAAAGATGAAAATTTAAAACTCAATAGAACTCCAAACACAAGGATAGTTCACCCTCACCCATGGTTATTTTCCATGAAACTCCTTAAGGTGCTCAGAAAAAAGATTGGAGGCAGTGTAAGACACTAGAGAGAGCTTTCCTTTATGATGCTGGTGTACAGAAGATTAGAAGCTGCTGGTTGAAAGACATCTGAACTCATCCTTCACACAAAGCAAAAGCCATAAAGCATTGGGGAACTGACAGCAAGCCCTCTCACTCTCAAAGGAAAAGATTGATTCCAGCTGCCAGAGTGTAGAAGGAGATAGGGGAATAAAAAGAACTCTGCCCAAAGGATGGGGAGAGGGGTAAAGGGCATAGTCTCAGACACAGTATCTTAAACCAATACCATTAAAAATCTGTCACTATTGTGGGAGATGTGAGAAACTTTCTCCTGAACAATAAAAAGATAAAAGTCAGGGAAAAAAGGCAATATTTGGCTACCATAGTAAGTAGGGCAGAGACAATGAATAAGCCCGATCCCCAAAGGTCCAGACATTCAAATCCCCCTTAAGACTGTGGCTAGATTAGTAAAACAACCATATCTGTGACCCATGACAAATTTAGTAATCATTCAAATGATAAGGAATGCCTTTTTTTTTTCCAGAGGGGCAAGAGCATCCAGAGAGACTCATTTTATGGTAAAGACATATAGACGTAAATGAAAACTAACTATAAAACATGCATACTGATAAATATACCCCAACATCCCAGCCTCCATTCCAAACTCAAGGCAATGGCACCCAATATCGTTAGCAAAATGTCAAGCACAGGTACAGAATAACATAATTTCAGCTAAACTTCAGACCAGACTGATAAAACCACCACAGTGACTAAATGAAAGAAGTGTGCCATTTTCAGGCATATATAATTTACTTAAGTCTCTACTACAAGTGATATTGAAGATTTAATAAAAAATTAAATACACACAAAAAATCCGGGTTAAAAAAATGTTGCGAACCAAAATAATAAACATAATAAGAAACAGAAATGACCCAGGTGCAGAGATTATTAGAAAAGGTCTTTAAAATAATGGTGATTAATAGGTTAATATAAACAACATGAATAAATAGTTTCAGGAGAGATGGAAATGATGAATTATGCTAAAATGTCAAATGAAATACTAAAATTTAATAAAGTATCAGAAATAAATCATTCTTTTTATGAGATCATAAATAGACTTAAGACAGATAAAAAATAAATGGATTTGGAGATTTTAATACAATTTATCAAGACTAAAAAACGTAAGAAAACAAAGCAAACAAAAGTTTAAAACACATGCAAGAACTGTGGGAAAATAGCCAATGATCTAATATATATGCAATTGGAGATCCAGAGGAGGAGAGTAAAGGTGACAGAGAAAAAAAAATTGAATAGATAATGGCCAAGAATTTTTTTAAAAAATGATGAAAGACATCAAACTCTCAAAACTCGAGAGTACTACAAAAATGGTAAATGCAACAAGAACACAGCTCTAAACACATTATATTCAAACTGCTGAAAATCAAAAGTAGAGAAAATTTTGAAGGCCACCATAGAAAAAAGACACATTGCACATAGAAAAACAAAGATACAAATTACAGTAGAGTGGAGGGTGGCCAAGATGGCAGAGTAAGAGGACCCTAAGCTCACCTCTTCATATGGACACAACTAGATAATACTCACATCAGTGTAAATAACCCCAAAAAATGACTCAAGCCTGGCAGAACAAATTCCACAACTAAATATAGAGAAGAGGTCACGTTGAAGAGGGTAGGAAGGATGGAGACACAGTGGGGAGTAAAACTATGGTATTCTGCAGGGTGGAGAGGGAGGGAGCTGCAAGTGAAGATAAGGGCAAGAGACAGACTATCACACCAGGGAGTCCACATGCGGAAGATGAGTCCCTATAACATTTGGTTTTGAAAACTATAGGGACCGAATTTTGTGAGTGCTTACAACCAGCAAGACTTAAAGCCTGGAACTTAAAAAAAAACAGAGGGTTCAGCTCTGGGATAGCCCAGAGAGCAAGACGAAGCTAAGTCCCCATCCTTAAAATAACAGCATGATAAATAGCTCAAGGATGTATAGCAACAGTTTGGAAAATGCAGGTGAACATGGGAGGGAGATTTATTTATGCACCACAGAGCATGTCCCAGGGACACAGTTATTGAAGGGACCTCCCTAGGAACAAAGGAGCTGGCAGATGCTATCTCCCTCCCTGTCTGTCAGCATAAACACACAGCCACCTGCAGGATCCAGGGTGTTGCCCACATTCACTACCTAACTTGCTACACCAAGTGTGCCTCATTGCACTTTGGCAGATCTACCCTTTCCCAATAACATTTGCCTCAGTCCAGGTGCATCTATTCCTCTCCCCCAGAATACCAGCACAGATCTTTCCAACTCATGCATTTTTGTGGGTCCTTGGTCCTAGCAGCAGTGGTCATGGGTCCTGTAGAATCCTGAGGTACACCTTGTTAAAATTGCACACCCCATCCATGCAGCCCTGGTTCTAGCAGAGGCATGGACAGGTCATATTTTGTAAGCAGACTGTGCACACACCCTAGCTGAGGATAAAACACTGCCCACAATGGCAAAGAGAGCCTCTGCAGATGACTTATGGGAAGAGTGGCCAGGACTCTCAACAGCAATGCACACACAACACACATAGAAGACACCCCTGAAGGGTGAGGTTCAGGTGAACAGGAGATACTACACTGCAGGGCAGTACAGGAACTTCTTTATGAGCCCATTACTTTCAAGAACAGATGTAGCTGAATTCTTTCTTTCTTTCTTTCTTTCTTCCTTTCTTTCTTTTCCTTCCTTCCTTCCTTCCTTCCTTCCTTCCTTCCTTCCTTTTGATAATTTGAGAGAGAGAGAGAGAGACTGGAAAGGGGGGGAGAGAGAGAGAGAGAGAGAGAGAGAGAGAGAATATTAAGCAGGCTCCACACTCAGCACAGAGCCCAATGCAGGGCTTGATCCCACAACCTTGGGATCATGGCCTTAGCTAAAATCAAGAGTTGGACGCTCAGAGTGCCTGGGTGGCTCAGTCAGTTAAGTGTCCGACTTCAGCTCAGGTCATGATCTCGTAGTTTGTAAGTTCAAGCCCCGTGTCGGGCTCTGTGCTGACAGCTCAGAGCCTGGAGCCTGCCACAGATTCTCTGTCTCCCTCTCTCTTTGCCCCTCCCCCTTTGCCCCTCCCCCACTCTCTCTCTCTCTCTCTCTCAAATATAAAGATTAAAAAAATTAACAACAACAACAACAAAAACAGTTGGATGCTCAACCAACTGAGCCACCCAGATTCCCCATAGCTGACTTTCCTAATGTACAGAAACAGACAAAATGAGGAGACAGAGGAATCTGCTTAAATGAAAGAACAGAACAAAACCACAGAAAGACACCTAAGTGAAATGGATATAAGTAATATGCATGATAGAGAATTTAAGTAATCATCAGAAAGATACTCAATGGACATAAGAAGAGTGGAGGACCTCAGTAAGACCCTTAACAAAGAGATAGAAAACATAAAAAAGAAACAATCAGAAAAGAACACAATGAGTAAAATTAAAAATATATGAAATAGCATAAATAGCTGGCTAGAGGAAACAGAGGAATGAATTAGCAACGTTCAGGACAGAGTAATGGAAAGTAATCAAGTTGAGAAGTTGAAAGAAAAAAATATGCAAAATGAGAATAGACTCAGAAAACTCGATGATTCCATCAAGCATGACAACATTTGCATTATAGGGATTCCAGAAGAAGAGAGAAAAGGGGGCAGAAATTTTACTTGAAGAAGTAATAAGTAAAAACTTCATGAATTTGGGGAAGGAAACAGATATCCAGATTCAGCAAGCACAGAGATTCCCCAACAAAATCAACCCAAGGAAGTCCACATCTACATATAGTAATTAAAAAGTAGTGACAAAGAGAGAATTTTAAAAGCATCAAAAGAAGACAGCTACACACAAGGGAAAGCCCATAAGGCTATCTGTGAATTTTTCAGCAGAAACTTGGCAGGCCAGAAGTGAGTGGCATAATACATTCAAAGTGCTGAAAGAAAAAAAATCTGCAACCAAGAATATTCTATCCAGAAAGGCTATCATTTAGAATAGGAGGAGAGAAAACGAGTTTCTCAGAAAAACAAAAGCTAAAGGAATTCATGACCACTAAACCAGAACTATAAGAAATGTTAAAAAGGACTCTTTGAATGGAAAGGAAAGAACGTAAGCAAAAGTAAGGAAAGTAGGAAGCACAAAAGCAGTACAATTAAGTGCATAGATAAAAATCAGTCAAAGGATTCACAAATAAAAGGATGTAAAGTATGATACCATATCAAAAACCTGGAAAAGAGGAGTAGTGAAGAATGGGCTCAATTGCAATAAAAGGAGACAGAGTATAAGAGCAAAATTTAAAAAAAAGATAAAATAGAGATAACTAGCATGATGACAAATATAAATATAGCCATATCAATAATTAGATTAAACATAAATGTCTGAAAATCCCCAGGTATAAATGGTCTAAAATACAGAAATTGTCTGATTCAATTCAAAATCAGGATCTAACTCTATGCTATCTGCATGAAGCATTCTGGATATCAAGATATAGGCACATTTTAAAAGTAAATATATGCATAAGATGCACTATGCAAACACTAATCAAAATAAAGCTGACATGGATATATTGTCTAATAAAGTACACTTCAGAATAAGAAATATTGCCAGGGATAGGCACCAACATTATTAATGATAAAGTGGTGAGTTCATTGAGAAGACATGACAATTTTCAATGTGTATGCACCTAACAGCAGAGCTTTAAAATACATGAAACACAAAATGATGGAACTGAAAGAAGTATAGTTGAAAAGTCAATATTCTGCTCTCATTAACCAACAGAATAAATAGATAATGTTGGGTATAGATAGTCCTCGACTTATGGTGGTCTGACTCAACAATGTTTTAATTTTACAATGGTGTGAAATAAACACATATTTAGTAGACATCATATTTTGAATTTTGAATTTTGATATTTTCCAAGGCTGATGATATGCAGATCATACTCTCACGATGCTGGGCAGTATCAGTGAGTAGCAACTCCCACTGATTATGAGCGTAAACAACTGATAAAACCATTTTTGATCCATATGAAAATTCTGTTTTTTCACTCTCAGTATTATATTTAATAAAGTACATGAAATATTCAATACTTTATTGTGACACACCTCAATAAGACGACAAATAATGCAATAAAAATGAACAAAGATTTGAATAATACTTTATTAAAAAAACATATAGAGACAGCAAGTAAGGGTGTAAAAATGTCCTCAACATCATTAGTCATTCAGGAAAATATAATTAAAATCACAGTGATATACCATTACATGCTGGTAAAGATGCAGAGCAAGTGTGACCCTCAAGAATTATTGGTGAAAAAATGCAAAAGTTATTATTATTTGGAAATCAATCTTATAATTTCTAATATAGCTAAACATATTTATTGTATTAACTAGCAATCTTTCTTGTATGCCTTTTTTTTTTACCCAGGAGAAATAAAAATACATATTTCTGTAGTTAAATATCTAATCCCTGAAGAAATTCTTAGTTTTGAAGAAATCCTGTGTTTTGTAATTTTTTACTATATGTTGTGTTAATATTAACTACCCATTTTTTTTCAACATTTATTTATTTTTGAGAGACAGAGACAGAAGATGAGCAGGGAGTGACAGAGAGAGAGAGGGAGACAGAATCCAAAGCAGGCTCCAGGCTCTGAGCTGTCAGCACAGAGCCCCACACAGGGCTCAAATTCACGAACCGTGAGATCATGACTTGACCCCAAGTCAGACATTTAACTGACTGAGCCACCCAGGCACCCCTTAACTACGCATGGTCTTAAAATCATGATAGGTTTCTTTTCTTGTGTGGATTAGACAATTATGTAACTTCTGAGTTGGACAATAATTTTTTCAAAAAGGGCAAAATATTTATTTACATGTAGATATGTTTATGGAGGAAATGACAGTAAAAATTAAACTTTCATTTATAAGCCTGAACTTCACCAAAACTTCCCTATAACTCAACATGCCATTAATAGTTTGTTCTTTCTCGTTAAGGAGTAAATAGAGTTAGCAAATTTTTATTGGTTATATTTTGTTTAAGAAAGCAAAACTAAAATTTCTAAGCATATCTTTGGTAAGACTATGTATATATATACATATATATGTATATATGTATATAAATATATATACATATACACAGACAAATAAATAAATATATATATATACATATACACATATATATCTATCATGATTACCAATTTACTGTGGAAAATATGGTTTTTCATTGAGTGTGCTTGTTTACTATGTAATATTGCTATGAAAATATAGAAACTTGATTAAAACTGCCAAAAACGTGGTAACATAACTAAAACTGTGTATTACAAATGACTCATTTTCTCTGCTCTGTGACATACACACACACACACACACACACACACACACCACATACCAAACAACCAACAGTCCACTTTAGAGGCAATAGCCATATTCTTGCCTAAAGAGTGGACTGTAACTTGTTAATAAAGTAGATTTGAGGAAAAAGCTTGCACTCAAATTAATGATGTTAATTCAATAATATCTAAATTTATTTATTCATCCATGTAAAAAATATTTATTGAATGCTTACTGTGTTCCAAATATTGTTCTATGTTTTGGGAAGTAAATAAGTAAAGTAATTTCAGATAGTGCTAATTTCTATGATAGAAATAGAGAAAGATAAGAGTATAGAAAATGACAGAACAACTCACTGAGAGGAGTTTTTTAAACAAAGAGATGAGTGATGAGAAGAAGCAGGGTTTATCTCATCAATATTTTTAGTGGAAATTGGTTGACTATATTCAACTAAATACCACAAATTTAGGGGCACCTGGGTGGCTCAGTCAGTTAAGCTTCCGACTTCAGCTCAGGTCATGATCTCATGGTTCGTGAGTTTGAGCCCTGCATCGAGCTCTGTGCCGACAGCTCAGAGCCTGGAGTCTGCCTCAGATTCTGTTGTCTCCCTCTCTCTCTCTGCCCCTCCCACACTTGCACTCTGTCTCTCTCTCTCTCAAAAATAAACATTCTAAAAACTAAAAAATGTATATCGCAAATTTAACATGTCCAAAGACAAAGTCTTTACCCTGCAAAACTTTCATTGTCAATTACCTCCAACTGCTCTCAATTCATGGCATCATTATGATGCGATTTCACATTATTATGCCATTAATCTGACAACTATTAGGTAAAAATAGCATCATGGGTACAAAATAGGGTAAGATAAGCAGTAGTGTCTGTGGGTAATTTAAATATGAAATCAAAGGCCAAGTGTAGTGATAATTGTTTAAGAAAACCATATATTAATTGTCTCTAATATTACTTTGCTTATGGTTAATTCATACTCTCTGAAGGGAAACTAATGAAGTAAGAGACATGTTAGTGTAATGCCCCCAATTTCGAATCCGAGAGACCACCAAGGAGCCAATACGGATGCAAACGGACGAGGGTTTATTTGCAGGCTCCAGCTTGGACCCAAGTATACCTGACACAGCGGAGCAGGGACTTGGACCCCTAGGTTAAGAGGCATAACAGTTTTATAGGGGCCAGTGGCCAATGAGATTGTAACACACACAGAAAGTTGCATAGTCATGTCAGTCCACACGCAGGTGGCCAATTGAATTACAATTTACCCTATAGTAACTGTTTGAACTAGCCTATCACTCTGATCAGAATTGGTGCGCAAGTTTGGAGAGCAAAAGGCGGGGTTTACATTCTTTGGCGGTTAGGGGTTCCACATTCCTAAATGAGCCGGTTTCCAGTAAGGGTGTGCTCAGCGGCTTGACTAGGGTGGGGGAGTGTCTTAAGCAATAAGCAGGTCATGTGGGGGTTATACATGAGATGGTGGGTGTAGCACAAAATGGAGTTAGTCTTGCTCTGCTTGTCCAGGGGTAGGGGATTTTTGTTAAATTCCTTGGGTCCCATAGTTAGGAGTAACTCTAGATTTGTAATTGCAATTAAAATCTTTAGGTTTGTAATTATCTTTTAAGCCTTTAGAATTTATATGACCATTGCTCTCCAAAAATGCCTTATACTCAAAATTTAGGTGTGTAAATTTAAATGACATTCTGAAATGAACTTTTTTAAAAAGACTGAATCTAAGATTCAATTAAAGTTAAAATGTTTATTTAAATGTATAACAAATTTGCAATACCTATTCACCTGATCTAATGAAATAGCTATTACTTTGATAAAAATGTGTTAATAGAAAATTGTATCACTTGCTTTAATGTTTACTTAGAACTAAAACATCTAGTTTACTTAGAACTAACCTCTCCAAAAGCATGTCCATTTTAGGATTACAATTATTTTAATCTTTATCTTTTCAGAAATCTGATTGCGCATGTGTGCAATATGTTAGGTTAGACTTAACTTTAATTTACCAACGTGTCTATCGGCGAAATGCAAGAATATTTATCTCTTTGCCCCATACTTTAGAATTTTAATAAATGATTGCACCACGATTTGAGGGCTTAACTTGTTAAGTACATGCATGCACACACACACACATAAATGGATTCTGAATCACATGTAGAAATGTTTCTATAAATATGCTTGAGGACATTTTGGTTTTCTACAATCTGTTATAATCAAAACACATTGAATGTTAACATAATTGTTGTGGCATATGTTTTTGGGCTACCTTAATCAAGAATTCCAAAATTGGCCCAAGTCATAAGTAACAGTCAAGCTCCATGAGATCAGAATTAAACTCAGGATACCAAAGCCAATCACCTGAAAATGGTCTTTAAGAGTCAAGCCCAACTGATATTTCATGGATTTTTTTTTATTGCTGCAAATGTTTAATAATGCACTACTTTCTAGATAGCATGGCTCTGTGTCCTGTTAAGGCTATCAAGGGATACAATTACCTTAAAAAAATAGTCTTGCTTGATAGCATGTTTTTACACATAAGCAACATCACTGGATTCAATCAGACTAAATCAACATACTCCACATAGAGAAATATCCATAATATGAAATCAATGGTCAATGTTATATTCTCTATTGGGGGAGAGGAGGCTTGTTGAATCCATGACTGAACACTCTTCCCATGCACTTGAGCCAAGGGTAGATTCTTGAGAGGGTCTAACTTTTAGGCAGTGATTTTCATAACATATTTTCTCACAGTTCTATGAAAAACAACTCAGATTACATGGAGACTGAAAAAAAGAGGGAGAGATAATGGAGGAAATTAAAACAACCCATTTCTAACTATTTTGCATGGTCCTTAAATTACTCATAAATAATAAATTACAAGCTTAGAAAATTGCTTCAATCCTTTCTAGAGTATAAATATCCAAGAGAAACATTACAAATGTTAGGTTGGAAAATAAGCATAAGCCAGTTTTCCACTTAACATTGGATTTTATTGATCCAAAGATTCAAGAAGATAGG
Source organism: Lynx canadensis (assembly GCF_007474595.2). Classification (NCBI taxonomy): domain Eukaryota; kingdom Metazoa; phylum Chordata; class Mammalia; order Carnivora; family Felidae; genus Lynx; species Lynx canadensis. Next base: position 60,913,061 of record NC_044306.2, read on the forward strand.
TTGAATAAAGGCAAAGGAGAAGATAACTAAGAAATGAGGCAATCTTACAAAATCTGGAAATTAGTTATTTTGAAATGGGAAAAATACAAGTATTAACGATGGGCATTCTGGAATGTTTCAGGCACTTTAAATGGTTTTAATAATAAGGGCAGAAAAGAACTCTTCTACCCTTAGATGAAAAAAAAAGTCTTGCTAATATTAGGTTTAATTATAATTTTCATGGTGGTTTCACAAAACCTGATCTTAGGACATGGCACTTATGCCATGATAGGAGAAGTTCTGAAAACAATTCTTAAATTAAAATGGTACCAATTCATCCTGGGAAAATTCTACAATATTAGGAAGTAAAATAAGAACAAAGGAAACTAATTTGCTATTCGCACACATATATATATAGCTTAATTATTAGGTAATATAAGGTCCATGTGTACTAGAAAAGGAAGCAAGAATACAAACTATAGGAGATTTGGGAAAACCTTGGAATTTGTCTTGGTGTTAAATGGGTTTGTTTTCCATATTCTTTCTTATTTGTTTTTTGTTTATTTGTTTTTGTTTTTGTTTTTCTTTTAATTATCAATATTAGATATCCACACCTTTAGCAAGGAATGAAATTCCAATAGAGACATCTAAGAGGAGACATACTGGAGTATTCCTACACTAAGGCATTGATTAAGTGGGCTCAGAAGAAAGAAATATTCAGAGTCCAGGAAAATATATTTCTAGGTGGTAATATATTACATACAGTTTTTATACCTAATATGTGAACTGTATATAGTTCAATGTGGTATTTATTATATTAATATGCTTTCAAAGTCACCATAAATTGAAGTAGTCCAATTTATGTTCACTAAATGATGTCGCACAAGCAGTATCTACTTTTAATTACATGCTAGCCATTTATATGTCAAACTTATCTTCTATGTTCAATGGAGATAAATGGCCACTCAAGATTTTAGACTAAGTTAATAGTTATTATTTGACTGGGAATGTCAGAGTCAGATAAGTTCTTTACATCTGATTACTGCTTCCTCTATTATTGACAAGAGAGATTAAGCTGATTCATACATTAAATCTTATTTCTACTTCTTATTCTTCCATTTTGCTCATGAACACCTTGTCAGAGATTGAGACAGAGACCAAATTCTCTTTTGTCACTTTATCTCAAGCTTAGCTTTTCATGGTCAAATTGAAGTAGTGTATCTGGTAGTTAAGAGCTCTGTCACAAGAGGGCTAATAGGTCATCAATAAGAAAGACAAGTAACCTGGATTCAAAATCTGTATTCAAAGAGGATTAGAATGGATTATGCTAAGTGAAATTAAGTCGATCAGAGAAAGACAAATACAGTATGATTTCACTCAAGTGTAGAATTTAAGAAACAAAATAGATGAACATATGGAAAGGCAGAAAAAAAGAGAAGGAAAGAAACCACAAAAGACTCTTACTAGTAGAGAAAAAAACTGAGGGTTGAAGGAGGGAGGTTTGTGGGAGATGGGTTAGATGGGTGATGGGTATTAAGGAGGGCACTTTGTAATGAGCACTAGGTGTTGTATGTAAATAATGAGTTACTGACTTTCTACTCCTGAAGCCAATATTGCATTGCATGTTAACTAACTAAATTTTAAATTAAAAAAAAAAGAGTACCTGTGTGTGTTTGGAAATAGGAACTAGCCCAATCAGATATTAAAACATACTATAACACCCTATAATTAAAACAGTGTGGTATTGACTGAAAAAAAAATAAAAAACACCAAAATGATGGTAATATACTATATAATGTGAATTACATCTGAAATTGGAAGCAAAAATTACTTTCAAATAGATAATACATTAAAATATATAAAATTTATCCAATATCTGAGAATGTATTCCAAATGAATAATAGATCTATATATTAAACATGGAAACATCCAAGTATGTATTAAGCAGTGGTTTCAATTTTATTGAGGTTTTGACTATTTTTTTTTTCAGAATCTCTTCACCATGAATTGGTTAGAATTGACCAAAAGAAAATGTAAGGCAATATCCAGAAAGATAGGTGGTCTCACTTTGTGACTAAATATGATCGACTTATTTCATTATTAGCCTCCAAACTCTGACTTGTCTATACATGTAGTATTTCAAGAGGACTCAGTGGTGACTTTAACATAAAATGGCTGGCATTGATTTTGTGATGAGAAAGTTGAACAAGGCAGAGAAAGTGGCAAAGAAACTGTTAATAAAGTTTAAAAAAAGGTAAGCTAACCGTTCAAAGACACTGAAAAGGCAATAAATTGTTGTAGTAAGTAGGAAGAATGGTGACTGTGTTTGTAGTTGCAAAACAATTGGAAAAACTGTTATCAACAGTAAACTGGGAAGACAGAAGATTGTCTAATAAAATCTGTCATCCTGGAAAGATGATTTATAGGGAAAATATCTGAAAGTGTCAATTCATTTGTTTTAATGTCTATGATAAGATACAGAAAGAAAAATAGAACTGAAGAATGAAATATTTAGTTTGCAAGCAGAATTTAGAGATACTAGAGCAGTACCAAATATGATAAGTGAATCTGCTTCTTATCTTCAGACTCTAGTCAGTAAAAATCTCCCCAAATAAAATATTAAACAAGGTCTAAGGGTAAGATCAAATCCATGGATATGGTAAGACTTTTTTAAAGAGCTGTACTGAATTTGAGCTAGTGTCTAACAGCCCCTTAAATCTGACAACAGGACTTAGTATTTCCCATGTTGTTCCACCGAAGATTGATATAATTTTGTAAACAAAGTTTTGTCTTCTAAAGAATACAGAGATGGCTTTGAGCACATGAAATCCACTTGAATCAGATCCACAGAAAAGTGATAGTTTTTAAAGGAGTTGTACTAATGATTATTTACTTGGTCTACAATCGATCGAAATTCTTTAAAAAGAAAAAAAATAGTTTGGGCCCACAATTTTCTATAATCAGGAAACAGGTGGAAATGTTATTCAGCTTTTGTTTTGGTTACCCAGGTGGATGTAATAAATTATTCAAACTGATGCACTCATGGTTTTGATAGTCCAGAATTAGGATGGAATTTATCTAGGTGCTTTTCTCTTCCCTATCAGGTTGACTGGAATAAATCACTTGACAGCATTCACCTTGTAGTCGCACTGGTCTGGAAGGACCAAGAAAGCTTTACCAAAGTATCTGGCACCTTGTTGCTCCGACACATGGCATCTATCTCTATATAGTTAGGTTAGGCTTCTTCACATGCATATTGGGACTTGTCAACTTGATGATCTTGCAAAGTCTTTGACTCCCATCATACAAAACAGCCCAAGCTAACCTTCTGATGGTGAGAAACATGGGACTCAGGGAAATTCACTTCTAATCCATTCAAAGCTTATTTTTTTCTATTGGTTATTTTTTTGCCAACATCCTCAAAATCAAAAAGTTCTAACTACCTCCTTAGTATCTTAAAATTCTAAAGTATTTGTTTTGGCTTATCCTTAAGAAGAAAGGTAAAAGCCATATCTCATGTTGTTTATATTCATTTTTTTTACAGAGTTTGGTTACCAAGGTGACTATTCCCATAAGAAATCTTAATATGAAATATATGGAATAATATTGCTTTCGTCTAAAAATTACTTCTATGAGAGAGTGAGAATATTTTCTTTAGAAAGGAAAAAGTTTTCATGTTTATAACTATTCCTTATTAAAGTGTACTTTAAATAAAATAAGAAATCTCAAAGCATAATAACCCGTTAAATTTCTTCAAACTTCATTTTCAAATATTTTAAGTTATTAACTTTATAGCATCATATTCTAGAGATGTCTCACTTACAGTATTGCATAACTTATGCTCCAGTAGAAAATAATTAATTGTGAAGACGCTATTGTGAGGCTAATTCAGAACACTTATAGATTCCTATATAAATCTATTTTTGAAAAGATTTTACTTAAAGATAGGCTTTTTAATATATTTTCTGAAACATAATATCCAACTACTGTGACTTCTTGACAAGTTACTCAAATTTTAATTATATAAAACAATCATCATTATGCTTTTTAATTCTATGGGCCAGAAATTTTGACAATGAACAGTGGAGATGCCTTGCTTCTTCTCACAGTATTGGAGGTGTAAGCTAGAAAGCAAGATGTTGAGGACTGTAATCATCATAAAGCTGGTAGTTGACAGCAGCTATTGGCTGAAAACTTACCTAAGACTGTTGGCCAGACCATCAGAAAGATATGTAGACAAACAAATAATCTGATAGGTGAGAAATGGTATCTCAGTGAAGTTTTAATCCTTATTTCTTTCATTATATGCAAGGTTGATAATTATTTTTATGTTTAAGGATAATTTTTTACTTATTACTTATAACTCACTTTTTTTCTTTTAGAACCTATTAATATCTTGCTTGTCTTACTTTTAGAATCTCTTTATATACTGGAGTTATATATTAACTCTTTATTAGTGATATCATTTGAAAGTGTGTTTTCTTATTTTACCATCTGTCCATCCATGAGAAATACTTTTATTTTTATGTTATCAATTACCATTTACTTCCCTTACATTATCTGAAATTTTAATCATAGACAATTTTTTTCTTCACTTACAAGAAAGCAACAACTCATATTTTCTTCCTGTTATATGTATTACAAACCTTTTGCTATGTAACAAAGCACTCAACATTGAGTGGTTTAACATGGGTTGGTAATTTTTTTTTTCTTGAAAGTTTTGTAAGCTATATGGTCCCTATTTTGACTGCTCATCTCTGTCATATTTTGCTGACTCCTGCTCTCTTCCAACACCTTGATTTTGCAGATAGGGAATGTGGCATTATGCACATGCTTATTACAGCTATTTGCTTCTTAGATGAAAGGAGACAGGAGGCTGAGCCATGAGCAATGGAAAACACTGGAAGAGAGGATCATGCTCAGAGAACAGAATAGTAGTACAATAAACTAAACTCATCCTTGATGATACAGAGGTCAATTAACTGTGAAGTCACTTCTAGGAATAAAATCTGAGTCCCTCTCTAAATAAGAAAATACTATTCTTCAATAATGCATAAAGTAGAATAACAAAATTTTAATAGTTTAATATTATAGAATTTAAACTGCTTATTTTAAATGAACTTATATTAAGTAATATGTTAGAAAAATAAAGGAAACTTATTGTTCTTACTGAGCCTGAATAGAATAGGTTTACTGATTTTAAATTGGTGATATTAAAATTGAAAGTATTATGAATCTAATGTTTAAAACATTTTGCATAAAGCAAGGTTACACTAAATATGTAAAACTGACAATGAAAGGCAAAAAAGCCATGTATTATTTTTGAAGTAAAACATAAATAAATTTAAACATAAAATTTGATAAGATATTTAAGAAACAAGAAGTGTGTTAGCAATATATTAGAATGAATAATTTTATAAGTATTCCATAAACGTTGAAAGGCACTTTTCTGGCACATGTTCTGAAAAATAATCATAATATTTTTGGGAAAAAGAGCTGTACTATAAATCACATGAATAGGACACGATTCCAGATTATTAACTTTCACAGAGGATATTACTCTAAAAATTCTCATAGAAGACTATTTATTCTGAAATCTTTATTTGTTTCTAAAAGCCTAGGTAGTCATTTCTGAATGCAACCAATGCATTCAGAAACTATCATGTTTTAAAATATATATATATAAACAATTTCTATGATATAGGGATCACTGCCTACATCTATCCTTTAGTGATAGTGTGTGTTTTTGTTTGTGTGTTTATGTATGTGGAGAAAGAGGGAGAAAGAGAAAGAGAAGTTATGCAATTCTCCTTGGTAAACTGACATTTTTTTTACTGTGATTTTAAATCTAGTAGTTCTGTAAATTTCTATAATGGTACCTTTATTTTCTCAACTGGAAATAATGTCCAGCTGCTCTCACAAGCTGAGAATTGGCCCAGTTAAATTCTGTAGTCAGTAATAACACTTAGCACTGTGATTATTATACCTTATGATCCATACACAGTCATTAAATCTCAGTTTATATGATAATCTTGGTGTTAATGGGAAATACTTCAGTCAATTTAATTTTTCTCTGCCATATTGAGAAAGATACTAATACCAAGGTTTATTCTGATTATTCGCAGTGACTAAAATTATAACTAATTTTGATAGAATAGATAGCTCCCCAACTGTGGCTCATTTTACCAAGGGGAAGAGGGCCTTTGGTTGAATTTATTATCTCATGGAAAAAGTAAGACCTAATATCTAACTTGAGACATGATTGTCACTTATTCGCCAATGTCATGATCCTTCTGTGGGGCATATCAAGGACCCATAATGCCAAACATAGTTTACATGGATGATGAGTACATTTGCTTAAACAAAGGGACCCACTGTTTGTCATGTGGACTTTTGTTTGAGGAAACTATGAAATAATACAAATTATTTTTTGAAAAACTCATCAAAAATATCTACATTATAAAACAACTTTGTTGCAATTCCACTTATACTACAATTGCTAAAACATTATTTTTAGTATTACCTTTAGTGTCTACCCAGTGTGGGAGCTGGCTGGCACTAGCTCAAGAGTCATTCGCATTCACACCTTTCCAACTCTGTGTTTGCTAATCCTCCATATTGGCAGCTTAAAACTGGCATTTGTAGGGGTATATATACCTCAGAAATAAATTGTAAAATGCTGCAAATCAAGGTTCCTATGGAGATCCCATTGTTAATAGTCATCACCATAGCATACTGGGTCAACTTGCTTGTTTCTTTTTAGTTCAGTCTATTTTCTTAACCTATTTTGTTTTTGTTTTTGTTTTTTCCTATGTCTTTGTCCTTTCCTGGTTTTCCAAGTTTGTTTTGTTGTGTTTTGTTTTGTGTTTTCACCGGGTGTATTCTGTGCCAAGTCATTTACTTAGGGTTATATACTAGTGACAGATTTCCTTACTTTTCATTTATCTGAGAATGTCTTGGTTTCCTATTCATTCTTAAAGGTTATCTTTATCTAGTAAAGATAGAATTCTGGAATTATAATTATTTTATTACAGCACTTGAGAAATGTTATGTCGTCTTTTTCTGGTTGACATGGTTTCTGGTGAAATATCTGCTGCCATTTGAATTTTATTTTCCCCTCTCAGAAAAGTACTATTTCTTCCTCACTGCTTTCAAGAATTTTGTGTGTGTCATTTGTTTCAGTTTAATTGTGATAAATCTTGAGGTGGATTTCATTGGAATTATCCTGTGTGAGTTAAATAAGCTCTCAAATCAAGTTAATAAGCTCTCAAATATAGGTTTATGTCTGTTGGTGAATTTTGGAAATTTTTAGCCTTATTCTTTTCTTCTCCTTCTGTGACACCCATGATACAAATATTAGATCTTTTGAGATAGTCTCCTGGGCCACTAAGGCCTGTTTATTCTTTTTTTTTTAAATCTATTTTCTTTGTTATTTGGGTTGGTTCATTTATTTTTTTAAATTTTTTTTAAATTTTTAAAAATTTATTTCTGAGAGAGAGAGAGAGAGAGGGAACAGAATGTGAGTGGAGGAGGAGCAGAGAGGGAGACACAGAACCAGGAGCAGGCTCCAGGCTCTGAGCTGTCAGCACAGAGCCCCCTGTGGGGCTCAAACTCACGAACTGAGATCATGACTGGAGCCAAAGTCAAATGCTCAACCGACTGAGCCACTCAGGTACCCCTCAGAGGTGATGAATGTCATAGATACTCATGTGTCCATGTTCATGGCTAATATGTTAATTCACGAACAGAACATTGCAGAGTATTGGGGATAAGTTTAAATTATGTCTTAACTCACACATGTGATCATAGTGTATTGATTTTTGTTTCTTTTTTTTTATATGTGTGAAGACGTAGATAACTATATATCTTTCATTCATAATAAGAATATTGAAATATTGGTAATTCTATGACATATTATCATCTGTATAATCACACCTTCTCCTCATTTTCTTAGTTCTTATCATTTCAGTGGCAGCCCAGTTGGCTGGATCAATGGATGAAGGGAATCACTTGATTGCATCTGAGTTTATATTTCTGGGACTCACTCATTCATGGGAGATCCAGCTTCTCCTCCTGGTGTTCTCCTCTGTGCTCTATATGGCAAGCATGACCGGAAACATCCTCATTGTGTTTTATGCGACCATTGATCCTCAATTACATTCATCTAAGTACTTCTTACTGGCTCGTCTCTTTTTCATTGACTTACGAGCCTGCTCTGCCAAGATGCTTCACCCAAGATGACTTATGACCTTTTCAGAAAGCGCAAAGCCATCTCCTTTGGAGGCTGCATTGTCCAAATCTTCATCCACGTCATTGGTGGTGTAGAGATGGTGCTTCTCGTCACTATGGCCTTTGACAGATATGTTGCCATTTGTAAGCCTCTCCACTACTTGACCATCATGAGCCCATGAATGTGCATTTTGTTTCTGGCTGCTGCCTGGGCTCTTGGTGTCAATCACTCACTGTTCCAACTAGCATTTATTGTTATTTTACCCTTCTGTGGTCCAAATGTATTGGACAGCTTTTACTGTGACCTTCCTTGGCTCCTCAGACTGGTCTGTACAGATACCCACAGATTGCAGTTCATGGTCACTGTTAACAGTGGGTTTATCTGTGTTGGTTACTTCTTTATACTCTTCATCTCCTACATCTTCATCCTTTTTACTCTTTGGAAACATTCCTTAGGTGGTTCATCCAAAGCCGTTTCCACCCTGTCAGCTCACACCACTGTGGTCCTTTTGTTCTTCGGTCCAACCATGTTTGTCTCTACATAAAAATATGGAATGCTTCATGAGTTGGTGTGTCATCCTTGTGCAGGGGTCATGCTAATCTTGTTTGTATCATTCAAATTTTAGTATATGTACTGCCAAAACAAGCGCTGAGTTGGTTAATTTCTATTGTTCTTCTTAAAGTTTACAGATTTTTTTCCCTGCCTTCTTCATTTTGCTATTGAACCTATCCGTTGAGATTTTTATTTGATTACAGTATTTTTTAGTTCTAAAATTGCTTCTTCTATCTTCAATTTCTTTCCTGAGACTTTCTGTTTTATATTTATTTCAAAATGATTATAATTGCACATTGAAGCATTTGATATGGTAGCTGGTTTAAAATCCTTTTCTGATAATTCTGACTTCTGAGTTATTTCAAAATTGGGATCTATTGATCATTCTTTCTCATTCAAATAGAGACTTTCCTGGTTTATAGTTTGATGAGTGATTCTCTCGTTTTCTGGATATTTTGGGCATTATGGTTGAAAACTTGGGTCTTATTAAAATCTGTTTTAGCAATTCTCCTAGGATAGTGTTCCAGAGAGGGAAAAGAAGCACTGTTTTTTATTGACAGGTGGAGGTGAGAGTCCAGATGCTTCTTTCAATCTTCTTTGATACCACAGGAGGAGAGAGGATACCTCATTACTGCTGGAATTTCAGGCTTTGAACTAGATATCCACTGACATCATCTTGACTGAGAGGAAGAGGAATGCATCATTGCTGTTCTCCATGTGGCCTCCACTGTGATGATAGGGAGCAGGTAAGAGTCCTGAATCTCCTCAGAGCCTCCTCTGACACCCCAATGGGGAGAAGGGATGCTTTGTTGCTATTCAATAGTGGTAAAGACTAGGTTCTCCACATATTCTCCACTGGCACCAGAAGAGAGGAGCATATTACTTCCAAATAGGGGTAAACGTCCTGAATTCCCATTGCATTTAGCCTTCTCTGACACCACTCTACCAGAGCGTAGGTGGTTAGGAGTTTCTTATAATAGCCTGGTGAGGATGGAAGTCTAGTCTCCTCACTCAGTCTTTGCTGATGGGGGTAGGAGTAGCACTACAGTACTTTTCTTTGGTATTTGTCTGAAGTAGGATGGTCGCTGCCTGAAAATTTTATAACTTGCTTGGCCATCACTTTCCTGGTCATTGAGCTAGAAAAAGTAGGTTTTTCATGGGTATTTTGGCTTATGACCATTGACATTTCCATGTTACTGACTTCATCATCAAGTCTGAGATACATAAGGCAAAAAAGGAAACTCAGGAAAGTCACTGCTGTGTCATTCCTTGGTTATCACAGTTTCTAACAGCCTGCCTCCTTCTCTCCACATTTTAGAATCTTCTTATATTTATTATATATATATATATATATATATATATATATATATATATATAGTTTCTAGGATTTTTAGCTCTACTAACTAGAGAAATAAGGAAAAGTATGTCTAGTTCATGTTGTCTAGAACCACTTTCATCTGACTTGCCAAATCCAGCGAATCTGCAGGCAAGTGTGTGTGCTTGTGTATATGCATGTGTATGTGAAAATGTTATTCAGATTTAAGTCTGATGTATTGACACAGAGAATAAAGTGGGAAACTGTCTGTGATGCAATATCAAATATGGAATTTTCAAAATGGCTTGAGGTATGATAGCATTACTTGAAAAAATGCATTATATGCTAATTCATTTTTTAAGAATCACAATGTTCAGAGGCACTTGGGTGGCTCAGTAGGTTAAGCATCCGACTCTTGATTTCAGCTCAGGTCATGCTCTCATGGTTCATGAGTTCAAGCCCCACATTGGGACAGTGCAGAACCTGCTTGGGATTCTCTCTCTCTCTCTCTCTCTCTCTCTTTCTCTCTCTCCCTCTGCCTGTCTCCCACTTGCCCTTTTTTTTCTCTCTCTCTTTCAAAATAAATAAACTTAAAAAGAAGAATCACAACATCCATTTAGGTATTTAGATTGTGTATTACAAAATATTATTAACTCATTGCTCTAAAATCTCTAAATAATCTCATTATTTTAGAATTTTGCACTTACAGATTCACAATTTTGTGAAGGCCTTATCAACATTAATATGGCCTCTAGTTATGGTTCTTTTGCTATGGGAACACCTGTCCTAAAATTTTATAATGTAACAGAGAGTGATATCCTCACAACTATATTAGTCACTAGGTACAAGGAGGGACCAGAGTAGAGGAACTGAAGCAGCTCTTGAATTAGCTCTTGAATCAAATTGACTATGTATTTGTTTGGACATTTATCTCCTATCAGAATGATGCTGGGGAAGTTCCTTAAAATTTCCATCATTCAATTGCCTCATCTGAAAAATGAAGGTAAAAGTATCCCGAAAGGATTTATAATTATATACAAATAAGCTAATATATATAAATTCCTTAGACAAGTTACTGGCACACAGAAAACACTCAGTAAATATCAGCTACTAATAAACATTAACTATTAATGTTATTTTACTTAAATACAAGCCAGGTTGTTTTCATATAACCTACATTGACTAGTTTCTTTCTTTTTTTTTTTTTAATTTTTTTTTTTTCAACGTTTATTTATTTTTGGGACAGAGAGAGACAGAGCATGAACGGGGGAGGGGCAGAGAGAGAGGGAGACACAGAATCGGAAACAGGCTCCAGGCTCCGAGCCATCAGCCCAGAGCCCGACGCGGGGCTCGAACTCACGGACCGCGAGATCGTGACCTGGCTGAAGTCGGACGCTTAACCGACTGCGCCACCCAGGCGCCCCGACTAGTTTCTTTCAAAATGGTACCCTTGTCAAACGAAGACATCATCAGAGAGTGTATTACTGAACACTTTGTGGTTTTTTTTGGTATTTTACTTTCTTTATTCTATAGTGTAGTCTCGGTCACAGAATAGAGATATAAATGTAAATGGATTGTTTTATTTTTCTCATTTTATAGTAAAATGGTTACACTTATTGGGTGCTTATTAAACGCTAGAGGTTCTTCTAAGTGTTTTTTATGGTACTGTTATCTCAATTGCGCAGATTAGGAAACTGAGGCAAAAAAAAAGTAGTGACAAAAAGTTACATAGCTGTTATGAAGTGGAATTAGTTTGCCACAGAGATCATATTTTTTAATGTTTATTTATACTTAGAGACAGACAGAGAGACAGAGACAGGGACAAAGTGTGAGCAGGGTAGGGGCAGAGAGAGAGGGGATACAAATTTGAAGCAGGCTCCAGGCTCTGAACTGTCATCACAGAGCCCAATGCTGGGCTCAAACTCATGGACTCAGAGGTCATGATCTGAGCTGAACTCAGATGCCCAGCCAGCTGAGCCACCCAGGTGCCCCAAGATCATATTTTTGAGAAACACAATAAATATTTTGTATGTAATTTTAGTATAATCTGAAATCCTTTAAAAGTATAAATAAGGAAAAAGTTAATAATTATATATGAATTTAAATCATCACTACATCATACTGCACAGTAAAACCATTCACATTGGAGTAAAATACAAAAAGTCTAAGAAATCAACACAAATGGAGATCATTACATATATTTAATCCATCAATGAAACGGAAATATAGCAAAAATTGTCAAAATTGAAAACCATTCTCAATATAATAAAAAAGGTAATTGTTAAAATTTTTAAATAAAACTGAGTTTCAAGAAAACAAGTCATTTCTTATTTTTATATTTATCTATACAAATTTACCTATATGTGTGTGTGTCCATATATACTATGTTCTTTAAAAATACTACAACAAAATTACTATTATTATTTATAATAATTTTGTTGTATTTTTAAAGATATCACCAGAATAATATATATATATTTATATATATAATTTATTATGTATTATATATATTTTAACAACCTCAAAAAATAGTGTTCTCTTGTTTATTTCTAACTTGTGAATCTAGAGTGACCACAACAGTACCATTGTATTTCATTAAGATATGTATACCTTAAAAAAACAAATATATACAATTTTCAAATTATTTTTAATGTCTATTTATTTTTGAGAGAGGGAGAGACCAGAGCACAAGTCGGGAAAGGACAGAGAGAGAAGGAGACACAGAATATGAAACAATCTCCAGGCTCTGAGCTGTAAGCACAGAGCCCGATGTGGGGTTCGAACTCATGAACCATGAGATCATGACCTGAGCCAAAGTTGGATGCTTAACCAACTGAGCCACCCAGGCACCCCTGCAATTTTTTCTTATGTTTAGTATTTAAACTTCCCTAAACTTAATTTTTTCACCAATTTGCAGTGAAATGTGGAAATCTACACAGCAGTTTTTTTCAGGGCTCTTAAAATTTTTCACTCGTATAACTAGGTATTTAGAATTGAATAATTCAATAACCATGGCAATGGTAAAATAATTAAGTTGACAGGTTACCATAATTATTTTGTTATCAGAAAAATTATCACTTATTTCTTTCTATCAGTTTGTTGTATATCTCATAGTTTCAGCATGAGCTGATGAACTGTTCTGTCATAGTCTGAAAATGATTTATAACATTTTTTGATTTAAATGACTTTCATCATAGTATTTCATGAAGTTTTATCAACCTATAATATCAGCAGTGCAAAATATTTATTTTGAAGTGTGCTAATTTAATCAAAATGCCTAGTTAAATTACCTTGTTTAAAAGTAAAAATGTTTTTATTCAGTTATTCTAAGATTATTTGAATTACATTTTTTGAGAAGGAAGAGATTCTTTAGAGCCTATATATTTTTTTCTGTTCTTACTTTTTGTTGTGTATATAGTATCTATTTAATATTTTTGTTTCAAGAAATAACACTGAGCTGGGAAAACCATCAAAATATGGAAAAAAATCAGGTACAGAGCTATGAAAATCCAGTTCATAATGGCACCATCATAACAATACTGACATTAATATGGTAGTGATGGAGACAAAAAGAGCCAAGGGGATATTTAAAAGGTTGAAGGTTGAAACAAAAGATTTTTTTAAAATGATCCATATTTTTGGGTCGCCTGGGTGACTCAGTCAGTTAAGCATCTGACTCTCGGACTTGGCACAGGTCATGATCTTGCGGTTTCACGAGTTCTAGCCTGCAGCACGGAGGTTCCTTGGGATTCTGTGTCTCCCTCTCTCTGCCCCTCCCCAATCACACTGTCTCTGTCTCTCTCAAAATAAATAAACTTTAAAAAAACAATAATAAAATTATGAATATTTTTAAGTGGCCTAGTCCAACATCTTGGTTTTACAAATAGGAAACCTGGCACTGGGTATGGTTTATCATGGCCTTGGCTTAACAGTAAGCTTTATCCTTCAAATTGTTTATCTATGCTAGTCCAATTACTCATTTCTCTTTCACCTTGACAATGTCTATGCTGCACAACAAGAAGAAGTTGTATGGTACTGGATTAAGAATAACTAAGTGAGCCCCAAACAGCCTACTTGGAAGAAAATAAGGTTTTTCCTATACCCTCTTCCACCTCTATGTATGCAAGAGCAGCAACAGGGAGGGAAGTCAGAAGTTTGATACAAGTCCAAGTGAGTGGTGATGCTGGCCCGCATAAGAGTGATACAATTATACGGAAAGAAGGGATGAACTTGAGATGTGGTCTTGAGGTGGAAGGGGAAAATTTGCCGACACAATTAGATGAAGGGGAATTAGGGAAGAGGAGGAATCAAAGATGATAGGCTTCTCACATCTGGCATGACCAATTGGTACCACTTTCTGAGACAAGAAGACTGTAAGTGGATTCATTTTGGAAAAGGGAAGAGCTCAATTTTAGTCATAATTTAAGAAGTATTTATAGTACTAAGAAGGAGAGATCACTTAAATAGTTGGATGATTTAGCCTAAAGCACAGAGAAGTGGTTTTATCTAGAGCATCTATTCAAGTGTCCCTAGCCTAATGCTATATGATTCAAAGTCATGGCTTAAATATGATCAATTAAAAGAGAAAATGTAGATTGTTCTCCAAATGCCAAATATCAATACTATTAATGAAAATCACAGTAAGGATATTATCTTAATAATTATATTATTATTTTATATTAGTATTAATACTGAATATTAATTTACATGCTTATAAAATCATAGTATTAACACTATTGATTTTAATTATTATTAAATATTAATAATAAACCCTAATGTTTGATATAGCTTGATGGAAGGAAATTGAAGGCTTGAGGATAAACAGAAAATTCTTAATAGGATCTAGAGGTAAGATTTATATATGTCAACAACAAAAAGCCTAAGGAGACAATAACCTTACAATTAACAATCTGTTTCTAAAAAAATATGAATAAACTATAGCAAAACAAAAATTGGGTCTAAGAAAGAAAAAACTCTAGACCTCAATAACTTCAGGTATACACATTTCATAGTAGAAAAATACTAAGAATTATATTTTATATTGGCTAAGGTATAATCCATCTTTCAAAATAAAGAGTCATTATTGTATCTTATCTCATATTTCTTGATTGTTTCACCAGAAAAACAGAAATGTAATGAAAAACTGACATGTACAAAATGAGAGTGCAGAATTCAAACTACATCGCTGCCATCAAATACTTTGTTGACATATGAAGTCACCAATATTTGACTATTTTGATCCATAAATACTGGCAAAGTAATCAACAAAAAAGAAATATTATGAAGTGTTTGAAGACCACATTTAAAACCTCACTTTGTTTAAAAGTAATAAAGACAAAATCCCTACTTTCACCAAGCTTACATTCTAGGAACATAAATAAGCTTGACATAATAGATGTTGAAACAGATTAGAGAGACAGAGGAAGATAAAGTTTTCTGAACTCCTCAGTATTTCTGCAAGAAATCCTAGCCTCCTGAAATGTGTATGATATATAGATAGATAGATAGATGGTAGATAGATAATATTTGCTTTCATTTCCCCCAGAAATACTTCACTCATCACATACTATTAGCATTAGATTGGTGACCATTTGTCTAGTTTATTGATTTTATTGAAAGGAATCGTGAAATTTATCTCCCAGAGAGAGTGGAATTATTACAGCCCAGATTAGGCTCTTAAGGTAAACCCTAGCATGAGTGCCAGGGAGACTGGGACATTATCTTTCTAGATATTGACATGATGAGAAAAAAAGAGAAGAAAGAAAGAAAGAAAGAAAGAAAGAAAGAAAGAAAGAAAGAAAAAAGAAAGGCCTAGAACAGAGAAACATCTTTAAGTAAGAAAAGATTACACAGAGAGATTATCTGTCTCCTGGTTAGATTTTATTTAAGCAGATGATTATAGTTAAGATTCAAGTCCCTTACATTTCCAAGGAGACCTTTTCAGGAAGGGAGAAGGACAGCTGTGTCTTTCCTTTTTATAAGCAGAGAGTAATAAGTTTTCTTCATCTTTTGCCTATGGGGCATCCAAGGATCATGTAAAACAATTGACCTGGCACTTACCCCATTGCCCTAGGGATAAGGACTAGGGCAAGTGGAGGGTCAATAAACTATTTACAGGGAAGCATTTAAGAGTAAATCAGGTTTTGACCCAGAATACTTCATGCGATCATGACAGAGTGAAACTGAAGAGATTCCATAAATAATTTCTTTTTTTTTTTTGCTCCTTTTCCTGATTTTATTCTTGCTAGGACCTGCACCCCCATCTCATACATGTCTTATAGTACAGATAACGTATGTCCTGTCCTCCTTGTAAGGGTCAAAGGGTTAACAAGTTCTTTGGAGGCTTCCAACACAACAGATAACATCTAAGAAGTGGCAAGGTGTGGTGATCATCTGTTTTCCAAGACAAGACTCCAGACATTTTGACACCAAGGCCCCTAGATCTAACGCCTGAACAGTCATCCTTGTTTTGGCCAGTTTCTGGATGCCTGAGAGGAACATGCACCAGACTACAATCGTCAGTAAAACTCTAGACCTGAAGTAAAGATGAGACTCACTTTCTTTCCTTCTGTGTCTCCAAAACACTGGCTGCATCTGCACTCTCTATAATCTTTAATAAACTCTGTCTCACTTTATCTTGGCTCATGTTTGATTTCTATTCTGCACAAGGCTGAGGACCCTTTTGCTTGGTAGTGCAGGAACCCTTCTGGATCATCAGACCCAGCCAGCCTACACCAATCATTCAAAACAAAATTAACAAAGATAAATATTAAAACTCAACAGATAATTGTATACAGCAAAAATATACATACCATTTAAACAGCTTTGAACTATTTAATGTTTTTTTGTTTTGTTTTTTATTTTTTATTTAATTTTGAAGGAGAGAGAGAGAGAGAGAAACAGAGCATGAGCAGGGGAGGAGCAGAGAGAGAGGGAGACATAGAATTCAAAGTAGGCTCCAGGCTCTAAGCTGTCAGCACAGAGCCCGATGCGGGGCTCGAACGCACGAACTCTGAGATCATGACCTGAGCCGAAGTCTGACGCTTAACCGACTGAGCCATCCAGGAGCTCCAAACAGCTTTGAACTATTAAAAAGATAAATCTCAATAGATTCTCAAAACAGATATTATACAGTTTTTCCCCTTACCTGAGGACAACATAGAATCATTAAGAGACTTGATTGAATAAATTTTGAAACATCAGCACAATAGCAGATGAAGTATATTTTTTAAAAGTTCTTATGTCTCACATTCAGGTCCTTTATCCATTTTGAGTTTATTTTTGTGAATGGTGTAAAAAAGTGGTCTAGTTTCATCCTTCTGCATGTTGCTATCCAGTCCTCCCAACACCATTTGTTAAAGAGACTGTCTTTCTTCCATTGGATATTCTTTCCTGCTTTGTCAAAGATTCGTTGGCCATATTTTTGTGGGTCCAATTCTGGAATCTCTATTATATTCCACTGGTCTATGTGTCTGTTTTTTGTTTTGTGTCTTTTGTACTTCCACACAAATTTTAGGATTGCTTGTTCTAGCTTTGAGAAGAATGCTGGTGCAATTTTGATTGGGGTTGCATTGAATGTGTAGATGGCTTTGGGGAGTATTGACATTTTCACAATATTTATTCTTCCAATCCATGAGCATGGAATGTTTTTCTATTTCTTTATATCTTCTTCAATTTCCTTCATAAGCTTTCAATAGTTTTCAGCATACAGATCTTTTACATCTTTGGTTAGGTTTATTCCTAGGTATTTTATGCTTCTTGGTGCAATTGTCAATGGGATCAGTTTCTTTATTTGTCTTTCTGTTGCTTCATTATTAGTGTATAAGAATGCAACTGATTTCTGATTGATTTTGTATCCTGCGACTTTGATAAATTCATGTATCAGTTCTAGTAGACTTTTGGTGGAGTCTATCGGATTTTCCCTGTATAATATCATGTCATCTGCAAAAAGTGAAAGCTTGACTTCATCTATGCCAATTTTGATGCCTTTGATTGTCTGATTCCTGATGCTAGCACTTCCAGCACTATGTTAAACAACAGTGGTTAGAGTGGACATCCCTGTTGTGTTCCTGATCTCAGGGGGAAAGCTCTCAGTTTTTCCCCATTGAGGATAATATTAGCTGTGGGCTTTTCATAAATGGCTTTTATGATGTTTAAGTATGTTCCTTCTCTCCTGACTTTCTTGAGGGTTTTTATTAAGAAAGGATGCTGAATTTTGTCAATGCTTTTACTGAGATTAGCAGGATCTTTTCTTTTCTTTGATGGTTCTTTGATGGATCAATCAAAAGATTGATGGCTCTTTTCTTTTCTTTCATTAATGTGATGGGGAAACCACCAAAACCCTAGAGGAGAAAGCAGGAGAAAACCTCTCTGACCTCAGCCGCAGCAATTTCTTACTAGACACATCCCCAAAGGCAAGGGAATTAAAAGCAAAAGTGAACAATTGGGACCTCATGAACATAAAAACTTCTGCACTGCAAAGGAAACAATCAACAAAACTAAAAGGCAACCAATAGAATGGGAAAAGATATTTGCAAATGACATATCAGACAAGGGGCTAGTATCCAAAATCTATAAAAGTCCCCAAACTCCACACCTGAAAACCAAATAATCCAGTGAAGAAATGGGCAGACAACATGAATAGACAGTTCTCTATAGAAGACATTCAGATGGCCAACAGGCACGTGAAAAGATGCTCAACGTCGCCCCTCATCAGGGAAATACAAATCAAAACCACACTCAGATACCACCTCACGCCAGTCAGAGTGGCTAAAATGAACAAATCAGGAGACTATAGATGCTGGAGAGGATGTGGAGAAACAGGAACCCTCTTTCACTGTTGGTGGGAATGCAAACTGGTGCAGCCGTTCTGGAAAACAGTGTGGAGGTTCCTCAAAAAATTAAAAATAGATCTACCCTATGACCCAGCAATAGCACTGCTAGGAATTGACCCAAGGGATACAGGAGTGCTGATGCCTAGGGGCACTTGTACCCCAATGTTTATAGCAGCACTTTCAACAATAGCCAAGTTATGGGAAGAGCCTAAATATCCATCAGCTGATGAATGGATAAAGAAATTGTGGTTTATATACACAATGGAATACTATGCGACAATGAGAAAGAATGAAATCTGGCCTTTTGTAGCAACGTGGATGGAACTGGAGAGTGTGATGCTAAGTGAAATAAGTCATATAGAGAAAGACAGATACCATATGTTTTCACTCTTACGTGGATCCTGAGAAACTTAACAGAAGACCATGGGGGAGGGGAAGGAAAAAAAAGGTTATAGAGGGAGGGAGCCAAACCATAAGAGACTCTTAAAAACTGAGAACAAACTGAGGGTTGATGGGGGTGGGAGGGAGGCAAGTGTGGGTGATGGGTATTGAGGAGGGCACCTGTTGGTATGAGCACTGGGTGTTGTAAGGAAACCAATTTGACTATAAATTTCATATTAAAAAATAAAATAAATAAAATAAATAAAAATTAAAAAAGAAAAAATAAAATTTAAATGTAAAAACAAAAAAAAGTTCTCATATTTCAAACATTTTATTATGTAGAATTTTTAGAGACATAGACAAGTATAAGGAATCCTCATGAACCTATTATTTAGCCCTCAAAACATTAACACATAGGTGATCTTGCTTGTTCTAAAACCAATCCACTATTTATCACAAATTAGGGATAATGAGTGTACCTGCCTCCCAGAAACACTATTTAATGTAAGATGGAGTTACTATAGGGAATACTGTACCCACCCCAAAGAATGAATTCTAGGTACTAACTTCTTGTTTGCCTTGGCATTCACAAGCTGAGCCATGTTCTACCGGAAGCCATTGCTATC
The DNA here is from genome assembly GCF_007474595.2 of Lynx canadensis. Classification (NCBI taxonomy): domain Eukaryota; kingdom Metazoa; phylum Chordata; class Mammalia; order Carnivora; family Felidae; genus Lynx; species Lynx canadensis. Next base: position 60,932,978 of record NC_044306.2, read on the forward strand.
AAAGCACCCAAGGATACATTCCTTTCGATAAAAAGCTATCCTTTTCTGGAACATGCAGTAAGAAGTGGAGAACTGAACAATTATTTCCATTTCGGTCATCTCTTTTTTATTTATGTAAGTAACACAAGATTTTTTTTCTTATATTTTTTAGATGCCTGGTGTTAAAGGATCCTTAATCCTTATTTGCCTCAAAAGTCACTATGCAGTGGTGCTAGGTTATTAGACAGAAGTGTTTAAGACATCAACCTTTGAAGCCCAAAGATAATAAAATCCACATTTCTTATGTTAGAGTAAATCCCCTAAATATAATAATTTTACTCTCAACTTTTAAACTTGATTGGTTTATAGAAAACATTAAATTGACACTAAACACCATTTATGATCCCACATACATGATAAACATTACCTTGTATTTTTATTTAATATTTAATGTATAAAAAAGGCTATGAAATGATTCTTCTGGCTACAGGTCATATTTTTTAACTTCCCCTTAAATGAATATATTTATTTAAAATAATCATACATATATGAATGTGGTTAATTTCATTTAAATTAGCACTTAAAATTCATGATAGAATCAACTACATATTATTATTCTAGTGATAAAGTAATATAGGTCTAAAATAATATTACTTATAATAATCAATAATGGAGAAATCAACTCAAATATTCCGAAAGAAAACAAATGTCAAGCACAGCAACAAAGGAATGAGGCAAATAATCATTTACATCAAATCTACGACCTGGCTTTTGCAGCAGATTAAGTTTGTCACAACTCTAAATTAATGCTAATTTATTATTGTGAAAAACAAAGCTGCATTGCAGAAACCACTAATAAGTTTTCTAATGCTCAGGGCATCAATCTTAAGAATTAAAATCTCAAGTCACAAGAACCAACCTATTCATTTAAGTGAATTGGTCTCCATGCTTCGTGAACTTTCTAACCAAGCACAATCAATTGAGCAAAACAGTAGAATCAATGTACTTTCAGTACCAAAAAGGGGTCGATCATATTAGCTAATAGTTTACATGATTTAAACATTTATTAAATGAGTCTTTACCTGTAATCACTTAAATGTTGATAACAATCTATAAGCCAGTATCTTTTTATACAAAACTTTTGCTTTACCAATCAGTTATGACTCTTAAGTGTTGTTTGCTCAAGAAAGAAATAACAGGGCTTTACAATTCACCCTGTCTTCTAGTCTTTATCTTTTCTACTCCCCCACCCTTATATGCTTTATTTATTAAATAAACCACAGCTTTGTTTCCATTGTTCCAGCAAAACACTCTGTGCTCTACTGTATCCAGTCTTATTTAAGCTCTTCTCTCTCTTATAGGAGGCAGAAATCAGAGACAAGTGAGATTTTGCTATTGTTCTGGAAGTGGTCTAATTCTCACAATTAAGAACAGAAGAAACCAAATAATCCAGCATTAAAAGCAAACATTTCCTTATGAATAACATTTATCACATCTTGCAAAACTTACTTGAAAAAAGCACAGGTTCCTAGAACTGGTCTACCCCACATCTTCACACTAGTCAATTTAAATCTGGTAAGTCTGAGAAGAGAAAGGTTGACCTTCTGAAGGATTTCAGGTTAGTTGAATCACATATGTTCTCTTCCCTCACATCTCCCTGTTGCAAGAAGCAGAAAATCTTTTCCCTTCCAAGAGAATAATGTATAAAAATTCTACTGTAAGAGATGACTGGCACTTCTATTTCCATCTGGATATTTGCCTAGGCAGTGGTTCATTAACAGCTTCTAAATAATTAGGGTTAAAAATTTGCAAATGATAGTGTGTCAGGTGATGGACAAGAGATACAGGGGTAGGACTTCATCCTTGGATTCAATTCCTAAGAGGCTGGTAAGACAGATTCTGTGTCTAGATGAATGCTCAAGAATTAAAAGCAATTGTTCAACTCTGTTGCAGAGGGGTAAAACAAATCATGTACACTAATAAAATTAAGTAAATTGACACAAGCAGGAATCAGGGAAACAAATGACTAAATTTCACAAAGGTATCCCAATGCCTAAGGAAGTTGTTAGATATAAACTCTTATAAGTATTGATTCTTAATATTTAATTGCCTATTTAGAAACAAGTTGGAGATTAACTTCATTTCTAAGGAAACACATGCATTTCTTTTGAATCTTCATTTGAGAAATCTTTTATGACTTTGATCTCCATTATAGGAAGTGAAGAAACTTTAAATTTTTTTTTAATATTTATTTTTGAGAGAGAAAGAGAGACAGTGCAAGTGGGAGAAGAACAGAGAGACAGGAAGACACAGAATCTAAAGCAGGTCCAGGCTCCGAGCCGGCAACACAGAGCCCAATGTGGGGCTCAAACTCATGAACCATGAGATCACGACCTGAGCCGAAGTTGGATGCTTTACCGACTGAGCCACCCTGGAGCCACACCTCAAGGAAGTGAAGAAACTTTTTTTGAATCCGTACTAAGTTGGGAGTTTTTGTTTGTTTGTTTGTTTTTTCTGAAATTGCTGTTGTAGCAAACAGCAAATCTCTGAAAGATAAAAACAAAGTGTGTATTACAATCTGATCTCTGTTTCTCCAAGCATATATGTCTCTAAACTCGTGAAAAGACCTTTCCCTAATGGAGCTAGTAACTTACCACTAAACACAATTCCCAATCATGGAAGTATTGTCACATTTTCTAAATTTATCTCGAGTTGATTCTCACCTCCAGACTCTTTCTCACACCATTTTTTTCATCAGTTATATGGATAGAGTGGGCAGCAAAAAAGTAGTTGCTCCCTGTACTAGTTTTCTGTTGTTGCTGTAACATGTTACCATAGACTTAGTGGCCTAAAACAACAACAACAAAAATTATTGTCTTACAGTTTTATAGAACCAAATTTCAGTATGGATCTCAATGAGCTAAAATCAAGGTGTTGGCAGGGTTACACCCCTTTCTGGGTGCTTCAGAAAAGGGATTGTCTCCTCTTCTTTCAGATTGTTGGCAGAATTCAGTTTCTCATAGGACCAAGAAGCTATCATTTATTTGTGGACAATAAACAGCAAATAAATAAACAGAGTCATTTTCAGCTTCTGGAGGCTGCTGTATTTCTTGTCTGTGGCCTCCTACTCTGTCTTCCATGCTAGTAAAAGTGGTAGTTCCTTTCATGTTTTGAATCTACCCTGCCTCTTCTTTAGTCTCAAGTGTTTTACTTCATCTGGAAAAGAGTCCACTGTTCTAAAGGCCTGTGTAATTAGATTAGACACACCCTGATAATCCAGGACAACCTCCTTATCTGCAGTATCTCTTTTCCAAACTAAGTACTATATCCAGAGGATCCTAGGATTAGGAAATGACTCTCTTTGTGTGTGGGGGGGGGGGAGGGGGAGGGGAGAATGTCATTATTTTGCTTACCACAATGCTTGTGAATATATACTCCAAAAGAGGAAAACTTTTAAAAACATTAATATGTTGTTGATAGTTGTTGACACTATGATGAACATACATTAGAAGACCAACTATAGGGTGCCTGGTTGGCTCAGTTGCTTCAGCATCTGACTTTTGATTTCAGCTGGGGTCATGATCTCAGCGTTCATGAGTTCCAGCCCCACAACAGGCTCTGTGCTGACAGTGTGCAGCGTGCTTGGGATTCTTTCTCTCTCCCTCTCTCTCTTGCCTTCCCCACTCATGCTGTCACTCTCTCTCTCTCTCTCTCTCTCAAAATAAATAAATAAACACAAGAAAAGAAGACAAATTATAACAGCAAGAGTAAAATGTGTTCAGTACAGAATTTAACCGGAAGATAGAGCATGACACAACACAGAGCTGGTATTGATCCATTTCTATGTGCTGGCTTTCCTGATATTCTTTACAGTGTGCCTCCTTCTTGCCTTTCTTGTCTCTTGTGGAATTTTCATCTTTTAATGTTTTAAGTAAAAATTTTTACTTCAAATAATCTGAAGCTATGAAAGCTAAGAAAAGTTTTTTCAAGTATTCCAAAACAATCCAAATCTGCCTGAAGTACTAATGTTGACCATCCTTTCTACCAAGAATTCACTGAGGTGTGTTTTTATGATTGGGAGGCTCACAGAATCATATACAGTGTAAATGCCATTTTGATATGAGAATATCCAGACATTATAACATGCTAAATGTTTTCCAAGGTGAGAGATGGTAGTCTATTTCTGGAAGTCTCTAAAATATAGTTGATGAAATAGGTCAAAGATCCTGATAATAATCAGTATATGAAAATTAATGATCCATAAGTACTCAGTAGGATAGAATAGGAAAGCAGGATGTGGATTGATGTGAAAAGAGAACAAAAGGAAGAATATGAATGTAAAAATGCTACTTTTATTTCAAAGAAGAGGTAGATTTTGTCACTTTATTTTGCTTGTATTGTGATTATTGAATGCTAAATTTTTGGTTGGTTCAAGTGCTGGTGAATTTAAGTATTCTGTATTTAACAATGGATTGAGGTAAACACAGAATGTTTAAATTTAAATGTTCCAGATGTAAAGGAATTTATAAGGTTAAAAATCACAAATGAGGAATTAAACTATACAAATAGAAATTCACTTTCTATAGTAAAAGTTATTTCAGTTACATTAAGTATCTTCTAAGGCCAGATCATTTCACCTATGTGCAAATGATGATGTTTGGAGAGGGAACCAATTCCTGTTCTTATGGGTAATCCTTGAATGTCTACCATTTTTTTGTTTAAGGAAAAACTATTTTGTGCTTCAGTTTCCTTACAAAATTATAGATCTAGTGTCTTTACTACCTATTTTAAAAATTGATGGGACAACAGAATGTGAAGATTTTAAATGGTCAGACAAAATCAGTATAAATTTTAACATTTATAATGCATGACAATAATATCTATTACCTTTTATAATTAGAAACATCTTACAAAAAATCTTATCAACTATTCCCACCCTTAAATTCAGTCCACTTTTTCCTTGAAAGTTTATCCGGATTTGAAGTATTTATTACCACCTCCATAATCGTTGGTCTCAGCCATCATCACTGTTTGCTGGAGAGTTGGATAAGCCTCTTGGTTGGTCACTTTGCTTCTGCCCATATTCACTTCTACACATATTTTCCACAAATATGTCAAAATAAAAACACTAATACATAAATCAGATCATAACATTCCTTCCCATGACTTCCCATCATGCTCAGAATAAAAGCCAAAGTCCTAGATATTGTATAAAAAGGGACCAAGCCAAAATTACCTCTCTGACTTCACCTCTCACTGATCTCCTTTATTAGTTAGTAGAGCATTTTGTCTTCCTTGTTGTTCCTTGAGCACAACAGGGATGGTCCACAACAGGGCATTTGTACTTGGTATTCTCTCTGGCTGGACTGGTCTTCTGCAAACGTCAACATGACATGGTTATCTTACTTCCCTCAGGTCTTCATTCAGGTCATCTTCTCAATAAATCCTCCCCAACTTAATTAAATTATAGAACCTCAGCCCTGTACTTGCTATCCCCTTGCTGTGCTATAATTTTCTCCTTAGGGCATAACACAACTTTAAAAATTATATATTTTATTTATCTTGTGTAAATATACTTTTTTCCTCCATTGAAATGTCTGCTATACGAGAAAAAACTTTGCCTTTTTATTTTCAGCTACATCCTCATCACTTGGAATGGTGCTTCACAAAAAGTAGTCACTCAATAAATATTTATCGAATGATGCTTGAAAGAAAATAAGCATGAATGCATGAGTATTTTCATTTATAGTTCCTATTATAAAATGAGATAAATTAAGGTAATCACTTCAGATTCTAAGTATCCTATATAAAGTAGCAACCTCCTCAAAACACATAATCTAGTTTATTCTCTATCATATCACTGTGTTTCTTAGCTAAACCTTATCACAGTAAGATATAGCTTGCTTAAATGTACAACGAATACCTTCAGGACAAAAGCCTTACCTTTCTATTTCAAACTGTAACTTGAAATATCAGACCAGTTCATGACACTTCATCGAGCTCATCAAATGTTAGTTATATGAAGAAATAAGTAATTATGAATGAATGAATGAATGAATGGACTTTGTATCTCGGGGGCCCTCCTACTTTTCAGTGACGACAAGAGGCCAATAGCTTAGAGAGGAAAACAGAAAATGAGAAGAAAGTACACTCTCTTTCAGTGCTAAGGAAAAAAACAACATTCAAATTTCAGTATAAAGACAAAACAAAAAAAGGATCAGTGAATGAAGCTCAGATATTTACATTAAATTAAATGGTTATATCTCCCTCCTGTACCGAGACAAGTAAATGAAACTATCTGCTGTATAAACCACTAACACTATATATATGGACTTTTTGATGTTTTCTCTTTCCAGATTATTAAAGCTGTTCCATTTTTGCTGACTTTATCTGTTTAATAATGTACAGGTTAGGTGAGGCATGAAAGGGACATAGTGTGGTATGGCCAGGAATTAGTACCGGTTCTGCTTCTCACTGCCTTGGAGATGGTCCATGGGGTCAGTTAATGATCCTACTCTTGTGCTCCATTACTTACCTGTTTCAGCCTTTTTCCTATGACATTTTGGATTTGTTGTTACTATGCACAAGATTTGTAAAGGAAGAGAATACACATTAAATTCACTATTAACATTATGATTAGGAATTAACTAGAAATTTTGATTCTGACTTATAGTCTTAATTCAACCTATAAACTAATTTATTTAGTAAATCTGCAATAAATGTATTAGCTAGTGCTCTTCTTTAAAAATAACACATCAATTTAAGCAAAAAATGGATTTCATTATTCTTTATTTGCTCCCTGACCAGGACCAAAATTATAAGTTCCTATCAGAAAAAGACAGGTGACTATTTGACAGACTGGCCTGCAATATCACCATTGCCCAAAATTCTCAATCTTTTGATATACTTATCCATCACTGCCAAACTCTGGAATAATGTGATTGCAGTAATAGAATGAAATGGTTGTGCTCTTGAAGCAGTAGGTGGCTTTGCCTAGTGTAGATGAATTACTGCCAAGGAATACATTGGTCATGCACAAAGCAACTGTATTTTGCTTCCTCAGACTTAGTTAAACTACACTCTGAATCAGTGGTGCTCAAAATTGGTCAAAAGTCCCATCAAATACAGCAGCAATACCAACAAGTTTAACTCAGCTTGCAATTTGCAAACTGAAGTTAAAAGGTTGCTTTTCAAAATGGGATTATTCAAAAAAAAATTTCCCCATGTGAATCTTTAAAATATAGTTTAAATGTTTTTAATGTTTTACTAAACACCATATGAGAACATTGTTTGCCATTCCATTATTGGCATATAAATTGAATAATATCTATTTGTTATTTCAAAAAATGTAACAAATGCATAGCAGGCACTAGGGAATTTTCTGCTCACTGTGAACAAGGAGGACCAAGTCTTACCCCTTGAGAGGCTTATATCTTAATGAGGAAACTAGACACCACACAGATTATCAATATTTTAAAAAAAAGATCTAGTTTCAGTTGGAATAAAGCACTGCATGAAGACAAAATAATGACTAAGAGTGACATGGGTACAGAATGACTCACTGAGGAAGTGACATTTGTTCAGAGACCTAAGAAAATGAGGAGCAGAGCCATGCAAATATGAAAAGGGAGAATATATCCTGATAGCAAGTACAAAGCTCTGTTGTGAAATGAACTTGACTTGTTGAAGGAATGACAAGGGCAGTATGATGCAGAAGGATGTGTGGGGAGAGAAATTAGAAAGTGATATTGATGGGAAAGAGCTAAGACTATCTTTGTAGAGCCCTATAATCCATGATGGTCTACTGAAGGATTTTCTACAAGTGAGTTGAAAGAAATAACTTTCAGAGAGTGGAGCAACTAAGAGATCCTTTCATTAATTTAGAAAAGAGACAGTAATTGTGAGGAATACATGGACAGGTGGTAAGAAATGTTTGAATTTGGATTTATTTTAAATGTAGTTCCAACAGAATTTGTCAATATTAAGTATGCAAAAAGAGGGCTTAATAATGACACTTGAATTTGAGGCCTTTTTATTTGGGTGACTAGTAATAACTTTGAGGGCAGTGAGGGAGCCTAGAACAGAAGCAGATTTGAGATGCGGAAATGCATCATACATACAATACAAGCACAGGTTGGAGGTATTGTGGGTTTAGTTCTAGACTATTATAATAAAGTGAATATCACAATAAATCAAGTCAAATGAACATTTTGCTTTTCTGGTACATGTAAAAGCTATGTTTGACTCCACTGAGGTCTATCAAGTGTGCAACACCATTATATTTAAAGCAATATGCATACCTTGATTAAAAAATACCTTATTGTGAAAATTTGCTAACCATCACCAGAGTTTTCAGCAAGCCATGCTTTTTTTGTCGGTGGAAGGCCTTTCCCTGGTTGATTAGCATGGTGGTTGCTGAAGGTTGGGTGACTGTGGCAATTTCTTAAAAGAAGGTAACAATCAAGTTTGCCTTAGTGATTGATTCTTCCTTTCATGGAGGATTTATCTGTAGCCTATAATGTTGTTTGATAGAGTTTTACCCACAGTAGACCATCTTTCAAAATTGGAGTCAATCCTCTCACACCCTGCCTCTGCTTTTAACAACTAAGTTTATGGACTATTCTAAATATTTGTTGTCATTTCAACAATCTTCACAATATCTTCACCATAAGTAGATTCCACTTCCAGAAAACACTTCCTTTTCTCATCCATAAGAAGCAACTCCTCATCCACTCAGGTTTTATCATGAGCTTGTAGCAATTCGGAAGCCTCTTCAGGCTCCACTCCTAATTCTAGTTCTCTTGCCACTTCCACCACACCTGTGGTTACTTCAGGTCTTGAACCCCTCAAAATCATCCACAATGGTTAGAATCAACTTCTTCCAGACTCTCTTGTAAATGTTCATATTTTGACCTTTTCTCATGAATCACTAATTTTCTTCATGGTGTCTAGAATGGTGAATCCTTTACAGAGGTTTTCAATTTATTTTGTCAAAATCTATCAGAGAGATCACTGTCTATGGCAGCTGTCGCCCTGCAAAATGTGTTCCTTAAATAATAAAATGTGAAAGTTAAAATTACTCCTTGATTCATGGGATGCTGAATGGATTTTGTTTTAGCATATAAATGGCATTAATCTCATTATCCATCTCCATCAGAGTTCTTGGGTGACCAGGTGCATTGCAAATGAGCAGTCATATTTTTAAGTGTCTTTTACTCTAAGCAGTAGATCCCAACAGTGGGATTAAAATATTCAGTAAACCATGTTGACAACTGATGTGTTGTTATTCAGCCTTTGCTGTTTCAATTATAGCACAAAGGCAGAATAGATTTAGCATAACTCTTAGGAGACCCAGGGTTTTCAGAATGCTCCGTGAGCACTGGCTTCAACCTAAAGTCATCAGCTGCCTTAGCCCCTAACACGAGAGTCAGCCTGTCCTTTGAAGCCGAGCACTGACTTTCCTCTTTACCTGGCAAATTCCTAGATGGCATCTTCTTCCAAAAGGCAACTGTTTCGCCTATATTAAAAATCTACTGTGGAATGTAGCCACCTTCACAGATGATCTAAGCTAACTCTTCTGTAGAAATTGCTGCAGCTTCACCATCAACATTTGCCATTTTACCTTGCATTTTCTTGTTACAGAGATGGTTTCTTTCCTTAAACCTCATGAACCAAGCTTTGCCAGCTTCCAGCTTTTCTTTTACAACTTCCTGACCTTTCTTAGCCTTCGTAGGATTGAAGAGAGCTAGGCCTTGCTTTGGATCAGGAATTGATTTATGGGAATGCTGTGGCTGATTTGATCTCCTATTCAGACCATTGAAACTTTCTCCCTATCAGCGATAAGACTGTTAGGCTTTCTTACCATTTCTGTGTTCACTGGAGTAACACTTAATTTTCTTCAAGAACGTTTCCTTGGCAATCACAACTTGGCTATTTGGTACAGGTGGCCTAGCTTTTGGTCTATCTCAGCTTTTGACACACCTTCTCATTAAGCTTAATCATTTCTATCTTTTGACTTTAAAGGAGAGATGTGTGACTCTTCCTTTCACTTAAACACTTAGAGGCCATTGTAGGGTTCTTATTAGGCCTAGTTTCAATGGTGTTATGTCTCAGGGATTAGCGAGGCCTGAGGAGACAGAGAGATAGGGGAATAGTCAGTCAATAGAGCAGTCAGAGCATACAATATGTATTGATTAAGTTTACCATTTTATAATGTCTCAGTTTGTGGTGCCCCAAAATAATTACAATAATAACCTCAAAGTTCCCTGATCACAGAAGAAATATAATATAATGAAATCAAATATAATCAAATATAATCTTAGTGAAAAATTTTGAAAATATTATAAGAAATACCATAAGGTGACACAGAGACACAAAGTGAGCAAATGTTGTTAGAAAAATGGCACTGGGAGTCATCTGGGTGGCTCAGTCAGTTAAGCATCCGACGTTGGCTCAGGTCATGATCTCACAGTTCATGGATTCGAGCTCGGCATCAGACTCTGGGCTGGCAGCTCAAAGCATGGAACCTGTTTCAGATTCCGTGTCTCCCTCTCTCTCTGCCCCTCCCCTGCTCATGTTCTGTCTCTCTCTATCTCTCAGAATAAATAAACGTTAATAAAAAAAAAAGGATAGAAAAATGGCACTGTAGACTTCCTGTGACACTGGTAACAGAAAAGTGCAATAAAGGAAAGCTTTATCATAAAAAGACGTATGCCTGTTATAACATCTTTATGAGAAAAGATAAATATAAACACTGATATAGCCAAGAGTTTTAGAAAAGGCACTAGCAGCCCTCAGGATGTTTTAAATAATTGCAACACTGTCTATTCTGAAAACAAGATATTTAAGTGAGAAATCAAAATAGCAAATAGTGGGGCGCCTGGGTGGCGCAGTCGGTTAAGCGTCCGACTTCAGCCAGGTCACGATCTCGCGGTCCGTGAGTTTGAGCCCCGCGTCAGGCTCTGGGCTGATGGCTCAGAGCCTGGAGCCTGTTTCCGATTCTGTGTCTCCCTCTCTCTTTGCCCCTCCCCCGTTCATGCTCTGTCTCTCTCTGTCCCAAAAATAAACGTTGGAAAAAAAAAATTAAAAAAAAAATAGCAAATAGTAACAAAAAACCCTTTACATTTTTAAATACGAAAAAAAAATTAAAAAAAAATAGCAAATAGTAACAAAAAACCCTTTACATTTTTAAATACCATAATGCATTTATAAGAATCTCATGATTAAATCTCAAGAAGATTTTTTTTAATTATAAGCAAGCTATAATTTCAATAGTAAAATATCAAAACTTGAGGTATCAACTAAGGTAATATTCAAGAGGCAAAGCTTAGCTTAACTCCAGTACCCCAAATATCAAGACCTCAAGTCCAAGGGTCAGCATTGACTTCTTTCTTGTTTATTACACACTGGCAACATTTCAAACTTGTTTTAGAAAAAACATGGGAAAAGTTAAATTAATAAACTAAGCAGCCACATTAGAGACCACTTAAGCTTCTTAATTTATAAAAATATTTGGTGCTAGTTTTTTGTTTTGTTTTGTTTTTGGTTTTGGTCAATGTAAGTATGTGAAATGGTGTCTCCATATTTTAAATTGCATTCCTCTGATCATGTTTAAATCTCTTTTACTTTGTTAATCAGCTTTGTGTGTGCCTTCCAGCTTTGTGTGTGCCTATTCTTCTACTGGATTTTCTGTGCCTCATGGATTCCTAAAAGCTCTTTATATATTCTAGAGACTAATACTTTGTCAGTCATGTGTTTTTTTTTTTTTTTTTCAAATAACTAATTCCTCTATTTATTGCTTTTCTTTCCATTTTGTCATGTTGTCATTTAGGCATAGAGACGTTTTTTTAATGTTTTATTTAGTAAAATTAATTACCTTCCCCTTTTAAAATGATTTTAAAAGGTTTATCTTATTGCTATTTAATAAATTATTTTCTCATGTGTTCTTGTAAACTTTTATCATTTTGTTTTTCATATTTAAGCCATTTTCTAGATCTAGAAATTTTTGATACATGATAAGAGGCAAAATTGCAAATTTTATTATTTTGTAAAGGGTAGCCACATGCCTTTTTGTGCTATTTAGTGAATAGTTCTCTACCCACTATTTATCTGTAGGATCATTTCATAATATACAAATCTTGCCAATATATGTGACAAATGCTTAGGCTCACTATTTTGTTTTCATGACCAATAACTTACTGTTTCAAGTACCATCCTTTATAACTATCACTGGATATTAGTGGCACTTGAACTTCATTCAAAAATGTCTCCAGACATGGTCAAAGGTGTCCTAAGGTGGGAAAATTACTCCCAGATAAAACCCTTTTCTGGACCAATTAATTTAAAACTATAATATTAAAGTATGTTGAAATGTTATAAAATCCCTGATATTTATTTTCATGTATCAACTTGGCCATTTCATGAATGGCAAGGAAAGCACTATGAGTATTGATTTTGGGGTGACAAATTCTTTTTAATGAATAGACAAATGCACAAATATGGAATCTGTGAAACATAATGGGGATTGATTGTCTATCCTACTGGTTTTGTTTCTCTGGTGGAACCCTGGCTAATTTATTTCATACATATTCATAAGAAATAATTTATTTGTGAGATGAGAGGAAGAAAAGACTTCTTCAATACAAAATTATTCTAAAGTACAGTGATGAGAAGTTTAATAGTGAAAATGAGACTGACATTAATAAATAAGATAATAATTGTTGACATTTTCCTTTTTATAAGTTGTTTCCTCTGTGTGCATAAATTATACTCTATATAAGATGACCTTTGTGAGTGGTGGTTGGGATAAAATTCATAAATCTTATTAACTTAACAGAGATCATATCTTTTTTTAAATGATTTTCATTTTGACAACAATTTATCTAAACTATTGAATATTTGTTTTCCCTCTCCATTAAATTTCTCCCTCATTAAAACTGAGCTAATCACCAGGACCAATTAAAACCATAGATTTCTCAAAGTCATTATATATGACAGCCAATGCAAACAAAACTGTAAAATAAGTTTAGGCAATTTCTGGATCTTCCCTGACTACTTCCTAATTTCTCATTTCTCCACCTTCTAAAAAATGTTATGGGGCGCCTGGGTGGCTCAGTCAGTTAAGCCTCTGACTTCAGCTCAGGTCACAATCTCGCGGTCTGTGAGTTCGAGCCCCGCATCGGCTCTGGGCTGATGGCTCAGATACTGGAGCCTGCTTCTGATTCTGTGTCTCCCTCTCTCTCTGCCCCTCCCCCGTTCATGCTGTGTCTCTCTCTGTCTCAAAAATAAATAAAAATGGTAAAAAAAAATTTTAATAAAAAAATAAAAATTAAAATTAAAAATGCTATCAAGTATATAATACTAGTACCTATAAATGTAATTGCATGGCCATAAGTAATAGTTGATACCATTAACATCAAAGTTTGAATTATCATAATTTATAATTTTTGGAGATTATATGAGAATGGAAAGTCTTAACACACTCTTAAAATAATTTTGTAATTTATTCTCTGTGACGTTAGGAAAATTACTTAACCTCTCTGAGCCTTGGTGTCCTAACCTGTATGTAACCTAACTTATATTTCTCATTCTCAAGGAGCGTTACTGCCAGAAGTTGGCTTCCTTCAATAAGCCCTTTCAGCCCCTTCTATTGGTTCCCCAAGCTTCTGAGTGACATGCTCAGGAAAAGGCTTAAGTATTCGCTTAATCCAGCCCCTCCTCCTTCTGCTGGAATCCTAAATCAGCTACCCGAATTTCTTGATACCATTACTTGCCTAGGTATCTGTGTCCCGCACCCCCAATCATAACTGTTTCCAGTTTACTGAACTTTGACATCACAGAATGGCTCCTCTTTATCCACATTGTCCTATGTTGAGCAAGACCTTTTCCTTTTATTCTCCACAGCACTGCAAAGATCATGTGTGACAAATTACAGTTCCGAGGATTAGATCAAAATGAAAGGAATGGCAACAATGTATTAACTTCTAAATGTTGTAGGGGTCTACCCAAATCAGGATTCTTACTGAGCAGCACCCTCCATTTCTCCTGCCCACCTCACAACATATAATTTATAAAGCTCTCCAGGACCTCAGAGTCTATGTCAGAGAAAAAAGGATGGAGTTTGTCCTCACATTTTTATAACATGTATCTCCCTTCATTTACTGTCCTAGGATTAAACTTTCCTAGGTTGATGGGCTTTGATAATTTTTTCCTTCCTTTAAGACAACCACTGATTTCCCTCATATGCACACAAACTCACAAACAAAAAGTGTTTTAGACATAAACATGAAACAATATAATCAAATGTAAGATTATAGCAGCCTATTTCCAAAAGTCTGAATTTTTCAACCATAAGTAATTTTTCATGGGGGATATCAGTAGATTGAGCTACACTTTGGTTAGTTCAATTTTTGTCAGTCTTTTCATTAAGAGTTAAAAAGTATGAGTGTCAATGTCACTGAGGAGTAACTTAATAACTGTGAAATGGGCATAAAATCAACTACACCAGGGAATTTTATGAGGTAATATGTGGAAAATACCACACCCATAATCAATTGAGAACAAATTGACCTTATGATAATGATAAAATTATAATGATGAAAATAATACATTAACAAAATAGTTACTAGTTAATAAAATAGTTAATAATACATCTCTCCCCTCAAGTGTGAAAAATCTTATCGTTTCCTACATGTGAAGTTTAAGTTTTATTCTAATTGTAAAATCAATAGCTTTGTCTTCTTTTATAAAGGGTTTTCAGCTTATAGAGAAATAATTTTGCTTATGCATAGTGTTTTAATTGTGATTTAGTATTTTGCACTCAGTCTTTAAGCTAATTTATCATAAGAATAAAAATAAAAATTCTGTTGTTTTTGTTTGAATCACAATATATGGAGTGAAGCAGTAATTGATAAGAAATGAAAATTTGGGAATATAATTGCATCTCGCTCCAAAATAATCTCCCACACACAGTCCCCACTTCATCCCTGAGGAGTCCTGATATGAAGGAAATCTCTTTTCACATTTAGAAAATCAAATGGTAATCTGAGTGTGGTCAATTGTTTCTCAACAAGTATAGTTCACATATCAATTGCAGACTACACAGTAAACATTCTCCAGAAGTAGACTCATTGTGCTTGGGTTATAATATACAATATGTAACAACTGCAATTGGACTCTCATTTACCTTAAATCTAGTCTATTCCTCTAGATTCCTTGACTGGGATTTGCAAGAAATTTGATCACGTGTCAAATCATCAGTCATCTCTCAAGCCAGGGCAAAACATTACTCTTCAGATAGTAATATTTTTCTTGCAATATTACACTTAATTGCTGTTATATATAAATCCAATCAACTAAAATATTGTGGGTTTTATCTCTAACATAAAAAATAGTATTACAGACATAATTCCTAGGTAATAATAGATGATTGATTTAATTAAGGATACCTGTCTCCAAATTAAAAGTATTGCATGATAACAATATCAGTTTGTCAAATAAGATAATTGCCCAATTCCAACTGGATCAAATGATATACTTAAAACAATTGGAAATTAATCAGAAACTTTTGATATACTTTGAATTAGGTAAAAGATTTTAAAAAGTGCCCTAATCAATCCCAATATACACAACATGAGGATGAAAATTGACTAAATTTACTCTCATAATCCATTATTAATATGATAGGTTAGGCTGCCCAGACAGTGAGAATATTATCTGTTAATTGGCATTTCTTAGAGTTAATAAAGAAGGTTTTTGCACACACTTTTAGTTTATGGTTAAACTATTGGAAAAATAGGAAAAAAATTAAGAGTAATACACAATTTACATGATAACTGACTTCATTGCCACTTTATCTCCTGCCAAAAGCAAACAGGTCCAAGTACCTTTGAATTCTGAATAAAAACCTACAATTCCATAAATACAACATCAAGATAATAAACTGCTGCTTTTCAATTGTTACTTTGTCAACTTAAAATTTTAGAATATTACTGGGAAAATTCCAGTTGAGAAAGAAATTAAAATTGTTATTCTAAGAAATTGAGATGTAGTATTTTTTGTTCTACTATTTTCATATCATGGGCAATTATATAGGCACATATTTGTATTTATTACTCATTATCAAACACTTTTCAAATTAAACGTATAACCTGTATTTTAGAAAATATACTTAAAATATTTAAATTAGCAACTGTTTCCCAGCACTTGACATGTAACATTGATATACTAATTAAAAACAGACTTGAGGCTGTCTGTTAAGCATCCAAGGCTTGATTTCAGCTCCAGTCATGATCTTATGGTTCTGAGTTTGAGCCCCACATCAACCTACATGCTTGGGATTCCCTCTTTCCTTTCTTTCTGTCCCTCCCCCACTCACTTTTGCTCTCTCTCTTAAAATAAATAAACTTAAAAAAATTAAAAGTATACTTTAAGTCTCTAAGTACCAAGTTATTGTAGAATCATAGATCCTCATAACAAGCTCTTGACAATGCTGTTAACCTAACATTATTGCAGGTGCCTGAGGATAATATAACCAAATTCCTTTTGGAATTATGATATAATGTAAACAACTTTCATCATTAAGGAGCAACTATTACAAGTATTTGAGATTTCTATGTTTTCTAATATATTCAATTATTTAGATTACCACAACATTCTAGCTGCTTCCAAATGCTAATATCTTACACAGAAAATTAGGTCTTGGGGAATATAGTAACAACTAAAATACAGTAATTATTGGTTTTATAGTCGTCATCATAACATTCCTGGATCTTCAGTATTGTTCTACCTGTTGATTGGCAGGGAACACAAGCTGTACAGCCATAATTTATGAAACAACAAAAACAAAAAAATAGTTTAACTGCATTTTTAATGCTTTTTGAATGCTTACCATGTGCCAATCTCTGCACTATAATTGTAAGATACATTATCTCACTTAATCCTAAAACTAACCTCGTATTTGAGTTTTATTATATCCCTACTTACTGACAAAGTTATTGAGACTTACAATATCCAAGGTTACACAGCCAGTTCAACCATTATCTTGTTAGACCTTTACCCTGATTTTTCAAATGTCTATTTTGGTGCAATTTCCTTCTCAGTGATTGAGATAAATGCCCAATTTGAATCAAAATCAATTTATCATATGTAAAATTATATTATAGACATTATGACATATAAACTTGAGAAATATTGTTTTGAAGTGGATATCATTTTTAATTATGGGAATATTGAGTTTTTTGTAAAGGTAAGTGATTGAACCAAAGTCACCTTTCTAGTATATAAATGAGCCTGGATTTGAAACTAGTAATTATTGATTTATCATTTTTCCCCTATAAGACATCTGTCTTTTCAGAATTTAAGGGATGAATTATATTTTAAATTGTAATTAAATAAAAGCTAGCTTTATAAACTTTACTATCATAAAAATGAGCCTTACCATTAACAACACTTGTAGACGGAAAAGTTAAAAAAAATGGATATACCTGAAACTAATATTACACTGTAACTTCACTAAATGGAATTTAAATACAAACATTAAAAAAATTGTGGGTGGAATTTGGTTTATAAACTAGTATGATAGATTCCATTATTTGATTACATCCACTGGAATACACGTATGTATGATGCTAGGAATGAAGATAAACCAAATCATGCATATTGCAAAGAGAAAAGAAATGAAAGGTAAGTTTTTCTATGAATACTTAGGATTTCTCCAGTTTTTATTAAAATTCAGTATTTTGTATGTTAAACTAAAAAATATTTGAAGTTCTAAAAAGCAAAACAAACCTTTGACTCACACATTATGAGAAAAGACCAAAGGGAGTATTTATACTTTTCTTACTTTTCACTGACTTTTAAAGAAGGAAGGATGGGCCATCTAGTATTATAGCTTCTAGAATTCAATGTCAAATAACAAGAATTAAAGTATTAATATTTCAAGTCTTCTAATTACTACCTTAAATATGTATTGTGATTCTATTAAAAAAATGAACTCTGAGAAGAATATTCTGGACTTTATACCCTCTCCAACTATCCTCACTTATTTCACTCACAAAGGTGAAGTGGTATAAAGCTGATAAAATGCAGTGACAGAGATAGCAAAAGCTATTTGAAAAGAAAATGAGGCTCATCATATAAGAGTGGGGGAGTGAGCAGATAAGAGCGATAGAAAACTTTTTTTAAAAGAAAAAAAAAAAAAAACAAAGACATGGAATATGCTGGACAATGTGAGTCCAGGGAGGTAGTTTCCACAAAGTACATCTCTATTTAGTGAACTAACTCTTCACATACACAAATACACAGTCTCTCTCACAGAAGCTTTGGTTTAAAATTCCTTTTGGTTTAAAATTAGTTGAACTAACTAAAACATTGTGAAGAGGAGCAAACATATTTGCATTTCCTTCAGTTTGTTTTTAAAATGCATTTACTACCTAAAAATGTATAGTGGATACACAAAAGATAATGAGAAAGGAATATAAACATAAAACTAAAAAAGTCATCAAAAGTGAAGAGAGCAAAAGAAGAAAGGAACAGAGACAAACTTCAAAAACAGCCGGAAAATAGTCAACAAAATGGCAATAAGTACATGACTATCAATAATTACTTTATTTATTTATTTATTTTATTTTATTTTTTTAACATTTATTTTTGAGAGACAGAGCCAGTCAAAGCACGAGGGGGGGGGGGGGGTGGAGGTGGGGCACAGAATCCAAAGCAGGCTCCAGGCTCTGAGCTGTTAGCATAGAGCCTGAGGCGGGGCTCAACCAGTGAACAGCGAGATCATGACAGGAGCCTGAAGTTGGATGCTTAAGGACTGAGCCGCCCAGGCGCCCCAATAATTAATTTAAAAATAAATGAACTTGGGGCACCTGGGTGGTTTTGAAATGGAAATACAAATTCCAAATTCTATGGGATGCAACAAAATCAATTTTAAGAGGGGAAGTTTATAGCAATACATGACTGTCTCTAGAAACAAGACACACCTCAAAAATTTAAATTTATACCTAAAATACCCAGAAAAAGAAGAATGGACAAAGCCAAAAGTTACTAGAGGGAACAAAACAATAAAAATCAGAGCAGAAATAAAATAGAGGTTTAAAAAACAATGGAAAAGATCAATGAAACAAAAGCTGATTCTTTGAAAAAATAAAACTAACAAAACTCTAGCTAGACTCACCAAGAAAAAAAGGGGACTCAAATAAAAGCATAAATGAAAGAGGAAAATTACAACTGATACCACAGGAATACCAAATATAATAAGAAATTATATATCAACAAAGTAGACAACTTAGAAGAAATGTATAATTCCTAGAAATGTACGAATTACCAAGACTGAATCAAGAAGAAACAGAAAATCTGAATAGGTTAATTACTATTAAGGAGATTGAATCAGTAATCAAAAACCTCCAAACAAACAAAAGCTCAGGACTAGAGGGCTTCATTAGTGAATTTTGCCAAACATTCTCCAAAATCTCTAAAGAACTTATCATCAGGGAACTTTCACTGATCATCAGGGAAATACAAATCAAAACCACAATGAGATATCCCCTCACTCCTGTCAGAATGGCTAACATTAACAACTCAGGCAAGGACAGATGTTGGCGAGGATGCAAAGAGGATCTCTTTTGCATTGCTGGTGGGAATGCAAACTGGTGCAGCCACTCTGGAAAACAGTATGGAGGTTTCTCAAAAAATAAAAAAAATAGAACTACCCTACAACCCAGCAATTGCACTACTAGGCATTTATCCATGGGATACAGGTGTGCTGTTTCAAAGGGACGCATGCACCCCAATGTTTATTCAGCACTACCAACAATAGCCAAAGTATGGAAAGAGCCCAAATGTCCATCAGCGGATGAATGGCTAAAGAAGATATGGTATATATATACAATAGAGTATTACTCGACCATCCAAAAAAAAAAAAAAAATGAAACCTTGCCATTTGCAACTACGTGGATGGAACTAGAGGGTATTATGCTAAGTGAAATTAATAAGTCAGAGAAAGACAAGTATCATATGATTTCACTTGTATGAGGACTTTAAGACCACAGAACAGATGAACATAAGGGAAGGGAAGCAAAAATAATATAAAAACAGGGAGAGGGACAAAACATAAGGGACTGTTAAATATGGAGAACAAACAGAAGGTTACTAGAGGGATTGTGGGAGGGGAGATGGGCTAAATGGGTAAGGGGCATTAAGGAATCTACTCCTGAAATCATTGTTGCATATACGCTAACTAATTTGGATGTAAATTAAAAAAAAAAAAAAAACACATATTATGGTACTGGCACAAAAACAGACACATAGATTAGTGGAACAAAATAGAAACCCTACAAAGAAACCCACACATATATGGTTAATAAATCCCAAAAAAAAGGAACCAAGATTATACAATGGGCAAAGTACATTGCTTCAGTGTTGGGACAGCCCCATGTAAAAGAATGAAACTAGACTGCTATCTTATACCATATACAAAATTTTACTCAAAATGGATCAAAGATTTGAATGTAAGACCTGAAACTATAAAACTCCTAGAAAAAAACATAGGCAGTAATCTCCTTGATATTGGTCTGGGCATTTTATTTTTGATCTGACCCCAAGAGCAAAGGCAATAAAGTCTGAAATAAACAAGTGGGACAATATCAAATTAAAACGCATCTGCAGAGAAAAAGAAACTGTCAACAAATTGAAAAGGCAACCTACTGAATGGGAGAAAATATTTGTAAATCATGAATGTCATAAGGAGTTAATATCCAAACTCTAAAAGAACCCATACAACTCAATGGCAAAATAATAATAATAACAATAATAATAATAATAAATAGGTGGAGCATCTGAATATATATTCTTGCAAAGAAAACATACAGATGGCTAAGAAGC
This sequence comes from Lynx canadensis, assembly GCF_007474595.2. NCBI lineage: Eukaryota > Metazoa > Chordata > Mammalia > Carnivora > Felidae > Lynx > Lynx canadensis. The sequence continues at coordinate 60,953,840 of NC_044306.2, forward strand.
ACACAAATATGTTTAACGTCACTAATTATTGGGAAATGCAAAGTAAAACTACAATGAGATATTACCTCACACTTGTTAGAATGGCTATAATCAAAAAGACCAGAAATTACAAGAGTTGGTGAGGATGTGGAGAAAGGGAACACTCATACACTGTTGATGGGAATGTTAAATTGCACAACCAGTGTGGAAAACAGTATGGAGGTTCCTGAAAAAAATTAAAGTACAAATACCATATAATCCAGCTATTCATTTGGGAATTTATCCAAATAAAACAAAACCACTGAGGTTCTGGTCAAAGATGGTTACTTAAGAAGACCCTGAACTCACCTCCTCCCTGAACACACCAAATTATACCTATTTATAGAGTAATTCTCCTCAAGAATAATGGAGGGCTGGGGCACCCCGGTGGCTACCGACTTTGGCTCAGGTCATGATCTCGCAGTTTGTGGTTTAAGCCCTGCATCAGGGTCTGTGCTGATAGCTCAGAGCCTGGAGCCTGCTTCAGAGTCTGTGCCTCCCTTTCTTTCTGTCCCCCCTACCACCACCACTTGCTCTCTCTCTTTCAAAAATAAATAAACCATTAAAAAAAAGAATAATGGAGGGCTGACTGAACAGCTGTTGGAACTCTCCCTGGGTCAGAGGGACTACAAGTGACATGGTTTATGCTCCCTCTCTACCTTGAAAGTGCTAACTGCAACAGGGTCCAGATACCATAGCTCATTTGATGCTTCAGTAAGACCTGGGTCCCTAGCCCACACAAGCTCTGAACACTCAGGCACAGAGAATAAGTCATGGTTTAAAAGACCAACTAGTATATTAAAAAGCCAGCCCTAGGACTCTGCCAAATGTTGAGGGAACTGGTGGAACTTCCACAAGGTGAAAGGCCTGGTGGACATGTTCAACACTCCCTCTCTCCCCCTTGAAGGCACAGACCAGTGCAGGATTCAAGTGACCTAAAAAACCTGCTGCCTTGGTGAGCCCCAGGTCTCTATACCATAACTACCCTAGCTGTCCCACCAAAACAGTCATAGCACAGTTCACACTGGGACACCCCTGGTTAGAGCTCTTTGCAGCTTTAGCCTTTGCACCAAGGTGACACAGGTGAAAAGCACCCAGGAGCCCTCCAGGCTCATACCACTTCAGTTTCGCATAGCTTACTAGGGCATACTTGGCACAGAGCTCTCTGGAAACTTCTAGTTGAAGTCTGCTTCAGATAAAGTAGCCCTACCAACGTGTCCCCTATGTGGAATGCCCCTGGAACCCTCAGTTTGCATCCACTTTAGCTTCAGCTATCCTGCCAGGGCACACATTATGCAAAGAGACTAGGGACCACACAACCAATACCCGCTTTAGCTATACTGTCAGGGTGCCTACTGTGTGGACCCTAGGACTTCCCGGCCTAAGTTCTAGTCACCCTGTCATGGCACCCTCTGTGAGAGAGCCCCAGGAAACCATGGCTTATATACATTTCAGCTTCAGTTATCCTTCCAAAGTGCCCTCTGTATACAGAGCCGTGGCACATTCCAGCTTATAACCACTTCAGCTTTAGCTGGCCTGCTATGGCGTCCACTGCATGGAAAGCACTAGGGACCCTAGCCAATTCCAGTCATAGCTCCAGATAGCCAGTAAGAGCCACCAAGCACACACAGTCTACATAAGATATGACCGTATGTAAGATTATTCCTTCAAGTTTAGGAGAAGCAGCTGTTCTGCTTAATCCATAAAAACAAATACAGAAAGCCAAGCAAAATGGGGAGACAGAGGAAGAGTCTACAAAAGAAAGACTAAGAAAAAAACCTCAGAAAAAGAACTAAATGAATATGAGATAAGCAGTATACCTGATAAAGAGTTTAAAGTAATGATTGTAAAGATCCTCACTGAGGTGGAAAGAATGGAAGAACTCAGTGGGACCTTTAATAAAGAGATTGAGAGTATATAAAATATCCCATCAGAATGAAGGAGTATAATAACTGAAATGAACAATACATTAGAGAAAATTGGTAAAAGAATAGCAGATAAAGTAGAGCATGTCAGTGATCTGGTAGACAAGGTAATGGAAAGCATCTGAGCTGAACAGCAAAAACAGAAATAAATTTAAGAAAACAAAGATAAGGAATCTATTGGACAACATCAATCAAACAAACATCACATTACAGAGGAAAAGAAAGGGGAAGAGAACTTATTTCAAAAAATAATAGCTGAAAAATTCCCTGACCAAGGGAAAGAGATAAACATCCAGGCACAAGAAGCACAGAGTTCCAAACAAGATGAACTCAAGGAGGTCCACACCACAACACATAATAATCAAAATTTCAAAGACTAAAGATAAAAATAACTTTAAAAGAAGCAAGAGTTAAGCAAAAAGCTACCTACAAGGTAAACACTATAACTACCAACTGATTTTTCAGTAGAAACTTTGCAGGCAAGAAAAGAGTGGCATGATACATTCAAAGTGCTGGAAAACACACACACACACACACACACACACAACAACAACAACAACAACAAGACAAACCTACAACCAAGAATATTCTACCTGAGTCAGTTATCATTCAGATTGGAGAAGAGAGAATTTTTATACAGGCAAAAGTAAAAGAAATTTATCACCAATAAACAATACTTACAAGAAATGGTAAAGGAAATACTTTAGGTAGAAAAGAAAAGGACTTAACTAGAGTTTTAAAAAATGTAAATAAAATTGTGTAAAATATGACAGTTTATACATAAAATGTGGAGGAAGGGTAAAAAAAGGTTTTTGTGGAATGTGAACTAAAATGGCTATCAACTAAAATGATGATTAACAAATGTGTACTAAAATGACTGCTGTATACTTAGGATGTTATATATGAACTTACCGGTAAACAAAAACCCAAAGCCTGTAACAAATACACAAAAAAGTAAAGGGAAATAAAGCCAAACATAACATTACAGAAACCAAAGAAAAAGCAAGAGAAGAAGAAAGGAAAAGAGAAGAGCTACAAAAACAACCAGAAAACAATGAACAAAACAGAATAAATACATACCTATCAATAATTACTTTATAAGTAAATGGCCTAAATGCTCTAATCAGAATACACAGGGTGGCGGAATGGGGAGCAAAAGACCCATTTATATCCCTCCTACAAAAGACTCACCAAAGACCTAAAAACACATACAGATTGAAAGTGAAGAGATGGAAGACTGTTAACCACGCAAATCAGAGTGGAAAAAAAAAAAGGTAGCAATACTTCTATCAGACAAAAGTAGGCATTAAAACAAGGTTATAACATAAGACAATGAAAAGCACTGCATTATGATAAAGGGATCAATCCCTTAAGCGGATATAAGAACTATAATATTTATGCACTCAACATGAGAACTACATACATAAGGCAAATATTAATGGACATAAAGGGAGAAATTGGCAGTAATTCAGTAATAGTAGGGGAAATAAACACCTCACGTCAACGGATAGATTATCTAGTCAGAAAATCAATAAGTAAACAGTGTCTTTGAATAACAAATTGTTTGCCAATTCAAATGGGAAAATTGGTGAAGGGGAGTCGGAGATACAGGCTTCCAGTTATTTATTCCAGTTATTGAATAAATCATAGGAATAAATGGCACAGCACAGGGAATATAGTCAATGATATTATAATAGTGTAATATAGTTTGACCCATGGTAGCTACACGTATGGTGAGGGTAGTAGAACATATACAGGTGCTGAATCACCATGTTGTACACCTAAAACTATTTTAATATTGGGTGTCAACTATACACAAATTTAAAAAAAAACACTAATTCAAAATGATATATACTCATTGCAGCATTAATTACAATAGCCAAGATAGAGAAACAACCTAAGTACATATCTTTGGATGAACGAACAAAGATGTGGATATATAAACAATGGAATGCTCTTCAGCCATAAAAATGAAACCTTTCTACCTGTGACAACATGCGTGAACCTTAATGGTATTATGTTAAGTAAAATAAGTAAAACGAAGAAAGACAAATACATTATGATTATACTGATATGTGGAATCTGAAAGTCAAAATCTCATAGATACAGAGAACAGATCGATGATTATCAGAGGGCACGAAGGTTGAGGCAGGTAAACTTGGTGAAGGGGTTCAATCGTATGCTGACAAACGGTAACTAGACTTACTATGGTGGTCACTTTGTAGTGTATACAAAAATCACATTTTTATGTTGTACAACTGAAACTAACATAATGTTGCATACAAATTTTATCTTAATAAAAATATCTTTAAAGCATTTAATATCTATGTATTATAAGGATTGTGCTCTCTTGGTATCTGAAAATATAATGCAATATAATAAACATATTACAAACCATAATAAACATCCTTCTGTACATATAAAAACTGCATTTTAAATATGCATTGGTGTAATGTACAAATTTGCTTTGTCACCTGGGCCAAGTTTGACCATAGAGAATAATGCCAACATCAATTTGAAGTGGTAACATTGGCCTCATGGGGACTGGGTTTTAATAAGTAAGCTAAGGCAATGCAATATGCATATTGCATTAGTGTGGGGGGAAAGGGCTATGCTAAATAAATAAAATTTATGTAACATATTCAGTGAATTTTTGAAAAATAAAGTATTAGCAATGAAAAATACAACAGACTACTCATTTTATTTAATTTTACTCATTAAGGTATCCTTTCTGTCTGATTAAGGGTCCATTAAGTAAAAATAAATCTTCCTGAGATCTGTGGGTTTCTATCCTCTTTTCATTAAACTCTAGTTGGCAGGGCAAAGAGAAAGATGAGAGTCTTGAAAGCAGAAGGGAATTATTCTGTCTGAGGATGCATTTGCATCCACCTTGGGATAGAATCCAGTTAATGTTAACTTATTTCCATTTCGGTAAATCCAAACAAAATCCAGGCCAATGCCCCAATTTGGGCAGCAAAAATTATAAAATATTGGAAGTCTTCAGCCAGCTGAAGGGACTCTCACTCCCTGTATACTAAAATATTAATATACTAATAATTACAAAAACTGCTAAAATGAAGAATTTTTTTATTAGAATGTAATGCCACAATGTGTAGTGGGCATGAACAATGAATAAGAATATTAACTAATTAAGGTCTGCCTTAAGAAACTGGTTGCCCATAACAAATGCATATTTCAAAACAACGGTGGAAGGAAAGACACTTAGAGTTCTCCAGATAAGCTCTATAAGAATAAATCCAATTAAATTATTTCATAGAAAAAAAAATGGGCACTGAAGAATCTCAATTGCAAAACCCCAGCTGGTAATATCAACACAAATTACCACGTATTGTATTCACATATTATCATTTATCTCAGAACCATCAAGTAGTCAACCAAGGAGTTGTCTAGCAATCATCCAAGGGAGTTAGGAAGCAGCTTTGTTAAAATTTTAAAATGTTACAAATAAGAATAGGTTAAAGTATAATGTACTATATAAGATGATTAAATATTTACAGGATATGTATGTATAACTATGTATATATTAGTTTGTCCTTAGAGTATTTGGTTATTTCTACCAGAATCTCACCTCCTTATTGCAAAATCATCTCAGTAATAGTCACAAAATTAGGTGAATTGTAATAATGACAAGAAAAAAAGGCAGATAGTGAAAACGTTGTGAAAACCCAAAATAGGAAACACTTCAGTTTCCTCTTTTTCATCAGAGAACATTTAACGTTCAACAAGAATTTGGGCAGTGATTTTGCCACAACCTTCCTAGGTACAGCCCTAACAATTCAAGGCAACAACTTCATCCCCTGACTCACTTTGACATGTGTGGAAATTAGGTATTTTGAAGACCTGATTAAAAAACAAGTAATACAGTTTTAAAAAATGTTGCTAAAATTTTTCACTTTTTTTTTTTTGAGACACTTAATTGATCTGGAAACCTCTATTATAGCATCCTTTTAATATATCTACTCAATTGCAGTACGAGGACAAGCTGTACTGTGTCTTTGAACATAAGCTATACCAGCCCACTCACTGCTGCTATATACTTATTAATCCCTCAAGTGACATATTTACTAAGACTTAGCTGATAGGAACATCACTGTCTTTTCTTAAAAAGCTGTCCACCTATGAAAAAACCTCTCCATCAAACCTTACTTTAATCTCTATAGTTAAGAGCTTGCTTATAGTTAATGGCTTGCTTCCCTCTCTTTTTCCCCCTTCCCCTATGTTCATCTGCTTTGTTTATTAAATTCCACAAATTCCAATTTGTTTATTAAATTCCAATTCCAATTTAATTCCATTAAATTCCACAAGAGAAATATGTCTTTCTCTGACTGACATATTTAACCTAGCATAATACACTCTCCTCTATCTACAATGTTGCAAATGAAAAGATTTCATTCTTTTTGATGGCTGAGTAATACTCCATTCTATATATTATACAGCACTTCTTCTTTATCCATTCATCAGTTGATGGGCATTTGGGCCCTTTCAATACTTTGGCTACTATTGGTAATGCTTCTATCAATGTTGGGATGCATATGCCCCTTTAATTATTTTTGTATCCGTTGAGTCAGAACCTAGAAGTGCAATTGCTGTCTTGTAGGGTAGTTCTTTTTTAACTTTTGGAGGAACCTCCATAAGTTATATGGAGGCTATACCAGTTTTTCAGAGTGGCTATACCAGTTTGCATTCCCACCAACAGTGCAAGGGTGTTATTCTTTCTCCACATCTTCTCCAACATCTATTCTTTCCTGTGTTGTTAATTTTAGCCATTCTGACAGGTGTGAGGTGGTATCCCTACCTATTTTTGATTTGTATTTCACTGATGATGAGTGATGTTGAGCATTTTTCCATGTGTCGGTTGGCCATCTTGATGACTCCCTTGGAAAAATGTCTTTTCGTGTCTTCTACCCATTCCTTAACTGGATTATTTGGGTTTTGGGTTTTGAGTTTGAGAAGTTCTTTGTAGATTTTGGATACTATTCCTTTATCAGATATGTCATTTCCAAATATCTTCTTCCATTCCATAGGCTGCCTTTTAGTTTCTTGATTGTTTCCTTTGCTGTGCAGAAGTTTTTATCTTGATGAAGTCCCGATGGTTCATTTTTGCTTTTGTTTTCCTTGCCTCTGGATATGTGTCTAATAAGAAGTTTCTATGACCAAGATCAACTGTTTTGCTGCCTGTGTTCTTCTCTGGGATTTTGGTGGTTTCCTGTCTTATATTTAGATCTTTCATCCATTTTGAATTCATTTTTGTGTATGGTATAAGAAAGTGGTAGAGTTTCATTCTTCTGCATGTAGCTGTCCAGTGTTCCCAAAACCATTTGTTGAAAAGACTGTCTTTTTTACATTTGATATTGTTTCCTGTTTTGTTGAAGATTAGTTGACCATATATTTATGAGTTAATTTCTGGGTTTCCTATTCTATTCCATTGATCTATGTGTCTGTTTTGTGTCAGAAATATACTGTCTTGATCATTACAGCTTTACAATACAGCATGAAGTCTGGAATTGTGATGCCTCTAGCTTTTTCTTTTTCAAGGTTGCTTTGGCTATTTGGATCTTTTCTGGTCCCATACAAATGTTAAGATTGTTTGTTCTAGCTCTGTGAGAAATACTGGTGGTATTTTGACAGGGATTGCATTAAATGGGTAGATTGCTTTGGGTAGTGTGGACATTTTCACAATATTTGTTCTTCCAATCAATGGGTATGGAATGTTTTTCCATTAATTTGTGTCATCTTTAATTTCTTTCAAAAGTGTTTTATAGTTTTCAGAGTACAGATCTTTTACCTCTTTGGTTAACTTCATTCCTAGGGAATTAAGTTATGGGTTTTGATGCAATTGTAAATGGGATTTATTCCTTTATTTCTCTCTCTACTGCTTCATTGTTGGTGTATGGAAATGAAACAGATTTCTGTACATTGATCTTATATCCTGTGACTTTGCTAAATTCATGTATCAGTTCTAGCAATTTTTTGGTGGAATATTTCAGGTTTTCTGCATATTGTGAAAGTTTTACTTCCCCCTTGCAGATTTAGATGCCTTTTATTTCTTTTGTTATCTGATTGCTGAGGATAAGACTTCCAGTACTGTGCTAAATAACAATGGTGAGAGTGGACATCCTGTTTTGTTCCTGACCATAAAGGAAAGCCTCTCAGCTTTTCCCTATTGAGGATAATGTGAGCTGTGGGTGTTTTGTATATGCCCTTAGTGATGTTGAGGTATGTTTCATTTCTCCCTAATTTGTTCAGGGTTTTGTAAAGAATAGATGCTGTATTTTACCAAATGCCTTTTCTGCATCTACTGAGAGAATCACATAGTTCTTTCCTTTCTTTTATTAATAGGGTGTATCATATTGATTAATTTGTAAATGTTGAACCACCCTTTCAGCCCAGGAATAAATCCCACTTGATTGTTGTGAATAATTCTTTTAATGTACTGTTGGATTCGATTTGCTAATGTATTGTGGAGAATTTTTGTATCCATGTTCATCAGAGATATTGGCCTGTAGTTCTGGGTCTTTGGTTTTGGAATCAACATAATGCTGGCCTTATAGAATGAGTTTGGAAGGTTTCCTTCCATTTCTATTTTTTGGAACAATTTGAGAAGAATAGCTATTAACTTTTCCTTAAATGTCTGATAGAATTCCCCTGGAAGCCATCTGTCCCTGGACTTTTTTTGTTGGGATATTTTTGATTACTCGTTCAATTTCTTGCTGGTTATCAGTCTGTTCAAGTTTTTTATTTAGTCCTGTTTTAATTTTGGTAGTTTGTATGTTTCTAGGAATTTATCCATTTCTTCCAGATTGCCAAATTTGTTGGCATTTTCCCATAATATTCTAATTGTTTTATTTCTGTGGTGTTGGTTGTTATCTCTCCTCTTTCATTTGTGATTTTATTTATTTGGGTCCTTTCTCTTTTCTTTTTGAGAAGTCTAGGTAGGTTTTTATGAATTTTATTAATTTTTCAAAGAACCAGCTCTTAGTTTTGTTGATCTATTCCACTGGTTTTTGTTTGTTTGTCTATATCATCTACTTCTCTAACCTTTATTATTTCCCTTCTTCTGCTGGATTTAGGCTTATTTGGTGTTCCTTTTCTAGCTCCTTTAGGTTTAAGATTAGGTTATTTTAGACTTTTTTGCTCTTGAGGTAGACCTGTATTGCTACATACTTTCCTCTTTGCTGCATCCCAAAGGTTCTGGACTACCATGTTTTCATTTTCATTTGCTTTCACTTTTTTTAACTTCTTCTTTAGTTTCTGGTTAACCCTGTCATTCTTCATTGGGACCATTCTAAAGTAGTTCTTTAAAACTACTGTGGTCTTTTCAATTTTTTTCTTATGGTTAACTTCAGGTTTCATAGCATTGTAGTCTGAAAATACACGTGGTATTATTATCTCATAGTTTATGTTTGAGTTTATGATTGAGGTCTCATTTGTGACCCAGTATGTGAGCTAGAGACTGTCCCATGGACATGCACTCCAAATAATGTGTATTCTGCTGCTTTAGGATGAAATGTTCTGAATATATCTATTAAGTCCACCCTGTTCAGTGTGTCACTCAAAGCCATTGTTTCCTCATTGATTTTCTGCTTAGATGATCTGTCCATTGTTGTAAATGATGTGTTAAGGCCCCTACTATTATTGTATTATTATCAATATCAATGATTTATTTATGTTTGTTATTAATTGATTTATATATTTGGGTGCTCTAACTTGAGAGCATAAATTTTATTTATTTATTTATTTATTTATTTATTTATTTATTTATTTATTTTAGAGAGAGAGCATGAACATGGCAGAGGAACAGAGGGGAGAGAGAGAGAGAGACAGAGAGAGAGAGAGAGAGAGAGAGAATCTTAAGTAGGCTCTATGCTCAGAGCAGAGCCCAATGCAAGGCTTATTGCACCACCCTTGGATCTTCACATGAGTTGAAATGAAGAGTGGGATGCTCAACTGATTGAGCCACCCAGCTGTTCCAGGGTCATAAATATCTATAATTCTTAGATATTCTTGTTATATAGGCCCCCTTACTATGATATAGTATACTTTTTCATCTTTGGTTACACTATTTGTTTTAAAATCTAGTTTGTCTAATATGAGTATGGCTCTTCTGTTTTGTTTTGTTTTGTTTTGTGTTGTGTTGTGTTTTGTTTTTTTTTTTTTTTTTGATGTCCATTAGAACTGATGGGTGGTTTTCCATCCCCTCACTTTTCAATCTTCAGGTGTCCTCAAGTCTAATATGAGTCTCTTATAGGCAGCATATAGACAAGTCTTGTTATTTTAATCCATTCTGATACCCTACGTCTTTTGATCAGAGCATTAAGTCCATTTACATGCAGAGTGATTATTTTTTTTTTAATATATGAAATTTATTGTCAAATTGGTTTCCATACAACACCCAGTGCTCATCCCAAAAGGTGCCCTCCTAAATACCCATCACCCACCCTCCGCTCCCTCCCACCCCCCATCAACCCTCAGTTTGTTCTTAGGTTTTAGGAGTCTCTTATGTTTTGGCTCCTTCCCTCTGTAACCATTATTTTTTCCTTCCCCTCCCCCATGGGTTTCTGTTAAGTTTCTCAGGATCCACGTAAGACTGAAAACATATGGTATCTGTCTTTCTCTGTATGACTTATTTCACTTAGCATCACACTCTCCAGTTCCATCCACGTTGCTACAAAAGGCCATATTTCATTTTTTCTCATTGCCACATAGTATTCCATTGTGTATATAAACCACAATTTCTTTATCCATTCATCAGTTGATGGACATTTAGGCTCTTTCCATAATTTGGCTATTGTTGAGAGTGCTGCTATGAACATTGGGGTACAAGTGCCCCTATGCATCAGTACTCCTGTATCCCTTGGATAAATTCCTAGCAGTGCTATGCTGGGTCATAGGGTAGGTCTATTTTTAATTTTCTGAGGAACCTCTACACTGCTTTCCAGAGCGGCTGCACCAATTGCATTCCCACCAACAGTGCAAGAGGGTTCCCGTTTCTCCACATCCTCTCCAGCATCTATAGTCTCCTGATTTGTTCATTTTGGCCACTCTGACTGGAGTGAGGTGATACCTGAGTGTGGTTTTGATTTGTATTTCCCTGATGAGGAGCGACGCTGAACATCTTTTCATGTGCCTGTTGGCCATCTGGATGTCTTCTTTAGAGAAGTGTCTATTCATGTTTTCTGCCCATTTCTTCACTGGGTTCTTTGTTTTTCGGGTGTGGAGTTTGGTGAGCTCTTTATAGATTTTAGATACTAGCCCTTTGTCCGATATGTCATTTGCAAATATCTTTTCCCATTCCGTTGGTTGCCTTTTAGTTTTGTTGGTTGTTTCCTTTGCTGTGCAGAAGCTTTTGATCTTCATAAGGTCCCAGTAATTCACTTTTGCTTTTAATTCCCTTGCCTTTGGGGATGTGTCGAGTAAGAGATTGCTACGGCTGAGGTCAGAGAGGTCTTTTCCTGCTTTCTCCTCTAAGGTTTTGATGGTTTCCTGTCTCACATTTAGGTCCTTTATCCATTTTGAGTTTATTTTTGTAAATGGTGTGAGAAAGTGGTCTAGTTTCAACCTTCTGCATGTTGCTGTCCAGTTCTCCCAGCACCATTTGTTAAAGAGGCTGTCTTTTTTCCATTGGATGTTCTTTCCTGCTTTGTCAAAGATGAGTTGGCCATACGTTTGTGGGTCTAGTTCTGGGGTTTCTATTCTATTCCATTGGTCTGTGTGTCTGTTTTTGTGCCAATACCATGCTGTCTTGATGATTACAGCTTTGTAGTAGAGGCTAAAGTCTGGGATTGTGATGCCTCCTGCTTTGGTCTTCTTCTTCAAAATTCCTTTGGCTATTCGGGGCCTTTTGTGGTTCCATATGAATTTTAGGATTGCTTGTACTAGTTTCGAGAAGAATGCTGGTGCAATTTTGATTGGGATTGCATTGAATGTGTAGATAGCTTTGGGTAGTATTGACATTTTGACAATATTTATTTTTCCAATCCATGAGCAGGGAATGTCTTTCCATTTCTTTAAGTCTTCTTCAATTACCTTCATAAGCTTTCTATAGTTTTCAGCATACAGATCCTTTACATCTTTGGTTAGATTTATTCCTAGGTATTTTATGCTTCTTGGTGCAATTGTGAATGGGATCAGTTTCTTTATTTGTGTTTCTGTTGCTTCATTATTAGTGTATAAGAATGCAACTGATTTGTGTACATTGATTTTGCATCCTGCAACTTTGCTGAATTCATGTATCAGTTCTAGCAGACTTTTGGTGGAGTCTCTCGGATTTTCCATGTATAATATCATGTCATCTGCAAAAAGCGAAAGCTTGACTTCATCTTTGCCAATTTTGATGCTTTGATTTCCTTTTGTTGTCTGATTGCTGATGCTAGCACTTCCAGCACTATGTTAAACAACAGCGGTGAGAGTGGGCATCCCTGTCATGTTCCTGATCTCAGGGAAAAAGCTCTCAGTTTTTCCCCGTTGAGGATGATGTTAGCTGTGGGCTTTTCATAAATGGCTTTTATGATCTTTAAGTATGTTCCTTCTATCCCGACTTTCTCAAGGGTTTTTATTAAGAAAGGGTGCTGGATTTTGTCAAAGGCCTTTTCTGCATCGATTGACAGGATCATATGGTTCTTCTCTTTTTTTTTGTTAATGTGATGTATCACGTTGATTGATTTGCGAATGTTGAACCAGCCCTGCATCCCAGGAATGAATCCCACTTGATCATGGTGAATAATTCTTTTTATATGCTGTTGAATTCGATTTGCTAGTATCTTATTGAGAATTTTTGCATCCATATTCATCAGGGATATTGGCCTGTAGTTCTCTTTTTTGACTGGGTCTCTGTCTGGTTTAGGAATCAAAGTAATACTGGCTTCATAGAATGAGTCTGGAAGTTTTCCTTCCCTTTCTATTTCTTGGAATAGCTTGAGAAGGATAGGTATTATCTCTGCTTTAAACGTCTGGTAGAACTCCCCTGGGAAGCCATCTGGTCCTGGACTCCTGTTTGTTGGGAGATTTTTGATAACCGATTCAATTTCTTCGCTGGTTATGGGTCTGTTCAAGCTTTCTATTTCCTCCTGATTGAGTTTTGGAAGAGTGTGGGTGTTCAGGAATTGGTCCATTTCTTCCAGGTTGTCCAATTTGTTGGCATATAATTTTTCATAGTATTCCCTGATAATTGTTTGTATCTCTGAGGGATTGGTTGTAATAATTCCATTTTCATTCATGATTTTATCTATTTGGGTCATCTCCCTTTTCTTTTTGAGAAGCCTGGCTAGAGGTTTGTCAATTTTGTTTATTTTTTCAAAAAAACAACTCTTGGTGTCGTTGATCTGCTCTACAGTTTTTTTAGATTCTATATTGTTTATTTCTGCTCTGATCTTTATTATTTCTCTTCTTCTGCTGGGTTTAGGCTGCCTTTGCTGTTCTGCTTCTATTTCCTTTAGGTGTGCTGTTAGATTTTGTATTTGGGATTTTTCTTGTTTCTTGAGATAGGCCTGGATTGCAATGTATTTTCCTCTCAGGACTGCCTTCGCTGCGTCCCAAAGCATTTGGATTGTTGTATTTTCATTTTCGTTTGTTTCCATATATTTTTTAATTTCTTCTCTAATTGCCTGGTTGACCCACTCATTTGTTAGTAGGGTGTTCTTTAACCTCCATGCTTTTGGAGGTTTTGCAGACTTTTTCCTGTGGTTGATTTCAAGCTTCATAGCATTGTGGTCTGAAAGTATGCATGGTATAATTTCAATACTTGTAAACTTATGAAGGGCTGTTTTGTGACCCAGTATATGATCTATCTTGGAGAATGTTCCATGTGCACTCGAGAAGAAAGTATATTCTGTTGCTTTGGGATGCAGAGTTCTAAATATATCTGTCAAGTCCATCTGATCCAATGTCTCATTCATGGCCCTTGTTTCCTTATTGACCGTGTGTCTAGATGATCTATCCATTTCTGTAAGTGGGGTGTTAAAGTCCCCTGCAATTACCACATTCTTATCAATAAGGTTGCTTATGTTTATGAGTAATTGTTTTATATATTTGGGGGCTCCGGTATTCGGTGCATAGACATTTATAATTGTTAGCTCTTCCTGATGGATAGACCCTGTAACTATTATATAATGTCCTTCTTCATCTCTTGTTACAGCCTTTAATTTAAAGTCTAGTTTGTCTGATATAAGTATGGCTACTCCAGCTTTCTTTTGGCTTCCAGTAGCATGATAAATAGTTCTCCACCCCCTCACTCTGAATCTAAAGGTGTCCTCAGGTCTAAAATGAGTCTCTTGTAGACAGCAAATAGATGGATCTTGTTTTTTTATCCATTCTGATACCCTATGTCTTTTGGTTGGCGCATTTAATCCATTTACATTCAGTGTTATTATAGAAAGATACGGGTTTAGAGTTATTGTGATGTCTGTATGTTTTATGCTTGTAGTGATGTCTCTGGTACTTTGTCTCACAGGGTCCCCCTTAGGATCTCTTGTAGGGCTGGTTTAGTGGTGACGAATTCTTTCAGTTTTTGTTTATTTGGGAAGACCTTTATCTCTCCTTCTATTCTAAATGACAGACTTGCTGGATAAAGGATTCTCGGCTGCATATTTTTTCTGTCTAGCACCCTGAAAATCTCGTGCCAAGTCTTTCTGGCCTGCCAAGTTTCAAAAGAGAGATCAGTCACGAGTCTTACAGGTCTCCCTTTATATGTGAGGGCACGTTTACCCCTTGCTGCTTTCAGAATTTTCTCTTTATCCTTGTATTTTGCCAGTTTCACTATGATATGTCGTGCAGAAGATCGATTCAAGTTACGTCTGAAGGGAGTTCTCTGTGCCTCTTGGATTTCAATGCCTTTTTCCTTCCCCAGTTCAGGGAAGTTCTCAGCTATTATTTCTTCAAGTACCCCTTCAGCACCTTTCCCTCTCTCTTCCTCCTCTGGGATACCAATTATGCGTATATTATTTCTTTTTACTGTATCACTTAGTTCTCTACTTTTCCCCTCATACTCCTGGATTTTTTTATCTCTCTTTCTCTCAGCTTCCTCTTTTTCCATAACTTTATCTTCTAGTTCACCTATTCTCTCCTCTGCCTCTTCAATCCAAGCTGTCGTCGTTTCCATTTTGTTTTGCATTTCATTTAAAGCGCTTTTCAGCTCCTCGTGACTGTTCCTTAGTCCCTTGATCTCTGTAGCAAGAGATTCTCTGCTGTCCTGTATACTGTTTTCCAGCCCAGCGATTAATTTTATGACTATTATTCTAAATTCACTTTCTGTTATATTATTTAAATCCTTTTTGATCAGCTCATTAGCTGTTGTTATTTCCTGGAGATTCTTCTGAGGGGAATTCTTCTGCTTGGTCATTTTGGATAGTCCCTGGTGTGGTGAGGACCTGCAGGACACTTCCCCTGTGCTGTGGTGTATAACTGGAGTTGGTGGGCGGGGCCGCAGTCAGTCCTGATGTCTGCCCCCAGCCCACCACTGGGGCCACAGTCAGACTGGTGTGTGCCTTCTCTTCCCCTCTCCTAGGGGCGGGATTCACTGTGGGGTGGCGTTGCCCGTCTGGGCTACTTGCACACTGCCAGGCTTGTGATGCTGGGGATCTGGCGTATTAGCTGGGGTGGGTAGGCAAGGTGCACGGCGGCAGGGGGGCAGGCTTAGCTCGCTTCTCCTTAGGTGATCCACTTCAGGAGGGGCCCTGTGGCAGCCGGAGGGAGTCAGATCCGCTGCCGGAGGTTTGGCTCCGCAGAAGCACAGAGTTGGGTGTTTGCGCGGAGGGAGCAATTTCCCTGGCAGGAACCAGTTCCCTTTGGGATTTTGGCTGGGGGATGGGCGGGGGAGATGGCGCTGGCGAGCGCCTTTGTTCCCCACCAAACTGAGCTCTGTCGTCCGGGGGCTCCGCAGCTCTCCCTCCCTTTGTCCTCCAGCCTTCCCGCTTTCTGAGCAGAGCTGTTAACTTATGACCTCCCAGAGGCTAAGTCGCGCTTGCTGTCGGAACACAGTCCGTCAGGCCCCTCTGCTTTTGCCAGCCAGACTCAGGGACTCTGCTGGGCCGGCGAGCTGCCCCTCCGCCCCGGCTCCCTCCCGCCAGTCTGTGGAGCGCGCACCGCCTCGCCGCCCTTCCTACCCTCTTCCGTGGGCCTCTCATCTGCGCTTGGGTCTGGCGACTCCGTTCTGCTAATCCTCTGGCAGTTTTCTGGTAAACCACAATTTCTTTATCCATTCATCAGTTGATGGACATTTAGGCTCTTTCCATAATTTGGCTATTGTTGAGAGTGCTGCTATGAACATTGGGGTACAAGTGCCCCTATGCATCAGTACTCCTGTATCCCTTGGGTCAATTCCTAGCAGTGCTATTGCTGGGTCATAGGGTGGGTCTATTTTTAATTTTCTGAGGAACCTCCACACTGCTTTCCAGAGCGGCTGCACCAACATATTTTAATTTGGTTATTCCTCTCTACAGATATTTACTTTGTCAATATCTATAATATTAGTTTTTAAAAATATTCTTCTATATGGTATACAAACAGCAGATTTTAGTTTTCATGGAAAAGTCAGCAAATTCAGAACACTATTCTATTAAAAAAAAAACTTGACTAATCTTGACGTTTTATAATTCCTATAAATATTTTATCTGAAAATCACCCTTAAACATCTATGTGGTAAAAATATTTCCATTGTCATTCCTTCTGTCATTACCAATTATTATTTTTATAACTGTATTTTTGTTTTATATGTTCTGGTTCTGTATAATTATCTGTATCTGTGACTTTGTGATCTCTGGATGTACACTTTTTAAAAAAATTTTTTAACATTTATTGTTGAGAGAGACAGACAGAGCATGAGCAGGAGAGGGGCAGAGAGAGAGGGAGACACAGAATCCAAAACAGGCTCCAGGCTCCGAGCTGTCAACACAGAGTCCGATGCGGGGTTCTATCTCATGAACTGCAAGATCATGACCCAAGCCGAAGTCAGACGCTCAACTGACTGAGCCACCCAGGTGCCCCCCTGGATATACACTTTTATTCAGTGTGTGTGTATATACACACCTACACACAGAGACACAGACACACTTTTATATGATTTATCTAAATTCTTCCAAATTGATCCTAATTTTTTGGTCTTTTTGTTTTCAAATCAACTATACTTTTAACGTCTTCTGGTAAAAGAATGTGACAACGAATACATTTAATTTGTTTTGATATTGGTTGCCGCTTATCATTTCAGCCATTTTTGTTTCTACCAGAACTCATTTTTCTCAATTGTATGTTTGTTTTTTTTAGGATACTAATAAGGTTTCTAAACGTTGATTATTCACTTTAAACTTTAAAAAGTACTGGGTTAAGTATAACATGACACAGAATTTTAAATGCAACTGAATAGCATCAAAAATGTTTATCTTTAGATTTTGATCCTTAATTTTACTTGGTGTGTGAGCCATAGTGACCTTATAACACTTTTAATTAATCTCTCAAAGCACAATAAACAGAGTTGGTTTAACTGTAAAAAATAAAGAAAGTAACATATTTCCAAAAATCTAGGTAACATATCCTTATATTTTACCAATTGACTTTCACCCTATATTTCACAAGGGTCTGCAAACAGCTGCTCCTGGGTGTATAAGTGCAGCTCTGCCATTTTTTTCACCTGCCCTAATTTTCATGATGATTTTCCATTTTTCATTTCTTTATAGTGAGCATCATAAGCCAGGTGCCCCTTTTGCAAATATTGAGTCAAAACTAGACGAGCAAAAGTCATAAATTCATTTTAACAAGGTACATATTTACTATATCGTGACATAATCACTGGAAACAAAATCATGAATCAGCAGCTACTGACAACCCTTTTTCATTATAGAATTCACACTTTCCTCAGAACACTTTGAGTCTCTAACTGGCAAATGATCTTCTGACATATAAAAAATGAATGATGCTTCGGGTTAAAATGAATGCTAAACTTTAGTAGCATTCAATGTCTCCTTTCTTCCTCCCTCCCTCCCTTCCCTTCCTTTCCTTTCTCTTCTCTTCCCTTCCCTTCCTTTCCCTTCCCTTCTCTCCCTTCTCTCCCTCATTCCTTTCCTTCCTTCTTTCTTGCCTTCCTTCCTCTCTACATTTATCTTTATATTTGTTTGTGTGTTTCTTGATTTAACACAGGGATCACAGACTCAAATGCCTGCAGGGGCCAGTGGTAAGTCAGTGGCTGAAGCAGTCTGGAGAGATGTGTAGGATAATTGCCGGGAGGGAGGGACAGAAAAATGTGAGCCCTGTATTATGGGGGCAGCTGGCACTCAGCACAAGTTGTTCACTGCCATGGGTGGGGGGGGAGCAGAACCAGAGTCACCAGGTCTTTGGCTTTTTCAGGAGAGCACATAACTTCAGATTTTTATTTAAACTGCCCTAACTTTGGTGAGACTCTGACAGTGACAGTGACAGTGACAGTGAAGGAGGCTGACTTCTCATCAATTTCACACAGGTATTTGCTGTAGTCCTCAAGCTGAACAGGAGGCAACACCAGGCAATGAATGGCGTCCTCCTTCTGCAGAGCAGTGCAGTACTCTCCACCACCTTTTCACCATCCTTGGTCCAGTGCATCTTGGTCCAGGACCAGCATAGCTCACGGGTCAGCACCACAACACACAAGGCACACAGCTGCCACAGACACCTTGCCACTGGGGTACATAGTCCAAGAGGAGACTTCCGTGATGGCAACAATGAAGTAGGAACACTCATCTCCAGTGACACACTGAACTCTCCCTGTCTGGGGACTGGGTGGCAGGCAGCACCAGGTGGTGATGGAGCCCTTCCTTCTCCAGTACCACAAAGTGACTCTCCTCTACCTCCTGCCTGCCATTGTACCCGCACACAGGCTCCTCATCCTGTTCCACCTCATAGGACAAAATGCAATGTCTGAGAGAGAGAGAGAGAGAGAGAGAGAGAGAAAGATGAGTGGGGGAGGGGCAGAGAGAGAAGGAGAGAATCTTAAGCAGGTTTCGTGTTCAATGAGGAGCCCTATCCTATCTGGGCTGATCCCATGATCCTGGAATTAAGTGGGATGCTTAACTAACTGAGCCACCCAGGTGCCTCATAATGGCTTATTTCTATTTAGATAAAAATATAAACCAGTGATCTAATATTTTCTCCTGTACTTCAATGTACCTTTTCTGCATGCGCTCCAAAGTGTGTTTACCCAGTTTCATAGGTGATGATATAATATCCTCTGAGATTTATATCCCAGCACTCAAAATACACACATATACACTCTCACGCACGTTTTCCCTTTTCAATTTTTTCTCTCACACAAATACTGACACACATTTTCCTCTTTCAAACACAAACACACCTACCCTCAAATGCACATTTCAGTCATATCTACTCTTTCTCTCTCTCTTTTAAAGTCTCACTCATCACCTTCTGTTTGTAACTCAGTTTGCTCCCTCTTCCTAAATCTGATTCCTTATCTACTTATTAACATCTTACTTGATTTTCCAGCCCTAACTTCTCTAAAAAAGTCTCCTATGGCCCCCATATTTCCATAAATGTTGGGACCTCAGGACCCATTTGAGAAACAGTATGCTTATATGAGGCATTTGTTTAGTCATGCGTATTTGCTGAGCTTATTTTGCCTACGCATCAGGCTTTTGTTTCAGAGCAAGTAAAATCATAAGTCAGAAAGCTTACAGGACAATGTCAAAGAGATTTTATAAAAGGTGTGTGGGTAATCATGGGGTGTGGATGAAAACAGGGACCGACAGATGGGATAACACAAGAAAGAAACTGGCACATCACTTGGGAAAAGGTAGTCTTTTGAATAAATGTTGTTGGGTAAATGGAATTTCCACATGAAACCAAAAAGGATAATCTTTACCCTTATATTTCGGTGTCTACAAAATCATTTCCTGGGGATTGGTAGATCTAACTGTAAAAATAACACAATAACATATCTACCAAAAACTAAGAGACTATCATCATTGCTTTTAAATGAAAAAAGTTTATTAAGCTGGTTCACAAAAACACTTGGCAAAAAGTGCAAAGATTAAAATTTTGAGTGCATAAAAATTTAGAACTTCTGTTCATCAAAGAACATTATTATTGGGGCGTCTGGGTGGCTCAGTCGGTTGGGTGACCGACTTCGGCTCAGGTCATGATCTCACTGTCCATGAGTTCGAGCCCCGCATTGGGCTCTGTGCTGACAGCTCAGAGCCTGGAGCCTGTTTCAGATTCTGTGTCTCCCTCTCTCTCTGACCCTCCCCCGTTCATGCTCTGTCCCTCTCTGTCTCAAAAATAAATAAATGTAAAAAAAAATTTAAAAAAAAGAACATTATTATTTGGCAAGTAAGAAAGTAAGACAGGAGTGGGTGTTGATACAACTAATAACTCATAGCCATACTACATAAAAAAAATTCCCATAAATCAATATAAAGATAACTAAGTAGAAAAAATTAAGGGAAATAAAGTTGTATTGAGCCTTCAGAGAAATAAAATTTTAAACCTCAATGAGATACCACTATGTACTTAGCCAAATGGGTTAAATAAAAACCTGTCAATACAAAATTTTGGAATTACTGTGAAACAATCTCAACTCTCATGAATTTGTGTAAATTAGTATAGCCACTTTGAGTAGTTACCTTGATCAGTTTGTACTAAGTCTGAACATTCATAAGTCCTATATTCTGGCAATTCAACTCAACATATATGCAGTATGTACACATTTTTTCACAAAAGGACATGCAGAAGAAAGTAAATAGCGGTATTAGTCATTAAAACAACACAAATATCTCTCCAAAATTAAATTAAAAAATAAATTTTGTCATATTCATGCAATCCAATACAGACCGCCTTTGCTCTGCATGGTAAAGAAAGATCATAAGAGGATCAGAATCATGAAAGCTGCAACTGCGCAAAGTAGTGGCAATTATCAATAAGAAACATTAGGATTGGTTCATGACCTTCACAAAGTTGTATCAACATTTTAAAATGTTACTGTTGGCTACACATGCATAGGAAAATGAAACAATATTAAGACTAATATTTATTTTGCACACCACAATTTAAAATGTTAGATATTGAGAATTACAGTGCTTTATTTTTGTGTAAAAGGCTTATCATAAATTGTTTGAATAGTGCTTCTTTCTTCTCTTCCTATACCTTACAATATAGAATGAACATTGTTTCCATGCCTTGGTGAATTGTCATAGCCCTTTCTAACAATAGATAAAACTTTATCATTCATCCTTTGAGTTGTCAATGTCATGACATTTGTCTGAGAGTTCTTTTAATGTGAAGATTTTTCTCTGTCACTTCCTCTGGGACATCTCCATCCTTCCATAACCATTTTTCTCATTTACATCAACAAGTTTGCCTTTATTTGTTCCTGTGGCTGGAATGGCAGCAGTGTCATTTGCTAGTAAGTTATTCCTCCTACAACTCCATTTACATTCTATGTGAATTCTGCAGTTATTTTCTCCATATTGTAAAGATTTCTGCCATATTGCATGCAACTTACGTTCAAAATGTACTTGTTTTATACTGTTGCAGTAACAAATTAAGTGGCTTGAAGTAACAAACCTATTGTCTTATAGTTTTGCAGGTTATAGTATGACACAGATCTGACTGGGTTAAACTCAAGATGATTGCAGGGTTGTGTTCCTTTCTGGAAGCCCTAGGAGAAAATGTTTCCTTTTGTTTGTTTGTTTGTTTGTTTTTGTTGTTGTTGTTTCCAGCTTCTAGAAGCTGTTAATATGCCTTGGCTAAGTCTTATTTCCCTATCTTCAAAGCCAGCAGAACTGTATCATTCTGACCATTCTTCCATAGTCACATCTCCCTCTTACTACAACCAGGAAATATTATCCACTTTTAAGGACTCATGTGATGAGATTGAGATCATCTGGAAAATCTTTCTTTGATCCTTATACCTTCCTTCTAGGAAGCCCCTGCGATTATATAAGGCCCACCTAGATAATCCAGGATATGCTCTCCATCCTTGATTTAATGACATATGTAAAGCCCCTTTGCTAGGTAAATTAAATTGTCATTAGTTGCAGGGATTAGGACATTGACCTATTTGGGGGCCATTAATTCTTTCTACCACAAGAAATAAATGTTCCATTTAAACTATAAGCAACTTTCCATTCCTAGGGCAATTAAAAGATATTAAGAGACTACATTTTAGGGGTGCCGGGGTGGGTCAGTTGGTTAGGCTCCTGACTTTGGCTCAGGTCTTGATCTCGCAGTTCATGGGTTAGAGCCCCATGTGGGCTCTGTGCTGACAGCTCAGGGCTTGGAGCCTGCTTTGGATTCTGTGTCTCCCTCTCTCTCTCTGCCCCTCCCTTGCTTGTACTCTCTCTCTCTCTCTCTCTCTCTCTCTCTCTCTTTCTCTCTCAAGAATACATAAACATTAAAGAAATTATAAATTAAAAAAAATTAAAAGAGACTACATTTTAAAAATACAGTCATACTTTTCAGTATAGTCTACATTATAACTTCAGGCAAGTTTATGTTTCTTTCTATTGCTGGTTTGGTATTGTTAATTTAAAATCTTCTAATCACTAATTTTCCTTCCGGAATTCTGACTTTTCTTTCCTTTGCTGTACTTTTGTCTTTATTGTATAATTTCCTCTCAGTTATGTTTCTTTTCTAATATGCCACATGGGTTTATCACTTTGAGTCAAGAAGGTAACCCAACTGTGCACTTTGCTATCTGTGCATGAACCAGATAACAGATTGCACAGTGACCAATTTGAAAGAAGGACTGACCATTTGGTCAGTGACCATGATGTACAACTGCTATTTACATAATAATTTGCATACTGAAGACATAGCAGTGAAGTTTCTACTTTATGCAAATACATTTAATATACCATGGAAATGGAATATGAACTCTATTGCTGGGGAGTGTTATCTAACTAAACTATGTTAATAAATTTGTGTATATCAGAACCATGCCTGAACTATATAACAATGACAATAAACTAATATTACAGGCAAAGAAAACATGTAATAATCACACATTATAGAATTGAATGAAAGAAACAAAAAACAGGATAGGTTTTATCTTTGTGGTGAACAGTGGGTTGAACTGGGAGTTGCATGAGGGGGTTTAAATTTTTTTTTTTTTGGTATGGTGGGAGACTACAGGGGTGTGTCTACTGTGTGAAAATCTGCTGAGCTGTGTTCTTATAACTAGTACATTTCTCTGTGTATTTTTAAACTTTAGTAAAGTAGTTCATTTAAAATTACACAGCTATGTCAGCAAATTAGAAAGACCACTGGACTTAGAGTGAGGAAAATGGAGTTCTAGTCCTAATTTGTCAAACTTATATCTGACATTGTAAAAGGCAATGGATTTTTATGGACTTCTAAACTTCAATGGTAAAAAAAAAAAAAGAAAGAAAGAATTTGGACCAGGTGATAATAATATTCCTTTCAACACTAAGTTCCAATAATTCTTTGACTAAAGATAATAGATTATCTTCAGACAGGAAGATAGCTTATATAGTGTCATAATAGGATATATTTTTCACTTTACACAAAGGGAACAATTACTAGGAATGTTTACTTAAAAATAGATAATAACTGTCATGTTTATATACTCTTTGATGCAAACTGTAGCTCTCATAATGGGAATGAGAAGTCTGAAATGTTCTAACTTAAATATTAACAGTAAAACAATATTAAAATTTGACATCCTGACATACCTGGCTGGTGTACTTGGGAGAAGAAACTGAACATCATGCTTAGTCTCTTTTGGTTTGCCTTTTAGAATGTTGAAATGTTCTCTGCTGCTCCTCCATTCCACATTTACTGTAAAGCAGTCTTCTCCTCCTAGGCAAGGCCTACAGTATTAGAGAGCATCCATCTAATTCAGGAGTGGCTGTGAGTAAATCCCTCTGTCTATAGATAGAAAACCATAACCTCAATCTGCTTTATTACTAATAACTGCTTATTGGCATTTGGGTTTCCTTCTTTTTTCTATGTCATATTTCTCAATGGTTCTGAACTAAGGAGTAGAAAGAAATATTATTTATTTGCTCCAAAGCTCCTCAAAATTAGTGAATTTCCCAAAGTATACAAAAAAAGAGGGATGGGTTATATACTACATAAAAGTTACTTATATTTTTAAGCTGAAAAATTAAATCAAGGAAATAAAAAAATTGTTCATGAAGCTATGTTTCAAATATGTTTGAAACATTTTTGAGAAGGAAACATGCCTGCTTCCTCTGTATTTCCAGTTTTCTCAGAGGGTAAGTTCTTGGAGCATGTGTAAATATATTATTTTTATTTTATCAAAATTATCTAAAATAATACCATGTCTATAATAAATGTGAATTTGTGAGTTTTTGCAACCAGCAGGGCTTAAAGCCTGGAGTTTTAAAAGTCAATGAGCTTGGCTGGAATAGAGTCCAGAGGGCACTGTGCTACTCCTGACAAATCAGGCAAACAACCTGGAAGCAGATAGTGTGGAAACTAAACTGAGAAACACCTTTGAGCACACAGTGTGGAGTTTATTCACTATTCTAGGAGTGCTTCCTTGAGAGGCAGCATTCACAGGGATGGTTCCTTCCCCAAGAACAAAAGAGCTGCATGGTGTCATCTCTCTCCCCTAGCCCTGAACACAGAGACACTGGTGGGAAGCAGCACAGCAATGACATTGGCTGCATAACTTGTTCATACTAAGTCTATGCCCTGGGGAGACTGCTCTTCTCAGTCATGCTTGCCTCAGTCCCAGTGTGGCAGGAACTCCCTTAGAAGACCAGCACAACCCTTACTTACATCAGTTTTGGGAGAGCTGGTGTCAGGTCCCATTTCACAAGCAGACCAGAGAAAACCTAGTTAAAACTCGCCACATTCAGGCCGGGGTCCAAACACTGTCCACAGTTGGCAAGGAGAACCTCTGCAGATGATTGGCCTAAACGATAGAGCAGTCAAAATTCAACAATAGAGTGCATGAAGCATACACAGGAGACACTCCCTAAAGAGCCAGGCACTGGGCACTACATAACCTTTTCTTCATAAGGCCATAACTTTTAGGATCAGGAGACATAACTGGCTTTTCTAACACAGAGAAGGCAGAGACTTAGATAAAATGAAAAGAGGGAGGAATTCATCCCAGATGAAGGTACAAAATAAGGCCATAGCAAGAGAGCTAAGCAAAACAGATATAAGTAATATGCCTGATGGAAAATTTAAAGAAGCAATCATAAGGATACTTAGTGGGCTCGAGAAAATAATAGAAGAAATCAGGGAGAACCATGCCACATGGATAAAAGAGTTAAAAAAGAATAAATCAGAAATGAAGAATGCAGTAAATGAGATGAGAAACAGACTTGATGCAATAAAACAGTAGGCTGGAAGAAGTAGAGGAAAGAATCAGTGGCCTAGAAGATAAAATAATGGAAAGTAATGGAGATGAACAAAAGGGTGAAGGGAGTATTATGCAACACAAGAATAGACTTAGGAAACTCAGTGACTCCATCAAATGTAATAATATTCATATTTTAGGATTTCGAGAAGGAGAAGAGAGAGAGAAAAGGGAAGGAAATTTATTTCAAGAAGTCATAGCAGAAAACTTTCCTAATCTGGTGAAGGAAACAGACATCCAGATCCAGGAGACACAGAGAACTCCCATTAAAATTAACAAAAGCAGGCCAACACCAAGACATATAATTAAATTTGAAAAATATAGTGATAAAGAAAACAATCTTAAAAACAGCAAGACAAAAGAAGCCCTTAACTTATAAAGGAAAACCTATCAGGCTAGATGGTGACATTTCAACAGATTTTTTGCAAGCCAGAAGGGAGTGGCATAACATATTCAAAGTGCTGAATGGGAAAATCTGCAGCCAAGAATACTCTATCCAGCAAGGGTATCTATCATTTATAATAGAAGAAGACATAAAGAATTTCCCAGACAGGAGTACATGGGTGGTTCAGTTGGTTAAGTATCTGACTCTTGATTTTGGCTCAGGTCATGATCTCATGGTGGTGAGATCAGACCCGACATTGAGTGTGGAAACCTACCTAAGATTCTGTCTCTCTCTCTCCCTCTCCTTCTCTCCCACTTGTGTTCTCTTTAAAAAAAATCTTTAAAATAAGAGCTTCCCAGACCAACAAAAGCTAAAGGCATTTGTGAACACTGAACCAGCCTGGAAAGAAGTATTAAAAGAGACTCTTTGGGGGCGCCTGGGTGGCGCAGTCGGTTAAGCGTCCGACTTCAGCCAGGTCACGATCTCGCGGTCCGTGAGTTCGAGCCCCACGTCGGGCTCTGGGCTGATGGCTCAGAGCCTGGAGCCTGTTTCTGATTCTGTGTCTCCCTCTCTCTCTGCCCCTCCCCCGTTCATGCTCTGTCTCTCTCTGTCCCAAAAATAAAAATAAATAAACGTTGAAAAAAAAAATTAAAAAAAAAAAAAGAGACTCTTTGGCTGCAAAAGAGAGACTAGAAAGGCACAAAGAAAATCAAGTGGCATGTATTCCCAGGTTGCAAGGATGGTTCAATATTCACAAATCAGTCGATGTGATACACCTAATTAATAAAAGAAAGGATAAGAACCACATGATCATTTGAATCCACACAGCAAAAGCATTTGACAAAGTACAACATCCATTCATGATAGAAACCCTCAACAAGGTAGATTTAGAGGGAACATATCTCAACATCATAAAGGCCATCTATGAAAAACACACAGCTAATATCATCCTCAATGGAGAAAACTGAGAGCTACAGTTAGGAACAAGACAGGGATGTCCACTCTTACCACTGTTATTTAACATAGTACTACAAGTACTAGAGTCAGTAATCAGACAACAGAAAGAATTAAAAGGCATCCAAATCTGCAAGGAGGAAGTCAAACTTTCACTATTCACAGATGGCATAAAACTCTATACAAAAACCCAAAAGATTCCACCAAAAATCTGCTAGACCTGATAAATGAGTTCAGTAATGTCATAGGATAAATAAATCAATATACAGAAATATGTTTCATTTCTATAAACCACTAATGAAGCAGAAGAGAGAAATTAAGGAATCAATAACATTTACAATTGTACCAAAACGCATAAGATCCCTAGGAATGAAGCTAAACAAGGCCAGTAAAAGACCTGTACTCTGAAAGCTATAGAACACTTATAAAAGAGATTGAAGATGACACAATGCATTGGAAAAACATTTTATGTTCATTGATTGGAAGAACAAATATTGTTAAAATGTCTGTACTACCCAAAACACTCTAAACAATTAGTGCAATTCCTATCAAAATACCAACAGCATTTTTTTCAAAGAACCAGAAGAAACAATTCTGAAATCTGCATGGAACCAAAAAAGACCATGAATAGCAAAAGCAACCTTGAAAAAGAGAAGCAAAGCTGGAGCCATCACAATTATAGACTTTAACTTTTATTACAAAACTGTAGTAACAAAAACAGTATGGTACTCACAAAAAAATAGACACAGAGATTAATAGAAAAGAATAGAAAACCCAGAAATGAACCCACAACTATATGGGGAATTAATCTTTGACAAAAAAGGAAAGAGTAGCCAATGGAAGAAGGCAGCTCAGGTCAAGATCTCCTGAGATCTTGAGTTTGTGATTTCGAGCCCCACATCAGGCTCTGCACTGTCAGTGTAGATTTTCTTTCTCTCCCTCTCTCTCTCTCTCTGCCCCTCCCCTGCTCTTGATCTCTCTCAAAATAAATAAATAAACTTAAAAAAATTTTTTTAAAGTAATGACACTTGGATAAGAAAATAAAATGAAGATTAGAATGGCATTAAATATGTAATAAAAATTCTGGCTTATATTTTAAAATATTTATGTATTTATATTTATTTAAGATAATTAAAATTATTGTCTCTCAATGACTTTATTGAAAATAAAAATTTATGGAGTCTAACACTAAAAAAAGTTTTAACACAGAAATTTTAAAGTATAAGGTGAAAATTACCCTAGATATATACTATATATATATATATAGGAATAAAAATATGTGAATATTATTAATAAATTCAAATATTAAAATTTAATTTAATTTTCTGTTGAGAAATTTCTATTGAACATTTCATATGTTCAGTTCTTTTTGTAATTTTTGTGTAACCATCCTTTAATTAATTCATTTGATTGCTTCCTCCACATATTTCTTCACTGAAAATTTAAATCTCATATTTACAAACCAAAGGAAATATTTTCATTGTTGGGAGACACCATTATAAATTTTCAGGGCTAACAATACAGCACAATTCTTAATATTAAATACTAATAATATGTCACATGAGTAACTTAAAAAGATAAATTGTATACTTTTTGATCTTGCTTATGGGTCATAAATGGCATGCATTTACTTTTAAATGGCTAAGATGATGTAAGTTATATATCAATCACAAAGAACAAACCAGTTGATGTTTTCCAATATTTTACCATAACAAGAAGTATCAACATATTTTAATTTGGTTATTCCTCTCTACAGATAACCCAGAACTTGAAGTTAAGCGTGGGGAGCAATGTGATATACTGATCAACTCCAACCTGGCTTCCCAGCACTGAAGAACAACAACCAGGCTTCTGATTTTACCGAATACAATATATGGGAAGAAAAAGGTACTCTGAAGCAAAACTTCTTTCATTTTTGTGCCACAGTCTTCTCTATAATGATATTTAATATATATCAGAAACAGAACACACAGTTGTTCATTTTAATATAACTTTTTTCTCCCACTATCTTATATATAAACATTGGTTAAGTGCAATTGCTTTGAAATATTCTTCTCAGAGGAGACTTATTTAGGAAAATTTTAAAAAGTACATATTTTGTTGAAAGTAATATGTTCCTATTAAATTTTCTCTGTTTTAATTCTTCTTCCATTGGGATATTAATGATTGGTGTGTGTATTTGCTCACTATTATATCATTTTTGATAGCATAAATAATTATATAGTCCCTTTATTTTCTGATTCATAATGATTAATACAGACAATGTCAAAGGTTTTGTGTTAATCATATAGGTAATATTTGACCATTTGATCAGCTTAGAGTATTCTATACTTAGAATAAAATCACATTGACATGCTGTTTTTCCAAATAATAAAAGGTAATTTTATAAAAATATATACCCTAAATTATTCTTTTTAAGATATAAAAATGCACTCTGTTTGAGCTGACATAATTAAATTGCCTGTGTATCTAGATGACTTTTTAATAATAAAAAGAAAGCCATGGATCATTTAAATTATTTGCTACATTCATTGAAATAGTTTATTCAATAGTACCTCTTCAAACTTATTCATTTTGCTTTGACAGTGGGAATAAAATATTAGCTTTCTAGAGTGGTTTTTAATGTAATGGATTTGTTATTTTTTCTGTTTAAAATGCTGTTCACTAGTTGCTTGCAAATATTAAAATTCCATGAAGTTAGGACTTTATTATGAGAAAAATGTTTCTGTCTCACTCTCATAAGAAACCATGCTTACATCAGCCACCCTTAAAAAATAATCTATTTGTTCATTTTAGTATCAAATTGGAAACCGTCCATCTTACGGTCTCTGCCAAGTAAATGTTTCCTCTCTCTTAACATAAAATTTCAATATATGAAAAACCAATTACTCTTTATTCTTCATGCCAGGCTTCTGTCTGTTTTTTCTTTCTCTTATCCATATGTCCACAGAGTGACTATTTATTATATTTCAGAGTGACAGAAGAACAAAAATCCTATTCAATCATCATTCTTAAATATGCTGATACTATCCCCATTATTTTATTGTATATCAAACAGAAAAGAACTAGGAGCTATAAAGTGCCCTGTATTTTTTTTTTTAGAATTTTTTGGGTATAAATTCACAAAACAGGAAGTCTTTATAAAATATGTTTTGAAAGATATTGCACATAAATGTTCCCAGAAAAGAAAAATTAAGTATCTTTCTTAAGAAACTCAAAAGAGGTGACTTTATGTCAGCTTAGTTTAAATATAGTAAATTAATATTAAATATGATTTTTTAAAGTCTTTAAACCTCTCAGATAAACTATTAAAAGGCATCATCCTTTCTAAACAGACTTAAATTATGGTTTACAAATTAGGACTTAAAAACTGGGCACCTGGTTGGCTAAGTCGGTTAAGCATCCGACTTCGGCTCAGGTCATGATCGCACAGTTTGTGAGTTTGAGCCCCGCATAGGGCTCTGTACTGACAGCTCAGAGCCTGAGGCCTGCTTCGGATTCTGTGACTCCCTCCCTTTCTGCCCCTCCCCTGCTAGTCATCAGCAAAATGGTGGAGTAAGAAGCTCTGAATTTGTGCTCCCCCAGAAGAAAAGTAATGGAAAAACTGGGAAAAGCTGTTGGAATCAAGATTTGGAAATGCTGAAAAGCTAACCCAAGGCTTTAGGAACCTGATGGTGCTTATTCAAGAAAAACTCAATCTTGGTAAGAACAGTGATATTTGTGGCATTTTAACTTATTCATTCCCATTTCCCTGTTCCCAACTTAGTAGCCTTGAAAATAGCAGCTTACATTCCCAGTAGTACCATAAGGAATAGAATGAACCTTATTCACAAAGAAGTGTAGTTATTTGTTTTGAACAATATGGTGGCTCCCTGGAAAAGTGGTTTAAAAGACTTCTCTTTATTTTGCCTGTCTCAGAAGTTGCCCAGTCCCAAAGCTGATACCAAGAGAGAAAGGGAAAGTTGCATATATTGACAATATTTACAGGCAAATGTTTTAGTTGATGCTGTCTGGGAAGATAAATAGCAATTGAGGCAAACAATATACTAACTGAAAACTTGGAGGAAATTCTGGAGAATAAGAGGTTTATAAATACTTTATAAAACTCTTATAAAGAGAATCTGATTTCCACGGGGCGCCTGGGTGGCTCAGTGGGTTGAGCATCTGACTTTGGCCTCAGGTCATGATCTTGCGTTTCATGAGTTCAAGTCCCGCATCGGGCTCTGTGCTGACAGCTTGGAGCCTGAAGCCTGTTTCGGATTCTGTGTCTCCCCCTCTCTCTGCCCCTGTGCTCTCTCTCTCTCTCTCTGTCTCTCAAAAAAATGAATAAATGTTAAATTTTTTTTTTTAAAAAGACAGAATCTGATTTCCAGAGTTACCAAATCAAACTATTCAAAATGTCTAATCTTCAACCAAAAATTATGAGGCATGCAAAGAAATAAGAAAGCGTGGCTCATACATGAGAGAAGAGTGAGTATTCAATAGAACTATCCTCAAGGAAGATCAGTAGTTAGACATTCTAGACAAAGCTTTAACTCAGATATTTTAAAAAATCTTCAATAAGCCAAGAGAACAATATCTAAGGAAGAAAGTATTAGTATTATCCAAATAAGCAGAGAATATCAAAGAGATATAAAAGGTTCATATAGGAATTCTGGCATTTAAAAGTACAGTAACTGATATGAAAAATTCAATAAAGCACTCAACAGCAGATTCAAGAAGACAACACAAAGAACTAGCAAACTTGAAAGTACATTAATTAAAATGATCTAATCTGAAGAACAAAAACAAAAAAGATGAAGAAAAATTAACAATGACAGAGACTTGTGTACCAAATTATACATAATGGGAGTTCCAGAAGAAGAAAGGAGCAGAAAGAATATTTTAAGAAATACTGGTTAAAAAAATCATCCCACTTTTAATGAAAACATTAATTTACACATAAGCTCAGGGTACTCTGAGTAAGATAAATGCAAGATATCAATAACTAAGTACACCATTATCAACTGTCAAAAGACCAAGCAAGAACTTAAAAGCAGCATAAAAGAATGGAATTATCACATACAAGGAGTACTCAAAAAGATAAACAACTGATTTCTCATCAAAAACAAGCTAGAAGGCAGATGTTGACATACCCAAAGTGTTGAAAAAATAATAATTCATCCCAGAATTGTATAAGTGGCAAAGCTACCCTTCAAAATAAAGAAGAAATTAAAACATCCCCAGATAAAAATATTTTGTCACTAGAAGACCTGCCTGTTAACAAATGCTAAAGGAACTTCTTTAGGCTGAAATGAACTCAAATCTCAATGAAGAAATAAGGAACAAAAGTAAAGGTAAGTGTACAGTAAATATAAAAGATATCACAATTTATTTTTGTTCATAATTCATTTTATTATTTTCTCTGAATTTATTTATTTATTTTTTTTTTTTAATTTTTTTTCAACGTTTATTTATTTTTGGGACAGAGAGAGACAGAGCATGAACGGGGGAGGGGCAGAGAGAGAGGGAGACACAGAATCGGAAACAGGCTCCAGGCTCTGAGCCATCAGCCCAGAGCCCGACGCGGGGCTCGAACTCACGGACCGCGAGATCGTGACCTGGCTGAAGTCGGACGCTTAACCGACTGCGCCACCCAGGCGCCCCTATTTTCTCTGAATTTAAAAATAACTGAATACAGCACTAATTATACATCCATGCTGGTGGCTGCACAATGTATAAAGATAGTTATGACAATAACAGCACCAAGAGAAAGCCAATCAATATGAAATCTAAAATGATTGCATACTATTAAAATTACATTGGCATTAATATCCAGGCTACATTGTTAGAAATTAAGGTGCCATTTATAATCCTCAAGAAAAACACAAGAAAATTCAAGATATAGTGGAAGCCATAACAAAGAAATTAAAATGGTGCAGTAGAAAATATCTATTTAATACAACATAAAGCAGTAAAAGAGGAATGAGGGACAAAAAGACATGAGACATACAAACAACAAAAAGCAGAAATTTGGGGCGCCTGGGTGGTGCAGTCAGTTAAGCGTCCGACTTCAGTCAGGTCACAATCTCGCGGTCCGTGAGTTCGAGCCCCGCGTTGGGCTCTGGGCTGATGGCTCAGAGCCTGGAGCCTGTTTCAGATTCTGTGTCTCCCTCTCTCTCTGCCCCTCCCCCGTTCATGCTCTGTCTCTCTCTGTCCCAAAAATAAATAAACATTGAAAAAAAAATTAAAAAAAAAAAGCAGAAATAAGTCCTTCTTTATTAACTATTGCATTAAGTGTAAATGGTTTAAATTCTATAATTAAAATACAGAGATTAACAAAATGATTAAAAACAATCTAGTATATGTTGTCTACAAGAGACTTACTTTAGATTCAAAGGCACAAATAGATTAAGAGTTAGTAATAGAAAAATATATTCCATGAAAGCAGTAACAGAAAAGATCTGGGGTTCCTATATTGATATCACACAAAATAAACTTTAACATAAAAAATATTACTAGGGAAAAATTAGGGAATTATATGATTACACATGGTCAACTCATTAAGAAAATATAACAATTATCATCATATGTGCAAATATCAACAGAATTCTAAAACATATGTGGAAGAAACTGACAGAAATTAAGGAAAAAATAGACATCCAACAATAATAGTTTGAAATATTAATACTCTTTATTCACTAAGGGATAGAAAAACTAGAATAAAGATTAGTAAGAAAATAGAAGACTTGAACAACACTAATACTAATTAGAGCTAGCAATATATATAAAACAATTCACCCAACACAAATAGCATATACATTCTTCTCACGTGGATGTGGATCATTCACAGGATAGCCATATGTTAAGCCATAAGAAAAAGCCTCAATACATTTTAAAAGATTAAATGTATGCAAAGTGTTTTCCTTTACTACAATGGAAATTAGAAATGAACAAAAGAAATATGGAAAATTCACAAACGTGTAAGTTAGCACACTTCTAATAATCATGGGTGAAAAAAGCAATCACAGGCAAATTAGAAAATACTTAAAAATGAACAAATATCGAAACCAACATATAAAAAAAATGTATGGGATACAGTAAAAGCTGTGCTCAGTGGGAAATTGTAACTTAAATGGCTACATTTAGAAAATAAAATAGGGGCACCTGGGTTGCTCAGCCAGTTGAGCGTGCAACTTTGGCTTAGGTCATGATCTCTTGGTTCATGGGTTCACATCAGGCTCTCTGCTGTTACCCTGTCAGCGCAGAGCCACCTTCAGATTCTCTGTCCACTTCTTTCTTCCCCTCCTCACTTTTTCTCTCCCAAAAATAAATAAATATTTAAAAATAAAAACCATAATCTTTTACTTCAAAATAGAAAAACAAGAGCTAACTAAACCTAAACAAAAAGAAAAAAGAAAATAATCAAGAGATGAGAATAGAAACACTTGAAATAATAAACAGAAAAATAAAGAAAATCAAAGTTAGTCTTTAGAATTCACATTTAGCTAGACTACCCAAGAAAATTACAGAGGACTCAAATTATTAAAATCAAGAATGATGGGACTGTTGAATTTAAAGAAATAAAAAAGAAAAGAAAAGAAAATACTGTGAATAATCATATGTCAACAAATTGGATTAAGTAGATAGATTCCTAGAAATACGAGCTACAGAAAGTGATTCAAGAAGAAATAGAAAATCTTAATAGATCTATATAAGATCTATAAGAAAAATGATGGAATAAAAATAAATAACCTCCCAATAAAATGAAGCCCAGAACAAGATGGTTTCACAGGTGAATTTTACTGCCGTATTTAAAGAAGTGATACCTGTTAATCTTTCTCAAGCTCTTCGAAACAAAACAAAACAGAGAGGAGGGCACACTTCCTAAATCATTCTATGAGTACTACTCTGTAGTATTACTCTAATACCAAATCTAGACATAAACATCACCAAAAAACAAACAAAAGATCAATACTTTTATAAATATGTATGAACAAATTCTAAACAAAATACAAATAAACTTAATTTAACAGCATATAAAAATAACAATACACCATGTCCAAGAGGGATTTATTCCAAGAATGTAGGTTTTACTAGCATATGAACGTCAATGAATGCAATACAGCATATAAATAACAGGGGGTAACTCTACTTAATCATCTCAATAAATGCAGAAAAATGATTTGAAAAATATAATAGCTTTACATGATGTAAAAGCCAATAAAATAAGAACAAAAAGAACCTGATCTTTTTGAATCTTGAACTTCATTAAGAAGGTCATAATTGTCAAGTGTCCTTTCTTCAACTGGAGTGGCTGCACACCTATCTCCTCTCAGGAGAACTTCAGGGCAACTTGTGAAAAAGCTCATCAGATTTTAAGGCAATCTACTTCCCACTTTTTTTTTTAAACGTTTACTTATTTTTGAGACAGAGAGAGACAGGGCATGAACGGGGGAGGGTCAGAGAGAGAGGAAGACACAGAATCCAAAGCAGGCTACAGGCTCTGAGCTGTCAGCACAGAGCCCAACGCAGGGCTCCAACTCACAGACCGGGAGATCATGACCTGAGCTGAAGTCGGAAGCTTACCCGACTGAGCCACCCAGGCTCCCTTTCCCACTTTTTCTCCTATCCTTTGTCCAATCTATTTCTCTGTGCTTTTATTCACCTGCTAGTTATGTGAGTACCCCCACCACAGGACTTTCTTCCCTTCTGCCATTTATCATAGTTGTACATATTTGTGCAAAACTTTATGAGTCAAGTCTGATCTTAAGAGTTGGTATTTACAAGTACCTTTTGCAATAAATACTACTTGTGGTATTAGTACTCAGGCAGATGTGATGGTAAGAAATATTTATAGTATCAGTACAAATCACTTGGAAGAATAGAATTGGAAATACTAAAGTCGCTATTTGGAAATTCTACAGAAACTATTACTTCTGATGACCTCAATAATATTTTAATATGCTGAGTTCATGTCGCTAGCTGTTATGCATCAATGAGAAAAACTGGAAAATACTATGTAATGTACACTTAGAAATGTTTACATCAAATGGAGGCACCTGGGTGACTGAGTTGGTTAACCAACTGACACTTGGTTTTAGCTTGGGTAATGATCTCATGGTCAATGAATTCGAGCCCCAGGTCGGGCTCTGTGCTGACAGTGTGGACTCCACTTGGGATTCTCTCTCACACTCTTTCTCTCTCTCTCTGCCCTTCTGCTGCTTACTTTCTATGTCTCAAATAAATACACTTAAATCTTAAAAATATGTTTACATTAAATGATTAATCTTTAAAAAGGTACATAAAGATGTAAAGTAGATGTGCAGTATGCCAAAATGAAAAAAAAAATGCAATCTACTTTGAATATATAAGTGAATATATAAGTGAATACATTCACTTTATAAAAGTGAATTTCAATCCAAAGTTTTAACTTCTACTAATTACATGATATTGGACAAATTTCCCAATCCTTTTCAACATCAATTCTCTTAACAACTGGTGATGAAGTTATTCCATTGAATTATTGTAAGAGTTAATTAAATAATATATGGAAATTTTGACAAATGGTAATGTATTAAATATGTTTAACATAAGCTCAATGTCCTTAATAAATACAAATATAGCACTACTCTTTAGAAGGGAGTGTTAAATATATTTGGGGAACCTCTATTAGATAGCCACCTTAAGGGAGAGAGTTTTCTAAATCTAGTTTGATCTGCTTCTTTACATTTTATCACCATCATTAGAAGTTTTCCTGTATCATTTTTTATATAAGATTGGGCATATCTTGTGTCATCATCATTCGATTTGCCTTCTGTGATTTACAGCCTCTAAATTACAAATAGTTCAATAATAGTTGATATGGGAAATTTATGTAACTTTGAGCTTTCAGAAAAATGTTTATTTTGAAAGAAAAATAACAATGAAATGCATGCTTTCAAACTGTAATATACAGTCTTTGTACAGGCATATCTCCTTTTCCTGCCTTTGTTTTATTGTACTTCACAGGTATTACATATTGCAGGTATTGCATTTTTTACAAATTGAAGGCTTCTTACAATCTTCAATCAAGCAGGTCTATCAGAGGCATTTTCCAACAGCATTTGTTCACTTCATGTCTCTGTGTCAGACTCTGATAATTCCAACAATATTTCAAATTTTGTATTATTGTTACATTTGTTATGGTGATGTATGATCAGGACTTGTTGATGTTACTAGAGTAATTATTTGGGGATGCCGCTAAGCCCATATAAGGCTGCAAACCTAATTGATAATATTGTGTGTATTCTGACTGCTCTACTGACTGGCCATTCCCCATCATTCTGCTTTCCTCAGGCCTATGCATTCCCTGAGACATAATAATATTGACCTTAAGGCAATTAGTAGCCCTGCAATGGCTTAAAAATATCCATGTGAAAGGAAGAGCCTCACTGAGCTGCTATATTTCTTATTCTAATAACTCTACTTCATCTTATTGAAATCTATAATCTTTATAACTGATCAGTTTTTCAATTTCCATCACTGCTGAGATAATACAAGTTATCTTCCAAACCAAGATACCTTTAATTTTTTTAACATTTATTTTTGAGAGAGATAGAGAGACAGAGCATGAGCTGGAGAGGGGCAAAGAGAGGGAGACACAGAATCTGGAGCTCTGGATTCAGGCTCCAGAATCTAAGCTGTCAGCCCAGAGCCCAAAGTGGGGCTCGAAACCATGAACCATGATATCATGACCTGAGCAGAAGTCGGACGCTTAACCAGCTGAGCCACCCAGGTGCTCCCAAACCAAGATAGCTTTAAAATGAAAGAAAACACTCAAAATGATCAAAATCACCTACTTATACAACATTTTATTTATTAACCTACAAATATGCTTTACTAATAGATAGATGGACCTGCACAAACTAGTCATTTTTTATCTAAAAAAATTTTAGTAATTCCCTGAACATTAAAAATAGTATATGCTGAAATATTATCCTTGCTACAGATTCACATATTTTAATCATTTTCCTAGACATAACTGAAATTCTGGTATTTATACTGAAGAATTTACTTATTCTTAAGTTGACTATTTTTCTCATTATTACTAATGACATCATTTTTTATCATGAAATGAATATATCAAATATATAGTTTACACTTGGAAATAATCTAAAAAACATGAGAGAATGATATATGACCTGAAAATAAATGACAAAGAATAAAAAACAACAGGAGTTAAATGAATTAAGAATCAGAAATAAAATGCAAGGTAATTACAAAAATAAGATTATATTAAAAAGAACACAGAAAAAAAAATAGTGCAGCAGTTAATACACTGAAGGCTCCTGGATAGCTCAGTCAGTTAAGCGTCTGCCTTCTGCTCAGGTCATGATCTCACAGTCTGTGGGTTCAAGGCCCATATCAGGCTCGGTGCTGACAGCTTAGAGCCTGGAGCCTACTTCAGATTCTGCGTCTCCTTCTTCTCTTTCCTCTTCCCTGCTCACAATCTGTCTCTGTCTCCCTCTCTTTCAAAAATAAATAAACAGTTACAAATTTTAAAATAAAATACAAATAGACATTGAAGAATATACAATGAAAAAATACGTGCTAGATAATTTTTACAGTTTTTATTTAAATTCTAGTTAGTTTCAATACAGTGTAGTATTAGTTTTTGGGTGTACATTAGTGATTCAATACTTCCATACAACACCTAGTGCTCATCACAACAAATGCATTCTTTAATCCCCATCACCTATTTTACCCATCTCCCTACCTCCTCCTCTCTGGTAATCATGTTTGTTTTCTATAGTTAAGAGTCTGTATCTTGGTTTGCCTCCCTCTCTCTCTCTTTTTTTCCCCTGTTTCTTAAATTCCACATATGAGTGAAAACTTATGGTATTTGTCTTTCTGTGACTATCTCACTTAGCATAATACTCTCTAGCTCCATCCATGTCACTGCAAATGGCAAGATTTCATTCTTTTTGATGGCTGAGTAATATTCCAGTGTGTGTGTGTGTGCATGTGCGTGTTTGTGTGTGTGTGTGTTTCCATAATTTGGCTATTATAGATAATACTGCTATAAACATCAAGGTGCATATATTCCTTTGAATTGGTATTTTTGTATTCTTTGAGTAAATACCTAGTAATGCAACTGCTGGATCATAAAATAGTTCTGTTTAAACTTTTTGAGGAACTTCCATACTGTTTTCCAGAATGACTGCAACAGTTTGCATTCCCACCAATTATAAAGTATGTGATAAATACTTTTGAGAAAAATTATCATATGTTAAACTAGACAAAGAATATTCAACATAATGTAAATCCTGAAGATGAAAATAAAACAAGGGAATATGCATAAATATTAAAAACTTTAATTAAATAAGAACTTTCCTAAATAAATTTTTTTTTAATAATTTGAGGGGCACCTGGGTGGCTCAGTCGATTAAGTGCCCGACTTTGGCTCAGATAATGATCTCGCGGTTTGTGAGTTCAAGCCGTGTCAGGCTGTGTGCTGACAGCTCAGAGCCTGGAGCCTGCTTCGGATTCTGTGTCTTCCTCTCTCTCTGCTCCACCTCCACTCACAGTCTGTCCTCTCTCTCAAAAATAAACAGTAAAAATTTTTAAAAAATAAAAGAATTTGAAACTGCATGTTGGAAAAGCATTCACATACTAATAATACTACTGATTCATAATGACCAACACCAAAACTTATTCAAAGACTATTACTAAATTTTTAAGAAAAAAATAGTCGTTGAGCATCTATGCAAACATATGTGGTAACTTATAAGCAAAATGAAAATTAATTTTCTACAGAATGCTTGTGTCAGCAGGAAAAAAAGTGACATATGTAGAAACTCAGAAAAAGAAAATGTGATCCAAGGATTTTATAACTAGGAAAAATTACTTTTGGTATAAAAAGTACAGACAAAATATTATGAACACGAAAAACCTCAGAAAACTTTTTTTTCTATGAACACTTTTTAAGGAATATATCAAACATAGAACATAATGTTGAAAATGAGCATTAAAGATCTACTTATTGTCAGAACTAAGACTAAATGAGTAAAACAGATTTATGACTGAAAGAACATAATATATACTGGCTGTATACTTCAATGATGCAGATGTAGTTCAACTATTTAAAAAAATGAAAGAGAATAGGAAATTCTCTAATGTCAAAACATAACAGAAATTATTGGAACCCTGCAAGGGTTTTCCACTCTTCTTAATAATAGCCCTAGATATTGATGATAGTATGAGGATTGCTATGGACTGGATGATATAATGATGACATTATGAAGATCATGGCAATTCATTCATTCACAGAATGATCATTTATTCATTTAATACACATTCACAAATATTTAGTGTGCCACATTATATATCTGACACTGTTACTACAGATTATAATTATAATATAGAAAACAATCTCCAATAAAAATAAACGTAAACCTTTGAGTTGGCCTTTAATTACATATGGCCTGATACATAAAAAGAATGCCAATGTGGGGCATCTGGGTGGCTCAGTTGGTTAAGCATCAGACTTCAGCTCAGGCCATGATCTCATTGTTTCGCGGGGTTCAAGCCCCATGTCAGGTTCTGTGCTGACACCTCAGAGCCTGGATCCTGCTTCAGATTCTGTGTCTCCCTCTCTCTCTGCTCCTCTCCTGCTCATGCTCTGTCTCTCTCAAAAATAAATAAACATTAAAAAAAATTTTAATGCCAATAATATTAGTAAAATTTTATTTGTAAATTTATTAGTAAAAATTTATTTAGATTGTTCTTTTCCTCTAGTACAGAAGGCAGGCTGTGACTACAATAAGCAGTATTAATAATCATTCATCTGTCAAACTAAATATAGAATGAAACAATTCCAAGCATTCAATTAAGTTATATATATATAGAGAGAGCTTATTTCCAAGAAACATGGTTTCTTGTCCTAGAGACATTTTCTTCATTTATCTTCCATGTTTTATGTCTTTATAGAGTTCAGAATAATAACAAAACAGATAGAAGTTAATTTAGGACAATTTGTTTAGTAAAAGTATGTACATATGACAACTGTGGTTTCTTCCAAGGGAAAGATCATTATATCCTATTAGGGAAAGTCTTTATAAAGCAAGTTTTGGAATTGGGCCTTATTGGATGAGTAGAATTTGAATGGCTAAGCCAAGAAATAAACACATTAGATAAAGTACTTCCTGAAGTTATTGCTGAGATTGTGGAGGCAATGTTTATGCTCTGTAATTTTGATTTTTATTAATCAACAGAGCTATTTAAAGAATGCACATTTTGGGGGCACCTGGGTTGTTCAGTCTGTGGAGTATCTGACTCTTGATTTCGACTCAGGTCATGATCTAAGATCAAGCCCCCTGTTGGGGCTCTGTGCTGATAGTATGGAGCCTGCTTGGGATTCTCTCTCTCTCTCTCTCTCCTCTCTCTCTCTCTCTGCCTCATCCTGTTTGCACTCTCCTTCTCTCAAAATAAATAGATAAATATTTAAAAAATAAAAAATGCAAATTTTGGCAAAGGTGTACATTTTTATCAGCCTTATATAAATGAAAGTATTTATAATTCTTCCAACAAATGTAAGTATATTTATTGCCTTTGGCTAGCATACTCTCGTCAAGTTATAATTATGGGTATTGGAAGCAAACATTTTGTAATTTAAACATAAGGGCTTATATTAAATTGCATCTTCTAATATTTTAGTGCACCAGGATGAAAATTAAAAAAAATAGTTAATGAAATATGATTAGATGGTATTCATAATAACAGAATGGGATGAAAAAAAAAACATTTTGATTTAGTAAACTATATGTTTATTCAAGATATAAAGAGCTGACATGTATCTAAAGATAAATATTATTTTATAGCCTCTTCTCTTAGTTAATAGAGAGGGGTTTTGAGTGTTGCACATCATTAGACAAATAATAGCTAAATTTTGCACTAAAATTTTGAGACAAAAAAGAAAAACCTCCATAATGTATACTATATTAACTTACAACCTCCTAGAACTATCCTAAATATTTTCAAAACTAAATTACTGACTTATAAAGAAAGTAAAGAAACCTAGAATTAAAGATTATTTGAATAGCAAAATTATATTTCACATGTAAAAATATGTTTGAATCAATATAATACCATAGATTTCTTTAATAAATTCCAAACCTTTGAACTCTCTGCTCAGTTCACT
The DNA here is from genome assembly GCF_007474595.2 of Lynx canadensis. Lineage (NCBI taxonomy): Eukaryota > Metazoa > Chordata > Mammalia > Carnivora > Felidae > Lynx > Lynx canadensis. The sequence goes on from NC_044306.2 coordinate 60,995,632, forward strand.
CTCTATCATTTTGCTTGTTTTATTGTTTCTCAGGAGTAGAATTTAGTGACTATTAAGTTACATATAACACCCAGTGCTCATCCCAACAAGTACCCTCCTTAATGCCAATCACCCATTTAGCGCATCCCCATCCAACACCCTCCAGCTATCCTCAGTCTGTTCCTTGTATTTAAGAGTCTCTTAATGGTAGGCCTCCCTCTCTGTTTTATCTTATTTTTCCTTCCCTTCCCTATGTTCATCTGTTGTGTTTGTTAAATTCCATGCATGAGTGAAATAATATATTTCTCTGTCTCTGACTGACTTATTTGCTTACCATATAGTACATTCTGTTCCATCCACATTGTTGCAAATAACAATTTTTTCCTTCCTTGGATTGCCAGTATATTTCATTGTATATGTGTGTATACACACACACACACACACCACGTCTTCTTTATCCATTCATCAGTCAATGGACATTTGGACTCTTTCCATAATTTGGCTACTGTTGATAGTGCTGCTATAAACATTGGGGTGCATGTGTGCCTTCAAATAAGCATTTTTGTATCCATTGGATAAATAACTAAAAGTACAATTGATAGGTCATAGGGTAGATATATTTTTAATTTTTTGAAAAAACCTCCACACTGTTTTACAGAGTGGCTGCACCAGTTTGCATTCCCAAACCTTTGATTTCTCTGCTCAGTTCACTCTCTATCATTTTTTAAACTTTAGTTCATTCTCTTGACAAATATGTTTAGTGTGCTATGCACTGGAATAGAGCAGTAAACAAAACAAAACAATGAAAATCACAGTCCTCATAGAGCTTAAATTCTTGGAAGAAAACAGAAAAATAAAGTAATAAGTTATTAAGTTAACAATAAGTTAATTAGTAAATTAACTATATAAAACAATAAGCTAATAAAATATATGCATATTGAATAGTGATAAACATTATGGAGAGGGATGCCTAGGTTGGCTCAGTTGGTTAAGTGTCTGACCTCAGTTTCGGCTCAGATTCATGATCTTTTGGTTTGTGAGTTCCAGCTCCATGGGGGACTGTGCTGACAGCATGGAGTCTGCTTGGGATTCTCTCTCTCCCTCTCCCTCTGCCCCTTCCCCCCCTCAAAAAAATGAATTAAACAAAAAACATTATGGAGAAAGATAAAATAGGGAAAGGAAAGAAGTGAGAGTGATTAGTAAGAGGAATTCCTCCATGAGAAGGTGGCATTAGAATAAAGAAATTTATATTTTTTTAATGTTTATTTATTTCTGAGACAGAGAGAGACAGAGCATGAGTGGGGGAGGGGCAGAGAGAGAGACATACACACAGAATCCGAAGCAGGCTCCAGGCTCTGAGCTGTCAGCACAGAGCCTGACGCAGGGCTCGAACTCACAGACTGTGAGATCTTGACCTGAGCTGAAGCCGGACGCTCAACCAACTGAGCCACCCAGGCGCCCCAGAATAAAGAAACTGTAAAAAGTAAGAACATAAAACAACAACAGTATCAAATGTTGAGGCACAGAGATGAGAGTATGTTGAGCCATGTACAAAGAACACTGAGGAGGCTCATGTAAGCAGAGCTGAGTAAATGAGGTGATAGGATGAGTGATAAGGACACAAAGGAACTGCCAGTCAGCTATTCCAGACATACTAAGTAAGATGGTGGCTGTACTATGATACTGAACACAGGTGCATCATGATCTAACTTTAGTTTTCCTTTCTTCCTTATTTAATTCTTATTAAGACATTTTTTAGAGTATTTTATGATCATAGCAAAAATTGGACAGAAGGTACAGCGATACCTACTTCTATTATCAACATCCTCACCAAAGTGGTACCTTTGTTACAACTGATAAATGTATAATGACACATCATAATCATCCAAAATACATAGTTTACATTATGGCTCACTCTTAGAATTGTACATTTTATGGGCTTGGACAAATGTATAGTGACAGCTATACATCATTATGGTATCATACAGAACATTTCACTGCTGTAAAAATTCTCTATGCTTCATCTATTCATCCCTCCCTGCCCTATACCTCCAACCCCTGGCAACCACTCATCGTTTACTGTCTCCATAATCCAACCCTTTCCAGAATATCATATAGTTGAGATCATACAATATGTAGTCTTTTCAAAATTGGTTTATTTCACTTAGTTAACATACACTTAAATTTCTTTTATGTCTTTTTATGTGTTTTATGGCTCATTTCTTTTTTTTTTCCTTCAAATTTTTAATTAAACTCTAGTTAGATAAAATATAGTGTAATATTGATTTCAGGAGTAGAAATTAGTGATTCATCACTACATACAATATCCAGTGCTCAACACAATAAGTGCCCTCATTAATTTTCATCACCGGTGTTAGCCCATCCCCCATCCCCCTCCCCTCCAGCAACACTCAGTTTGTTCTCTATCATTAAGAGTCCCTTATGGTTTGTTTCCCTCTCTCTTTTTGTTTTCCTTTCCTCTATGTTCACCTGTTTTGTGCCTTAAATTCCAGATATGAGTGAAATCATATGGTATTTGTTTTTCTCTGACTGACTTATCTCACTTAGCATAATACACTAGCTCCATCCACATCATTGCAATGGTGAGATTTCATTCTTTTTGATGGCTAATATTCCATAGTGTGTGTGTGTTGTGTGTGTGTGTGTGTGTGTGAACACACACCACAACTTCTTTATCCATTTATGCCAATGACATTTGGGCTCTTTCCATAATTTGGCTATGTTGAAAATGCTGCTATAAACCTTGGGATGCATGTGTCCCTTCAAATCAGTATTTTTGTATCCTTCAGGTAAATACTTAGGAGTACAATTGCTGGATCTCAGGTAGTTCTATTTTCTATTTTTGAGGAACTTTCATGCTGTTTTCCAGATTGTCTTCACTTGTTTGCATTCCCACCAACAGTGTAAAAGGGTTCCCCTTTTCCACATCCTTGCCAACATCTGTTGTTTCCTGTGTTGTAATTTTTGCCATTCTGACAGGTGTGAGGTGGTATTCATCATAGTTTTGATTTGTATTTCCCTGATTATGAGTGATGTTGAGATCTTTTTATGTGTCTGTTGGCCATCTGATGTCTCCTTGGAAAAATGTCTATTCATGTTTTTGCCCATTTCTTTACTGGATTATTTGTTTTTTGGGTGTTGAGTTTGTAAACTTCTTTGTAGAATTTGCATACTAACCTTTATGAGATATGTCATTTACAAATATCTTCTCCCATTTCAGAGTACAGGTCCTTTACCGCTTCAGTTAGGTTTATTCCTAGGTGACTCATGGTTTTTGATGCAATTGTAAATGGGATTGATTCTTGATTTCACTTGCTGCTACTTCATTATTAGTGTATAAAAGTGTAACCTATTTCTGTACATTACTTTATATCCTGTGACTTTGTGAGTTCATGTACCAGTTCTAACAATTTTTTTTTGGTGGAATCTTTTGGATTTTCTACATAGAGTATCATATCACCTATGAATAGTGAAAATTTAACTTCTTTCTTGCAGATTTTGGATGCCTTTTATTTATTTTTGTTGTCTGATCTGAGGCTAGGACTGCCAGTACTATGTTAAATAACAATGGTGAGAGTGACATCCCTGTCTTGTTTCTGACCATAGAGGAAAAGTTCTCAGCTTTTCTTCACTGAGAAATCAAGATTCCACTGAAGATGATGTGAGCTGTGGGTCTTTCATATATGACTTTATGATGTTGAGATATGTTCCATCTCTCCCTACTTTGCTGAGGATTTTATCTAGAATGGGTGCTGTATTTGCCAAATGCCTTTTCTGCATCTATTTGAGAAGATCCTGTGATCCTCATCCGTTCTTTTATTAATGGGATGTATCATATTGATTGATTTGTAAATGCTGAACCACTCTTTCAGCCCAGGAATAAATCCCACTTGATTGTCGTGAATAATTCTTTAATGTACTGTTGGATTGATTTCCTAGTATCTTGTGGAGAATTTTTGTATCCATGTTCATTAGGGATATTAACTGGTAGCTCTCCTTTTTAGTGGGGTGTTTCTTTGGTTTTGGAATCAACATAATGCTGGCCTCATAGAGTGAATTTGGAAGGGGTTTCCTTCCATTCTAGTTGTTTGGAACATTTGAGAATAGGTATTATTAACCCTTTTTAAATGTCTGGGTAGAATTTTCCTGGGAAACCTTCTGGACATGGACGTTTAGTTTGTTTGGGAGATTTTTATTATTGATTCAATTTCTTGGCTGGCTACCAGTCTGTTCAAATTTTCTATTTATTTCTGCTTTAGTTTTGGGTGTTTTGTATGTTTCTAGGAACTTTTACATTTCTTCCAGATTGCCCAATTTGTTGGCTTATAATTTTTCATATGTTACTTAAGTTTTGTATTTCTGTGGTGTTGGTTTGTTATCTCTCCTATTTCCTTAGTGATTTTATTCGGTCCTTTCTCTTTTTTTTAGGTAAGTTGACTAGGGGGTCACCAATTTTATTATTTCAAAGAACCAGCTCTTAGATTTATTGATGTGTGTGTGTGTGTGTGTGTGTGTGTGTATCATTTACCTTCTGCTCTAATTTATATTATTTCCCTTCTCCTGGATTTAGGCTTTACTTGCTCTTCCATTTCTAGCCCCTTTAGGTGCAAGTTAGCTTGCATAGTTTTGACTTCTTTTGCTTCTGGAGGTAGGCCTGTATTGCTATATACTTCCCAGTTATGACCACTTTTACTATATCCAATAGGTTCTGGACTGTTGTGCTTTATGTTCATTTGCTTCTAGTATTTTTTAAATTTCTTCTTTAATTTTCTGGTTAACCCATTCATTCTTTAGTAGGATGATCTTTAACCTCCATGTATTGTAGTCCTTTCCAAATTTACACCCTTGTGGTTGACTTCAAGTTTGCATAGCATTGTGAGTCTGAAAATATTCATGTTACGAGTCTCAGCATTTATGTACTGCTTGAATCCTGGTTTGTGACCCAGTATGTGGTCTATTCTGGACAATGTCCCATGTGCACTCAAAACTAATGTGTATTCTGTTGTTTTAGGAATAAATGTTCTGAATATATGTGTAATTCCATCTGGTCCAGTGTGTCATTCGAAGCAATTGTTTCCTTATTGATATTCTCCTTAGATTATCTGTCTATTGCTATAAGTGTAGTGCTTAATTTCCCTACTGTTATTATATCATTATCATGAGTTCTTTATGTTTGTTATTATTGATTTATATATTGGGTTATTCTAAGTTGGGAGAATAAATATTTATAATTATTAGATCTTTTGTTAGATCCCTTTATTATGATATAGTGCCCTTCCTTCATCTCTTGTTAGACTCTTTGGTTTAAAATCTAGTTTGTCTGGAGTGCTTGGGTGGCTCCGTTGGTTAAGCTTCTGACTGTTGATATCAGCTCAGATTAGGATCTCACAGTTGGTGGGATAAAGGCCTGTGTCTGACTCTGTGCTGACAGTGTGGAGCCTGCTTGGAATTCTCTCTCTCTCCTTCTCTCTCTGTCCCTCCTTCACTCACATGGCTCTCTCTCTTTCTCTCTCAAAATAAATAAACATTAAAAAAAATAAAATCTAGTTTGTCTGATATGAGTATTGCTAGTCCAGCTCTCTTTTGGACGTCCATTAGCATGATAGAGTAGTTTAGCATCCCCTCACTTTCAACATGGTGGTGTCTTTAGTTTTAAACTGAGTCACCTGGTAAGAGCATACACATGGGTCTTTTTTTTTTAATGCATTCGAGATACCGTATGTGTTTTTATTGGACAGTCATCATTTGCATTCACAGTGATTATTGATAGATGTAAATTTAGTGCCATTGTATTTCCTGTAAAGTTGTTGTTTCAGGAAATTTTATCTGTTCCTCTCTAGTCTTTGTTGCCTTTGGTCTTTCTTCTCACTCCAAAAGTCCTCTTAAATATTTCTTGGCAAGGCTGGTTTTGTGTTCACAACTCATTTAGGTTTGTTGATCTGGGAAACTCTTTATTTCTCGTGTATTCTGAATAACATTCTATTCTGAATAACATTCTTGCCGGATAAAATATTCTTGGGCTGCATATTTTTCCCATTTAGCATGTTGAATCATTATGCTACTCATTTCTGGCCTGCCAGGTTTCTGTGGAGATATGTTGCTAATCTGATTGTCTTCCCTTGTAGTTTAGGGGTTTTCTTTGTTCTCGTTACTTTCAGGATTCTTCCTTATCTCTGTATTTTTGCAAATTTACTACAATATGTCTTGATTTTGGCCAGCTTTATTGATTTTGATGGGAGTTCTCTGCGCCTCCTGGACTTAGATGTGTGTTTCATTCCCCAGATTAGTAAAATTTTCAGCTATAATTTGATCAAATAAAACTTCTTTCCCCTTTTCCCTCTCTTCTTCTGAGTTCCAATGATACAAACTTATTACACTTTATGGAGTTATTGACTTCCCTAAGTCTACTTATGTGATCTAAGAGTTTTCTTTTCTTCTTCTTTTCAGCTTCATTATTTTCGTATTTTATCTTCTATATCATTTACTCATTACTCTGCTTCTTCCATCCTCATGTCTTTATACTCATAGATTTTGCATCTCAGTTATAGCACATTTTATTTGGCTGACTTTTTATTTGTGTTATTTAGGTCTTTTATTTCTGGTGATAATGGTCTCTCTGATTTCTTCTCTGCTTTTCTCAAGCCCAGCTATTATCCTTATGATTGCTGCTTTAAATTATGGTGCAGGCATACTACTTATAAATATTTTGATTAGCTCCCTGGCCATGACCTCTGGTTCGTTCTTTGGGATGAATTCCTCCATCCTGACATTTTGTTTAGGTCTCTGTCTTTTGTGTTTTAGAAAAACCTGTTCCTGGTCCGCTTTCCACTAGAGCTGAAAGCTTTGCAGCACTCTATGATCAGTAGGGCTGCACATGAGGGTGAGAGTTGTGCTGGCCTTCTGGGAGAGGGGTGCACTCCTACTCTGACTCTCAATCAGGTGTCTTAAAAAGGCACCTGCAGAGCACAGAGGGTATAGCTTGGTCTAAGCAGCTCAAGCCTCCACTGTAGGCATTGTGCCACTCGCTGAAGTTGGTCTGTGCTGATGGGAGGCAAGAGAAATGGCATTGAACCCCTCTATTATCCTTAGAGGAGATTTTGGTACTTGCTACTTTTCAGGAAGCCCTCACAGAAGAGTGTACATTCTCCCCCCGCATGTCTCAGGTTTCCAACAGATCTCTGCCTTCACGCCTGGTTTCTGTCTTAGCTATCTGCCTCTCCAGTGCACAATACTCCTATGTCTTATTCAGATTCATGGCTAGGTATCGAAACTTCCAAATTTTCGGACCCAGCACAGGACAGACCCATGCTGATCTGCTCAGGGATGGGCTGGCTGCACTGTGGCTGGTACTGGTTTATTCAGGAAACCAGTTGCCACAACTGTGCAGGGCTTGAATTTAGAGTGCAGTGAGAACCCATGTCTAGGGTTAACTTCCTTCAGCAGGCATCTCTGCTCATAGGCTAATTAATAGGGCAACTCAATGGCACCCATGGATTCTCTTGTGTCAAGATGCATTGCCGAACTCTCTCCCAAATGCACTCCAAGAAGGGAAACTGTCTCTCCCAGCATGACCCAGAGGATCCTCAGAGCATGCTTTCCACTCCCAGAACCTCTACCCTTCTTCTACCGCCTGAGCACCACCACACCCGTCAGTTTTGACAATGGCAATGGCATGGACTTCTAAAACTTCAGACTTTCAGCTCTGCCTGCTTATAAAAACGTGCAAAAATCAGCCCCTCTTGTTTTCCCATCAATGTTTTTGGAGAAGTGTTTTTCTTGTGAAGTCCCCTGAGTGCTGCTTCTCTCTCTCTCCTCCTCCGCCTCCTCAGTGATCAAAGCTCCGTACCCTCCACAGCACCTGTGATTCTTTTCTCCCCTAAATAACACCTTCACACTTCTGACCTTCACAATGTGGCTTCTTGTCTCCCTCTAGTTGTGCTGTTTGTTCTCATCAGTCCTCAGATATCGATTTTCTGGGTGTTCAGAATGTTTTGATACTTAGCCAGTGTATTCAAGGGACAAGGGAAGCATAAGGTCCTCCTACTACGCTGTCATCTTAACTCTTCACTTCTTTTTAGTGCTGATAGATATTCATTCCACAGTCTGGATAGTTTCAGTTGACATATCCTCCCTGACTGCAAGAACATCTGCGTTTCTTCCAAGTTTTGGCTATTATTATAAAGCTGACATTAGCATTCATGTGCACTTTTGTGTGGACATGTTTTCAATTCCTTTGGGAATACCGAGGAGTTTATTCCTGGATCAGTGCCAAGAAAAATTTTTAAATTTTGTAAAACACACACACACAAAACAGTTTCATAATTTTTTTAATGTTTTATTCATCTTTTAAGGAAGAGAGACAGAGCATGAGCAGGGGAAGAGCAGAGAGAGAGGGAGACACAGAATCCGAAGTAGGCTCCAAGCTCTCAGCTGTCAGCACAGAGCCTGATGCGGGGCTCGAACCCACAACTGTGAGATCCTTACCTGAGCCTATGTGTGACACTTAACCAACTGAGCCACCCAAACACCCCACAAAACTGTCTTCTAAAGTGGTTTCCAACTTTAGTTTCAATAGGATCATTTTATTTGCAGCACTGTGAAAACTATAGAGTGGCAAGGGTGGAAACATAAAGACCAGAGAGTAAGCTTTTAGAGAGATGGTAGCAGCTTGTATGAGGTTGGCAGCAGTGGGATGACAAAATGAGAGCCTGGACTATATGATACAGAGGTTCAAATACACTATGAAGTTAATAACGCTTTAGGTACACTCTTATATGGGTTCACTCCAAACAAAGTTGTATCATGAAATGGATATGTCTTATGGAGTCCTATCCAGAAGACATAGAAGGGGAAGGGGAGCAATGGGCATGTGGTCAAGGGATGAGGGGCAGGAGCAGAAGGAAAAACAAGGTTTGAGCCCGATGCTAGCCTGTGGGGGAAAAAATCTTTCAGTATGAGATACACAAGTGTTTTAGTGTAGAATTTTATTCTCATTGAAATCTAGTCAGAACAGAAGTTTCTTTCTATCAGAGAAGCATTTGATAATGCTCTACACAGTTATAAGCACAGCTCTTTGGGTTTTTATATTTTTGATGGAAAGAAACACGAAATAGAATTTGCCATGATTTGTGTTGGTAGTAAATAACAAATGCAGTTGTGTTGGAAATCATGCTTATGTGTTCTTATGAGATATATCAATGAAAATAACATAAAATGCATAATGCACCACTAAAGTAAGGACATCATTGCAAAACTGGGTAATGAGTGTCATCTATTAAAAAAATACCTAAAAGTATTACTACATGAAACTTGAAGTTCCCTGAAATCTTAAGTGTCCACTTGTGAAGGAAAATTTACACAGAAAGTTCCAAAATGAAAAGATTATTCCAAAAGTGATCCAATAACCTGATATTTATATAAGATTGCCAAAACTAGATTGTGGAGCTGAAATTTCTCAAATTTTATTTCCAAACTAAAATGTTTTTAAACTTTAATCAACTGTTATGTGAAAGAGTAAATTGCCTTTTTCTTCATTTTAAAATATATTAACATTCACTACATGAGATTATCAATTCAGACAAAGCCAACATAAAAAGAGGAAATGCTATAAAGATAGGTCACACTGTTACTAATAACTGCATTATTTTATTTGTATTTTACAATGCTTATTTATCATCAAAATTTTATAATATATTGTGACGTCTTTTCTAACAAAACTAAATATTTACATTTATACTAATTTTATTTTCTAAAATTTGCATTTGGATCTAACTTATCATTCTAAATAAAAGAGCCGTTAGGATTACGAAAACTGAAGCTGCACCAACATTTGAAGGCAGAATTGATAAGATTTACTGATAGACTGGAAACAGGCCATGAGGAAAAGAAAGGAATTAAGCATACTTTCAAATGTTTTTTCTGAATGGCTAGACAATTGGAATGGTAAGCTATAGACATGAAAAAGTTGGTAGAGGAACATGTTTGAGGGAAAAATCAAAGGTTTTAGTTTAGGACATGTTCTCTTAGGAGTGTTACTTGTTGGGGGGATGTCAGGTAGGCAGTCCTAAAATCCAGGTTGAACACATTCATTTAAGAAACATCAAATTAAGATGCCATTTGAAGTAATGAGATTTGATAAGATCCATCGCAGATATGGAATATAGAATTGAATCTATGAGTGAATTTAGGGGAGAGATATGGGGCAGAGTTAAAAATTTGAGAGTCATCAGCAAAGATAATTTTTGTTAACTCTGAATGAGATTATGAAGAAGTGAATGTAGATAGAAAACCTAAGCCATCCAAGGAATGAGCTCTGAACCATCTACCATGTAGAGGAGGCAGCAATTGAGGGGAAACCAGCCATGGAGATGAGAAGAGTTGTGAGAGGAGACAGAGAATAAAAGGAGGTAGGTGGTGTCCTGTGACACTCCACACCAAGAGGATGTGGAAAAAAAATATATTACTGTCATAACGAGGCTCTGGAAAGAGGAGGGCCAGTCCTCCCACATTGATATGAAATGGCTTGTAAGATTACAGAAAGCAGACTGGGTAGGTTCTTATTTGTTTGTTTTGTTTGTTTTGATTTGTGGCTAAGAGGGTGGGGGCGGGGCTGAGTTGAAACATTCAGGGGCACCAAAGGGGCAGGTAAGCCTTCTTATCAATTGCCCAGATGTAAGTGGAAAGGTTGAGGCTTATAGTTGTCATCAAATGAATATATATAGTATATATATATATGCAGTCAAATCTATGACAGAGTATGGACAAAAATCTGACTGAATGGCTTCAGGAGAGAAGGCAATGAGACAACGGGGAAACAGTGGTAGAACTCAAACTGTGAATGGATCAAAAGGGGTAGTGCTAGTACTTGAAATTAGGTCCAGGGGAGTTTTTTTAAGATGGAAGAAGTAACAGATATTGATGGGAATTGTTAAAGAAAGAAACTTGATGCAGGACACAGAAGACAGAATTGCTTGTGTGGGCAGAAAGGAATGTCACCTGAGTTCCACTGCAACAGGATAAAAAGCAGAGTGTAAGGGCCCACAGCAGGGAGATTGTTTGGATGAGTTAGTAGCAGCCTGCAGAGGCCCGTCCTGCTTGCTTCAGTTTTCTCTCCGTGAAATCGGAAATGAGGTCATCCTCTGAAAGCAGGGAATGGGAATAGCACTCAGAATTTTAAGGATAGATGAAAAAAATGAGCAATAGTCATCTCCCCTTAGGCTACAGCTCCATTGGAATTCACCCAACCATACAAAAAACGGTTCGACACTGTGAAATGTCTTGTCCCAAATGTTTCTAATCTTTTGTGTACTCTAAAAATTGTCACTTTTTATGGAGTATTTTCCAAATTTAGGTACTATAAGACAGAAGTGCCTGTATCTGTATTTTTTTAAAACTTACTTTTAAAAAGCAAAATTATTTTGCCACTTGTAAATATAAAGTGACCCTAGTAGATTTTACATAATATTGTGCAAGTTTACTTAAATTGATTTCTTTGGGAAAAAAAAAATGCATGAAATATTTAAAATGTAATTCCTCAAGGTCACTGCCAAAGCATTCTTGTTTACGTTGATGTTGCTATGTGCTTTCCATACAGCATTTTTAATTTGCATGATTGTCAACCTCCCAACACAAATGATTCTCTGGCAGAAATATCTTCAGTTTTATGCAGTTTTAGAGAGCTATTTTTTTCGTGCATTATCACAATCCTCTGATTAATTGTAGTGTTCATGTCTGAAAGTAATATAAACATGTACATAATATATATGTACCTACGCATATATTAACAACCAGTCATAACCTCAGAAGCAAGAGAGAGGTAAGAATGTACCCATTTGAGAATGCTAGAAGCATCCTGTGTAGTGGATATCAAGAAGTCATAAATTTATAATAAAAGCCATTGTGGCTGAGGGATAAATATTCGTACCTGGTATTACCTGATAAGGTCATACATATGTATAGCTCCATTTAGTGTGATAATTACTGAATCTAGCTTAGCATCTGCTTTTACCAGATAAACTGAATTTATTATTTTGAATGGGACAGTCACAATAATTTATAGCATTGCAAAGAATTGGCAAATAAAGGGGTCATAAGAGAAAGGAATGGTGGAGCATGAAATTTTGTTAGTAAATTTTAATCAATATGTAAAATGACAATGTCTTTTTATACAAATTTTTAGAAATTATCAATTGTATATTTAAGTTCTATCTTCTCCAGGAAAATAAAATAAGCTCAGTCCAAAGACATCTGAAGGATCTCTGAACTACCCACTTTAGTCCCTTGAATTTTAAAGTGACTTTTATCTTATTTTAAAATAGCTGTGCATCTTCTTTCTACACTTACCCACAAATAATTGAATGAAATAATGGTTCTCTATTTCTTGTTCACTTCCCTACCATCTAACAACAAATGATAAGCTGAGAAGTGTGTTTTAGTAATGAAAGAGATAAGCTGAAAAATAATGTAGCTAGTTGTTCAAAGATATGGTGTAATAAATCCACTTTCACATCTACAGAATTCCTCTGCTTAAAGATGATCAACCTTAAGGTGAATTGTTAAGCTAACTGTATCATAGATACTTCATTGTTTTTTCCTTGATATAGTTCAAGAGCTCAGATTTACCTCAGACACTATCATTGTCTTAATAGATTTGAAATAAAGCAGTGCTTCCTTACTGGTTGACCCATACCAACATTCAAATTCTTGGTATTAATAGAACTGTCATTGCTTTTCAGTGTTATTAGGATTGAATAAATGCATAAATAGGAACATTAAAGGAATTATAATAATAGATGAATATTTAATCTTTAACTAGAGATGCACACTCTAACCTTAAAAGAGAGTATAAAATCATAAAGAAATATTAAATTTTTAATATATAAAATAAAAAGTGTACACAGTAAAAACAAAGTTAACAGAAAACATGAAAATAATTTAAAACATGTATGATAACCATATTGTATAAACAGCAGTGTATACAGAATTCATAAGTACTGTTAAGAAACAATGAATACCTAAAAGTTAAAAAAGGGAGAAAATGAAAAAAATACATTAAAAGAAGGAGATTCTCTACTGAATATCAAATATGTTCAACTTCAATTCACCAAAGAAATAAATTTTAAATTAGAATGTAACAGCATTTTTACCTATTCATTTAGCAACTATCTTTAAAGGTGAAATGAAAATACTCAGTGTTCATTTGGGGTCCACTCACATATGACTAAAGTGCATAATTTTAAAATTACCATGGGGGCGCCTGGGTGGCTAGTGGGTTAAGTGTCCAACTTCGTTTGGCTCAGGTAATGATCTTGTGGTTCAGGGTTCCAGCTCCGCCTCGGGCTCTCTACTGATAGCTCAGAGACTGGAGCCTGCTTCAAATTCTGTCTCCTCTCTCTGCCCCTCCCCTGCTTGCTCTCCACCTTTCTTTTTTCTCTTGCATCTCAAAAATAATAAACATGAAAATTTAAAATTACCAGAAAATGATTTGTCAGTAAGTCTCAAATCTTGCTATCTTTTGGTCTAGTGATTATACTTGTTAAATTTCATTTTATAGGAAAAAAAATCAAAGATACATATAGTAATTGTAGTTTTTAAAATCTGTGTAGGGAGGTTATCACTCTCTGTACCTTGTCAGTTCTCTTTTTCTCTCTTTCTTCCTCTACATCTTTTTGTTTCTATATTTCTGTCTCTGCCTTTGTGCACACACACACTTAACTATATGCATGAATATTTGTATATGATACACCAGATTGACATTTTTACCTATTTGAAACACAGAATGTATACACATACACATAATGTAGATAAGTACGTTTTATGATACCTACATGAAGCTTAACAGTTTTGCCTACTATGGCACTGGATCTTTCCACCTCCTCTAAATTCTGTATTTCCTTCACCAGCTTCAGATAGTGCATCCAACATTTGAATATTCTGTTTATTGCTTGCTCATCTCATATTTGTTTTTTTTTTTAAATCACCTACTGCATGCCAGACACTCTGCTGGACTTTGGCAATAGAGTATTAAATTAAGTAAATAGAATTCTTGCCCTCCTCATCACACAGTTCAGTGTGGAACATGGATATTGAATCAACAATTACAGGCTCAAGGACTTCTATGAAGGAAAAGTTCATATTGCTACAGTATCATTAAATAAGCAGAACTGATGTAGTGGGAAGGAGAAAATTTTGTATAAAGAAATTTAGCATTAAATCAATGGGATGTATGTAGACAGAGGGGAATTGAGGGCCAAATGTTGCAAGAGGTGAAGGGTATTATGAGAACAAGGAGATTCCAGGAAGAGGAACCAACCCTTGGTTTCAGGAGTATATATAAGGAGAAATAAAGGAGACTAGTATATGTAATATTAGAAAGGAAGAGAATGGAAGATCTGGGTCATAATAAGGGATATATACTGGAATTCATAGGAGGACTATACATAGACGATTAAATAATAAAAATTTATATTATAAAATATTTTTCCATAATTTAAGAGACCAGTATAAAGTCACAATAGCCCAAATAAAGAATTATTTTGATTTAGGCTACTGTGAGGAATTATGAATTGAAGAGATGTGGGCACATGTGAACCATATTCTAGACAAACAAGCAGTAATACACACTCTTAAATAGTGAAGATGGCTAAAGGAGATTGGTACATCAAATAATAACTTTAGAATTCTCTCTTGAGCAACTGACTATCTGTAAATGTGCTTTCCTAAAATACGGAAAATTTGAGTAGAGGAGTAAATATCAGTAGTTCAATTTTGGGCATATTAATTTGTGATGCCTATAACACATCTGAAGAGAAATGTCAAGTTATTAGGTTATCTAGAATGCAAGAAAAAACTGAACTGGATATATGTATATGTGGATTTAGCATATGTAATATTAGGCAATATAAGAAAAAAAAAAACCCAGTCTCTAATAATTAGATCTTGAGTTCCTTCAACTTAGGAACTTATAAAAATATAGACACCTAACCTCAGCCCAGTGAAAGTTTTTGATCAGTCTATGTTTATAGCCCAGGAATATGAATTAAAAAAAAAAAAAAAAAAAAACCTCCACGCTTAAAAAATGATCCCATGTAGCAAAAATCCTAAGATTTTAAAGAGCAGTTAGCCAATTCTTTGTAACAGTTTTAACACTTCTCAATTCAAACGGATAGATAAAAAGGACAAATATTAGCTAGCTATGCAAACATATACATGAAATAATTAACAAATTTTGAGTATATATGTATATAAAATCTGAATTCCCCCAAACAGAATAAACAATCATTATTAATGTTATTCAACATTATTTTTGAATTGGACCAATAACAAAAACACAAAGACTATGACTATAGTGCAAATAAAATTAAAAATAAAATCCAAAAGATAGCAAAATTTAAAAATTAATGACTTCTGACTAACTCTTGCATTAAAGAAAATAATACCAATAGAAATGATGAGTCTAAACATCTCTGGAGGCAAGGGAAACAAAAGGAAAAT
The DNA here is from genome assembly GCF_007474595.2 of Lynx canadensis. Classification (NCBI taxonomy): domain Eukaryota; kingdom Metazoa; phylum Chordata; class Mammalia; order Carnivora; family Felidae; genus Lynx; species Lynx canadensis. Next base: position 61,011,124 of record NC_044306.2, read on the forward strand.
TGAACTCTTGGGACTTCATCAAGATAAAAAGCTTCTACACAGTCAAGAAAACATTCAAAAAACTAAAAGTCAGTTTACAGAATGGAAAAAAGACATTGCAAATGATATATCAGGTTAGTATCTAAAATCTATAAAGAACTTATCAAAATAATAATACCAATAATAATAATCCAGTTAAGAAATGGCAGAACACAGGAATACATATTTTTTTCCAAAAACGACATCCAGATGTCCAAGAGACACAACGAAAAGATGCTCAACATCATGCATCACCTGTGAAATACAAATCAAAACCATGATGAGAGATCACCTCACACCTGTCTGAATGGCTAAACCGAACAATACAGGAAACAACAGATGTTGGTGAGGATTTGTCGAACTCTCTTACACTCTTGGTGGGAAGGCAAACTGGTGCAGACACTCTGGAAAACAGTATGGAGGGTCCTCAAAAAACTGAAAAAAAACAAACTAAGACCCAGCAATTGCACTACTAAGTATTTACCCAAAGGGTACAAAAATACTGATTCAAAGGGACACATGCACCCTGATGTTTATAGCAGCATTATCAACATAGCCAAATTATAGAAAGAGCCCAAAAGGCCATTGACATAGATGGATAAAGAAGCTATGGTGTGTGTTTACACACACACACACACACACAGGAACATTAGCCATCAAAAAAGAATGAAATTTGCCATTTGCAATGATGTGAATGAGCTAGAGAGTATTATGCTAAGTGAGATAGTCAGTCAAGAAAGACAAATACCATATGATTTCACTCATATCTGGAATTTAAGGCACAAAACAGGGTGAACATAGAGGAAAAGGAAAAAAGGGGGAAGGGGAGCAAACCGTAAGAGATTCTTATGATACAGAACAAACTGAGGATTGATTAAGGAGATGTGGTGGGGAATGAGCTATATGAGTGATGGATATTAAGGCAGGCACTTATTGTATTGAGCACTGTGTGTTATATGTAAGTAGATGAATCACTAATTCTACTCCTGAAATCAATATTACACTATATGTTAACTAACTTGAATTTAAATAAAATTTTTGAAAAAAAACATATGGAAATGATGCAATATTTATAACTGAAAATCAATTATTATCGCCAAAAACATAAAGGATAAAATTCCAAACAATATTTACAGGAAAATTCACAACATTGGAAGCATCAGAGAAATCTGATCATACCGAAAATGGCCATTTAAAACAGAAAGATAGAGGGGCGCCTAAATGGCTCAGTCAGTTGAGCATCCAACTTCGGCTCAAGTCATAATCTCATGGTTCATGAGTTTGAGCCCCACATTGGGTTGCTGCTGTATGGATCCTGCTTATGATCCTCTGTCTCCCTCTCTCTCTGCCCTGCCCCACTCATTCTCTCTCTCTGTCTCTCTGTCTCCTCTCAAGAATAAATAAACGTTAAAAAAAAAAACAGAAAGATAATGAAAAAACTAATTAGTAATTTCAACAAAAATAGAAGAAAAACTTGAGATCAAAGTAAACATTAATAAAATAGAAAACCAAGTAAAAAGAACTGATGATAAAATTAAAAAGTTAGCTCTTTTAAAATTCAAATTAAATAGACATAGATCTAGATAGATTTGTTTTTAAAAAGTTTACATTAAATAATTTTGAAATTAGAAAAGAAAGAAAATTTACATTTAGTTGAGATTTTAAAGGATCATACAACAGAAATAAAAATGATTGTAAGAGAATAGTACAAAAAATTATATACCAACCATTGAACAACCTAGAAGAAATGATAAATTACTAGAAACACATAACCTTCCAAACAGAAACAGACCAATATCAGTAAAAAAAAATTAAACTGGTCATCAAAAACTACCAAAGAACAAAGGTCCAGTACCAGAGAGATTCACAGGTTAGCTCTACCAAATATTTAAAGAAGAAGAAAACTTATTCTCCTGAAAAATTTCCACAAAAATAAAAGAGAAAGTAAAGCTTCCAAATACATTCTATGAGGCCAACATTACCCTAATTTTAACACCAGATAAGACACCACAAAAAGTCAAACCACAGGCCAGTAACCCTGATGAACATAAACGCTAAAATCCTCAACAAAATATTAGCAAACTGCATTCAATAATGCACAAAAAGGATCATTCATCAAGATTAAGCAGGATTTTTCCAGGGATGAAAGATGGTTCAGTATTTGTGAATCAAACAACATGATATACCATATTAACACAATGAAGTATAAAAATCATATAATCATCTCAATAGATGTAGAAAAAGCATTTGACAAAATTCAACATCAATTTGTGATAAAATTTCTCAAAAATGTGGTATAGAGGGAACATGCCCCAATATAACAAAGCCCATGTACGGAAAACCCACAGTTAGTAACATGCTCAGTGATGAAAAACTGAAAGCCTTTCCTCTAAATCAGGAATAAGACAAGTATGTCCACTTTTGCCACTTTTATTCAACCTAGTACTGGAAGTCCTAGCCACAGCAATCAGACAAGAAAAGAAATGAACAGTAATCAAATTGGTAAGAAAGAAGTAACATTTTCACTATTTGCAGACAACATGATACTACATATAGAAAACCTGAAATACTACACAAAAAAAAAAAGCATTAGAACTAATACTTGAGTTCAGTACAGTTGCAGGACACAAAATTAATATCCAGAAATCAGTTGTGTTTCTATACACTTAGAATAGATAGCAGAAAGGAAAATTCAGAAAACATTCCATTTACAATTGCACCAAAAAAAATGATGTACCTAGGAATAAACTTAATCAAGGAGGAGAAAGACCTGTACTCTGAAAATTATAAAATACTGATGAAACAAATTGAGGAAGACCTAAACAAAATAAAAGATACTCTGTGCTTATGGATTGGAGGAATTAATATTGTTAAAAATCTCTATAATAGAGAATCTAAAAGAAATCTACAGATTGAAAGAAGTCCCCATCAAAATACCAACATTTTTCATAGAAGTAGAACAAATGATACTAAAATTTGCATAGAACCCCAAAAGACATTTGATAGCCAAAGTAATCCTGGAAAGAACAAAGCTATATGTATCATAATATCAGATTTCAAGATATACTACAAAGCTGTAGTAATCAAACCAATATGGCAGTAGCACACAAATAGACACATAGTTCAACGGAACAGAACAGAGATTCCAGAAATAAACCCACACGTATATGGTTAATTAACTTTTAACAAAGGAGACAAGAATATGCAATGGGGAAAGACAATATAATCTTTAATAAATGGTTGTGGGAAACTGACAGCTACACACAAAAGAATGAAAATGAACTGCTCTCTTAAACCATACTTAAAAATAAACTCAAAATGGATTAAAAAGCTTAATAGGAAGCTGAAATCATAAACACCCTGGAAGAGAACATAGGCAGCAGTTTCTATAACATTTTCTAGATAAGTCCTTTAAGGCAAGGGACACAAAAGAAAAAATAAACTACTGAGAGAAGACCAAAATAAAATTCTTTTGCACAGAAAAGGAAACCATCCACAACCAAAAGCCAACCTATTGAGAGAGAAAATATTTGCAAATAACCCCTTATCAAGTGTTAAGAATCTAAAGTATATAAAGAACTTATAAAACTTAACCCCCCCCAAAATAACCTAATTAAAAAGGGGCACAGTACCTGAATAGCCCTTTTTCCAAAAAAGACATGCAGATGGTCAAAAGACATGAAAGAACGCTCAACATCACTAATCATTGGGGCAATGCAAGTCAAAACCACAATGAGATGGTTTTTGACCACAATGAGGTCAAAATCTTACACCTGTCAGAATGTCTGAACTCAAGAAGAACAAATAACAAGTATTTGCATGGACAGTGAGAAAAAGGAACACTCATGCACTGTTGGTGGGAATATAAATTGGTACAGCTACTATGGAAAATAGTATGGAGTTTTCTCAAAAAATTAAAAATAGAAGTACCGTATAATACAATAATTCCAAATAAAATGAAGACACTAATTTGAAAAAAATATATGCACCCCTATGTTTATTGCAGCATTATTTCTAATGGTCAAGATACAGAAGCAACCTAAGTGTCCATGAGTAGATGACTTGATAAAGAATATGTGATAATATATACATACACACACATATGCGTGCATGCATACACTGGAATATTACTCAGCCATGATAAAGAATGACATCTTGCCTGTTGCGACAATATGAATGGGCCTAGTAGTATTATGCTAAGTGAAATAAGGAAAGACAAAGACGATATGGTTTCACATACAAGTGGAATCTAAAAAGAAATGAACAAACAAAAAGCAGAATCAGACCTATTAATAAGGAGAACTTATGGTTGCTGGAGGTGAGGGAATGGGCAAAATAGTTAAAAGTGAGTAGGAGATATAGCATTCCAGTTATAGAATGAATGAGTCATGGGAATAAAAGGTACATCACAGGGAATATAATCAGAGGCGTTGTAATAGCATTGTGTGGTGACAAATCGTAGCTACACTTGTGCTGCGGATAGCATAACTAGTTGAATCACTGTGATATGATGTAATTAATGTAACATTATGGGACAACTATGCTCAATAAAAGAAATCATAAAAAAAAACTTGATGTAATGTATGCTAATAATTTTTAAAATATAGATGGATAGATAGTATATTAGAAGTAAACTACATGGGGCGCCTGGGTGGCGCAGTCGGTTAAGCGTCTGACTTCAGCCAGGTCACGATCTCGCAGTCTGTGAGTTCGAGCCCCGCGTCAGGCTCTGGGCTGATGGCTCAGAGGCTGGAGCCTGTTTCCGATTCTGTGTCTCCCTCTCTCTCTGCCCCTCCCCCGTTCATGCTCTGTCTCTCTCTGTCCCAAAAATAAATAAACGTTGAAAAAAAAAAAAAGAAGTAAACTACCAAAATGTGAATATATTAATAATAGACATATAATATATAATAGTAATTTAAAATAGTATCATGAGGCCTAGATGGCATTTTCAGAGGTTGGGCAAAAACACCAAGACCACTAGTTTTTTCTACAGATTTTTCCATATGCTGGGAAAATTGAGATAGCTATCCAAATCATTTTAATAACCTTTTAGAAGTATCCAAATCAGTTTGATAACATTTTAGAACATTTGATAAATAACAATTGATAAAAAACAGTGAAATAAAATCAGAAAGTAACATTGTTGAGTCAAAATAGATGTAAAATCCTGAGGTATCAGCATATCACTTTAAGTGAATAAGAATGAATGACCTAACAGGAAAGAACTGTTCAGAGCAGAAGCAGAAGCAGGTGTGTGGTTTTTTCCCACCACGCTTTGCTTTAAAATACTCTTAAGGAGGGGAGCCTGGGTGGCTTAGTTGGTTGGATGTCCAACTTCAGCTCGGGTTATGATCTTGCAGTTCGGGAGTTCGAACCCAGTGTCAGGCTCTGTGAACCTCAGAACCTTGGAACCTGCTTCAGATTCTGTGTCTGCATCTCTCTCTGCCCCTCCCCCACTTGGGCTCTGTCTCTCTCAAAAATAAACAAACATTAAAAAAAATTAAATACTCTTAAGGATACAGATTATAAGACCCCGATTTATGACTACAACGCAATGCATTTAGAGTTTATCAGGACCTATCAGGTCTGGATGTCAGACTTTAGGAAAAAGACATTAGCCCTTGGGTTGTGGGGTTTTATAAATTACATGATTATGGGTAACAAGCCAATTCTTTGGCCCAACCAAGCTTTGTACTGGCTGGAAGGTTTATATTCACAGCTGTAGGATATGGAGGAAGCTTGGCTTCCGTCCGTGTTCTCCTACTTCAGCAGTCATGGTTGGGAGAGTACCAGCCCCTTTCATGGGGTATCTGGAGGCTACAGCCTAAGTCCTACAGTTGCAGGTGCATGGGAAAATAGCTCCCAGCCCCAATCTGCCACATCAGCATTCTACCAGGATTGATTAACTTCAGCGCTTGGCTTTTCCTGATTTCTACAGAGAAAAATTGTATTTGCAAATTATTCTCCTCTGTACAAGCTATCCCCCTTTCATACCCCCCTTTGCAAGCAAGTCTTTTTAGATAAATTGACCAGTACCTGCCAGTCTGATCATCCTTATTTGAACTGGTGGACTCTTCGTAAGTCACTCTGCCATCCCCTATCATCTCAACCTTTTAGAGCTTCAGGGCTAGTTGCTGGCACCCGGTAGAAGACACAAGAGAATGGCATGATTGGCACACAGAAAAGGAAATACTATGATTAATACCTGAAGCTCTCCTAATAATATGAAACCAGGCCATGTCTGATACTGTGTAGTACTATGATCACTATCTTATAGAAAGTTTGCTTTTTCACATGAGGACCAGAGGATAGTGATGGTAGGTTTGAAAGGGGCCCTAAATAACGTGGAATGGCAAAATTCTCTCAAGTCTCTTCAAAATCTAGGATTTTCTTGTCATCCAATATGGTGGAGGATCTATCCAAAATGGATTACTTAGTTTAGAGATCTGAAGACTATTTTTGGCATTCATTTCATTCACAAGAAAGGGTGATACTGACTGATGGTCAGTATTCCAGAAAGTTGGTAAGAAATACAAACAGAATTGAGTCATTTTTTTAAACATTTGTTTATATTTGAGAGACAGAGAGAGACATAACACAAGCAGGAGAGGGGCAGAGAGAGAGGGAGACACAGAATTAGAAGCAGGCTCCAGTCTCTGGGCTGTCAGCACAGAGCCTGACAGATCCTGACACAGTGCTTGAACTCACGAACTGTGAGATCATGACCTGAGCTGAAGTCAGACGCTTAACTGACTGAGCCACCCAGGTGCCCCAAAAAGCAGAATTGAGTCTTTAAGAGATAGTGAAATGGCTTTAGCTCTCCTCCTGCCTCATTTGTTATCCAAGGAAAATACAACATCATAAAATAGTAGAAAAAGTCAGACTCCATGAGGATAGACCAATAAAACCAGGGTAACCTGGGTGACAGTCTTCCTGGAATAATCCAAATGCAAGACAGTTAATATGTACAACTCTCTTTCCCTGGCTCTTACGGTTTTTAGCAAACATCTATTTCTTGAAGTATAATAGCTACTGTCTCACTTCTTGGGTGATCACCCTGGAAAGTACCCAGAAATTGGAGGCACATTCTTCATTCACATGGTTTTTGGTAGTCAGATTTCATTTATTTTATACCCACACCAGAGTGATGACAGCCAGCATAGTGCTTATGAGTCACTCTGAGTCACCCAGTCAAATGTCTGAATTTGGAAATGAAGTATCACAAGAGACAGAGTAAAGTAATAAGTGTAGGCTCAGGCTGGAGCCACAGTAGACAGCCAGGAGAAAGCAGTGCCTGCAAATTAATGTTAGCTACCCTTTAACACATTATAAAATCCAATTTCCCCAAATGCCTGAGAGAATCATATTGGAGGGGAAAAAAAGAAAGGTGGTACCCTTCCTGTATTTTTATCACTCCAGACTTTTACTAGCTCCCTAATTCACTACTCTTGGGTCCCAAAGATATGGGAAAAAGCAAAGGATTGTATGCAAAGAATGGCTTTATTCAGAGGACGTACATTATTAGCCCAATGGAGCAACAAGTTGCCAATGGAAGGTGAATGCAAGATCCGTACAAGTGGCTTTTGAGATAACTGTTCCAAAGTTCTAATGCCCTTGTGTTTTGTAAGTGATGAGAACAGATTAGTCACCTGACCTCATCTGTCAGGATATCTACATATCTCAAGAATAAGCAGAATCATCCCTATAAGGCTTCAATTGTGTGCTTGTGTTTGTATACATGTATACATGTATATACATACATACACTTGTTTCCAGAGTTGAGTCTCCATCTCAGCATGAGTTATCAGATAACTATGGACTTCTGGAGTCTTGGCATAATTGACTTGAACCATTTGAAGACTACTATATGGAATATATATTTGAACTAAGCTAATCTCGTCTAGACTAGATACAACTTAGGGATGTGAAGAGATTTTTCAGATGCAGTTAAGGTCCCCAATCAGGTGACCTCAATTAGGGATATTTTGGGCTAATCACACGCACCCTTTAAATCTGGGTCTAAAGATCAAAGCTAAGAAGTTATACACTTCATGCATGACAAGAATTTGATGTGCCATTTCTGGCTTGAAGTTAGTAGGCATTATGTGGCAAGGAATGGAGGTAGTTTCTAAGGTCCAAGAGTGGCCCCCAGCTGACAACCTGCAAGGAAATGGGGACCCCCCCATGTTACAACCTTAAGGAATTTACGTCTTTCAACAACAAGAATGAACTAGGAAGCAGATTTCCTCCAGAACCCCAGGACAAAAAGTCATCCTGAACAATATCTTAATTTCAGCCTTGAGCAGCACATATGCCATCCTGATTTCTGAACTGTAGAACTATGAGGAAAGAAATGTATGTCATTTTAAACGACTAAGTTAGCAGTAATTTGTTATGCAGCAATAAATAATACCATATTATAAAAACAACATTCCCTTTGCAATTTCATGATTAGATTACAGTTCCAATCAAAATGCAAGTATAGAATTTAACTGTACCTGACAAAATTAATTCTAAAAAAACATAGAAAAAATCTAGGATAATTGGAGGGAAAAAATCTTCTGGTTATTGAGATTTTATCATAAAACTGAATTAATATTATTATATTGGAATAATAGACATATGCTCAAACAGATTAACATGTATATGGAAACTTGGTACATGCAGAATCAGCATGAAAATAAGTGGAGAAAACGTCAATTATAAAATAAATAGTATTGAGACAACTGGATTTCCAAATTGAAAAGAATAAAATCTGATTCCAAGTTTATACCAGACACAATAAGAATTTCTAGGTATTTTAAATATTTATATTTCAAAAGTAAAAATTTCTAACTGTTAGTAAAAGTTTAGATAAACTTTTAGGACCTCCAATGCAGAAAAAAAAAAGCAGAAATTGTTGGGATATGTATGAAGAGATGTTTAACAATCAGCAATTAGAGAAATTCAAACGAAAATAACCATGACAGACTACTTTTCATACATCAGACCTTTAAAAAAGTCTAAAATGCCAAACATCAATAAGGATGAAGTCTTAGGACTCCACTAATAAGAGAAAACATCAGCATAACCTTTCTGTGATGTAGTAATACAGTTTATAGTAAAATTAAAAATGGCTTGGGGTGCCTAGGTGGCTCAGTCTGTTAAGCACTGGACTTCAGCTCAGGTCATGATCTCAGGTTTAGTGGATTTGGCCCTGAGTCGGGCTCTGTGCTGACAGCTCAGAGCCTGGAGCCTGCTTCTGATTCTGTGTCTCCCTCTCTCTCTCTGACCCTCCCCGCTCACACTCTGTCACTCTCTCTCAAAAATAAATAAAGATTAAAAAAATATTTTAAAAAATGGCTAGACCTCTTGACCCAGTAATTCCTCTCCTAAACTTGTATTTTGAATAAACTTTCACATCTACTCAAAATCTTGCTTTCAAGGACAGTCACTGCAGTATTGTTTCTCAATAATCTCAATATTTTAAAACAAAGGGTTACACAGATTATATATTTATAAAATGGAATACTGTACAACAGTAAAAACAAATAGAATCTGCATGAATCAATAGGGGCTATGTCTTAAAAATAAATTGATGAATGGAAAAACAGAATTAGGGCTACTTGGAGAAATGACTGATTTTAGGACTGGCACGGATAAATAGAAAATAATTTTGGAACATCTTACAATACCAGAAAGTAAGGAAGTGCTAGAAAAAAAAAGCCATAATAGTGAGTTCCTATCAAAATAACACAAGAGCCAAATGAAGAGCTCCCACTGGCCAAAGTTTGAAAATGTGAGCAACCAAATACATAAAGTGGTTTGGGTTATAATCCAAAATGTAAAATAAATATTCATGAATGCACAGTGATATAAAATGTTTGACTAAGCATAAAAATGGAAGAGGAGAGACAAATCTCATTTGCAGAAGATTTTGAAATAATTCATGTACTACTCTGCTCTCATGGAAGGAGAGCATAACTCCCCAATGAAGATTGTACACAATGACTTTCTTGTAAAGAATATAGTTTGAACAAAGAATAGGGAATAACTTTAGAGTGGAGAAACCCTTTGCCAGCTGATTAAGACTAATATCATTAGTGGTAAGTCTATTACACTTATTTACCTAGTCGATAGCAGATGCTCTTGACATCATGTGACAAGAATGGTAGTTTACTACCTTTCTCTCCAAAACCAATAAGCTCACTCTAATCATGAAAAAAAAAATAATCAGACAAATCTCTATAGAGGACATTTTACAATATACTTGACCAGTACTTCTCAAAATTGCCAGGGTCTTCAGAAGCAAGGAAAGTCTGAGGAACTGTCGTGACCAAGAGGAGCCTAAGGACACACGACTCCTAACTGTAATGTGGTGTTGTGGATTGAATCCTAAAAAAAGAAAAAGACATTAGGTAAAAACTAATGAAATATGGATAAAAATGTAGACTTCACTCAAATCAATATTGGTTTGTTCATTGTAATATAGGTACCGTACTAATGTAAAATGTTCATAGGGGACGCTCAGTGCCGGATACATGGTAGCTCTATTACTATCTTCTAAACTTTTCTGTCAATCTAACACTGTTCTAAAAAATAAAGGAAGTTTATTTTTAGGAACAAGAAAGCAGAGTCAATTGCTTAGGATGATTCCATTTTTCAAAAAGACAAAAGATAAAACTTTCAAAGTATTAAATCTGGGGATAATTATTATGTATAATAACACGCTGTATATTCTTACAACATATTGGTTTTGATGTGTTTTTTTTTAATTCTTAAAAAAAGTCAAGTTCACATTTTAAGAAAGAGTCTGCCAAATATTCTGTGATTACAGGAGGTTGAATAATCACTGATATGACTTGACTGTATGTTATGCACTTTTTTCTTCTTTCACATTTATGTATTTTAATTGCAGTAATGAATTCAAAGAATTCTATTGAATGTTCTATTAAAAGTAATAGTTGTGATACCTTGACAAATGGCGATCCACTGCAACTTCATTGCTTTGCACAATCTTTGCAGGTAAACACTTTAGTTTATAATAAAGCTCCTGAAACCAGGCAACAGAGACTGCAGGTGTTCAGATCCCAAGTGCTAACAGGTAATTTTTGTTTATAAAAATACTTCAAACAGCTGAAAGCTTTCTCCTATATGATGATTTGGAAATAATATTAGCATGTATTTATGCCCTATTAGAGATAACCTGCCTAATTTCCTCCACTTTGTCTCTACAGGGGTTGGGGCTGAACACTTCAGAGTGTGGAAGAAGCAAAGGTGTTCTTTGTTCTCTCCCTATTCTCTGTGCTCAAACTCACTTTGTACATGTGGACACCAGAGAACAACTCCATGGATAATAGACAGGCTTGTAGTTTTCTAAAAGTTTCTGAAAGCCTTTTATAAAAAAGGGTGGTAGCAGGGTGCCTAGCATTATGTTAAAAAAAAAAAAGAAAGAAAAGAAAAAGAAAAAGAAACAGAGAACGAAAAAGAAAAAGCAGTCTAGAGAATTAAGAGACAGAGATGCAACAGACTGAGTACAAAAAGGTGGTCATCCAGACACTGAAGAGACAACTCTGTAAAGTGATAATGGGTTAATTATTTAAGACTGCCCTAAGTGGAGCTGACAGGTAATTACTAATGACATTCTGTGGTTATGGCCCCATTGGGAATATGGATAAGCTGATGCAAGTCATTTGTCTAAAAACATCTGGTTAAAGACCATTGTTCTCTGACCAAATTGGAACACAATATTAATTCAAACCAAAGGGATGAATGCTTCTTTACATTACCAAGGCAATGAGATAGATGGCCCCTCCAAATGTGGAATTTGCTCCACTGGTTCAACCGCATCTCCATTGCTTGGTCTTAGTGAGAGATTAGCTTCAAGAACACATGGTGGGGGGGATGACTTTTCTAAAGCAAAGTTTTATGTATTTATGAAACCTTAAGAAAAAAAGCTATCTTTGTTTACAGCAGTGGTTCTCAATTTTTTTGTGAAAGGTGGCAGACCCATTAGAGAATACAATAAAAAATATATTAACTTTCTCTGCTGAACAAAACGTGGGCACGTACTGAACTTTAGTTTTTTACAAACAACATGGTGGGCATCATTCACACTCTGATTCCAACAAGGAATCACAGATTTAGAACTTTTTTTTTCTATTCATTAAAGTCTGGCAACTGTTATAGGCTATTAATAATCATGCAATAGTAGAAGTGTTTCTATGACCTTAAGTAAGAACAATTGTGAAAATAAGCACAATGCTGCATATTGTCTTGAAAATTTTCATGAAAAATTTATACATGAATAAACAGATTCAGCACTTAAGAGATAGGACATATATTGGTTTTGTGATGGGGAACATTACAGCACTAATAGCTCTAAAATGTAGAAGGGGACTTTTCAGAAAAATAATTTTTCACCTTAAAATTTATGTGACTGGGAGAACAGCATTGACTAATTTATAAATATAACCAAGAAAATATATCTAAGGATATTTTATTTTATTTTTTTAATTTTTTTTTCAACGTTTTATTTATTTTGGGGACAGAGAGAGACAGAGCATGAACGGGGGAGGGGCAGAGAGAGAGGGAGACACAGAATCTGAAACAGGCTCCAGGCTCTGAGCCATCAGACCAGGGCCCGACGCGGGGCTCGAACTCACGGACCGCGAGATCGTGACCTGGCTGAAGTCGGACGCTTAACCGACTGCGCCACCCAGGCGCCCCTATCTAAGGATATTTTAAATAGTCTCAAGAAATATGTGTTTTAATATATTTATATAACAAAAAAATAAAATAAGTCTCCTAATTACATGTAAGACTTGTTACAGGAGCATAAAAAGAAAATTCACAAGTGGAAGAAGTTGATTACTGAACCAAAGCAGGTGTGCACACAAGTCTTTGTAGGTGGGTATGTTTATGCTTACAAATATATCAATTAATTATTTCAACCTACAAATTGTTGCTTGGTTCAAATAACATTGAAAATTCATTTATTTCTCCCTTGACAGATATGTGTGGAGCTCTGGCCATCTCCCAGGGATTGTGCTAGGTGATGGGAATACAGTAGCAAAAGAAAAGACATGGTAATTTTCTTCATGGAACTTGCAAATCCATGTTGGAAGAGGTGGCAGAGAGGGGGCTTCATGTGACCTGATCTTAGCCTGCCTTTCTGACCTTTTCTTGCATCATTTCCCCTTTTTTGTCAATACTACACATAAATGAACTCACTTTTAGGTCCTCTCTTTCCTGGCTTCCACTCTTTTATAGTTGGTGTTCTTTGGAAAGCTTTGTACACTGTTCACCAGCAAGTACCTCCCAGCTCTCCTCTAGCTAACTCCAACAATTCTTCAGGTCTTGTTTTGTGTTATCCTGAAGGTTACTTGAGCTTTTGTAATTCCCTAATTTTATCTTTGCACTTAGTATGCTTCAAATTATTTGCGCCAAATCTGTGTTTTTAACTAAATTCTGTTGAGATAGGGAAACTGAAGGGGCTCCATTTTAGAAAGGCTCCATTTCTGCTGTTTCTCTGCTCAGCCCCATTTACGCATATTGTATATTTCACTTTGTATCTGAGTAAACCAAAGAAGCTATGTTCCCACTCCAAGGGAAAGCAAGAAAGTTGATCATTCTGACTTTTGTCATAGGCTCCCAAATACCTGATAATATCTAAAAAGAACTGGATCCCAAACATGTTCCAGAGCATTAGCTTTGAACAAACCTTAGTTAACACTGGTATCAATACTCCCTACCTTCAGTGATTTATGGAACAACACCTATTGTCCACCAGACACTCGCCTTTGATCAGACCCTGCCCTGGATTCCTGAAGGAACATGTACCCTGGACTCTTTTCCAATATAAACCTCTAACCCCAAGTGATCACTTTTCCTTTTCTGAGAGTCTCCCAGACATTCCATCTGCTATACTCTATCACTTATGCTATTCAATAAACTCTGCTTTCAAACTTGTGCTATTCAATAAACTCCTCCTGGCTCGCATTTGATTTCAATCATGTGCAAAGCCAAGGACCCTCTTGACTGGTCCTGTAGAACCCTCACTAGGTCCTTGTATCCAACCTACCTATGTAACTGTGATCCATAATGACAGGGATTCCAAGGCCCAGCAAAATTCCCAGAACAGAGTAGGTGGTTGATGAAGTTTTAGAGAATAAGTAAATGAAGATTAAAACAAATAAAAAATAGCTAATCTATCATTGAAAGATTATAGTTTGTAGGAACTTCAAGTGCTCTGTGACAATAGTGAGACCTCTAAAGGGAACAAACATATAGGTCGGTAGCTGGCAGTAGATGCCACTATCACTACAGGCAAAAACGAAGTTTGGTGTTGCACATGGAAAGTCACAGGAAAAGGTGTTCGTTTCAGACACTCAACTCATGCATTTCTCCATCAATCTGTAATAATATATTGAACACCCAAAAAACAATAAGACTTTGCTTCACATCTGTCTTTTTCATAAGATTTCTGGGCATACAATACAATGTTTGGCATATGATAGGAGTTCAAAAAATACTTACGCATTAAATGGGTGAATGAATGCCCCGATCTAGAGCTGCAAAACTGAATAAAATAAAATAAATTCTAAGATCGGGGAAAAAGGGATTCCAAGCTTATATTTCCTTAAATATGAGTGTTTTAGGCAAAATAATCCATGTTGAATATTTATATTGCATAAGCATGTTGGCATTTTTAGAAATTAGACTTCTTTTCCCTTCCATTAGATGTCTTCATTAGCTGATTTATTTCTAAGTTTAAATCTATTGAAAATACGCACGAATAAGAAGCAATATAGAATCACACATTTGCAAACATTTAAAATCAAAACAGAAAAACAGTCATCATCTGTTCCTTTCTCATCATACCTTAATTTGATATGCAAATTAGCACGGCTTCTGCCCATATCTAAATTTTACTTGGCAATTTGCTAATTTACTTTACAAAAAAACATCAACAGACACAGACATTTATACATAAAATTATACTCAGATCTTTTTATAATTTCTAATATTTTATTAACAGATGTTAGAAGTGTGATGATTTTTAATACTCCAAGGTAACCAGCCATTTTACTGTAAAATGTTCTCTAATCTTTTCCCTGATTACATGTTTGATTTTAGTCCACAAAATGACCCCATTTTCTTTTTATCTATTTTATATACAAGGAATGAAAAGCCCAATTTAATAACAATGGGCTTCTTTATAAAAGAGGAAATAAAACCCCCAAATAAGTTCTGAATATGAAATCTCTCTATACTTATCCTTTATGAATAAGGTAATTAGCATCTTCAAACAACATATTAATGTAAAGAATTAGTGGCTATTTACTGCTTTCACACATGGTTTTGTAAAGTGGAATTATGGACAAATATAATCCAAACTTCTAAAAGAAAAAGTTTAATTATATCAGTTATTTTGTCAGCTGCTTTATATAAATTTTCTCTCTAACCCTTGAGTTACTTGTGTATAATAATATTGTTTTTTCTCATCTCTTAAGTGAGTTACTTATAAGAAATTTTGTGAAGATAGTTTGCATATGTTAAATTGTTGAGATAATAACTTAAATACATAATTCATACATCATTTGGCATCATACGGTCTTTTAAATTTATCTAAGAAATAAGAAGCTTCAGTTATCAAGAACATTTTTTTTTAAAGGAGCTAAGGTCCTTAAAGGAAGGAAAAGTCATACTTAGCAGGTAACAATATATCTTTACAACTGGCTACATCTATTTAAAAAAATGCTCCAAGTTGCTTATTTCTTATTTAAAAAATTAAATTTAATTAAAAATGTTCTCTGCCTCCAGAACATCAGATTGATTCAGAGTCACAATTCTCTGTACTTAACTCTTTAGCCTCTAGGTATGTAAATCTTACACCTCACCCTTGATCAAGGAATAGGTAAAAGCTCAATGTAATGTCTAAATTGCTCCTCAGAGAAAAAAGAAATATTTTAACAATAAGAAACCAATCTGCCATTTGAGGGGCACCTGGGTGGCTCAGTTGGTTGAGCGCCTGGCTTCGCTCAGGTCATGATCTCACAGTTTGGGAGTTTGAGCCCTGAATAGGGCTCTGTCCTGACAGCTCAGATCCTGGAGGTTGCTTCTGATTCCATGTCTCCCACTCTCTTTGCCCCTCTGTTGCTCATGCTCTGTCTCTCTCTGCCTCTCAAAAATAACTAAACATTAAAATTTAAAAAAAAAAAATCAATCTTCCATTTGACCACTGTGATCTTGAACAATTTTTTCTCTGTATTTCTCTTTGTTTCTACTTTCTCTTCTGTAAAATGGGCATATTAATAATAAATTCTTCATAATGTAGTTTGTAAGAATTAATTTAGATGACATCCTCAATGTAGTCAGTACAGAGTTTGGTCTATGATAATCACTAGATGCAATTTAACTTGAATCAACAATAGTATTGTTAAATTAATTAAGCAAGAGTCCATTAGACTGAGCTGGTTCTAATGCCCTAGCAGCCTATGTTAGCAAACCAGCCTTAAGCCTATAAATGCCTGAAAGTTAAGAAATCAAAACCTAAAAAGAACCAATCACAGAGAACAAACTAGGCTTTCCCAAATAAGGCAACTGTTTAAGCTACAGCCAATCAAATAATTCCCTTGCTTTCCTTCTTGTCTTCTCTATTAAAGTCTAGTCCCTATAGCTCCTGTTGCAAGAGTGTTCCTAACTACTTCTGGTTTGGAACTGCCCAATTCAAACTGATTATTGCCCAAAGAAATTCTTAAAATTTTTAATATGCCTCAATTTATCTTTCAACACCTTTGTTTGTATTGTATCATGTAAAGTCTATGGACTCACACCAGTCCATGAAAAACGCTTATTTACACAGTAAATGTTGCATATAAATATACAGCTTCTTCTATCTGAGCCTATTGCTAGCGGCAGAGGTATCTTGTGACCAGCTGAATTCTACTTGAGCCCTGTGTTCCTGGAAAAAGGAGTTTACCTCATTTGTTTTGTATTCCAAGAAACAGAGAACTGTAAAAAATCACCCTTATGACTAAACTACACTGAGGCATGACCCTGTTGTTCATCTATAACATTGGCAGAAACAAACCATGCCCAAATTCCAAATCTTTGTCTCATAAATGGTTAGCTGAACTGTTTTGTACCCAGTGACCAATGGGAACAAAATGCTTGTTAACCAAACTTTGGTTAAGCTTCTGTTAATCCCCCACATCCCTGAACTTAGTCCCACTTTTAAACTGAGCCAGCATGCAGCCCCTCATAACCACTCTAAGGGCCCTTCCTGGAAAATAGACTGGCCTGGAGATAAAATATTCTCTAATCCAATTATACCACCCTTTCATTCTATGTGTACCATATCTGCTTTTTCTAACCCTGTTTATTCTCCTCTTAAAAGAAAAAAAAAATACTTTTTATCTGATTCTTGAGCCCTTGTAGATCTCATAAGATAGTCATAATTTTAGGGTTAAAGGGGAGAATTTGCCACCCCAAAATATGTCTTCTTGGTATAAGGACTATTTTAGGCTGATTACTTTTAAGAAATAGCAGACAGGAAAAGCTACCAAATAAAAGTTACCCTTTTGTAAGAGACATTTACATTTGTAAGGGAAATCTCCATTTATAAGGATGAATCTCTCTGTGTACCAGGAAAGGAAGATGACTAATCTCTAGAAACTCTTACCAGTGAAGAAGGCACTGACTTAAATCTGTGTAACAGTCTTACTCTTGCCTACAGTGGTTTTCCTGATAGCCTTCCATAACTGACCTCCTCCTCAACAGCTTTCTTTTGTCTTTAGCTGAATGTGGTATTTAACGTGTTAGCTTGGGCCCTTTTGGAGAGTTACCCAGCTTTCCTGGTTATCTTCCATGTATGCAGGAGGTAGACATGTTGTTAAACTTCTGTTTATTTTTTCCTGTTAAACTGTTTATATTACAGGTATGGCGTCTCAGCCAAGAACCTAGAAGGGTATAGAGAAAATTATTTTTATTCCCCTAAATTGTTCTCCCAATAATAATATTCCTTCTCTCCCTATAGCAAAAGGGCACCTCCACCTTATCCCTCCTCCACATATACACAATAATCCTTTTGAATTATTGGGGAGAATAGTTTTCCTTGACCCTGTAGGGTCCCTGACTGTGTCTGAAAATTAAACTGAAAAGGACAGATTTATAGGACGGAAGCATACAGATTTATTTAAGTTTTACATGACATGCAAGCCTCCATAAGGACATGAAGATCCAAACAAATGGTCATACTGGAATATTTTTATGCTAGGTTTGAGAAAGAATGGAGTTACATAGGAACATGATAGGTCAAGGAGTATGAGGTATTGTAATAAACTGGGGAAACAGCAAGATCTGTTTGTTCAGATTCTTCTCAGTGTCCCTTTGTCTTTAGAGATAAGAATGATTTTCTTCCAGGTTCAGGGCGGACGCTTCTCACATGAGGGTTTTATGATGTGTTTTACGACAGAAGGATGTGGGAAGGTCAAAGTAACCTTGCTTCTGCTGTTTTCTCAAACTTCTTTGACTTAAAATATTCGATACACCAAGTTGCCATATTTTGGGGGAGCATGTCCTGAATCCCTACAGAATAAACTATTTTCTTATTAAGTCTGTTTCTTTGTTTTGTTTTGTTTTTATTTACAGATGTGGGTAGGGCTCACTAGTTGCATCTCCATAGACTGACCTAGCAAATATTGATATATAAACACCCTTTTCCTCCTTGCTATCTATGAAAGAAAGTACATTCTGCTAAAATCTCCAGACTAGGCCCAGTGAGGGGTCACTTATGCTAAACTCTACTTCAATAAACCAAAACTCTGCTTTTCTGAAAAAAGGAAAGCTTAGGATCACCAATCAGTGCTTGCCTGCTCTGCACAAATTATCTGACCCAGCTCAGAGACTTTTATTTGTTCCGTGTATGGAAAATAACCCTGCTTCAAACAATCAGGAAACCCCCAGTATACCTTCCTTGTTCCTGCTCACTTTGGCCTATAAAACCCTCTTACTTTGCACAACTTTGGAGCTCATTTCCGCTTGCTATACCGGATGTTTCCACGTTCATGAATCTTTAAATAAAAGCCAACTATATCTGAAAATTAAGTGTCTGTGAAATTTTCCTTTACAAAATCAGGACTTCACTATATTTTATAAATATCTGAAACAATTGCCACCTTTAATTTCAATATTTGAATTTCAAAACAAAAGGAACTCCAGTATTGTCTTCCATTCCAATAACACTGCTATTACTCTGAGGTCTTCCAATGATCTCTTGTTCCTGTGGTCTGCTTCTGTTGAATATATAATATTGATGGGGTTTGGGGTTGTTGGATATATAGTATTGATGGGATTTGGAGCTGACAGCCAATAAAGAATTCTTAAAGACTTCTTTGGTGCAAAAAGATGACTTTATTAAAGCATTAGGACAGGACCCATGGGCAAAAAAAAAAAAAAAAAAAAAAAGAGCTGCCCTGGTTGTGACCAGTAACTGATTATATACCTTCAGGTTGGGAGGGGGTTACAGATAGAGTAAGTCTCTAAGGTATTTTGGAAGCATGGTTTCCAGGACCTTCAGGAGCTAAGTGTTGTTAGGAAAACACCATTTATTACTGTTTAGTAAAGCCTCAGTCATGAGACCTTTCAGATGTATATCAGGGAGCCATAAGTATGATTGCTAGCATATACCTTGGGGGAGTTGAGATAAAGGAATTTTCCAAAGGAATTTTTATATGTTAAAGTAGACTTACAAGATTCCGGGGAAGTGGGGGTGGGGGAGAATCATGATAATGTTAAGCCAAGATTCACTTTTGCCCCTAGCCAAGTGTCATCATTTAAGCAGCTGAACTTCTAGAGGGAGGCCACTCTGCCTGTTTCAAGGACTTGTCAAGGCAGTAAGGGCATTTAATTTTTCATTTGCCTTAGTTTCCCATATTACCATGGCAAGCACTTACACCCCTTTCCTTTGTTCTTGATAGCCAGGAGTGCCCGAGGAATATCACACATATTCCACCTAGGGCTGGGGGATGCTCTTAGGTGTACTTTGCTATTAGGGGTGTACTTTGTCCTCAGCTTGCTCCACACTCCCTCATCAGTATCACAGGGTCAGAGTAAGCAGCTACTTAGGCTTTAATAGAATGCTTGGAGACCAAGAAAGGGAGAGTCATGGCCACTATCCAGAGAGTTAGACACCTGTCCTGGCAGCATTCCAAAAACAAAGCCACAAGAAGCCAGATCAAACCAGACAGGTTCAAGACAAAGAAGTCCAGAAACTCTGACCAAGGAAGGGAGAAAACACATAAATACCTGCTCCCTAAAAAAAAACAAAAACAAAAAAACCCTCCTGAGGTAATAATATCCCATCCCTTTGTTAACAACTGTCAATAAAGGACAGAGACCCAAACCCCAAACCCCAAACTCAGCTGCTCTCCTTTAAGCTCACCTACCCTCACATCTTGAGAGTGTACTCTCTTATAAACTCTACTTGTACCACTCAACCACCTTCTGGTCTGTCCTTGAATTCTTTTTTGAGAGGAGGCTAAGAGCTTCTGGTTACATCCTGGGGTGGACTGGATAGAGACCTCAGGGCCTGGGGTCTCCCTTGTTCACTGGGCAAAGGCACTAGGTTAATCCAGAGACTTACCTTTCCTGACTTACCTTTCCCCTCTGCAAGGACTGAAATAAGAAACAATGATCCTTTTACTCTGATTTGCCATAGTAAGTCCTCACAAAAGTTAGTTGTGTAGTACCAACATTTTCTGATAATATGAGGGTGACACAGAGACTCTAGCACAGGGGAAGCATGCAAATTAATGATAGATTTTCTTTGCGGAGGACTCACCCTTCCATTTCCAGAGTCCCCTGCCCTCTCTCCCATTTTTTTGAAGTGCAAAATTTCTCACACTTTGCTATGTAGAACAATTTTCCTCCCACAGACTCAGCTGTTGGGTGGGGGCTACTTTTACATATGCAAAAATTCATTAAAGGTTTTGCTGAGCAGAGATCTATTTACTGTAGAACTTCAACTTTAGCAACACAAAGCCCTGGCAAAAAAGCTTTGAAAGCAAAAATCCCCCTTTAATACTAGCCAGCAGAACTTTCTAAGTATCATTCCATTCTCTGCTGGGTTATCTAAGTGAAAGGAACATAATTAAATTTATCCTTCTCTTGATTTTAATTATGGCACTTATATGACAGCATCTTAATTCACTTCTGCTATTGTTACTTTAACTCACAGTACAAAATCACAGCTATTTATATAATGTTTAGAGAGTATATACTATGGAAAAATACAGAAAAGAGAACAATCAAACCAAAGACCCTTTGGCTTCTTTTTTTTCTATTTTTTATTTTTAATTTCAAAAAGAACACATGAATGCATGAATATGCAAACCACTCAAATTATCTGCAACCCACCTCTCTAGCCCCATTCCCTTTCTTGGGAATAGTTTTATTCATGATTATTGCAATGGGGTTTTACAGTAGAAAGGAGAGATTAGGCTCAAACATAACAAGGAAATGTGGGAATTTATAGCCAAGGAGCAGACTGGGGATACAGGTAGATGGAAAATTATTTTTTAAAAGAAACATCAGGTAAGGAATGGACTCTGACTAAATGGAATTCTTGATGAGGCATGCCGGTGTCATCAAGAATCATCTAGGATATGGTGATAGGGAAAAATCTGTTATAAGATGACCAACAGGACTGATAGGGAGGGTTCTTCTTCCTACCCTGCTGGCCGTGCTGCTAAATTATTACTAATGAGGAATATGGAAGTAACAGACTATAAATTGTCCCCTTTGCCTATGCTCAGGTCTCAGATCTCTGGAGAGTGATTTCCTCTGAGCATGCCAGTGTAAAATAAACCTCCTGCCTTCTGAGATCTCGGAGTGCTGCTTGGTTCTTCTGCCTGGTGATCCAGACCTGGTTCCATAACAATGGAGGGGATGAGGAATTTGGTCAGGTTGAAGGTGATCAGAATATTAAGGGTGGGGGATTCTGGCTAAATTTAAACTGACTCATCAAGATTTTTGGTAAAATTTGTCTCTTAAGGCCTTGCTCAAGAATAGAGACTAGTTGAAAAGAAGCTCAGAGAAGCCTGAGTAGAGTTTGGTCAAACGGAGAACTTTGCCAATAATTTTATTTGATCACGTTTTGTAAATTTTACTAAGTATTAAAAACTAAAGTAGTAAAAAGGAATGTTACCAATGATTAGTCCACTTCCTGTTTTCTAAGCTGATTTTCTACTTTTAAGTAAGTTATATTTCCCTTTCAGATCACTTGGATTGGACTGCCTGATGAGTCAAGAGGGGAGTTACTGAAGGTAGTTAATTTGGAAAGACCACTGGAACATACAGGTGGTCAAGCACTGTCTGAAGGACTCTCCATTCTTGATACTACAGAGTCTACTGTTTATTCATGTGAGTGTCGGGTTTATGTTACTCTTTCACACCCATCATAGTCTGCTAATAGACCCCCAACCTTGAACCCAACAGATGTATCCTCCTCTGTATTTGACCCAGAATATCTTCATCTGCCCTCTCCTTATGCCATTTTTTTCTTCTGGTAGAGTTTCCTTTTATCCATTTTCTCTAGTTTCAAAACTTTCCTTCCATAGCTAATGTACTTCTGACTGTTGAAAAAATCCAAAGAGCCTGGCTTAAATTAGTATTTTTCTCTTAAGTCTTTCTAAATAGTCTTGACTGTCCCTCTAGTTCTGTTTCCTTTCTTTGTAACTGTAATATAATCATGTTGCATACAGATGAGAGTCTTAGATATAAATGGAACTTTGCTAAATTATCACTTTCTCCTGTGAAGAGATGCCTGGCTACAATATAATATGAATTGGGTAGGGTGGTATTTCTTGACACAGGCTATATAATGTAATATATATTTATTATTATTTAAATCTTTACATGTTTACCTAGACACAGTTTTCTAATTAATGAGTTTCAAACATGTGTCTGTGGATACTTATTAATCATAGTAGGCCAGATTTTATGTGTTGATGTGAATCATATGAGTTCTCACTTACCTGCAAAATTACCTCCTTTTACCTTATAACAGCATCCCTCTACCCACAACCATGTGATTAAACCATATAAAATCATAGCATAAAGATTAATCATGCAATAAGATTAATCTTACACCTATCCTCTAATAAAACGTTGTTTTATTCCTTTAGGATAATCAGATCTATGAATCTCTTTTGCAGTCTCTCTTTTCTTAAACTGGGTATTCCCCAACTTTATTATTTTGTGAAAATAAAATAAAAAATAAATGACCATGACATTATAATAAAGTTGTGTTTGTATTATTCATATGTGTCGTAACCTTTCTTTATTCCACTTTGCTGTGAACACTTATCTTATAATTCTGTAGAGAAAAATGATAGGAAACCTTAGGTAGGATATATTTCCAAAGGTAAATCTTTTTTATTCTCAAACCATTTGCTTCTCTCCAATATCTGCCTTTGAACTCATCACTGTATAACTCACCGTCACTGAAGAGAGAAGCCTCCCAAGAAACTTAATCGCTCAAAATGTGAATGATACTAATAGACGAAAGAAGAGGAGGTCATGTTAAATCCATTAAGTTTTCAAAAACATCAGATGTCACCAGGAAAAATGCTCCAGAGACACATTTGACAATTGTGCTTAGCTCATAATGAGGTTTTTCTGAATCAGTTTTGTATAGTCTCCATATAAACTGTAGAGAGATTGCATATTAACAGGTGGGGCTGACACTCAGCAGGACAGTGACAATAGTGTCTTATCCTTTCAATCTTAATTTACTGATGCTGACAGTGCTAGTTCCTCTGCTAGGTGTCTCACTGTTAGCAAATCTTAACACCCTAAATGTACCCAGATGTTATGATTTACATCACATGCTCTACCGTGTTAACACTTTGCCTTTCTTGTGATATCATCCTTTCCACCTACTCAGAGAAGTGGGAACAGAAAGAGGTAAAGAATGAATATGTTGCATTAATCTGCAGTAGTTTCCCAGTTCAATACCTTAAATCAAGCCCCAGTTTAAAATGAGAGAATTTTAAAGGAAAAGGAAGTGAATTAGTTGAATGTTAACATCACAATTCAATATGATTATTTTTATACCAACATATTTATTAGAAGACAATCAACTTAGCTAGACCTGATTTATCAAAAGGGACTTCAGTAAAATGTTTGATATTGTCTAGTTTTAACCTTACTGATAGGTCAAACATTATCTTTATTTACACAAGGAAAAATAAACTGGAATTACTTGTTCAACAAGCATTTATTGAATGCAGCCTATTGTCTGGTATTGTACTAAACACTGGAGACTCTGCAATGAACAAAATAGTCTAAAATCTCTGTCCCTGTGGTACTTATTTTTCAGTGTGTGTATTTGTATGTGTGTGTGCATGGATGTCTGGGAAGTGTGTGTGTGGGGAGGCAGTGAGACAGACACAAAATGAAATAAACATATGTACATGTACATATGTATACCTACCACATATGTGCATATGATAGAGGTCAGTACTATTTAAAAAAAAAAACAAAGAGCTAGAAAGTATGGCAAGGAAAAGGTTTAGGGGAGTCTGAAATTTAAAATTTGTTTTAAAGTTTATTTCTGAGAGAGAGAGAGTCAGAGCATGAGCAGCTGAATGGCAGAGAAAGAGAGAGACACAGAATCCAGGCCCCAAGCTCTGAGCTGTCAGCACAGAGCCCGATGTGGGGCTTGAACTCACAAGCTGTGAGATCATGACCTGCACTGAAGTTGGATGCCCAACCAGCCGAGTCACTCAGGAGCCCGATAGGCTACAATTTTAAAATACACCTTGATACAGATCTCACTGAGGTGACATTTAAATGAACATGATAAGGAAATGACCCTTAGATGTAGCTGGTGAAAGATCTTTCTGTCTATAACAATTGAGATCATAAGTTGTGAAGTATAATATGTGAGGAGTTCAGGTAGGACAGAAGACAAGGTCATTAGAGGAGAGTGGCCTATGACGTTGGCAGGTTTGGCTACCTTTTGTGTTTAACAGTACACTATTTTCCTTTAAGAAACAACATGCCTACCTCATCATTAGACATGAGAATCATGTGGAATTGACTTCTTTCAACACATAGGGATGGACCCTGATTATGATCATCCTTAAGGCTACCTTATTTGTTTTCATCTCCAATAATAAATAATGCAATGAAATTAAATGTTTACATTTACATTTTTGGGAGAAAGAGAAGCTTCACCCTTTTCCACAACAACTATTAACAGATGTATTTCCTCAACCTAAATGCTATGTGAAAAGAGCACTTGAAGGTGCTGCATGGCACTACCATGAAGAGCCAGCATGAAGCTGCATTAGTTACATCCAAGGAAAGAAAGGACCTGGGTCCTTGGTGGCATTATTGAGTCCCCAGCTTAAGCTTTGCTTGAAGAACTATCTCTGAATATTTCAGTCTTGAGAGTTGTGCATATTCTTTCCATTATGAAGACGATGGGAATCTTCAATAATGCATGAAAATCTTATTCCGTAGACTCTGGCTATAGCCTCTGAAAGTAGCAAGGGACCTGAGCTAACGATTGAAGATGGTATCAGAAACAGACTTAAAGAATAATATTACAATGTGTGATTTGGTAGCAAATTGAAACTTATAATCAGGCATGTGTGAAGACAAAAATTTGGAAGCAGGTTGAGCTAATGATAACAAAAGAAAGAAAAGCTTTATGTAATTGTTAGTGATGGAGTTCAGGCCATGCTACCCCAAAATATGGCACCTTTAGCATATTGAATATTTTAAACTGAAGAAGTTTAGCAGCAGAAGCAGGAAGTTCCTGCTTTGATCTTCCCCCAGTCTTGTCTCCTGGAATAGGTCTTAAACCAGCATGTGAAAAGTGTCCTTCCCACACCTGAAGAAAAGGAGCACCTTTATGTCCAAAGAAAAAAGGGCACTGAGAATAATCCAAATGAACAGGACTTACTAAATTTCTCCTAGTTTATTACCATACTTTATATCCTTGACCTATCGTTTTTCTTCATGACTGTGCACTCTTCATCAAGCCTAGCATAACAATATTTGGGCTTAACTGTTTCTTTCCATCTTCATTTCCTTATGAAGTCTATCGTATCATGTAAACTTATATTAAATAAATTTGCATGCGTTCCCCCTATTACTATGTCTATGTCAGTTTAATTTTCAGACCCAGCTAAGGACACTAAAATGGTCAAGGAAAATTTCCTTCCCTATGCTGGCGTATTGAATAAATTAATATTTTCTCCCCATTTGTCCAGTTAATCGGACGTTTGAACAGCAGAATCTGCTACTATAATTATTACCCTATGAATGGATTTTTCTTTCTTTCATAAACAACATGGAGCATAGTGTTGCAACATGAAAAGTAGAAATGAGTGCAAACAAGAAAAAAAAATCATGTTTGGACATTATGAATAAATCCCAGAATAGTTACAGTGATATGCCTATCAGAGAAAATATTAGCAAGTGACATTAACTATTCTGCAATTTTGTGGGCATCTCTACAATTATTCCCATGTATTATTGTAAAATTGTCTTTGTTGCAAAGTATTCCTTTAAGACTAACATTCCAATTCAAAACATTTCTTATCTGTTGTTACTTCCCCTGCCTGCAATTAATGGTATGCTTTGTTCAGTATGTGTGGCCAATAGAATAATCCATTGAGTGTTTCATTGTAAACAATTCACAAATCCTTCAAGTGTATTAGAAAGCATGAAAATGATTATTTTACCAAAAAGATTAAAAGTAATTTCACATTTGAATGAAAAAAATTGCAACATGTGAAACCTTGTCCTCCATAGACCACCTTCTACTTTTGGAATTAAACTTTCACATTAAAAGGTGATGCTGGCACAATACATCATAGTCAGGAATTAGTTATATTTTCAGTGAAAAGGTGATGCTAACATTACTTAAAGAATAGAATTAGAAGTGCTTTAATGGCAATCTTTATTCATTTATTTATTTGGAAAATATTATTTTGAAAAAATATTTTAATAGCTGCTGAGTTTTTGGGTTTTTTTAATGTGAATTAAATGTGAATTTAAAAATGTGAATTATTGGTTAGTCTTAAAAGAATATACTTTAGAGGCTTTCAAAGAGATTTATAGGTCTGTTGTTCACAAATGATGTTTGACAATAGAAGTTTTATTACAATTTTACCAGATATGCTAATGATCATAAATAAAACCTAGAGATGGTATTTCCTTTAGCCACTGTTTCACTTTCCCCTTTGAACTAGTTCATTTTCTGGTCAAACTTTTTATCAAGGACAGAACTAGCAGATCAGGCTCAACCACCTTGAGCTGAGTCCTGTTCCTTGTATCCTCTGCCAGCCCCCAACCAGAGGCAGTGGCTGTAGAGGGGACAGGCATATTAGGATCTTCAGAGGGGATTTAAAGTGATACAAACAAATTCTCTGGCCTTGATGGAGCACATGAAAGGATGGAATGGTGGAAGGGGGAGGAGTGGAAATTAAGCAAAAGTATACAGTCAGAAAAATTTCTCCAGATAAGTTTGATGCTCAAGTGCTTTCTCACCTCTTCTGATCACACATCAACCACAGTATTCATGAAGCAAGACTGTTCCAGTAATGCTATACTAGGCCAGCTAATCTTTTCCTGCTTTTCATAAAGCTGACCCTCAAATATCTTACTCATACTTATTCTAGGCACTGGTGTGTATAGTTCCGTATAGTTCTCACACTTAGTGCATGTACCTTCTTCTTATAGTTCATTTTCTACATAAAATATTTCTGTGTAAATAAAAACAAATTTGGGCATAGGAAGGAGAGATTTTATTCCGAGGAATGATTGCAATAGGGATAAAGGGACTGTTGCAATCGGGGGAGGAAGATTATTGCAACGGTAAGAATGCTCCCACATGAGATCTATAGGCATCCTCAGGGATCAGAGAGACATTCTCTTTTATAGGGAGAAGGAAACAAGGTTAGAGAGAGCTAGACATGGGGTAGTGAGATGATGAACAGGTGGCTTGGTTGGTTGATTAATGGGTACAAACAGAGCAGCTAATCATTTATGAGGCAACAAATAAGATTTTGGAGGGCCTGTGTCTGTTTTTGTAGTAGGTAAAAATCGGGACATCTTCCAGTCTTATTTAAGTCCTATCTATGGGGAAAGGTGGTGTTTTACAGTTAAGCTGTTTCCATGAACTCAAAAGGGTTGTGTGTTTAAAGAGGTGAGGAGAGGAAGGACACATTCTAAATTGTCACCATTCTCCAGGAACACAGGGCTCAGGTGAAATTCAGTATTATCCGTTTGAGGGTAGAAAAAAGCGAGCCAACTAAAAAGTAAGAAAACCATTTGAAGGGCAGAGTTGTTGATGAAAATGTCTTAGAAAAATATTCGCTATTTATCTACCAATTACATAACCTACGGTGAATACTAGCAATAACAAGAAAGCAACTCAGCTGCATAAACATAAAATACTTTCCGTCGAGAGAGAGAGTGTGTGGTGGATGAAGTAGAGCAGAAAGAACAGGATTAAAAGCTCTTCCTGCCCCCTCAGTCCTAGCACTGACGTGTTTAATTTGGGAATCACGCCAACACTGTGGAATGAATCTCATTCATTGAATGGTTGGAGAAAGTGAAGAACCTGTTGAGTACATTTTCATAGACTTCTAAAAAAAAACCTGGCATTGTTTTCCTGAAGAGGGGTATCATCTTCCTGTGCAAATTGTAGTTTGATTCATTGGAATTTGGAGTGATAATACAAGCCTGCACAGTCTCTGCTAAACCCATTTCCTATAACTGATTAGTTCTGCTATAAATCTCCAGATTAAATCTCCATGTTTCTCTCTTAAATCCCCAGAAGTATTTTCTAGATCTTTTTTGAAGAGATCTACCCTATGACCCAGCAATAGCATTGCTAGGAATTGACCCAAGGGATACAGGAGTGCTGATGCATAGGGGCACTTGTACCCCAATGTTCATAGCAGCACTCTCAACAATAGCCAAATTATGGAAAGAGCCTAAATGTCCATCCACTGATGAATGGATAAAGAAATTGTGGTTTATTTACACAATGGAGTACTACGTGGCAATGAGAAAGAATGAAATATGCCCTTTGTAGCAACGTGGATAGAACTGGAGAGTGTGATGCTAAGTGAAATAAGCCATACAGAAAAACACAGATACCATATGGTTTCACTCTTATGTGGATCCTGAGAAACTTAACAGAAGACCATGGGGAAGAGGAAGGAAAAAAAAAGTTACAGAGGGGGAGAGCCAAACCATAAGAGATCTTAAAAACTGAGAATAAACTGAGGGTTGATGGTGGGTGGGAGGGAGAGGAGGGTGGGTAATGGGTATTGAAGAGGGCATCTTTTGGGATGAGCACTGGGTGTTGTATGGAAACCAATTTGATAATAAATTTTATATTTAAAAAAAGAAGTATTTTTAATTTTCTGAGGAACCTCCACACTGCTTTCCAGAGCGGCTGCACCAATTTGCATTCCCACCAACAGTGCAAGAGGGTTCCCGTTTCTCCACATCCTCTCCAGCATCTATAGTCTCCTGATTTGTTCATTTTGGCCACTCTGACTGGCGTGAGGTGATACCTGAGTGTGGTTTTGATTTGTATTTCCCTGATAAGGAGCGACGCTGAACATCTTTTCATGTGCCTGTTGGCCATCTGGATGTCTTCTTTAGAGAAGTGTCTATTCATGTTTTCTGCCCATTTCTTCACTGGGTTATTTGTTTTTCGTGTGTGGAGTTTGGTGAGCTCTTTATAGATTTTAGATACTAGCCCTTTGTCCGATATGTCATTTGCAAATATCTTAGGGGCACTTGTACCCCAATGTTCATAGCAGCACTCTCAACAATAGCCAAATTATGGAAAGAGCCTAAATGTCCATCAACTGATGAATGGATAAAGAAATTGTGGTTTATATACACAATGGAATACTACGTGGCAATGAGAAAAAATGAAATATGGCCTTTTGTAGCAACGTGGATGGAACTGGAGAGTGTGATGCTAAGTGAAATAAGCCATACAGAGAAAGACAGATACCATATGGTTTCACTCTTATGTGGATCCTGAGAAACTTAACAGGAACCCATGGGGGAGGGGAAGGAAAAAAAAAAAAAAAAAAAAAAGGACATTAGAGTGGGAGAGAGCCAAAGCATAAGAGACTGTTAAAAACTGAGAACAAACTGAGGGTTGATGGGGGGTGGGAGGGAGGGGCGGGTGGGTGATGGGTATTGAGGAGGGCACCTTTTGGGATGAGCACTGGGTGTTGTATGGAAACCAATTTGTCAATAAACTTCATATAAAAAAAAAATAAATAAAAAAAAAAATAAAAAAAAAAAATAAATAAATAAATAAACGTTAAAAAAAAATTAAAAAAAAAAAAAAAAAAAAGAAGTATTTTCTAGATCTTAAAACAATTAAAAGAAATCTTCTGCATCTATTTTCTACTAGATTACATTCATCCCCCCTCAGCTGACTTACTGTCAACTTCCCTCATTTTTTCCACTTGAAAACTGCAGTCCCAGCAGCTTATGGCTTGGTGGGCATGTCAAAACAGGGTCATGTCTTCAAAAATTAAATTTGAAACCTCACTGAGTTCTGAAATATCCTTCGGCAAGGGCATGGCTATAGGATATCCGTCCCCTGAAATTTCAGAAAAGATGTTTATTTTCATCATTAACATTATTCACCTATCCATTCATTCTTACTCGCTTATCAAATACTATATTTATCATGTGCTAGGTACTAAGAATATAGAGATAGAAATATATGCCCTCCGGCTCTCAAACACATGAAAGTTTACTAAAGTCACAGACACAAACAGAGACACACACAGAATTACACCACTGTGTGCTAAGATCTTAATGTTTGTAAGCTCAAGTATATGGGGTGGGGGGAACGAGCTTAATTCAGTAGCTTTACATTTTAACACGGCATTTATAATCCATGACAAAGTGCACATTTATCATTTTTATTCCTTTATAAGGTTCTTAAAGTGATTGATTCTTAACAGAAACTATAGACCAGAAATGCAAGAAGGGTTTGGCACAACATGACTGCTGTGATTATTAGCCTAGGTAGAGAAAGTGCCATTTAGAATCTAGTGAGTCAGGACCCACGGATTCTTATACCACCTGTCACTCTCTCTTAACAGCTCTGATCTTGGTCAACTTCTTAGAATATTATTGCACTCTCTTTCTGTCTCGGCCTGCAGTAGCTTAACACAGTCACTGACACTTTTCTTGCAATCTAAGTTGGTATGGACAAGAATTTTTGAAGGCAGCCTTAAGGCCAAGCACAGTATTTATATCTACTGCCATTCAGAGAATAACTGAGCCAGTAAAGCACTTGATAGATTTTGCACTTTTCCCATTATGTTTCTGGGCTTCCTGTGGGTATTCTATGAAAGACTGTGGGTGTTCTTAATCAAGAAAAACAACATATTTCTTCCATCATTCTGTATTTGCTATGTTTTCATTTATACAGATTACATGTCAAGTGATATTGAAGTGTCAAAAATATTTTCTTTATACACTGGAACATGTACAATAGCTCTAATGTATTGGTATTCATTGACCACATTCAATTAACTTTGATAGACTAGGAAATGCTTTGAGGTTTTTCACATAAAAGTTTTCTTCCTTAATACAAGACTACATGAAACTCAGGCATTGCCAATGCAGCTAAAAAGCAAGTACCTAGTAAAGCTCCAGCATGAATATAACAATCCAACTTTCCTTAAAGTTGAAAACTTGTGGAATGCAGAAATGCCTAAGATGCTATATTAGTTATTGTTAACTGAATTTATTTCAGCAGGGAGAACTCTTTATCTCGGAGGCTTCCTGGTACTTGTAAAATCAAGATAGATGGATAGATTTGTTAGATGATAGATAGGTAAAAGAAACAAGGAGAAACTAGATATTGAATCTGCCCATATCTACAGAGTATAAACTATCCACAGAGTTTGATTTAAGTGACTGAAAATACCTTGTACTTAAAGAATTGAGTAAGGAATCCATTACATTCTCATCCATTACACTCTCTCACATCAGCAATGGAAAATAATAGAGGGCTATTGGAGGGGGAATAAGAAATAAAAATGGGCTAACTCATCCAGAATATCATGAAGAGGATCATGCTAAAGAACTCATATCGTTCTACTGCTAAAACCTTTAAATTCATAAATCTGTTATGATATATCCATGATCAGAGCAAACAGTGTTTTATGCGATACTTCCTTTACTTTCTTTTCATCTTACGTTTCTTCCTTTACTTTCATCTCATCTTAAAGTGAAGATTCTGCAACATAGAATTTGATGATTCCTAATAATATTTAGCCTTTCTTGTGATTATTAGATGCCAACTCTACCCTTTAATATATCTAGATCTCACCAGAATCTATAACTGCTGTTTTTACCTACCTTACTCTTTTATTTGCGAAGCTTACGGAAGACAAAGAACTGACCCTGTCTGAATGAGAAAGTTATGTTTTTATTTTTCCTAAGGAATGGAGGTTGCAAGAAAATCCCTTTCTTAATGTCAAACACTTCATTTGGATAATGACTAATTAGATTGTGAGGCAAATTGTCTCATATGCTCACATCCTATTCTGAACATTTAAGCAAGTATGACTTAAAATATATGAATTCACAGAAACCACATGCGTTCAGTTACAAGTCACTGCAGCAGTGATAAATCCTTCATACAGGAATTATTTGACTGATGCTCTTCATGGATAGTTGTCAGGAAGATAAGAAGAGGGATAACATTTTCTATATTGGTTTTAGTAAACTGATAAACACACAGGCAACGTGACGAGTGAGCTGCACAATCAAATCTATCAGACTGTAGAAAATTGAAACTACTCTTTAAAAACAGAAGTAAAGATGGAAAATCCTTTTGAGTTTGCTGAATTCAAATATTCCTTTTCATGTTCTCAGACTTGTGAAAATTAAAATATTATTTATTAATCTAGCAACTCTGCTATAGTTTAACTTATTACAAGACTTTCATCCCTAGAAGTAGGTTAATTTTTTAAAAATACAAACATATTAAATATTGCAAGCATGCCACTAAATGGCTTCTCACATAATGAAAAAAGTCAAGGTTAACAGAAAAAATAGATTACATAATTTTTTATTGTTGTTTTACTATATTTAAAACATTATGTTTAATGATTGAGTGTGATTCACTGGACCTAGCAACATAAAGAACATAGCATCACCTACAAGTCCTAATTTCGTAGGCTAAAAATCCAAGGTTGTGGAAAGTTCTGGAATCATTTATACATGATATGTACTCATTCACATTGTGTAATTTTTTTTTTTTGTCAAATCCTGAATAAAGAATTGCGAAAGATCCTATAGTCAATGCCTTAAAATCACTATGGAAAATTTGAATTCTCTTAACAGAATAATTAGAATTTGAAAACAATTGAAAATATAAGTAATAATGAAAGATGATGGAATGGAGATAATTTAGTTCAGAGAAGCCCGAATTTATGTACTTGAATTTAGCCAACTTCTGTGGGCCAGATGCCACAAACCTAAAAGACAGTAAGAAGAGTGAAGGTAGCCTCTTCATGTAGGATCATGTGCTAAATTGTCGTATACTCTAAGTCTAAAGAGTGGATGCAGGATTAAAGTGAGAAATGGCTAATGCCCAGGAAAAGACAAGAGCCCCAAATAAGGGTCCTTGCCACGTTATTATTAGGATCAGAAGGCTTACAAACATGGCGATGGACGTGCACAAAGGGACAATGAATCTGTGAACATTAACTTGTGGACCTGAGGGAAAGGGGATCTTGAGGATATTCATGGTTAGGGGTTTGGGTTAATACAAAACAAAATCCGGGCACTGAGCAGTCGGGAGGAGGGTTGTTTACAGCAAACATGAGGTGGCATCTCTGTTTATCTCAGCTAGCCTAGTGGATGAGACAGATAGCAGAAATAACCTCGGTGTTGACAAAGCACCTTTTCTTTGTTAACCATCTCCACTCCGGGCTGCTTTGCCAGCAGCGGTCCATAGTCCAATTCACCAATTTACCGACCCTGGCCCTATCCTCCTGTGAAAGCAGCTTTTCTGCTACAGTAGTAAATTGGGGGTGCGTTCACCCTGCACATCTAATCTTGTTTATTTCATATTCCTATGTATTGGGCACCATTGCACCATTTCTATATCAGGCCTTTGCCTCTCCCTATTTTGGGGGCTCTGCACCCCCTTTTTGGGGTGCATTTGCACCTTCCTATTCCTGGCATCTTTGCTCGTCCCTATTCTCCGAGTGGCTTTGCACGCCCCTATTCTTGGTTTACCCAATCTGGTTTACCCAAACTCGGGTGTGAGCATTTTATGACTTTGTAATTCTTTTTTTTTTTTTTAAATTTTTTTTTTCTTTCAACGTTTATTTATTTTGGGACAGAGAGAGACAGAGCATGAACGGGGGAGGGGCAGAGAGAGAGGGAGACACAGAATCGGAAACAGGCTCCAGCCTCTGAGCCATCAGCCCAGAGCCCGATGCGGGGCTCGAACTCACGGACCGCGAGATCGTGACCTGGCTGAAGTCAGACGTTTAACCGACTGTGCCACCCAGGCGTCCCATGACTTTGTAATTCTTTATGCCTTGCTAACCCACTGGTGTAAGCCCTGGGGATTCCGAAGCTTATCTCCCACACTAAATCATCTCTAAACATTTATGGAGGATGCTATATGCATCAAAGTCCATTAGACATCAATGATCCTGGATGCCTTCTTTTTGTCTAAGGAACAGAACACACTCCTTTCTACCTTTCTTGATTTTTTTCCCTTAGCTCTTCTGTCCCATAATATCTGCCAAATCCCTCTTTAGTTTTCCTTATGGACTAGTCATGGTTTCATACATTTAGCAAATGCTAATTAAGTATCCATACTTTCTGGTCAATGGCAATGCAATATTGAAGAAGGAAACGTCCCTGCGCTTATGCGGCTTACATTCAAGTGGCAGAGTTAAAAAAAAAAAAATGAACAAGTAAATTTATAATGTCAATTTTTGATAAGTGCTATGGAAAAAAAAATGTGGCAAGTTATAGGAATAAAAAGAGAGTGGTGAAGGCATTAGGACACTATTTTTAAGGAAGTCTTACTAAGAAGTGGGGAGACCTAGTCCATTTTACTATCTAGAGAAAATATTCTCCTCTTGCTGCATCAGCAAATGCCAGAGGCCTGAGGTGAAAATCAGACTAAGGTGGCAGAAACAAAACAGAAAAGAACAAAGCGGTGGTGATGGGATAGTTCAGATCCTAGTGGATCAAAATACTAAATTCAGGTCAGTAACAACTTCACAATCCTACAACAGCCTTCAAATAGAGTGATTTGGCATTTTTCTCTAAACACATAAGAGAACATGCTTTCAAATTAAAATCTAACATTTAAACATAACATCAAAATAATATTTCAGTAACAAATATTATTAATCACAAGAAGACATTGCTAACAACAGTTGTATCATCTTTTCAGGAGATCATATTTTTAAAAAAAATATTCATTCATTTATTCATTCCGCAAACATGTATCAGGTTTCTCCAATATGAATATAGTAACATTGGCATTGAAAATATAATGATAGAGGCATAGTTTCTGCTTACAAATTAATTACAGTAGGAACTTTGCTAGATAAATATAAGATATTAAAGAAAAAACAGATATTCCCTGTACTTTCCTTTCACATGAGTATCATATTGCATTGATATTGTTTAGTTATTCCTAACCTCCTCCGTCTCTTATTGTAAGTTTCAGAAGCAAAAATTTTGTATGTTTTTTTTTTATTGTTGTATCTTTGCCTCAGAACAGTCAGCTTTCAATAATTATTTGTCTCAGGAATAAACAAACGAATAAAGCCAACAAAATCAGCAATCACAATGTGTGGTAAAGGAAGTGGGACACAGTTTCGGCCAGGGAAGTAATGCAGGAGAGTTCTTTAAAGAAGGCTCCCAGAGGAGATGCTGGCAAAGTTGAATTTTTAGGCACTTGGAAGAGAAACTCAGAGAAGTGAGGGAAAGCATTTGTAAGAGAGAGAACAATTTTTATGAATACGTATGGTTGAGAGAACATCATCCCAAGGCTTTTCATTCATTCTCTGCTACTCAAGCAAGGGAGATCTATGAAAAAAAAAATGGTTTGTGATGAAAAACAGTCTTATAAGTCATGCTAAGTAGTTTGCATTTCATACTAGGTGTGAGAAGAATTGCCTAAAGAAATAGTTCGTTAGATTGCCATTTAGCAAGATCAATCTAATGGGAATGAGGAGGGGCACCTGCGTGGCTCAGTCGGTTAAGCGTCCGACTTCGGCTCAGATCATGATCTCATGGTTTTTGAGTTTGAGCCCCACATCGGGCTCTGCGCTGACAGCTCAAAGTCTGGAGCCTGCTTCGGATTCTGTGTCTCATTCGCTCTCTGCCTCTCTCCCCACTTGTGCTTTGTCTCTGCCTCTCAAAAATAGTTGTTGGGGCGCCTGGGTGGTGCAGTCGGTTAAGCGTCCGACTTCAGCCAGGTCACGATCTCGCGGTCCGTGAGTTCGAGCCCCGCGTCGGGCTCTGGGCTGATGGCTCAGAGCCTGGAGCCTGTTTCCGATTCTGTGTCTCCCTCTCTCTCTGCCCCTCGCCCATTCATGCTCTGTCTCTCTCTGTCCCAAAAATAAATAAACATTGAAAAAAAAAATAAATAGTTGTTAATAATAATAATGGGAATAAGGAAGGTATGCTGTCGGTGGAAAGAACAGAGCACAAAAGCCAGTTAGGAAATATTTGCAGTATTCCAATTAGAAATAATAAGCACATAGTAAGGGAGGGGATGAGGCAGAAAGAGGATTGAAGATACATATACCAACACATGATTGCATATCGAGAATAAGAGGATAAGAGTTGGCTAGGTTGGCTCAACAACTATTTGCTTTGGGACAGCTCTGAAATTGTCTAGGATTTATCTCTCTCCAAGGGAGAAAATAGACAAATATTATTTTCTTGATATCTAATTGCCATTTTAAAAAGTCAAAATACCTACCTTCAAAGCCTTAGCTCTACTTTTATGAACAAGTCACAACTTCATTTGGTCTTCTATTCATGGAATTGGTTAGAAAATCAATGGCACAACGGATGGGAAAATATTTTAAAAGTTGCAAAAGGTCTAAAAATATGAATGTCATTATTTTATTATTTTTCTCTACTACTTGTACTTTCTATTCTCTTACTTATTTGGTTTTTACTTAAACTTTCCCCCAATCCTCTTCATCTTCTCTATCTTTGTTATTTCTTTTCTCTTTCAACATAATGAAGTAGCTTATTAGTGCCACATTAATTAATTCCTCTTTATTCACAAATGGTCTCATTATTAGAGAAACTTCAATAAAACATTAGAATATTTCATGTATCAGGGCGCATGCGTGGCTCAACTGGTCAAGCATCTGACTCTTGATTTCCATTCAGGTCATGATCTCATGGTTTATGACTTTGAGCCCTGTATCAGGCTTTCTGCTATCAGCACAAAGCCTGCTTCAGATCCTGTCTCCCTCTCTCTGCCCCTCCCCTGCTCACACATGTTCTCATTCCCTCTCTTTCTCTCTAAAAAATAAATAAACATTTAAAAATAATATTTCATGTATCTAGAATATAAGTATACAAATTCTAAGAGTTACATAGAGTATGTCACAGAACACAAATTTTAATAATGACAATGGTGGCAATAAAAAACTGATATTTTTTTTAAGACTTCATGAGCTCCAGATTTAATGAGCTTTGCATGACTTTATTTATTCTTGTTATAATCTTGTGTATAGTTGGCATTATCCAATTTTACCTGGACACTGAATCTTAAGTAAGAATGTGTAGCATACTTAGTATATGAAATTGAAGATCAAATTCATGTAGGTATGTCTCCAAATACTTTGCTCTTAGCATTCACTCTCTCCCACATAAATATACCTGCTGAGTCAAAAATATATTTTTGTCAGGTTACTACCTTCCTCTTTCTAAATTTGTTCATTCTCTAAGCATATATTGGGCATAGTACTGTGTCTGATCTTAGCAAAAAAAAAAAAAAAAAACAAACAAACAAAAACAAAACACAACAACATGCACAGGTAATGCCTGTAAGTATTAAACATATATATGTATATAAATAAATTATAGTTATTTGTAAATAAATATAAAATGTTCTAAATATGAAATTATATTTGAAATTGAGGAATTTGCTAAACAAAGCAAAAAGCATACAAATAGACAACATGTTCAGGAAAAATCAAGTAGCTCAAGGTATCAAGAAAACCAGGGTCTTCACCCAGGAGAATGCAAAGCCTTCAAGGCTTTCTGAGGTAGCAGGGCCTACAGGATTCTAGGTCAGTGGAGGGCTTAATGACACACATATGACTGGGATCTGGGCCCAGAGTTGTTGACCTTCTATGTTGTGCACTTGAAGCTAATGTAACATTGTGTATAGACTATACTTCAATAAAAAAACAAATAAAATGCCAAACCATATTTTAAAAAAAGGTTTTATATGAGAACTTGAGTTTAACATGTTGATATCTAAAACATACTGCAAATTATATTATTTGTAACAAGTTACATTTGTGATGAAAAGAACTTAGCTATTAACTGAAAATGGGCAAGGGATATTACTATTATACAATATTCTTAATATCCTCAAACAAAAAATATAATGTACTCTGGCAAAGATTTTATAAGGGAGGTATAAATGAGGTGTGCATGAGAAGATGTAGAATGAACACTTGGTACAAAACGTGGAGTACTTTAATGATTTGGTAAGTCTTAAATTTTCTGCAAACAGTGGTTTTTGAATTAGGGAATGACCCTGAATAGGAAAAAGATAACTCTGGCTGCACTGTAATAAATGGGATGGAATAAGTGAGAAACCAGAAGCGACTGAGATGCATTTAGGTGATTATTACAGTAGACAATTATAATATATAGTGCCAACTAAAAATAATGATGATTTATTAGTGAAATAGTGATATTAAGGATAAAAAAAAGGGGGAGGGGGTGCCTGGGTGGCTCAGTCAGTTGAGTGTCTGACTTCGGCTCAGGTCATGATCTTGCGGTTTGTGAGTTCAAGCCCGCATCTGGCTCTGTGCTGACAGCTCAGAGCCTGGGGCCTGCTTTGGATTCTGTGTCTCCCTTTCTCTCTGCTCCTCCCCTGCTCACACTCTGTCTCTCTCTCAAAAAATAAAGATTAAAAGAAAACACCCTGGGTGCTGGAGTGGGGGAAATTATGGAGATAAAATGTCCACAAAATGGGGACTGGATGCAAGAAATGAAGTATAGTAGTCCCCCTTTATCTATGGTTTCATTTTCTGTGGTTTAAGTTACCAGTGGCCAATTATGGTTCTGAAGCAGATGATCCTCCTGAAATTTCATGGGCTGGTCATTAGGAGCCTAATGTCATGTCGCAATGTCTATGTCATTCATTTCACTTCATCTCATCATGTAGACATTTATCATTTCATATCATCACAAAAAGAAGGGAGAGAGAAACCACATTCATACAACTTACATTGAAGTGGATTGTTACTATCATCGTTTTTATTATTAGTGTTGTTAATCTCTTACTGTGCCTAGATTATAAATTAAAATTTATCATGTGTAGGTGTGCATAAGAGAAAACATAGTGTATATAGGGTTTGGTACTATCCATGGTTTCAGAAGTTCTTGGAACATAGCCTCCCCAGATAAGGGTGGACTACTATTGAAGAATCATTGATGACTCTCAGTAAGCGATGCTCAAATTTCTATCTCTATATCTGTCTTTCTACCTATTATCTATCTATCTATCTATCTATCTATCTATCTATCATCTATCCATCCCGTCTCCCCCAACCATTTAAATAAGCTTTATGTGTATTTAACAGTCTCCTGGATAATTTAGATATTTTACTAGCACTTCTAGTTCCTGTGTCCCAAAAAGAACTAATTATCTACTCATCACTATACTAATCACTTTCTCTCCAACTCTCATATACTCTTGAAAAGAAGATGCATTCTTTTCTTGTTGGGTAAAGTGTTCTTCAAATGTAAATTAGATCACATTGATTGATGGTGTTTGGCCAGCCCTTCTATATTCATTTTATTTTCTGCCTGTTCCACAAATTACTCAAGAGAAGATGTTGATTAGAAAGGCCATATATGAAAAAAAACACAACTAACATCATATTCAGTGGTGAAAAACTGAGAGTTTTTCCCACAGAATCAGGGACAAGACAAGAATGTCCGCTCTCACCACTTTTATTCAACACAGTTTTGGAAGTCCCAGCCACAGCAATCAGATGAGAAAAAGAAATAAGAGACATTCATATTGGTAACAAAGAAGTAAAACTTCCACTATTTTCAGATGACATGATGCCATATATAGAACACCCTAAAGACCACCAAAAAACTACTAGATTCAGTGAGGTTGTAGGATATAAAATCAATGTGAAGAAATCAGTTGCATTTCTATATACTAATAAGGAAGCAGCAGAAATAAATTAAGAAAACAATTCCTTTTACAACTGCACCAAAAATAATAAAATACTTAGGAATAAACTTAACCAAAGAGGTGAAAGACCTGTACTCTGAAAACTAGAAATAAGGAAAGAAATGGAAGATGACACAAATGGAAAAATATTCCATGCTCATGGACTGGAAGAACAAATATTGTTAAAATGTCTATACTATCCAAAGCAATATGCACATTTAATGCAATCCTTATCAAAATACCAACAGCATTTTTCACAGAACTAGAACAAACAATCCTAAAATTTGTATGGAACCACAAACACCAAAGATTGCCAAAGCAATCTTGAAAAAGAAGAAAAAAACTGGAGAAATCATAACCCCAGATTTCAAGATATACTACAAAGCTGTAGCAATCAAGACAGTATGGTACTGGCACAACAATAGACACATAGATTGATGAAACAGATTAAGGAACACAGAAATAAACCCATAATTATATGGTCACTTAACCTTCAACAAAGGAGGCCAGACTTCACAAGTGGAAAACGACAGTCTCTTCAACAAATGGTGTTGG
Organism: Lynx canadensis; assembly: GCF_007474595.2. Taxonomy (NCBI): domain Eukaryota; kingdom Metazoa; phylum Chordata; class Mammalia; order Carnivora; family Felidae; genus Lynx; species Lynx canadensis. The sequence continues at coordinate 61,052,195 of NC_044306.2, forward strand.
GATAACTGGAGAGCTACATGCAAAAGAATGAAACTGGGCACTTTCTTATACCATACACAAAAATAAACTCAAAATGAATTAAAGCCCTAACTGTGAGACCTGTAATTAAAAAAAAAATCCTAAATGCGTGCACACACTATAATTTATCTGCATTTGATGGTAGCAACATTTTTCTAGGTATGTCTCCTGAGGCAGGGAAATAAAAGCAAAAATAAGCTATTAGGAGTTCATCAAAGTAAAAAGCTGCACAGTGAAGGAAACAATCAACAAAACTAAAAGATAATCTACTGAATGAGAAAAGATATTTGCAAATGACATATCCAATAAAGGATTAGTATCCAAAATATATAAAGAGCTTATACAACAAGTTATACAACAAGTCATACTTATCCCACTGGTGCCTGATCTCAGTTCACATTGTTTAATCAATTATTTTTTGTTAAGATTGAATAATTTCTGTTGCTCTATATTCAAATTCACTGTTATTTTTCTCTGTCCTATTTATTACAATAATGAGCTCATCCCGTTATTTTTTCTATTCAGTTATTGTTTGACTTCTAAAAATTTTATTTGGTTCTTTATTATTTTTTCCTTTTCTTTGCTTGGACTTTACATCTGTTTTAAGAGTGTTCAAAATTGCTGGAGGATTTTTATAATAGCTGCTTTAAAATACTTATCAGATAGTTCCAACATTGTGTCATCTCACTGGTTTTATTTACTGATATTCTTTTCCCATTCAATTTGAGATTCTCCTTGTTCATGTTCAGGTAAGTACTGTGGATTATATCCTGAACATTTTGGCTGTTATTTTATGAGATTCTGGTTCCTATTTAAATTCTGTACTTTAGTAGGCAGTTAACCTGTTAGAGTCAGGATGTACATCTTGACTCACTTGTGTTGGCTATGGTTTAAATGTCAGTTTAGTTTTCAAAATCTTTGCATGCTATGCTACTCTGCCCTAGTGGTGTGCTACCTACAGGCCAATCAGAAATCTGGGTGTTATTTCATAAAGTGGCTCTTTTTTGTAAACATTTGCTCTGTTATGCCTGAATAGTTTCACACATGAACCACACAAATTCCACCAGGACTTCATACACAAAGTTAAAGAATCCTTTTTTCTAGCTCCTTTCTAGATTTTTCTAGCTCCTCCCTATCTGTATTCCTCCCTTAATTCTCTAGCTGGGAGCAGTGAGGAGGTAGATCTTTGTTGTTTTTCATTTAACAAAGTCAATAGGGCTCCGTCCCAAGGTCTCTCCAGTGACTGATAGGGATGAGAAGGGAAACAGACTCATTAATGTTGAATGGAAGTAGGTGTCAAGCTTCTCTTATAGTCTCCATGGTTAGAGCACTCAGTGGGGAAAAAGAGGGACATGGCTTTTTGCATAATGTTATTCTAGAATGAAGCAGATAAAGTCAAAAAGATCTGTCATGTAGGGCTGCTCTTCTTTTTCCAGGTCTTTTTCTTCCCTTTTCAGAGACTTCTTATAGAATATTTGTGTATATAGTCTGGAGTTTTTAGTTGTGATTAGTGGGAAAACAGGATGGAATGTGTTTTTTCCAACTTGTCCAGAACTGGAAATCTCATCTGCTCTTCTTGTATTCCCAAAGAAAATAGAGAACACCAACATCATTCATTAAGTTGGCCATGATCAAGCCAGGAACTAAGTTTGAGACTAAGTCCCACAATCCTCCAGAAGTTATGTTCTCTTCATCACCAATGCCATTGACCTAGTTTAAGTGCTGTTCATTGTTAATTGTCTTTTTGTACAGGTAACTGAAAATTTTTCATGGATGTACTTTACTTCTAATATTTTTATACTTCCAGTCTATTCTCAATTCTCTAATCAGAGTAACCATTCCAAACTGCAAGTCTTACCATATTATTTTACTTAAAAATTTTCATCAGTTTCCATTTCATTTAGGAAAAGTTCTCTGTTTACATGATCATTTGTCATCTGGACTCTCTTACTTGTTCACTCCTGGTTTTACACATTCTGTTCCAACTACTAGGAGCTGCATTCACTTCCAAACAGGCCATGCTTTTCTTTTTCTGACAATAGCCTTCCCTTTCACCTGGGTAGCTATAACTCCTCCTCATCACCACCTGCAGAAGAAAACTGTTCCTCAGTGTTCCCTGGTACTGCTCCTTAAAGACCTCAAAAAGTAGCACTTATCACTTAATATTAATCAAGTTTCTGCTTTCTCCAATAGACTATAAGCTTAATGAGAAGTTGTAATTTCAATCTGTTCATCTGCCTATTTCCAGAATCTGACACATTGTACACTTAAAAAAAACAGAAACAAAAAGCAAAACAAAAACAACCTTACTGGTTTGAAGTAATGAATGTGTGAATCAAAGTGCTTGAGCCTGGGTGACTGAGAAGATAATGGTGCCATTATCTAAGTTAAGGAACTCAGTAGGAGATCTGGTTTCCTGGCAGATGAATTAGACTAAATCCTCCTTTGAACTTAATGGCTTTGTTGTGGCGATAGCACTTCCGTTCTCACATATATCTAAGTATGAGGGTATGTGGGTGTGCCTGCATGGTGGTTTCCTACCTAAACAAATTGCAGATAGTAATATGTGCAACTAAGTATAATATGTGGAGACAGAAATATTTCAAGCTCAGGAGGAAGAAATGTTTCTGCTAATATAAAGTCTGAACATGTTTAGTTGAGAAATATGTGCTATTATAGAAGAATTGAATATAGACTTGTAGCTGTAAATCCAGGAGAGCAGAGGGAGTTTGCAGAGGTCAATAACACATGAGGAAAGTATAGCCTCTATAAATGACTGGGATTATTGAGTGAGAACTATTGTTTGTCCTTGGGTCTGAGGTTTCTACAATTCAATGTTTCTTTAGGCTTATATGCCCAAACCCTAATGTTAACAAAACTTTGCTAGTTCTCGAAATGTAACAAACAGGCATGCGACATAAAAAAATCTGAGAAACTAATTATTTTTAATGATAGTGTGTAGACATTAAAATACGGCTGCTGGTTCCAGTATTGTTTCTTTTTTGAAATTGATAATGTTAAGCAATTTATGTGGAAAGTGCAGTAATGATAAGAAAAAAGGACAAATGAGACTTCCAGTATCCATCTGGTATATAAGGAACTTAGAAGTCACAACTCTATCCTAACAAGTGAAAAGATGAACTGAAACATGTTTCAGTTCCCAGAGCCTCAGTTTTCATATCCATAAAGTAGGGTAGAAATACCTCTTCCATAACTATGCCTGGCTTTCAGCTTTATAATACATGTAAAACATTTACTGTATGTCTACGTCAAAGTAATCATAAGCAATCATAGAAATCAAAGAAATCATAAGAAGAAAATCTGAAGGTCTTTTAATGGGCTATGACAAAAGGAGGCAAAATTTCTCTTCTAAAAAGTATTTAGAGAGAGGCAGGACTCATTTTAGGCTTACTTCATTGAGTACTAAATCACTGAAAAGTGTTAAGTCCTGTTCAGAAGGCCCATGTGCCCCTAACAAGCTTTGCATCAAAATGTAAGTAACTCTTATTTTGTTTCTCTTTTCCTTTTTTTCATTCACTTTCTTATTTACAAAGAAATAATTACCCAAACATGAAAATATGCGACAACAGATTCTTTTATATTGTGAATTTCAACTTTTAATAAGCTCACCTCATAGTCATCTAATTCTCTCAAGGGATAAAATATGTGTTTGATGTTTTCAGCCCCATAAAGTTAGAAATTAAAATACTGAAAAATGATAAGCTATAATATGTGGCCTATAGAAATGACAATCCTGTAGCTTCTGGTTTTGCTACTCTGTGGAAAATTAACCAATCTTTTAGGTAACTAGGCATTCTTACTTTTGCAGTGTTTCTTTAATGACTTATTTAGACACCTATAAATATGATCTACTGTCTTTCTTCTGGTGCAATAGAGAAAAATTTTGATCTGAGCCAAAACAGAACAAAACAAAACCACTAAACAAAACAAACCCTTTGTTTATTTTTTATTTACTCAACTTGTTTCCCACCTTCCCTTTCTTTTAAGTGCTCCTTCCTTCCCTCCTTCTTACCTTCCTTTTTTCCTTTTTTCCTCTTATAGCCTCTCTTTCATCTTCCTTTCCGTTCCCTTAAGTACTTCTTTCTTTCTTTTTTCTCTTCCTTTCTTTTTTCTAACTTTACCGATTTTTGCCCAAGCTATAAACTACACTACTACCATTTTTTTTATGCACTAACAATATTTTTTATCTCAATATAGCCTTACTACCATGCAGCATGAAATGCTTGGAGTTCATGTCATTATCTTTCCTCCAGAAGTAAGTAACAGACAAATATGATGAACTATCCTACTGTATAAATTATGAATATTGATTATATTTATCTTGAAAAAGTAAATTAATGAGATAATCAAGTAACCTGGGAAACAGACTCAGACTGCATACAGAAGCAAATGGCACTTGTGTAAATTGAGGGAAAAGAATTGAGAAGAGGAAGAATCTGAATTGCAATTTCTTATTTTAGACATTACATATAAATGAAATTATACATAAAAAAAAGAATTGATGCTCCAGAAATTGCAAAATAATGAATCTCAGTAGGCAGTGAACTTATTTGTTAGGATAATGGGTTCTTGTATAACCGGTTGAGAATGTGAATATTACACTCCAGAACAGGATGCTACATTAATGGGGCACCAATTTATTGTAATCCTCAATACAAAATCTGAAGTTGCTCACTCACAAATTTGACTCTTTATGTTAGTCTTCTCGGCAATGGCTTTGCCTTAAACTGCATTATCAGGGACAAATGAAAAAAAATGCACAAAATATTAGAAGTGTATGACTAATATATAAAATTCAGTGTCCAAAGTCCAAAAGCTAAAACAGTAACACAGTCTAAACACAGAAAACTAACAAAGTGTAAACTAAAAATGTTGCTTTGCTACTAATGACACTCGTAAGAGACACCCACAAATGTGAAATGTTTGTAAACCTAGCTTGGATTGTAAGGTCTAACCCCGTGGTAGAGCAAATTATATAAACCAAGAGCAAAATCATCACCCTCTCTTTTTTTTTTTAATTTTTTATTTTACTTTTGAGAGAGAGTGTGAGCAGGGGAGGGGCAGAGAGAGTAGGAGACACAGAGTCCGAAGCAGGCTCCAGGTTCTGAGCTGTCAGCCCAGAGACCGATGTGGGGCTCAAACTCATGAACCCTGAGATCATGACCTGAGCCTAAGAGGGACGCTTAACCAACTGAGCCACCCAGGCGCCCCTCTCTCTCTTTTTTATAAATAAGAGTTTTATTGGAACACGTGGCAATTATTAGCATGATCCATAAAACCTAAGATGTTTACTCGCTAGTCCTTAACAAATAATGTTTGCTGACTCCAAGTGAAGACTAACGGTTTAAAAGAGCCTCTGCTTTCTCCTGAACCTAGATTAAAATCTTGGAATTCCCACCCTTTTGGTGAGCCACGTGATTCAGAAAATAAAAGTACATTTAGGCATTGGGGTGCCTGGGTGGCTCAATCTGTTAAGCATCTGACTTTGGCTCAGGTCATGATCTTGCGGTTTGTAGGTTCAAGCCCCACGTCCAGCTCTGTGCTGACAGCTCAGAACCTGGAACGTGCTTCAGATTCTGTGTCTCCCTTTCTCTCTGTCCCTCCACCGCTCTCACTCTGCCTGTCTGTCTCAAAAATAAATAAACATTAAAAACAATTAAAAAGAAAAGTACATTTAGGCATTACAGCCCTCAAGATCTCAACAGAAAACATGGGTCGCTTAAAATTACTTCAAGAGATTCTAGCAATAAAACATTTATTTACAATAGTGTGGATGTATATGAAGAAACTATAAGGAAAATACAATAACTTTGGAGATGACTGTTACCAACCCAAGATCTAGAAATAATGAAGGGAAGGACACAAAGGAGAGAGACTTGTAGAGAAGATTGCCTTTAGAGAAGCAGTAACCTTTGCTCCAGGAACTCAGTAATCCTGAGGTACTTCTCAGGGAAAGAGTCAGAGCAGTAACTCCTTGACATCACTTTCTCCCTTCCTTGAATCTCTTACTGTGATATTCTATTGGGAAACAGAAAGTAGGTCTTTGGTTGTAAACCAGGTCAGCATCTTAGGGCATTGAGCAAAGTGAAGAAGGGTGAAAAATGGACCAAGGAGAAGAAATGAAAAGGCAGAAAATATGGCTAGAATATGGCTAGAATAATATGCATGACTTTTTAAAATAAGTTGGGGCACCTGACCAGCTATTAATAAGAATACACCAATCAGTGACCTTTAATCAGACTAGCAGAGTATACATTTGTGCAAATGTGTGTGTGTGTGTGAGCGTGTGTGTGTGTGTGTGTGTGAGCGTGTGTGTATAAGAAGAAGACGAGGCAAGAATGTCTGAGGAGTTCACCCCAATGTCTGTATAGGTGCACAGGTACGCACACTTCAGATATAAAGGGAAATGATATAGAAGGCATTTAACTATTTCCCCTAAATATGCAAATTGTTAACATGATTTCTTCCAGGTCCTCTAGTTGTTTTAGAAGTTATTGAATACTTTCAGAAAACATCAAGTGTATTGATCCCTTTAGCATGTTTTTGTCAAATCACTATCTATAAACTATTTAATGGAGAAATTTTCAATAGCAACTGTGGCCAAATTCGAACAATGACATCAAGTTTTGGGGAATATCCTCTGTCCAAAATTATGTACAGAGGTTGTAGCAAATACAAATTATATCAGCAATCTTTAAAATTCACCCTCTAATTCTTACATTTGTTCCACAAAATGTGTTTAACAATTTAAGTCATTCGTTTGGAAGCATAAGTTTTACCTAATCATCCATCTTATTAGTCATAACACCACAAGTTATTTTTTTTTCAAATATTTCTTCTGCAATTTCATAGAGTCAGAGAAATTTGTAATGGGCAAAACTTTGAAAGGGTGCAAAAAAGGTCACTGGGTAGCTATCTTTGTCTTTTATTTACTCTGAGACATTTTGCACATCTGTAGATTGTAAAAAAAAAATGATAAACTATTACAGACAATTTTGTCTGTAGGTATGAAAATAAACTCTGTCCAGTGGAAAGTAATTGATTATTCCCTGTGGATATTAACCAGTTTTGTTTCTATTTATAAATTTAGTTCAGCATTACTGAGTTACTTATACATGTGTGGTTATTTGAATTCTCCTTGGAATCAACCGTAACATCTTAATGTTTTCCTCATTAATTATTGATTAAACAAAATCTTTAACTGTGTCTATTTCCTATTTGTATGAGAGTCATGATTTTACCATTACATTTTTTTTTCTCTTTACTGATAGTGTGGCTAGAGCCAAGGGTCATGATTTAAACTGAATAAGGCACATTGGTTTTTCAAGAAGCTTTAAAAGATGTTGCTGATTCCCTAGAGGATGGAAGAAGGATTGCTCAGCAGCAGTTCAAGTAAACATCAATTTAAGCACCATAGGCTTTATGTGTCAAGTTGATAAAGGAAACAACTTAAAAAGACAAACACATACAATGCTTCTTAACTTGATCTGTGATTTTTATGATCAACTACGGTATTTAAAAAGCCTGCTGTGTAGTACGTTGAAAATACCTTAGAGAATGACAGGGTATGATTTCTGTTCTTTTTTATGGCAGAGAAAAAAGTAATTTTATTGTTGTTTGAATATTTTTACACACATCCTTCACGCTTGGGCTCCCTTATCATGAAAATTGTGGGTTTCCTACTGCTGCATACTGTTATCAGGTTAAGGACAAAAGGTTTACATCTCATGCAAGATTAATTAGGTTTTTGCCAATTTTAAAGGTATCATCTATATCCTGTATGCTCAGGGAGAATGTGGCAGCATCGTCAATCACTTCCCAGTTTGCCTGTATACTAGTATATACAAATAACCTTAAGGCAAGCATGCTTTTTGTATAATCACAGAGAGAAATGTTTTTTTTTCTAAATTTTTCAATTTCATGTAAAGATGAGTCCACAAGTACCGTTGATAATAGTCCAAAGTCTCTACCTATATGAAGTGCCAATGTTAAAGTAAATATATATATAATTTTATTGGTGTTCTTTGGCATGAGAATCAGGCATGGGAATGGCATGGGAATTAGGGAATTAATGCCATAAACTATAGTTATAGGAGCTGAGTAATTAGATATACATACTCTAGGGGCTCCTGGGTGGCTCATTTGGTTAAGCGTTGGACTTCAGCTTAGGTCATGATCTCTGTATTTCCTGGGTTAAAGCCTCTGTGTTGGACTCTGTGCTGACAGCTCAGAGCCTGCTTTGGATTCTGTGTCTCCCTTTCTCTCTGCCCCTCCTCCACTTGCACTCTGCTCACTCTCTCTCTCTCTCTCTCTCAAAAAATGAATAAACATTGATAAAAAAAAAAAAGAAACACAAGCTCTATTTAAAGGTTGCTTAGTAAGTGACACTGTGTTGTTTTTTTTTTTAAGTTTATTTATTTTGAGAGAGAGAGAGAGAAAGAGCCCATGTTCTTAAGAGTGAGTGAGGGACAGAGAGAGAGGAAGAGAGAGAATCTTAAGCAGGCTCTGCGTTGTCAGCTCAGAGCCCGATGCAGGGCGTGATCTCAGGAACCATGAGGTCAAGACTTGAGCCACAATCAAGAGTGGGTCACTTAACCGAGGAAGACACCAAGGCACCCCAGGGGCACTATAGTTTAAACAAACAAACAAGATAGTAGGCAGTTAGGATTTAGATCTACTAATTGCTTTTGACATATAAGAAAATGTTAAGGGAAAAGGTGTTTGTTAAATGTTAGTGTTAAATCTAGTTAAAAATTACTACAATATGGAGCTAGAGAGTATAATGCTAAGTGAAATAAGTCAGAGAAAGACAAACACCATATGATTTCACTCATATGTGGAATTTAAGAAACAGAACAGGGGCGCCTGGGTGGCTCAGTCGGTTAAGTGTCCGACTTCGGCTCAGGTCATGATCTCACAGTTCGTGGGTTCGAACCCCGCATCAGGCTCTGTTCTGACAGCTCAGAGCCTGGAGCCTGCTTCAATTCTGTGTCTCCCTCTCTCTCTGCCCCACACCTGTTCACACTCTGTCTCCCTCTTTCTCAAAAATAAATAAACATAAAAAAATTAAAAAAAAAAGAAACAGAACAAAAGCGCAAAGGTGAAAAGAGAGTGAGAGAGAGAAAGAAAGGGAAACCAAGAAACAGACTCTTAACTATAGAGAACAAATTGACGGTTACCAGAGGGGAGGTGGGTGGGGGGATGGGTGAAATAGGTGATGAGGATTAAGAGTACATTTATCATGAAGAGCACTGAGTAATGTGTAGAACTTTGAATCACTATATCATACACTTGAAGCTACTATAACATTATATGTTTTTTTACATTCCATGATAGAATTAGACGTTCCTCATTGCTTAGCTCCTAAAATATAGGGTAAAATCCTTTATTCATCCTCATTCCCTACAGACCCTGAAGCTTTGAATTTATTCTTACAGGTTGATGAAAATAAACACAATACCAACACATTTCTTTTAAACAAGTTCTGACTTATTACTACTGACCAAAATAAGAAAAAAAAAATACCATCAAAATATTTTTCTCAGAATAAGACATACCTATTTGCGGTGCTTCAGGATCAATGACCTGTGGTAACTTTTTGTTATTTGCTATGTTGATTTTAGTCCCAATCAGTCTTGGAATGTAGCCAAGAAAGCATTTCTTTCTATCTTCCCCTTTTCTTTCTTTCTTTCTTTCTTTCTTTCTTTCTTTCTTTCTTTCTTTTTCTCTTTATTTTTCAGAGAGAGAGAGAGAGAGACCAAGAATGGGGGAAAGGGGCAGAAGGGGGAGAGAAAGAGAGAGCCAGAGACACAGAGAGAGGGAATCTTAAACAGGCTCCATGCTCCGTGAGGAGCCCAATGTGGGAACCCAATCCCACAACCCTGGGTTCGTGACCTGAGCCAAAATCAAGAGTCAGATGCTTAATGGACTGAGCCACCTATGGGCTCCAAAAGTTAAAGTGTTTAGAGCCCGATAAACAGATAAATAACAAACAGATTTATTGACCTTGGTGCTAATTACAAAACAATTTCTTTACTGGGGTCAGATTAATAGTTTCTCTCAAAGTAGAAGACTGTCATTTAAAATGATTACTAGCTACGCGGTAATCCAAATTTACAATACATATGCTTACTAGTAAACAAGGAGATAGTTACTTCATCAGCTACCAATTAGAATTCAGGCAGCAGAGTAAGTCTGTTTCTGCTTATGATACAAATAAACAATTGATCAAGAAGTTAATTTGACCAAAAGTAGAATGATTTAGACTAATGTGCCATTGATTGCTATTATATGTTGACTTATTTCCCCATTATCTGTTTGGACAGATGATGAAGGACAATTTATGGGTTTCTATTCCCAGGGCAAAGTGGATTTGCCTTCATCAGTATTTATAGTGTTAAGATTCTGTGATTTGTGACATCAATAGACTATAAGGCTAACCATAAAATGCAGACATGTTAAATACTACTCTTATTTATCACAGATTTTGTTACACAAACATACAGATAAAAAGGTATAGAACAAATACTGTATAGGTTCTAAAGCTTCAAAAAATAATTTTAGGTTTGAACTCTGTTAGGGCACTAAAAAATTGCATTAGCCTTTTGTGTATTGACCAAACTTTTAGTACAGGACTCTCATACACTTGTTTCACTAATGTACAGTGGTATAATAAAAGTTATTGAGAACTTATACATGCTAATTATGTCAGCTATACACCATGTTGACTTATCCTATGGTCTTAAGGTTATAAAATCTTTGCTCTTTATTCTTACTGTGTTTCTACTTTGCCACTCATAAGAATGGGAGTCCCCTTTTCTGAACTGGGTGCTGTTCATTTTAACATAGAAATTTTTTAGAGCATCATGGCTTCCCATCAGCCATGAAATGCCCCAGGAACACCTTGCTTTTCCCAGTAGAAGGTTTAATTCTTCTGTTAAGGAAACCCGATTCCTTGTAGTAAACTATAGTGAAATCAGAAGAAAGTCAGCATATGGGCAAAGCAGATGTGAATCTTGACTGCTGGGGCAGCCAGGTGACATCAGAGAAAAAGTTTGAAATTTTTAATATTACCAAAGATCAGCTCTTCTCATTGTACTCTAGAACACCCTTCAGCCAGCTTAACTATATCATGTTTAATAAGGGATTGACCTATAATATTGCCCAACACTCTATATTCATATCCCACATAGTCAAATCCCAAGATGCTATTGTCCCTTTGTGCATAAGGGTGGGGAGGTGGCGAGCACTACTGGTTTAAGGCCCTGAATTTACTTCGAATAGTCCTATTTCACTTCATTCAATTTACTAATAACATTTCCATTATGGCAGGTACAGAATGACAGCTGTGACAATTTTATGTAAGATTGGATTATACTTATCTACAAGTCTTGAAACACATAGAATGAGTGTAAACTAACTATACATTTTTTTTAATGTTTATTTATTTTTGAGAGTGAGAGAGACAGAGTGTGAGAGGGGGAGGGGCAGAGAGAGAGGGAGACACAGACTCCGAGGCGGGCTCCAGGCTCCGAGCTGTCAGCACAGAGCCGGATGTGGGGCTTGAACTCACGGACCGTGAGATAATGACCTGAGCTGAAAATGGACGACCAACCCACTGAGCCACCCAGGCTCCCCTAGTGTAAACTAACTGTAAAACAAAAACTTTAATATATTTACTTTAGCATGCAGATCTAATATTCACTAATTAAAAACAAAAAGCAAATCATGGAATTGATATTGTCAGATATTCAGAGCAGTCCACCTGTGCTTTAAATTGTAAAGGAAGCAGTCAAATAGTAAGCACAGATTTTTCTGTGACATTTCATTGCCTGTCCTGCTCATTTCTTCTGATCCTTCTCTTGGGATCATTTACTCCAAGTGTCTATCAGATGAGAACAAGGGGTTTGGGCAGCTCTTCAGAGTGACACGACTTTTTTTTATTTAATGACCAACTGCTCCTCTGCCCTTTCCAAGTTGGGAGATAATACATCTTCTATCACAGACACTGTGATTGAAACTATTTAATGGCCAGATATTTAACCTCAGCCAATGATTTTCTCCTAAAAGCTATTCCCTATCTGTAACATATAGCATTGCTTTATTTTAGAAGCCTAATAGTTGCAAGCAGATGTTCCCTAAGGTAGGATGCCAGCTACTCCAATTTATACACAGATTATCTGCTGACATCTCTTCTATTCCTCCTCTGAGTAGATGGGCCAAATGGCAGGGAGGGTCTGATTAATAATAAAGGGTCTGATCACCAGGTCAAACTCTATTCTCCACCTAAAAAAAATTCTTTAAACATTCTGTAAATGGATTATATTAATATGATAGACTTCATGACTGATGGAAGGATGGATGCTCCCCAAGAGCATCTAGTTAAAAAACAAATTGTCTGTGCTTATAGCAGGCTTATTTCTAAACCTTACATGACTCGCCAAAACTGTAAGTCCACTTGCTAGCATGCTTCTTTCTTTGTTTATAATAATTACACATTTGATGTGATACATCGTCTACATATTGTAAACAGCTCTAAATAGGGATGTGCCTGTGACCAAGCTATAGGGTATGTCATATATCTCTATCCATAGAGTCTCTACCATATAGCTATTTCTTATACTGTCCTCTGTTCTTAAACTCAAAATGCTTCTTCCATGATCCTTATGCTCAAATGATGAACTTCTTTGTTATCCATTAACAATATTAGAGCAAAGTGGAGGAATGTTTCATAACTTCCTATAATCACATCTACTCACCAGCCTGCCTCTGAGTCCATATACTATGCACTTCATCCTATTATTTTAGGTCTGCCTAAAGCTATACATCTAAGTTACTCTCTAAGGCCAAAATTTCCATTGTGCCCTAGTTTTCACTCCTCTTGCTTACTCAGGAACTTTTCATCAGCGAAACTATTGTATATTTTATGCATCACTAATGTTTTCCCTTTCACTGGATTATTCACATCAGCATATAGTCATGGCTTAATTTCTCTCATATTTTAAAAAAAGTCTCTGGACTCCACCTATGCTTCAAATCACCACACCATCTCTCTTATTTCCTCTCAGTCCTGCCTCCAGTATAATTCTTTATTCATCTCTAAAACCTCTAAACTCCACTCAAGATTTTTCCCTTGTTATTCTAATGAAATAATTTTCTTCAGAGTTCCAGTTACATGCATATCCTTAAATAGAAGACCATTTATCCACTCTCATCATACTTGACCTATCAGCAGCATTTAACTCAACTTATTTGTCCTTTAAAACTCTTTCTTCACTCAACTGCTAGGATACCATGCTTCTTGGAAAAAAAAAACCAAGGATACAGGGCCAAGTATGAGAGTGTGGGAATGTTAGGTAACAGATTTTGAAGCGTCTTACATTTTACATTAAGAAGCTTGAATTTATCTGTTAACCTCCTGGAGCCAAAGCAGGATTTCAAGCAGAAGAGTGACCAGTCGGAATTTGTTTTGAAAGTTTGACTCTGAAAAGAATGTTAAAAAACAAACAAACAAACAACACAGGGGATTTTAATATTATTCCCTAAATTCACCCTCTCCCCTGTAAAATAATTATACATCCATACTCTCTGCCATAAGAAGCAAAGTATATCTCTTTAGACAGATAATACTCCTATATCCATCTTTATGCTTGGCCATATGACCAACCTTCACCAGTGAAACATAATTAGACTTGAGTTACGTCATGTTCAAGTAGAAGCTTTGCAGTAATTTTGTCTTTTGCCTTGTCCTATTGTTTTCTTGCCTTCCGCAATGAGAACAACACGTGCCCAGGAATAGTTGGTTCTTTAACCTGGGTCCTAGAAAGGAAAAACACATGGGAGAGAGGCAAGCAGAGCCCAGCAGTCACAGCCAACCCACAGATCTATAAACTAAAAGTGATATTAAGTCATTGCATTAGAGGCCAAGCCTAGGTGTTTCCCAGTGTAAATTCAAAAGATTTTGGTAATTAATAATTTGAAATATAAACGAAGGGGAGTGAAAGAATGTTGTTAGAGTAAGTTTTATTTCAGAAATGTGCAAGCATGGTTAAAGATACAGTCATCTTTCTCCAGAGATTATATTGAAAGCAGAAAATCAATAGAAGCCAGAAAAACAATGACCATGGATATGAGCACTGGCATTCTCAACACAGCGCAAAATTGCGGTGGAGAGGAAAATAAGATGCTTGGATACATATATTTTAATCAACACACTGGTAGTTGCAATAGAAAAAATATTTCAAGAATTATTTCTAAAACAACTCTTAGATTTAGGCTGAATAATAGCAACAGTTTCCTGCTAACATTATTGAAAAAATTAAGCAATATTTTTGTTTAAAATTTAGTTAGAATAATATGTAATTTAGGGCTTAAAAATTTGAACTTGTCTTTGGGAATACAGATTGTTCCTCTATAAATCTAATAGCCAAGTATCTAACTAAACTTATTCATAGAATCTGTTTAACTTTTTCTAAATAATGTGAATGACTGGCTCAATATTAGAAGACAGAATGTAGCTCCTTGAACAGCAATTAAATTATTTCCTTTTTGCCTATTTTTAGAAAGTCAAAATGGGCGCACCTGGGTGGATCGGTCCGATAAAGTGTTGGACTTCGGCTCAGGTCATGTTCTAGCAGTCTCGACCTAGAGATCGAGCCCCATGTCAGGCTCTGTGCTGACAGCTCTGAGCCTGGAGGAGGCTGCTTTGGATTCTGTGTCTCCTTCTCATTCTGTCCTTCTCCCATTCGTGCTCTGTCTCTCTCTCTCTCTCCCTCTCTCTTCTCACAAGAAAAAATAAACATTAAAAAATATTTTTAAAAAGTCAAAATGCATAAAGCATATGAACTAAACTTGTTTAAACCTGACAATAACCTTACATTACCTGGTATTCCTCATTCAATCCTCATAACAACAAAAAGTAGATATTATTTTTATTTTTCCCATTATTCAGGTGAGCATAGGTAACTTTCCCAAGCTCACACAATAGGATAGGAAGCTACCCTCAAACCTAGGGATGTTTGCTCACTACACAGATATTCAGATTCTATGGGAACTATGTAGGCATTTAATCCAAAAAATATTGTAATTTGACATTCATGGATTTTAAATACTACATATTAAAAGAAAAGTAACAAATGTTAAAATTATCATAGATACAGAATTTATCTCAGACTAAGCTGTATATCCATTATTTGGGCATTAAAGCACAAAGCAGGAGTTAGTTATTGTGGCAATATCTATGGAATTGCTTAGAGAATAATGTTACCTGACATCCACCCCCAATGTGTGTGTGCAAATATGCATATGTGCACACACACACACACACACACTCACACACCTTTATCTCATGGCCAATTATT
The DNA here is from genome assembly GCF_007474595.2 of Lynx canadensis. Lineage (NCBI taxonomy): Eukaryota > Metazoa > Chordata > Mammalia > Carnivora > Felidae > Lynx > Lynx canadensis. The sequence continues at coordinate 61,067,593 of NC_044306.2, forward strand.
TTTCCATGATTGCATGGTTACCAGATATCTCTCTGTTATTATAATATTATACTACCCATTTGCTCTACATGATTGTTGGTTCCAGGATATGCTAGGCCTATGTGACAATAGAGTATAGCCCTTGGATTTTATATATTGAAACTAGACTTGACAAAGTTATTCAATCTCACTTTAGAGCTAAAGTTATAACTTGGAAAACTCAGGGAGTATTATAAGTGGCCATGAGTCATTCAATGACAGACTCAGTTAAAAGAAAATAAAAGCTGAGTGAGGAGTTTAGGAAGATGGAAGAGTAGTAGAACCCTGAGCTTATTCAATCTTGTTTTAAACTAGCTACCATCCACATCCAAGTCAATAAACTAGAGAGTGATCCAAAGACTAGCAGGAGAAAAATTATACAACTAAATATAAAAAAGAAGCTGCATTCAAAAGGTTGGGAAGGTTTAAAAGGCGAAGGGAGTTGCCCATAGGAAGAAGGGAGATGTGTGCATGGAATGGGCAGAGAAATAGGCCCTTGCACCAGGGAGCTCACAGGGGAAAGACTAATCCCTATAATGTCTGGCTTCAAAAACTAGAGAAACTGATTTCCATGAGTTTGTAAAACCAGTGGGACTTGAATCTGGAGCTTTAAAAGTCAGTTGACTCAGCACTGGGTGAAATGGATGGTGAGTGAGAGTATGTTTGCTTCCCTCAAAAAGACAGCAGCATGTGCAGCTATCTGCTGCATGAAAAGGGAAGTTTACCCAACACAGGTGGCAAATAGGAGACAGATCTGTTCATGATAATTTTGGAGCATGCTGGGAGACTTCTCCAAAACTGGAAAAGCAGGCAGGCACCATTTTCTCCTGGCCACCTTCATAAATGCAGAGCCACCTGCAGTAGGTGGGGCTACACATACACTTGCTCCAGAACCTGCTAGCAGTACACCACACTCATGAGTTCTCCTGAAAACTCGTACATTCCAATCCTGCTAGCCTCTGCCCTGCGTTCAGGACAAATTATCTTAAAGTCATGTATATGCTCTATCCAGTTGCCAGGTGCTCAGCTGCTACTGTGCACCATGCCTAGTTACTACACTGGGCCTAATAGCCACTAGCCACAAGAGTGTTTCAGGGGATCTTAGGACTAGTGGCCCAGCACAAAAATTTCTAACACTACCACTTTGCTCCCCAGTTCCCCAGTTGGCATGCCTCCGCAGAGCTGGTCTGCCTGGATCCAGTAATACAACAGAGAGCAAGCACAGCCCAGAATAGGCAGAGAGTCAGTACAGGCAACTGCACTGAAAGGAAAAGTGACTCAGATATAACAGAAGTTCATAGCAACACACATAGGATACTCTCATGAAGTACCAGGTTCTGGTGAACAGGGGACACTACACTGCAAAGCATTCCATGACCTTTTCTTCATAAAGTCACACATTTCAAGAGAATATACAGCTGACTTTCTTAACACACAGAAACAGAGAGAGGAAGACAAAATGAGGAGACAGAGAAGTTTATCCCAAATGAAAGAACAGGACATGGCCATAGCCAAAAATCTAAGCCAAACAGATATAACTAACATACTGATGGACAATTTAATCATTTTAAATGTTAATTTATTTATTTTGAGAGAGACAGAGATGGGGAGGGGCAAAGAGAGAGGGAGATTGATGATCCCAGGTAGGCTCCAAACTATCAACACAGAGCCCAAAGTGGAGCTCAAATTCATGAACCATGAGATCATGACTTGAGCCAAAAATCAAGAGTCGGATGCTTAACTGACGGAGCCACCCAGGCATCCCTAAAGAAATGATTGTAAGGATACACACTGGACTTAGGAGTGGATGATATGAGTGAGACCTTTAACACAGAGATAATGAATACCATAGCAGAATTAAAGGGCACAGTAAACAAAATGAGAATCACACTTGATGGAATGAATGGCAGGATGAAAGAAGCAGAGGAATGAATTAATGACCTAGAAGACAGAGTGACAGAATAATCAAGCTGAACAATAGAGAGAGAAAAGAATCATGCAAAACAAGAATAGATTTAGGGAACTCAGTGACTCCATCAAATGTAAAATCATTTGTGTTATAGAAGTCCCAGAAGAAGAGAGAGAAGAGGGGGAAAAAATATATTTGAAGAAATAATAACCAAAAATTTTCCAGATCTAGAGAAGGAAACAGATATTCAGATCCAGGAGACACAGAGAACCACCAACAAAATAAAAAAAAAAAAAAAGGGACCCACACCAAGCCATTGTAATAACATTGGTAAAATATACTGATAAAGAAAAAAAAAATTCAAAGCAGCAAGACAAAAGAGGTCCTTAACTTACAATGGAAAACCTATAAGCCTAGCAGGAGATTTTTCAACAGAATCTTTGCAGGCTAGAAAGGAGTGACATGATATATTCAAGGTGCTAAATGGGAAAAATCTGCAACCAAGAATACTCTATCCATAAAGTCAGCAAATTCAGAATAGGAGGAGAGAGAAAGAGTTTCATAAACAAAGAAAAATTAAGGAGTTCATGACCACTAAACCAGCTCTGCAAAAAAAAGAGATGTTTTTATAATTTTATAATTATAAATTTTATAATTTTATATAAAATTATTTTATCATTTTTATAATTTTAATATTTCCACTTAAAAAATGATGTTTTGAGTGGAAAGGAGGGACCAAAAGTGACACTATAGACATAGGAAACATAAAAACAGCAATGATAAATATTTCTGTAAAAAATCAGACAAGGCACTCAAAAAGAGGAATTAAATATAATAACATATACCTAAAATGTGGGGAGGAGAGGAGAACAGAATGGGTTCAAACTGAAACAACTTTCAACTTAATATATAGATATTAATATATAATGTATATAATATATGCAAAAAGGTTATATGCAAACCTAATGGTATCATATATTAAAACCCACTGATAAATATGCAAAGAATAAAATGAAAGAAATCCAAATATGTCCCTAAAGAAAATCAGCAAAAGTTGAAAGAGAGAAATATAAGAAAGCATCAGAGGAAATATTCAGAAACAACCACAAAACAAGTAATAAAATGGCAAAAAATACATAATTACCAGTGATTACTTTGGATGTAAATGGGTTAAATGCCCAAATCAAAAGACATAGGGTGATTGAATGGATTAAAAACAAATAGCAAGACACATCTATATGCTGACCACAAGACACTGATTTTAGACCTGAAGACACCAGCAGATTGAAAGTGAGGAGACTGGCGAAATATCTATCATGCCAGTGGATGTGAAAAGAAAGAGAAGCAATAGTTATATCAGACAAACTTTACTTTAAAACAAAGACTAACAAGAAACAAAGAAGGACACTATATAGCAAAAAAAAAGGGGGGGCAATACAACAAGAAGATATAACAACTGTAAATATTTATGCTCCCAATATAGAAGCACCCAAATACATAAAACAGTTAATAAGATACATAAACAAACAATTTGATAAAAGCACAGTAATAGTAGATTTTAATATCCGTTTATATCAATGGACAGATCATCTAAACAGAAAGTCAATAAGGAAAGAGTGCCGTTGAATGATACACTAGACCAGAGGGATTTAACAGATATATACAAAATATTCCATCATAAAACAGCAGGATATACATTTTTTACAAGCACACATGAAACATTCTCCAGAATATGTCACATATTAGCTCACAAAACAAGTCTCAACAAATTCAAAAAGATCAAAGTCATACCAGGAATGTTTTCTGAACACAATGTTGTGAAACTAGAAATCAGCCACAAGAAAAAAAATCTGGAAAGATCAAAGATACATAGAGGTTAAATAACATGCTACTAAACAATGAATGAGTCAACCAGGAAATAGAAGAAGAAATAAAACAGTACATGGAATAAAATGAAAATGAAAACACAATGGTTCAAAACCTCGGCGATACAACAAAAGCAGTTCTAAGAGGGAAGTTTATAGAAATACATGCCTACCTGAAGAAGAAAAATTTCAAACAATTTAACCTTACACCTAAAAGAGCTAGAAAAAACATAACAAATGAAATCTAGAGCCAGCAGAAGGAAGAAAGTAAATAGTAAAAATTAGAGCAGAAATAAATGATATAGAAACTTAAAAAAGAAAAAAACATAATAGAACAGATCAATGAAACCAGGAGATGGTTCACTGAAAAAAAAAATTGATAAACCTCTAGCCAGAATTATCAAAAAAAAGGGAGGGGGAGACACAAATAAATAAAATAACAAATGAGAGAGAAGAAATGACAACCAACACCACAGAAATACAATTACAATAGAATATTATGAAAAACTATATGCCAACAAATTGAGACAATCTAGAAGAAATAGATAAATTCCTAGAAACATATAAGCAACCAAAACTGAAACAGGAAGAAATAGAAAACTTGAACACAATAACCAGTAAAGAAATTGAGTTAGTAATCAATAAACTCCCAACAAAAAAAATCCAGGCTGGCTTTATACGCGAATTCTACCTAACATTGAAAGAAAAGGTAATATCTATTCTTCTCAAACTATTCCAAAAAATAGAAAAGGGAAGAAAACTTCCAAATTCATTCTATGAGACCAGCATTACTCTGACACCAAAACCCAATAAAGTCACCACTAAAAAGGAGAACTGTAGGCCAATATCTCTGATGCAAATGGATGCAAAAATTCTCAATATTAACAATATTAGCAATGGAAAATCAATTAAATACATTAAAAAAACATTCACCACTATCAAGAGGGATTTACTTCTGGGTTGCAAATGTGGTTCAATATTCACAAATGAATCAATGTGATACATCACATCAATAAAAGAAAGGATAAGAAACATGATTTCAATGGATGCAGAAAAAGCATTTGACAAAATACAACATCCATTCATGATAAAAATTCTCAATGACGTCAGTTTAGAGGGATCATTCCTCAACATAATAAAGGACATCTATGAAAAACCCATAGTTAATATCATCCTCAATGGGAGAAAACTGGGTTTCCTCTAAGGTCAGAAATAAGAGATGGATGTCCACTCTCACCACTTCTATTCTACATAGTACTGGAAGTCATAGCTCCAGCAATCAGATAACACAAAGAAACAAAAGTCATCTAAATTCGTAAGAAAGAAGTAGAATTTTCACAATCTGCAGATGACATGATACTGTATACAGAAAATCCTAATAACTCCACTAAAAAACTGCTAGAAATGATAAATGAATTCAGTGAATTCTCAGGATACAAAATCAATGTACAGACATCTGTTGCACTTCTATACATTAATAATGAAGGAGCAGAGAGAGAAATTAAAAAAAAAATCTCATTTACAATTGCACCAAAAGAAAATAGATATCTAGGAACAAACTTAACCAAGGAGGTGAAAGACCTGTACTCTAAAAACTGTAAAATACTGATGAAAGAAATTGAAGACAACACAAAGAAATGGAAATACATTCCATGCTCATGGATTGGAAGAACAAATTGGTAAAATGTCTATACCATCCAAAGCAATCTACACATGTAATGCAATTCCTACCAAAATACCAATAGCATTTTTCAAAGAACTAGAACAAAAAATCCTAAAATTATGTATGGAACCACTAAAGAGCCAAAGAAATCTTGAAAAAAGCAAAGCAAAGCTGGAGGCATCACAATTCTGGACTTACATATATTATGAAGCTATAGTAATCAAAATAGTATGGTACCGATTGGCACAGAAATAGACCTATAGATCAATAGAAGAGAAGTTCCAAAAATAAGCCCATAATTACATGGCCAATTAATCTTTGGCAAAGCAAGAAAGAATATCCAATGGGAAAAAAAGTCTCTTTAATAAATGGTGCTGGGAAAACGAGACAGCTACATGCAAAAGAATGAAATTGGGCTATTTTCTTATACCATGCACAAAAATAAACTTGAAATTGATTAAAAACCTAATGTGAGACCTGAAACTATAAAAATCCTATAAGAAAACACAGGAAGTAACTTATTTGACATTGGCTGCAGCAACATTTTTCTAGACATATCTAGAAGCAAGGGAAACCAAAGCAAAAATAAACTATTAGGACTACATCAAGATAAAAAAGCTTTTGTACAGTGAAAGTAATGATGAACAATACTAAAAGACAACCTATGGAATGGGAGAATATATTTCCAAATGATATATCTAATAAAGGGTTCCTATTCAATATGTGTAAATAACTTATAAAACTCAACACCAAAAACCAAATAATCCTGTTAAAAAATGGGCGGAAAACATGATCAGACATTTCTACAAAGAAGACCTCCAGATCGCCAACAGACACATAAAAAGATGCTCACTGTCACCTATCACAGGGAAATACAAATCAAAACTACACTGTCAAAATGGCGAAAATCAACAACCCAAGAAACAACAGGTGTTGGAGAGGATGTGGACAAAAAGGAACACCTGTGCACGTAGGTAAGCCTATGAACTGGTGCACCCACTGTGGAAAACAATGTGGAGCCTCCTCAAAAAGTTAAAAAAAATATAGCTGTCTTATGATTCAGCAATCACACTCCTGGGTATTTACCCAAATAATACAAGAACAGTAATTCAAAGGGATCTATGTACCCCAATGTTTATAGCAGCATTATTTAGAATAGCCAAGATAGGGAAGCAGCCCGAGTGTCCATCCATAGATGAACTGATGAAGAACAGGTGGTTTATGTCTACAATTGAATATTATCCACCCATAAAAAGAATGAAATCTTGTTATTTGCGATGACACAGATGAAGTTAGAGAATAAAATGCTAAGCAAAATAAGTCAATGAGTGACAAATACCATGAGTTCACTCATACATAGAATTTAAGAAACAAAACAAATGAGCAAAGGGAAAAAAGAGAGCGAGAAATCAATCAACAGATTCTTAATTATAGAGAACTGATGGTTAACAGATAAGTTAAATAGCTGATGGGGATTAAGGAGTATACCTCTCTTTCTTTCTTTCTTTCTTTCTTTCTTTCTTTCTTTCTTTTTTGAAGAGGGCACCTGTCTTGATGAGCCACAGGGTGATGTATGCAATTGTTGAATCACTCTATTGTATACCTGAAACTAACATAACACTGTATGTTAACTAACTAGAATTAAAATAAAAACTGAAAATAAAATTAATACAAATTTTAAAATTTTTAAATGAGCTGAGCAAATTAAAATGTCTCAACCTGATGAATGCCATATATGACATATTTAATGATAAAATATTGAATTTTCCCTTTATGATAATGAGCATACTAATAATATCTGCCCATACTTATTTCCTGATCCTTGCAACATTTTGAAATGTATAAAAATTTAAGATGAATTATTTGATGAATAAAGTGACGGACAGATAGAAATGTAACAGGCAAACCTAGCAAATTGCTAATTATAGACTCTAGGTGGTAGGTATGCACATGTTCAGGCTGTATTTCTTTCAACTTACCTATATGCTTGAATATATTCATAAAAAGATGTAGGAGAAAAGATATTCTACACGTTAAAAAAAACTGTTTAACTTTAAAAAAACAAAACAGAGAGAAGAAAAAAGCTATTCTGCTTCAGAAAGAGAATGAAACTGACAGGCAGTGAAAAGCAGAGAAAAGACAAGTCCTGGTGAGGGCTCATGTCTCTGGTTCCAGGTCCTGCATCTCCTGTGGTCTGTTCCACAGATACTTAGATTCCCTGAGGAAACGAATTCTACTTTTTGCTTAAGCTGGTTTGAATTCAGATTCTATCGCCTTTAACCAATGTGGTCCTAACTAAGACAATATTTTAGACAGACTTTATCTTAATTTAACGAAGTTCTTTCTACAACATTTATTACATACACATTGCAGGGTGGGCTCACAAACTGGAGGACAGAGATAAAGCATTGTGCCTTTCACAATGGAGAGAAGAGAGAAACGATAAGGAGAAGCAAATGAGTTTTCCACAAATGTACAGAAATTACTACAAACAATAATGAACTTTGCATATTTCATCTAGCCAGTGATTAGATTTAACAAAATCCTTGGCATCTTCCAAGGTGAATATGCATCATAATCAAGGATGAATTAGCTTTTTAAAAAAGTCGATTGATGTAAAAACATCATAAAAATGTCAAAATAAAATTCTCCATCACTTACACACAGAAAAGGATAAAATGCCAAACAAGGAGAACTCCCAGGTGCTCAGTCATTGAGGAACAAGAAAATGAAAATGCAACTCAAGCATTTAGCTTGAGGTGATTGGAAATTATTCAAGATTTATCTTCCTTCCATAAACTAAAATTTGAACATATTAAAATATGCATGTATGTGTATATATATACATATATGTGTGTGTGCATGTCTGTACGTATATGTTTTATATGCCTATGCTCAATTATAACCACCCTCATTCACAATTTCTTTATATTTTAATTTTTCAGTGAAGCTTAATAAATGAATAAAAAATTCTCCCCTCCCCCACCCAAGGGAAGGAAAAAAAATAGTTACAAACAGAAAGGGAGGCAAACCATAAGAGACTTTTAAAAACAGAAAACAGGGGTGCCTGAGTGGCTCCGTCGGTTAAGCGTCCGACTTCGGCTCAGGTCATGATCTCACGGTCCGTGAGTTGGAGCCCCGCGTCGGGCTCTGTGCTGACAGCTCAGAGCCTGGAGCCTGTTTCCGATTCTGTGTCTCCCTCTCTCTCTGCCCCTCCCCCGTTCATGCTCTGTCTCTCTCTGTCCCAAAAATAAATAAACATTAAAAAAAATTAAAAAATAAATAAATAAATAAATAAATACAGATAACAAACTGAGGGTTGATGGGGGCGGGGGGAGGAGACGAGGAAAATGGGTGATGGGCATGGAAGAAGGGCACTTGTTGGGATAAGCCCTGGGTGTTGTATGTAAGTGATGAATCACAGGAATCTACTCCCAAAGCCAAGAGCACACTGTATACACTGTGTGTCAGCTAACTTGACAATAAATTATATATATATATATATATATATATGTAAGAAATTCTCCACCGATACATTTTTTTCTTTTCTGTCATTGCTGTATCCCTCACAACCAAAAATTATTCCTGACACAGAGTGGGTATCAATAAGGAATTACCAAACTGATAGATTCTATTAACATAAATGATATTAAATAATGGTGAAATGAGATGGGAGGCATAAAGAATTCATTTCATAATAATTCTGAAACCTAGTTCGGTGGGCACATGCTGGAAATTGTTTGATTAGATTTCAGGAATAGAAATAGCTTTCCATGGCCCAGGCTCTGCCTACTGGGCTTTGGCTTCTCTGAGTCATCCCTTTGCTACTTGCCTCCCCAAAACTAGCATGGGTTTTCAAATGAGTATTTTATAAGCTCACTTTCTTTTAGTAGAATTTTATGGGTCTGATGACCTCTTTTCATTTTGTACTGTTTCTATTCCTTTCTGTTAAAGGTATCATTATTTCCGTGAATATAATTAGCCCAGTATCATTGTGGCTCTTCCATAGATTTTTGAAGATTAATCATGTAGATGTCAAAAGACACAACCACAAGAAGATGGGCTCTTCTCTACATTGGGCTCCTGCTGAGGCTGCTGTGGTAGAACTTTAAGTTTTCCAGATGCATTTTTTTTTAATTGAGAAGCTCTGTGATGCACACCCTTTGATCTTAAAGAACCTTTTGTTTAGCACCACATTCGGCCTTTCTGACATTTTAACAAAAGTTTGTACAGTCACATCTTAAGCTTACTCTCTAGACTATGTTTTCCAATTCTTAATTTTGGCATCAGTTTTCTTTAGGAAAAGTTAAGTATTTTCAAAACCATCAAGTCATGGCTTCTTTATGTTTAATAGTCTTTCCCCCAATTTATCTATTTTCACATTTTACTCTAAACAGCATAAAGAAATCAAGTGTCATATTTAACACTCACCTTAGAAATCGCCTTTGCTAGATTACGCAGGTAACTGGGCACATTTTCTACTTCATGTTTTAGTGCACACAATAGTGTTGCTAATCTTTTTGAAATTACGTCAGACGGATTTGTCTCCCTGCAGTTTCCAGTAACATATTCCTTACCTCCTTTTGTGGCCTCAGTGACACTGTCCTCAATGTCTGTAATTGTATGAACAGTTTATTGAAGGCAATTTAGACTTTTTCTAACGCACTTCTCAAAATTCTTCCAAACTCCACCCACTGCTCAATTCCAAAGCCACTACCACATTTTAGGTATTTGTTATCGCACCACTCAACCTGCCAGTATTTGATTGCTTCTAGTATTTATTTATTGATGCGTAAAAAATACCCCACACCCTAGCAGATTAAAATAAAGAATGACAATGAACAATTATTACCTCATAGATTTTATGGGTTGGGAATCTAGATGTGGCTCAGCTGGTAGCTCTGTGTCAAGGCACAGTGGTCTCCCCTTATCTGCAGTTTTACTTTCCATGGTTGCAGTCACCCATGATCTAGAAGCAGGTGGTCTTCCTTTTGACTATTGTCTGAAGGTCAGTATGAGCCTAACACTACATCACAATACCTACATAATTCACTTGTAGACATTATATCATTTCACATCATCATAAGAAGGCTGAATACAGTATAAGACACTTTGAGAGAGACACCCCACATTCATATAACTTTTATTATAGTATATTGTTATAATTGCCCTATTTTATTATTAGTCACTGTTATTAAACTCTTACTATGCCTAACTTATAAATTAATCTTTATCATAGGTATGTATGTACTATAGTAAGAACATAGTATATACAGGGTTTGGTACTATCTCTAGTTGCAAAAGCATCCACTGAGGGTCTTGGAATGTATTCCCCCCCCTCCCCCAGATAAGGGAAGATACTCTGTATTCTCAAAGTCTGCAGTGAAAATGTAAATTAGGGCTGTGGTCTCATCAGAAGATTTTATTGATGGAATATGTGTTTTCAGACTCATTCAGTTGGCTGTTGACAGGATTTAGTTCCTTTTGGACTGTTGAACTGAGAAACTCAACTATTCACCAATAGTTGGCCAGAAGCCTTTCTCAGTTTCTTGCCTTGTAGACTTCTCCAAAGAACCACCTACAGTTTGGCAGCTGGCTTCATTCAGAGCAAGTAATTGAGGAAGAGATAGATAGCATTACATTATAAGAGAGACACCTCAGTCTTTTTGTAATTTAATCTCGGAAGTGATGTCTCATCACATATGCCACATTCTGTTTGTGAGAGGATCCAGTCTATCCTCATAAGGTGAGGAGTACACAGGGCATGAACACTAAGAGATGGGAATCTTTGGGATGTATTTAGAGGCTCCCTAACACAAGGTCTCTGTCTGAAATTTTTCCTCCACACCACATGACAAATTTCTGGTTGCGTTTATTTTGGATCCCTGAGGTAAGATGTAATTGTGGAAATACAACCCACATATGACAATTTTTTTATAATAGTACTGTACAAAATATAATCCATTTTACAATTATACATTAAGGTTTTATGATTAAAAGATGGTAAAAATGCCCAGAGTAGGTTTTCTAAAACTATTAGTGTTAGTCTTCTATTGCTATTTCTATTAGAGTTAGTATTGTTATTTTGAGATTAATTAGAGGCATTTTTAATGGATTCTTCACAGTTTTGCACATCTTATGTGTGAAATAGTAACCATAATTTGTTCCATATTATCTTCTCAATTCTTTTTGTATAACAGATAGCTTTGGAATGTCTCCCTCCAGAGCAAAAGGCAAACGTATTTATAGCCAATGTTTAAATTTTTGGTTTCCTAAACTCAATGTTCCTTTTCTATAATAGAATACTGTACATGGAACTTCTCTCTAGCTTTCTTAATGTGGGAATTAGTGCCCAGAGAATAAAAATGCTGATATTCTGGTTATTGCTATGGCTGTGAATAATATGTCCTCCTTCATCTCTGACCCAGGAGTCTTGAGTTTTTAACCAGAATCCATGAAACTAATGCAGAATAACATGTTGCCCTCCAAGTATGGTAAAATCTCAGGACTTGTAATTGTTTTGAGAATGGTGTTTGTAAGATGTATTAGATTTTTTAAAAGGTCTTTATTATTTATGTGTCATGTTTCATTGTATGGATGTAATTTATTAATCCATTATTTGTCTTTAAGCTAATATTCTTTGAAAAATGATATCTGATTTAGTCATTTTAAATTTCAATTGCCTAGAAATAATTGAAATTGCTCCCATTCAATTTTGTCTATTCATGTCATTGAATGCAAAGAAAAACTGAAACTAAGAATTAATGACCATTAGGAAAGTATTCTGTTCACATTATTAGTATCTTTTATTCCACTTGTGTTCTCTTTCCAGAAAATATCACAGAATTTAGATTTATGGAGAAATATCTTAAAGAGAAACAATTATATATTTTCTCTTTTTCAGTTTAGAAAAATGCTATTATTTAATTTTCAAAACATCTCAGTCTAAACTGAGGAGCACCTGTTTATCCTGGAGCGTAGCCCGAGAGTCACTGCAGAATTCCATGCACCAGAACAATAAACATCTGTGTATTTGGTCATGAAGTTAGTGACCTTATGCCAAGGGAAAGTGAGCTTGGCCAAAAAAAATTCTATTTTCTAGTAAAATCCTGATATATTTTAAGATGGTTATGTTGTTATTCTGTTAGGAAATTCTAAGTAGTAAGTGTTCTATTCACTCAGTTATGTATCCTTCAACTTAACTATTTTTTAGCACTTTATTAGTAGGATTTAACTATGAAAATAGAAATCATTTTGGGTATTCTGGATGGAAAGATATTTAAGACTGGGAATTAAATAGCTTTAAAACCACTGGTAGGGTGGGAGAACAAAGTTTAAATTTTTTTTCAGGAAATTCCAAATTACAATGATGACAAGGTAACCATCACTAATAATATCAGCCACTTCCGGCCCTGAAATGGACAATTCTCAAGAAGATGCTTCAAGCTACATATGAAAGTTCATATTTGTTCTCTCTCAAAGCCCACATACCTTCTAACAGCAACATAGTGGTGTCGTCTTTCTTTTATGTCACCAAAATTTTGCTCATTTGCCTCCACAAACACATGTAACTCAAGCTCAATGTCAAGGGAGTCTCGATATTATAGTTTCTAGACTTGACCTCCTTGAAAGACTTAGAAGGGTAGGGATGGTATTATCAATGGATGATATCCAAAAAATGTCCATCCTTTATTACCCTTCTATAGAAAACCAAAAACCCAAACCCAAAGAAACAAAAAATGATGAATTTCGGAAACTATGCTAGAGTACAGATTTAAAGTTTAGAAAGGTCAAAAGATAAATAGAAGATGTAGAGACTGTATGTCATCTAAGAAGTTTTATACAATGTAATTCAAATTCTGATCAAATGAAATAGAATTTTAGGCTCTGTTTCCTTCTTAAAAAAACTTATTTCTTTATTTTGAGAGAGAGAAAGAGAGGGTGCACGAGCATGAGCCAGGGGATAGGGGAAGAGAGAGAAGGAGAGAGAGAATCCCAAGCAGGCTCTGCTTTGTCAGCATGAAGCCTGACCCCATGAACTGTGAGATCATACCTGAGCCAAAATCAAGAGTCAGATGCTCAATCAGCTGTGTCAAACAGGCGTCCCAGTTTCCTTCTTATTAAGATTAATTTAAAGGTTAACATCCCATTAACCTGGTTCTTTGATTCCTGATCTGTGGAGTCTAGATTTCCAGGGAACATACTGGCACAACACGTTGAATTCATAAAATACTTTCTCCTAGATGATGCTGACCTGTATTTAAATAAGCCATTACTTCATTCTATAAGGTCACCTGTTTCTGTATGTTAAGGTTCATACTGAAGCTGGAGAATAGCATACCTACTACTCCATTGCCTAATATTTAGCATTCAGAAGCATTGCTGTGTGGAATACTATAATAATGTACAGTAAGTCAAACATATAAGTCTGAAAGAGACATGATTGGCATAGGAATAAAATACAAGTTCTGAATGCATTAATTTAATTGAGTACAAATTACTACCTTTTGATTTCTGTAAGGATACTTTACTTAACATCAGGTATCTGGCTAGTTCCACTAAAGTCTGGCTATATTGGAAGCTAAGACAAATTGGGCATCTGGCAGTGCCCAGATCAGACTTGGTGAAGCAAAGACCTTATTTTTGAGCCCGTGTTTGTTTTTCATACTTACCTGTATAGTAGTCATATAGTTTGAGAAGCCAAATGGTCATGCAATGAGGAGCCAAGGAAAAGTAGATTGACTAAAATATATAGAAAAGTTGATATGGATAATAAACATCCTTCTTTGTAGTAAGGCCTCTTTGGCAAGCATTCCTAAAGGACACACATACTACCTAGGTCTGTTCTGAAAAGTCAATTCACTGTGGTTTTCTATATTTTTTGTTATCGGTCTTATCTGTCCTGCCAAGTCCTCGGTTATCTGCATAACTGTTGGCTCCTTGAATCCAACCATCTCTATTTCTATGAAAAGTGGAAAACAAGATGCCCCAGTTGATCTTTTCACTTGGAAGATTTACTTTCTTCAGGGTCCCTTATAGTCATTCAAAATGGAATTGTAGTATGGTAGTAGACCATTTTTAATATACGCCACCTTACCATCCAGAACATTCTGTAAAAGAAGCTTTTGTTTCTTATTTAACTTATGGCATAAACTTACAAACATGTTGAGACAGGTACTGCACTGGTTCCATAGTTGAACTACAGCACATACCAAGAAATTTCTATAGTGTAATTTACTTGTGTCCTAAGTAACTACTAGAGCTAGATATCTTATATGTCAATTCTACTTAATTGAGCGCTCTTTAGTTTTAGGACTCTGTGGCTAGATGTATCTGAAGCCACTTGATTCATTTTGGGCAGCTCTGGTCATATGATCAAATGTCACCTAAAAGTCATACGTTTACACTCCATCAGATCCTGGTAGAAATCCAAAGAGCTAATTTGTCAAAGATATTACTTTCTGAAGATGGGATGGCTGTGCTTCAAAAGCTAGTATCATTTTCTATGATCTTCTAATGCAGGTTGCCATCATTATTGTTCAGCATCCCAGCTGACCACAGATACCTCAAGCACATAGTATTACTGGGGCACATAGGTGAGTGGAAGAACAACTTATTGTGCAGTGCGGTTACCAGCTACATAGCCATTTTTTTTTATTTGCATCTCCATAAAATCTGGTAAATTTGGGGCCAAAAAGTAAACTAGGTCAAGGCAGAGTTCCAAAATGTTACATATTTACTAGTAATAGATTATTCAAATCATTAAAGGCGTTTATCGGGAAACATGAATGTTGATAAATTAGAAAGACAATTATAGTGACAGAATTTTAGAGAGAAGAAAGCAAAATATTTAGGAAGTCATTTAGTTAGTCTAAGTAGGATAGACTAAGGTTCATAATAAAGACCATGAAAATAATAGTTGAGAAAATGAGACTCCATTGTTAACATGAAGAATAGTTTGGGTTAGTGACTAATTATGTTAGGAAAGAAAAAGGAGTTGAAACGTTGTCCAGATTTCATGTTTTAGCAATTGGTTGAGTAAAAGTTTCCTTAACAAAAATAGAGTATGGAGTAAAGTCTCTGGAAAAGGAATGAAAATGAGAAGAATTAAATTTTTTAACATGCTTACTTTGAGGTGAGGCCTGTTAGATAAGAAAGGCTAAAGGAGAAAATAGAAACTTGAGCAAGTGATTCAGAAGTCATAATATTTGGCTACTGGTAATTAAATCCACTGAGGTTGGTAATTTATCCTTTAAAACTGAAATATAGAGCTGTAGATGCACAGCTACCATTTAGTGACAGTTATTCTTGGCAGTTTCTTGGCTAATCGTTCCATTATTACTATTAACATATTAATTCCCTGATTTTCTTAAAACAATAGTAATTTAAACAGTTAATAAGTATAAACAGTGGCACCTGGGTGGCCCAGTCTGTTAAGCGTCCATCTGGCTCAGGTCATGATCTCACAGTTCATGAGTTCGAGCCCTGCATCAGGCTCTGTGCTGTCAGCACAGAGCCTGGAGCTTGCTTTGATTCTGTGTCTCCCTCTCTCTCTGCCCCTCCCCCGCTCGTTCTCTGTCTTTCAAAAAGTGAGTAAACATTAATATGTATAAAGATTTTGTGGATCGGGGCGCCTGGGTGGCTCAGTCAGCTAAGCGTCCGACTTCAGCTCAGGTCATGATCTCACAGTTTGTGAGTTCGATCCCAGCGTCGGACTCTGTGCTGACAGCTCAGAGCCTGGAGCCTGCTTCGGATTCTGTGTCTTCTCCTGTCTCTGCCCCTCCCATGCTCATGCTCTGTCTCTCAATAATAAAAATAAACATTAAAAATTTTTTTTAAATTAAAAAAAAGATTTTGTGGATCAAGGATTTGGGGGGAGCTTCTATGAGCAGTTCTTGATTAGGATCTCTCATGCAATTTGGATCAGTTGTTGGCGGGAGCTCCAGCTACCTGAACGTCTGACTGCTGATGTTGAAGATGACTCACTCACATGGTAAAGTTGACCACAGTGCCTACATATGTCCATGTAATGTCTTCTTCACAGCTTATGGCCTCAGGATAACTAGAATTCTGAAAAATAACTAAAGATTTCAAGTGTGATTATACCAGCACAAAGCAGAGTTCCGGCTAATGGATTTCAATAACCTAGATTCAGACTTAATGCAGCTTCCTTTCTACTGCATTTTGTAGGTAAGAGTAAGTCACAAATGTCACCACAGATGAAAGAGAAGATGACAGAGATGCCTGTCTCAATAGAAGGAAAGTCAAGATTTTTTCAGACATGTTTTAAAACTGCCAAGCTTCCTTGCTAATGGGTTTCCTCTTAGCTTTCTTGTATTAGTTTCCTCTAACTGTTGTAACAAATTACCACAAACACAGTGGATAACAAAAACACACATTTATTATATTACTGTTCTAGAGGTCAGAAGTCTGCAACAGGGTTTTGTGTGGCCTTAATCAAAGTATGCCTTCATTCTGGAAGTTCTAAGGGAGAATTTGTTTCTTGCTTTTCCTAGCTTCTAGAAGCTGCTTGCATTTCTTGGCTCCTGGCCATATCACTCTGATCTCTGTGTCCATGTATCCCACGTCTTTTTCTGACTCTAGTCATCCTCCCTCCATTTTATAAGGACCTCTGTGATTACATCAGGCCTATTGGATAATCCAGGATAATCTTTCCATCTCAAGATCTGTAGCTTAATCACAACTGCACAGTCCCATTACCATGTAAAGTAATAGGGATTAGAAAATGGATATAATTGTGGCCCATCATTGGGCCTTTCACATCTCTTGATGAGAGTTGGAATGTTTACTATATCTTGACACAACAGTTTGAATGCAAGCAGAACAGATAGATACGTGGATATTGATCTGGTGGGCACCTCAGTCTACTAAGATCTATAGTTTCAAAACGTATTAATAATTATAAGAGTATGTCAAGATAATTTTGCACAGGTCTATAATTTTATAAGTTATAAAGCTAAATTTCCATGAGATTACATAATATATTCTAGCCAACATTGAAATAGCACTGCTAGGAATTTATCCAAGGGATACAGGAGTACTGATGCATAGGGGCACTTGTACCCCAATGTTCATAGCAGCACTCTCAACAATAGCCAAATTATGGAAAGAGCCTAAATGTCCATCAACTGATGAATGGATAAAGAAATTGTGGTTTATATACACAATGGAATACTATGTGGCAATGAGAAAAAATGAAATATGGCCCTTTGTAGCAACGTGGATGGAACTGGAGAGTGTAATGCTAAGTGAAATAAGCCATACAGAGAAAGACAGATACCATATGGTTTCACTCTTATGTGGATCCTGAGAAACTTAACAGGAACCCATGGGGGAGGGGAAGGAAAAAAAAAAAAAAAAGAGGTTAGAGTGGGAGAGAGCCAAAGCATAAGAGACTGTTAAAAACTGAGAACAAACTGAGGGTTGATGGGGGGTGGGAGGGAGGGGAGGGTGGGTGATGGGTATTGAGGAGGGCACCTTTTGGGATGAGCACTGGGTGTTGTATGGAAACCAATTTGTCAATAAATTTCATAAAAAAAAAGAAAGAAGCATAACTTAATACCTGATTTGCCTGTCTCCTAGCCTAGTGCTTATTTAATTATACTATTTGCCCTGCAAGTTAATAGAAAGCCATAGTGACACTGAGTGCCAAGACACTTGACACTGAGTGCCAAGAAAAACAGTGAAAAGGTATTCAGAAAGAATAAATCAGGAAGAAATAGAAAAACCTGTACAGACTAACAATGAGTAAAGAATGAATAAGTAATCACAACCCATCTCACACAGAAACCCTAGAACCCGATGGCTTTACTGGTGAATTTTACCAAATATGTAAAGAATTAACACTGATTCTTCTCAAGCTCTTCTAAAAAAATTGAAAAGGTGGAAACACTTCCAAACATATCCTAGGAGAATAGCATTACCCTGCTATCAAAGCCAGGTAAGGATACTATCAGAAAAGAAAACTTTGGGCCAATATCCTTGATGAAGATAGGTGCATAAGTTCTCAACAAAATATTAGCAAACTGAATTTCAAGTACTCATTGAAAGAATTGTACACCATAACCAAGTGGAATTTATCCCTGGGATGTAAGGATCAACATATGCAAAATAATAAATGTAATACATCATTTTAAATGAATGAAAGATAAAAATTGCATGATTTTTGCAATAGACGCAGAAAAACACTAGATAAAATACATCTTCTCATGATAAAAACCTTTAACAGATTTGGGAAAAGTAGTAAAAATTTAAAGCAAATTATTCTTCTAAGATCAGAAACAAGAGAAGAGAACCTACCCTGACCACTCTTATTCAATAGCACCGAAAGTCCTAGCTAGAGCAATTAGACAAGACAAAGAAATAAAAGGCATCCGAATCAGAAAGGAAGAAGTAAAATTGTTTTTATTTGTAGGTGATATAATCTTATATAGAAAATCCCAGAGGGTCTCCAAAATGCTGTTGGAACTAATAAATTCAGTAAAGTTGAAGGATATAAAATCAACATACAGAAGTCAGTTGCATTTCTATAATAACAAAACATTTGAAAAAGAAATAAAAACTATCCCATTCATAACAGCATCAAAAACAATAAAATAACTAGGAATATATTTAACTAAGGAAGTGAGAGATCTGTATAATGAAATCTGTAAGACTTTGATGAAAGAAATTGAAGATATGAAAAAACGTAAAGACTTCCTGTGTTCATGGATCAGAAGAATTAATACTGTTAAAATGTTTATACTGCCCAAAGCAATCTATAGATTTAAGGTAATCCCTATCAAAATCCCAATGGCATTCTCCACAAAAATGGAAATAAAAAGCAATCCGAAAGGTTGTATGGAACCACAAAAGACCCAAAATAGCCAAATCAATCCTGACAAAGACAAACAAAGCTAGAGGCATCACACCTCCTCATTTTAAACTATACTACAAAGCTATAGTAACTAAAGCAGTATGATATTGGCATACAAATAGACACATAGACCAACAGAACAAAACAGACAGCCAGGAATTAATATGCATTCCTGCACATATGGTCAACTAATATTCAACAAGGGGACGAAGAATACCCAATGGGAAAAGACAGTCTTTTCAATAAATGGTGCTGGGAAAACTGGTTAAACGTAGCAAAATGAAATTGGATCTCTGTCTTACATAACTCATAAAAATTAACCAAAAATGGATCAAAAGCTTAAACATAAGACCTGAAAACAGAAAACCCCTAGAAGAAAACACAGAGAGGAAAGTCTTTGGCATTGATATTGGCAATGCTTTTTTTAAGTGTGACAACAAAAGCAAAAATCAGTAAGTGACACTACATCATATTTAAAAGCTTCTGAATAGCAAAACAAACAACAAGATGGAAAAAAAACACAACTTACATAACAGGAGAACATTTTTACAAATCATATTGGATGAGGGATAAATTTCCAAAATACATAAGGAACTCTTACAACTCAATAACAACAAAAACAATAAAAAATTTAAAAATGGACACAGACACTAAATAGACATTTCTCCAGAGAAGAAATCTAAATGACCAATATGTACATGAAATGATGTTCAACATCACTAGTCATCAAAGAAAGGCAAATGAAAGCCAAATTGAGACATTATCTCATACCTGTTAGAATGGCTATCATCAAGAAGACATAGGATAAAAAGTGTTAGCAAAGATATGGAGAAAAGGGAACCCTTGTACACTGTTGGTGGGAAAGTAAATACGTATAGTCACTATAGAAAACAATATAGTGGTTCCTTCAAAAAGTAAAAATAAATCTACCATATGATCTAGCAATTCTACTTGTGTATAGCCAAAGGAAATGAAAACAGGATATCAAAGATACATCTGCACCATTATTCACAATAGCCAAGGCATAGAAACAACCTAAGCAGACCTAAGCATCTGCCAAAGAATGAATGAATAAAGGATATGCCATATTCATACATACATGCATGCATATAATATATATGACATAAATACGCATATGCACATTCATATACAATGGAATATCATTCAACCACAATAAAGAAAGACATCCTGCCATTTGTGATAACATGGATAGACCCTGAGGATATTATGCTAAGTGAGATAAGTCAGAGAAAGACAAACACTAGAAACACTAGTTTATATATGAAATATTAAAAAAAAAAGCAAACTATAAAAAGCAGGAAGTAAAATGGTAGTTATCAAGGGATGGGGTGGGAGGTTAGGACAGATGATTTTTAAGGATTTAAACTTAAAGTTAGTAGTAAATAAACCCCAGAGATCTAAGGCACAGTATCATTAATATAGACAACAATACTGTATTAGCATCCTCAAACATGATAGAGTAGGCAGATAAGAGCGTAATATGACCTGTTCCACTCTTGCAGAGGGCAGAAACCACCAACTACCTCCAGAATGCAAACAACTGGGGAAAACTCCCAGAAACACACATGCAGTCTCCCCTATAACTGCTGCCCTAAAGTAACATCCAACTTCATTATAATACATTTACATTGCGGCTTTGACACCCCTCGGGAGGAATGGCTGCCATGACAGTTCCAACAAGGACCACATAAGGCTAAAAACTCACCCCTCCCAATGGGTAAAAGGAGTCCCTTAGATGATTGGGGGCAACCTCAGAGACCCATAATCCTTGCAAGTATAAAAAAAAAAAAAACAGACAACCCTGACCCCAAGGCAGTGGCCCCCTCTGAGCCTGCCTGTTCTCCCATTTTGAGTGTACCTTTGCTTTGACCACTATTAAATGCTTGCTTGCTTAAGAGTTTGGCTCTGAGTTCTTTCTTGGTCAAACATAAGAATTGAAACCAGGGAACAGGACTATCTGCTAACAAACATGCTTAGAGAGTACATCTTAATTATTTTAACCACCAAAGAGAAATGATAATTTGGTGACATGATAGAGGTGTTAATCATCACTGCAATGGCGATCTTATTATAATATCTAAATGTATCACATCATTATGTTGTACACCTTAAATTTATACAACATTATATGTTAAACATATTTCAATTATCTTTTTTACTTTATTTTTATTTTTTTTTTCAACGTTTATTTATTTTTGGGACAGAGAGAGACAGAGCATGAACGGGGGAGGGGCAGAGAGAGAGGGAGACACAGAATCGGAAACAGGCTCCAGGCTCCAAGCCATCAGCCCAGAGCCTGACGCGGGGCTCGAACTCCCGGACCGCGAGATCGTGACCTGGCTGAAGTCGGACGCTTAACCGACTGCGCCACCCAGGCGCCCCTCTTTTTTACTTTAAACATTTTTTAATTTAAAAAAAGTCATTCAAACTCAAGCCCTTCTTATGCTAACTGCATCATGATGAGAAATTGCCTTAAAAAGGATGCTTATGATGATGGTACATCTAAAAAGAAAATCACAGGCCCAAAATGGGGTCACCTAGGACAAGTCACCAAATAGAGGCTTACTACCTGACCAAATTGCACTTCCAACCTCCTCCAGAAATGTGGTCTTGACTGGTCAGACAGGCATTTTCTGGTAAGTACCAATGAGGTAATCTGTTTGCCTGGGTCCCTTTCAGCCCCCAAAGGAAGATGAAGTAATCTACATAAGGTCCCCTGCTCTTACCCCTAAGGGAAGCTGATCTTCCTGAAGCAATCCTGTCTTTCCATTTGCTAATAGCTTCTTGCTTCCCCCTCCTCTCTATAAGAACCTTCCATTTCGTGTAACTCCTTGGAGTACACTTCTACTTAGTAGTTAGGATGCTGTCCCAATTCATGAATCATTGAATAGGGCCAATTAGGTCTTCAAATGTATTTGGCTGCATCTTATTTTTCGATGGTACCAAAATTAAAACTAATCACCTATTCCTATGCTCCACCTTGAAACAAAGCTAAATCCTCCATCATTTTACTTATTTGCCACCCCACCGTGGACTTGTTATTTACTTCCAGTCTTTAACAACGTATATACATAATTTCACTTTCCATTCTGACTAAACCTAAGTGCCTCAGTGCTTAGAACTGGATATTATCTTTTCACTTTATCTGTACTTATTCCTAAAGGATGAAAGTATTTGCTGAAGCTGAAGAATTCAGTAATACCCTATATTTATTTTAAGTTAGTTTACTGAGTAAACATGCAGGCATGTATTTGTCTTCCTTAAGAAAAGAGACACCTTTATTAATTTATGTTTCTATTAATTCAAAATAATTTTCAATGTTTATGACAGGTGGCTTGGGGACACCAATCATATTTCTGCAAGAACAAGTGACAGATTTAAGTCCCAGTTCAACAACCCACAGAGAGAACTCTTAGGGTAGTTCTTTAACCTCGTCAGGTGGTTGTCCGCATGAATGCACATTATGTTGGAGACACTGGTTTATAAACTGAAAAAAAAAAATGTTACACAAGCACCAGATATTATTTCTATTCCCCCATTCCTTGTCTTTCTTTCGGAGCAGCTATTTTTCCCTGTAAATCAATAGAGCATCACGTTTATCTCTAGGTGTAAATAGCACCTTCAGGGATACTGTTAGGGTATGTTTTTAAAACACCAGAAAAATGATTAAGTCATACAGAAGAAAGAGTATGGTTCAAGACCTGAATTAAAAAAAAAGTCTGAATTTATCTGTGTCAAGAACAATGTTTTGAAGGTCATTATCAAGACCATCATAGAGAGTCTAGGCCTGCTTTTTGCCCGCCTGCAGGGTAGAAGCAATTTTTTTTTTCAACGTTTATTTATTTTTGGGACAGAGAGAGACAGAGCATGAACGGGGGAGGGGCAGAGAGAGAGGGAGACACAGCATCGGAAACAGGCTCCAGGCTCTGAGCCATCAGCCCAGAGCCTGACGCGGGGCTCGAACTCACGGACCGTGAGATCGTGACCTGGCTGAAGTCGGACGCTTAACCGACTGCGCCACCCAGGCGCCCCTAGAAGCAATTTTTTGCGTATCATTACCTTCAGCTACACTCTACTGTCTTTGTGACCTCCTCTTATGTGCCCTTATGTTGTTTTTACCCTGAGGAAAGTGTTGACATTGTTAAATATACAGATTCCTGCCTTCCACTCCTGGAGATTCTGGTGGAGTGGGTTCTGGGTAGGGACCAGGAATCTATATTATTGATGTGCCCCAGCTGATTCCTATGCAGCCAGTAGATGTACCAGGAAACAGAGACCCATTAGAGTCACCTTAGAGTCTGGGCTAGGTAGAAGCACAAAAATAGACCTAAAACTTATTTACAACTCAATTTATGGATTTAGGTCAGTTATGAGACCTAGTTATCTTCATGCAATTCCTACACTACTTTGTGGACTTTGCTGAAGTACTTTCTCTCCCTAAGGGACCTGACTTAAATAGCATTATTACAACTGTTTTTTTTTCCAACTTTTATCTCTTCAAAAACCCTCTTTATCTTAGACCAACCGAGTGTGAAGCTCTTATTTACTAAATGTTTCCTTCGTGTTAAGGTAAATGAAAGTAATGAATTTCGAGAAAGTATCTTCTCTTCAAGAAATAGGGTTTTTTTCAACATATAGTTTTTATTTTGCTAGAGTGTCCTCAGCTATGCCGTGGACAGTGTGCTCAGTGTTTACCATATTCTGTCACGTTCCTGAGGAATTGGCTTTCATTTAGTGTTAGGAGATATATTTGAATGACCTCATTAATGATTTGGGGGAAAAGGTCAAGAAATGTATCTTTTACTTAATCCCTTGGTTTCTTGCACAGAATCCATTCAGTGTACATAACACTGACTTGAGGAGGCATAAGCCACTTGTAATTTACAAAGCATTTTCAATATTAGATCTTGCAATCTTCTCAGAGACAGATATTATTGCCAGTCTCATCTGACGAGGGAGAAACTTGGCTCAAAAGTGATTCTCTTGAAAAGCTCACACAAAATCCTAACCCACCAGTTCTCTTATTGATTTTGCCTATAGCGAGCAACATGTTTGGGGATGCAGACTTTGGGGTTAATAGACCTGTGCCTCTTTTTCTCCCTTTGCTTTACTTTCCCTTTTTATGAACCCAGGAAGCTCATTTGTAAATACATGTACCCACATTCTCCCATCTAGAAAGGGAAGTGATCATATACACGGGAAATTCTCAGCTGAGTTAGGGAAGGCTAAGGCTTTAGCCTTTTAATTTGTCTCAAATATTTTTCCAGGGACACACACACCCGTCTCCATCTTTTCTTCAGCTTTATTCCTCAGTGGTGCCCCCCCCAAAAACTACCGTACAACAAATACATAGACTGTGTGGTATTTAAGGATACAAATCTGTATGAGAAGGGACTTTTGGGGCACCAGAGTGGCTCAGTCAATTGAGTGTCCAGCTTTGGCTCAGGTCATGATCTCACGGTTTGTGGGTTCAAGCCCCACGTCAGGCACTGTGCTGACAGCTCAGAGCCTGGAGCCCGCTTTGAATTTTGTGTCTCCCTTTCTCTCTTCTCCTCCCCTGCTCACACTCCATTGCTCTATCCTACGAAAATAAAATAAACATTCAGAAGGGACTTTTGTGCATTTAGTAAGTTGCTGCTTTGCTCACACAAGAATTAATTAAAGGTGTACCACTAGTAGCTATCTGGGTCACTGGGTCATAATTTAGGAATAGAAAAAATCTAATTGAGTTCAAAATATAGTCAAAGAATTATCCATAAAAGAATGGATAAGAAATATATAATTTGAAATAGGTTAAGTCAAAGTGTGAAATCAATTAAGAACAGTTAAATATTTATAGATTACACTGATTCTCTGAAGTGTCAATAAAAATAAAGTACAGTAAAATACAATAAACAAACCAACCAAAAACTGGAGCTTACATTTCCTGAATAAAAACAAACAGTTCTACGTTCAAATGATATTCTCGCTTAAATAACGACAAATAAAAGCAGTGCCCACAATCTCTAAATCCCAAACATTTAATAATGGATAGAGTAGAGCCGCCTACCTGGACTAAATTAATCTCTAGTGTATGTTATGACCTTTCCGATCACTTTTTATTATGTGATTGTCCTTAGTGAATTTTTTCTGATGTGCCTATACCTTTCAAACCTCCGGGGGTGGGGGGGAGAACCTAAAGAGAAAGGTCACAGCACTGCACGGTGTGCAGCTCCAATTTCAAGGGAATATGAAATTCAGATACTGAGTAGCTCTGGATCGCGTCCATGAAGCTGTCAGGAGAAAGCAGCAGCCTTTAATGATCACAGGCCTCTATGTTCAATTGAGTGTGACTAGATGAAGCAAGAATTCAAACGGAGTCTCCGCGGCGAATTGTCTGCTGATTGAGATGTAGTTCTGAGAGAGGAAAATGCTCCCAAGGGACTATGACTACTGAGAAGGCAGGAGCAAAACCTGATTTCAGCCAGGGGAGTGTGCTTGGATGTAGGTGCTGGTAGGATTCTAATCCAGTAAATAAGTAAAGAATGGGTTGAAAGTTTTTAAAGTGCTTTCCTTTTTTTTGTTGTTTTTTTAGATATTCCAGATATTGTTTAGGAAATATTTTTTTTATTTCTCCAAACCTCAATGAAAAATAATTTTTATTTCAGTAAATCATGGCATCTCTATCAGCATCTTCCCCTCCGCTTGTACCTACATTTCCAAATAGCACATATTACTTAAGTCTAAATAGATCAATTTGTATTGAAATAAAAACAGAATAAAAGGGATAATAGTAGGGGCGCCTGGGTGGCTCAGTCAGTTGAGCGTCCGACTTCAGCTCAGGTCACCATCTCACGGTTCGTGAGTTCCAGCCCCGCGTCAGGCTCTGGGCTGATGGCTCAGAGCCTGGAGCCTGCTTCCGATTCTGTGTCTCCCTCTCTCTCTGCCCCTCCCCCGTTCATGCTCTCTGTCTCAAAAATAAATAAACATTAAAAAAAAAGAAAAAAAAAGGGATGATAGTATCCAACTTATTTTTTGTGCATAGTATTATTTACATGTAATAAAACTACATTTTATCATACAACCTAAAGATTGGGTTACAAAATGCTATGAAGGATGTTTAAAGTAGAAAGGTATAGAGGTCATGTGATCCAACCCATCCATTTTACAGATGAACAAACTGAGAGCTTCTAGTACCTTGTAAGTAACAGGCATATTAACATTTCCAACATACTTCTCTTTCTCTTTCTAATAAGAACTCTCATCTCAAGTTTTAATAATGAATAATTTTGTGATTGACAAAAGCTTTTTGCTTCTTCTAGTGTGAAACTTCAGTGCAAATTTCTCTGATTTTTCAGATCATATTTCTCTGCTTCTTAATATTCACTCTATGGAAAGCATGGCTATATCATGGGTCTTAAATTAGTATTTGTTCTGTTAAGGTACTAGAAAAGACAAAATCTCGTAATTCCAATTTCAAATGACCAGTAAGGAATCTTGCTGGAACACCTAGATTCAGTTTTCATGAAATCCTGCTAGAGGACTGGAAAACATAGTGTAAACATTATTATCAGCATCTCAAACTTGAAGCTACAAAAGTGGAGCAGTGGGTTTTCATGAATTCAAAATGTACACAAAAAGGAAATTACAAATTTCCTTCTTCAGTATAA
This sequence comes from Lynx canadensis, assembly GCF_007474595.2. NCBI lineage: Eukaryota > Metazoa > Chordata > Mammalia > Carnivora > Felidae > Lynx > Lynx canadensis. The sequence continues at coordinate 61,094,594 of NC_044306.2, forward strand.
CTCGCTTGTGATTAGACTTCTTTGTAGACAAAGCTGCTATTTTGTATTATACCCAGACATCAGCACAGTGATTTGCATGTAGAATGCATTCAGTCAATAGTAAATTTAGTATTCTAAATTTAAATAAGTAATAGATATTGGAGTTTTAAAAATTGTAAATTTACTTTTATTATCACCTTGTCAAGGTCAATGTCATTACCTTTACTAACATATAAATTAAAAACAAGCTTTTGCACACCTGTAAAAATTTATGTATATTTGTGGATAACTACATAAAATCTATGTATGGAAGTGTTGAATCACTATATTGTACTGGAAACTAATATTATACTGTTGGTTAACTAAAAAAATGAGTGTATATATATATTATATAATTATATATAATTATATAATATATATATCAAAAAATCAGCATGTTGGAATGTGTATAAAATAAAAAATAAGTTTCTCAAAATAGCTTGCAGATAAAGACAATAGATGAAAAATCAGTAGATTGAAGTGCATACAACTTTTGATGCTCAATGTAGATGTAGGACATAAACAATAAAATGTCTTTAAGCTTACAACTGGCCCCTCTTCAGAATATTTATGTTTGTAATTTCTAGTGTTTTTGGCTCAGTGACTTAGACTAAGAGTTAGCATACTTCTGATTTAGGAGAGAAATAAACTTTAAACCATTTGGTGTTCTTTTTACATAGAATGTATTTTGTTTGCACTTATAGAAATATATTGCTAAGACTGAACTTCTACCCGATATTTAGCAAAGGATGAAATTCATAGGTGACAAAACTTGGGGAAAAAATTCCCCAAGAGTACCTCTCCTGCATCATCGCTTAAGCCTTTTTAATGAAAAACTATGAATTTAAATTAGACAGTTTAATAGATGCAAATTAAGAAAATGAAAATTAAAAGTGCAGGTTAGAACACTGTTGCATAAGTGCTAAAATAGCAAGGTGATTAAAAAGGTTTCTTGATATTCCACTATGGATAAAAAGTTGCTCGATTATTCACAGATATCCCTGTAAGCAATGTACATTCTAGTAAGATTTAAAGACCTAAACGTCTGTCTTGAGATATACAATGGTACAATACCTAGTTAAATTCCGTTAAACCCAAGCAAATCTCAAAGCTGCGTTAATTTCTGTGATAGCCAATGTATTTGAAAAATGGAATGATTAGGCACTCATTCTCAAGTTGTAAATGTATCAAAAAATAAAATTACACAATTAACATTTCCTATTATTTAAAATTACTCACTTTTCGGTTCCTTACCTCCAATTTAGGTGATTCATTTAGTTTAGTTTAGTTTAGTTTAGTTTAGTTTTAATTTCTGAATTAAGACCTCAAAGTTTATTTCTGCGTTAGTTTAAGTCTTAGTTTGGAGTTTTGGGAGTCATAAAATTATATCATATAGCTCAAAAAATCAATATGTGAAGCAGAACTGTCAGGAGGGACATATTGTTACCTATGACTACCAGATTTGTTTCTCTTCCTAATGATGTGAGCCAGACATTTCATTAGCGACTTTTCATTCCCGGTTAAAACTCAGCAATGTGCATGAACATCCCAAGTCTTAAACTTAACAAAAATCATTAGGTGAGGCAGATCCCTGCTTTGAGTGTAAAACCATTATTTTTAACATGAACATCTAATATTTATAATTAACAGTCAGTTGTGAAGCTGATAAATGAGTGTTTCATAAGGGAAAATACAGGATTTTCAAAAAGGCGAAGTTATAAAGGTCTTATTTTATGGTTAGGTATAATCATTAGGAGAAATATTAAAAATATTTATATTGAAGAATTTATGTATGATAACATTGGGGCTGAAATGATGGTTTTTCATAAATATAGTACTAGTTTAAAAAAATAACTCAAAAAACCTTATAAATGGTTTGCCTGGGAATGGAGGGCACTAGGAATGGGGGCTGGGATGAGTACTCAGAAGCAGTCTCAAATATGACCTGATAAAATACAAATTCCCAGTATCTTCCAATATGTTATTGTGTCTGCCACCCACTGATTTCCTTCCAAGGTTCTTGTTCTTTTTACTTTTTCCCTTACTTTAATACTTTTTATTGAAATATACATAAAGTGCACAAATTTCTTTTAGTATGAAATTTCTTGTCAAATTGGTTTCCATACAACACCCAGTGTTCATCCCAACAGGTGCCCTCCTCAATGCTCATCTCCCACCCCCCATCAACCCTCAGTTTGTTCTCAGTTTTTAAGGGTCTCTTATGGTTTGCCTCCCTCCCTCTCTTGTTTTTCCCCTTCCCCTCCCCCATGGTATTCTGTTAAGTTTCTCAGGATCCACATAAGAGTGAAAACATATGGTATCTGTCTTTCTCTGTATGACTAATCTCACTTAGCATAACACTCTCCAGTTCCATCCACGTTGCTACAAAAGGCCATATTTCATTCTTCTCATTAAAGTGCACAAATCTTAAGTGTACCTCTTTATACATTTTTACTTGTGAATATACCCGTGTACTTATCACCAAGATCAAAATGTAGACTATTTCGAGAGGGTGCCTTCATTCCCCTTTACCTTGATCCCCCACTTTTCCTCAACTTGAAGGACTTCCATCACTCATGTTGTTAGTTTTGCCTATTTTGGAATATTTTATAGATGTGAACTTATAAAGTATACTATTTTTGTCTGACTTTTTTTTGTTCAACATTATGTCTATGAAATTTAGCTATGTTATTGTATCTTTTTTTTACATTTAAAAATTACATATATGCCAAGGTTTTCTATCACTTTTAGGGGGATGTCATTATTTGTCACATCATCTGATGGATTCAAAAACTCTGGAGATGACACATTTGAACACCACAGAGTAGAATATTAACAGAAGGATGCCGGTTACTGTTTGCGGCCCAATTCTAAGTCAAGAGCCATGAGTTTCAGGAGCACACCTGGAGAACAGATTCCATCTCCACTATGAAGAACTCTCACAACAAGAGGTGAGGGTATTAGCCAAATTACCTATTTATCACAGTTTCTTCATTTTGTTCCCACATCTTCTAATGTTAAAAATTAGAAAAGTCTATAGAAATATAACTACAATAGTCTTCTAAAATGGCACATGTACTGCTTCAGGAGGCTAATGCCATAACTTGGGTTGCTCTGTTTTGAATTGCCATCTATCCAATCTCAGGACTTTAGGTGAGAAGTTTTATGGACTCACTGGGATTATATATGATCCCTGTCAATGTTGGGCCATAGCATTTAAGATTCTACTCACTTTCCATGAATCTTGTAAAGCCTGATATGAAGATACTAAATGCTAAAATAAAGCTAGCTAGTATATTCTTTGAATGGTTAAGGTTTTAGATAGTGAGTAGAGACTCAGGTTTTCTCTTTCTCAACTTCATCTCTTTTACCCCTTTCTACATTGTAAGCATCTGTTCATTCATATAGTCCATGTAGCAGCCATTTCTTACAACACAGACTGTGTCTATAGCATAGTTCTTTCCTGCTCTGTGCTCCACTCAAAGCTAACTTTCAAGTCATTTAGTAACAGAGGACCAGAGAGGATTTCTAAGTGTGGAATATACTGAACTTTAGAACCCAAAGAAGCTTGACAGGTAATGTTCATCCTTTTCATGGTGGGAGATTCAAAATGTAATAATTAGCTTTTACTTTAGAGGGCATATATGGACATTCCCCTGACCACTGGACTCCTGGACTTCCAAAAATTATGCATGTGTCCAGGTCACGAATCGACAGAGTTTACTCTTCACCTCTGGAGCACATATGTCTTACCAATGGCTTCAGGTTACTAGCTACCTCTTGCTCAATCTGTACTGTCAATATAATGTCATTAATATAATGGGCTAGTATAATACTGTGCAGGATGTCTAGATAGCCCATATTTTCTTAAACTCTCCTATGCTAGAGGGTAGGAGAGTTAATATAGCTCGGAACAACTACTGCAAATTTTTTTTTTAATTTTTTTTCTTTTCCATGTGAGTCTAAAGTGTTTCTTATCATCTTTTCTAGCTGGGATAGAAAATAATTTATCCACCAAATCATTGGCTCATATCACCTACCTCAGGGTCATACAAGACTGCTATAGCAAAAAATACTGCAACTGGCATCACAGCCACAATTGGGGCTACTTTTTTCCTGAGCTCGTAGTAATCAAAAGTAATACTGGTGAAGGTTTTCACAACTGAACTGTCACTTTGTATTGGGCTCCATCCATGCTTCACCTGTTATCATTGATACGCCTTCACTGCAGCCAATGAATAATTCAGTTATAAAACCCCCGTCTTAAACATGGTACTGCTATTGGATTGTCTAGAAGCAGGTGCTGAGATAGCTTTGAATGTATGGTGATAGGGAATAGCACCTGTGAAAAGAAAGGGAAGTAAAAAAAAAAAAGCAGCTAAAATATGATATAGACCTGAAAAAAAAAAAAAAAAAAAAAACTTTGGTCAACTTAGTAAAGAGCTCGAGAAAAATTATTGCCAAGAAAATTGTTCCCTTGTAGATAGAGGTGACTTTCCCTTTTTCCCCCACCTTGCTCAGACACAGATATGGACTTTTTTGGGAAGGGTGTAACATTGGACAAAGTGCTTCTCTTTAGGGTAAGTCAAACTCCAAAGGAAGTGTCCACTGAATGTAGTTCTTACTACTGGGCAACAAGTCCTTTCTTGAAGAGAAATCTGGGTGGTGCATGTCTGTGCCTACCACAGATGATAATTTCTGTTCTATGATACCTTCTGAATAGCACATTCATGGATTCTCTTGAAGAGTGCTGCAGTTAATTTCCACAGAGAAGCGAGCTCAACTGAATCCATTTGCTCAACTCAACGTGATGAGGCATTTAAGTTCATGGAAATATTTATTAAAAGAATTGTATGTATTAGAGTACAAAAAAAGAAATATCTTTTCTCAGGTTTGTGGACCATGTCCTTGTCAACTTTTACTTTTTCATTTACTCTTGGGAGGTAAATGATTTTTAAGCAGTAAAACATCCAATCTGTGTAAAGCAAAAAAACCTACACTGTTTAGAATTTCCTTCTTCTCTAACTTGGTCTTCCTTCACCTTGGGAAGCCTGTAGGTATCAAGGCACACGAACAGTTCCTTTTCTATACTTCTTGTAGTAAACCTGGTATGGCTAAACTCCCATTTGTTGCAGAAAATGCCACTTCCAATAACAACCTCCACATCAGTTTCTTATCTAAATATACATGCCAACATTGTTCTGTTGATATCAGCTCTCCTCTGGAAACAAGGACCTTTTGTGTGGGGTCCTTTCCAAAATAGCTCATAGTCAACTCTATTTTGCAGGCTCTACGTCTGGCCCCCTGAATCCTTAAGCACCCTTTCTTGATCTTGCCAAGCTAGACATTTCAAAAGTGAATCAGATACCATTCCCTGAACTATCCCACCTCCAAAGCACACACGCCAAAGTCCACAAATAGCTATCTTGAACTATCCTTCACATAACTTGAAGTGATATAGGTTTATCCAAAAGCACAACAGACAGGCAATTTCTCTGAAATAAATTCATGCTCTCCAATCTCTACAGCTTTCAAACAAATCTCATTTATGTTTTGAGCTGGATAATAAACTAAGGGTCACAAACATGTTTCAAAATATTGTATCCAGTATGACTTAGTGGTGCAGCACTCATTTTACCTTTCCACACATCTGGGATCTCTGCCAAGACTTTTAACAATAGGAAAATTCTCATTTACAATACACGTGTATACAGACCACCTTTTCCCAGCCATGGAGAGTCAGCATAATCGTAGTATTGTTCTTCAGCAGAAGAGGAAAAGTCAAGTCAAGATAAGAGAATGGCCTAGGATTTCACAAAGGGAAAATGTCAAAAGAAGTCATTAAATTCCAATATAGATTACATTTAAGTATGTTCATGGTTCTGTATCTCTTGTATAAATGTCTAAATGTACTGTGCCTACTTCATAGCACGTGATTTGTTCTATCCGATCCCACATTATCCTTGAAAATGTGGTCCAATAAATACCTCCATTTATTGGATGAGGAAACTAAGGATCCAAGATTTGTTAAGGTTTTCTTGCAAGAAAAATGGTGCATCAAGGTTCAAATTCAAGTCTGTTAGAGTCCAGAGACCAAGCATTTCCAAGGACATTTTTCTAGTCAGTATTTATTATGACTGTCAATAAAGAGAGAAGTTAAAGGCCCTGTTTAATCTGCTTACATTTATTTACAGATCTCAGTTATTAGAGTCAATTTTTAGTTTTAATGTAACTACTGTCATGCCAGTAACCAATTTTCATCCGGACAATATAATGTGCTTGCACTGAAAAAAAATTTATCCAATATTGAAATGGGTACATCAGATCTCAATATTAATGATTCCACAATGCAAGTATTAAATGATAATTAATATTTATGTTAATTGGTGGAATTTAATATACATATGCCTGTATATGACATGTATTGATGTGTATTATACAGCAGATATATATTTATTGTACATGTATAGATGTATGTGTGTATATACACATATATACATAGAAAGAAGGAGAAGAGAAGGACAGAGAAAGAAGACTCATTTACATATATAAAAAAGACATTTGCACAAGAAATGAGAGCACAAAACTGAGGATAGACATTATTTAGATTGGTGTAATGAGCAGGAAAGAGCTGTTTATTTAGGCCACCTACAAGTAGCTAGTGATTGTAGCCATAATAAACATGGTTTAGAGACCTACTATATAACAGGTGAATAAAATAGAGACATTCTCTGTCTTAATGGAGCTTACACTTCATTGAATTCAGCAACTAAACAAGTTATAATAAGTACGTTGGGTTGAGTGCATGGTGGCTGCCTCCTCAATGCTTATCACTTAACTCATGCCAGTAATTAAAGGTAATTAGCAAACCCTCTGCTTCAAACAATTGTAATTACAGTTGCCTAATGCTTTCCAAAATATTTAGCAATTTGCCTTGTATTGCTTCTTCTATGAAGAGCCAACCTTAGGTTAGAAAGAATATTCCCTTAGTAGGCAAATAATTCCTTAAGGTGAATTCACAAAATGGACATTTAGTGGCTAAGGCTATGAAATTGATCAATTAATATAACTTAAACACTTGTCGGAACCAAATTATCTTGGAGATTTAGACTAGTGAATATGCTTTGCCTGTCAAGAACTCTTGAATTGCATATCGTAAAAACCTATTTATCATTTGTAAGAAACAAAAAAATCTGTTTATCATTTGGATGAGGTCGGATCACTAATTCACATCTTCAGAATATCTTGTTCAGTAGTTACTTTGGTTTGAAACTGAGCATGAGGAGAAGCTGCATGAGGAAAATTTAAAGTATTTTAGCCTGGATCTAATAAGAACCTAAATATTTTATGTTACTATCCTACACAAGCTCGAAATGACCAAGAAGCCAGATCATTGCTGCTGCTATTATTGCTACAGGTTGAGGAACCCCATATTGGCAGCACTAATTGCCAAGGTAAGTCCATTGTAGCAGTGCACCAGCCAGAATGGACCCAGGGAAGACCTAGCTTCCCTAGTGACAGCCTGGAGAGGTTTTGATATATAATATGTAGGTGCATTATGCCCTTGGGGACATTGACTAATGGAATGCAGTTTTTGGCAGAGAGCTTTGGGATAAATTCTTCTTCCTCCTCCTTTACCTTGAAAGGTCCCTTCTAAGACCTGATACTCCAGATGCTCTCTGTAAAGATATACAGGGAATCAGCATTTGGCTACTTCTTGCTAGGATAGCATCTTATAAGACTCTATTTCTTAAAAAGTCCTTACTAATTTGGTGAATACTTACCCAGTTTGCCTTAAATAAAAGATGTCCTACCAATTATCCCATAACCAAATTACCCTCTTGTTTATTATTTTTTATTTTACTTAAAAACTGTGGATAGAGCGCCTACTGCATGCTAATAACTATTTAGGATATAGCATGAAAAATAATTGAAATAGCTTCTGTCACCATGGAGCTTATATTCTAATGTTAGAGGCTAAAATAAACAAATGAATACATATACATTTCTGTAGCAATAGCATGTAGCGATAAGTGCCCCTATGTTTGTAGGGGCATTATTTACAAAAGTCAAATTATGGAAGCAGCCCAAGTGTCCACCAACAGATGAACAGAAGGAAGTTGTGATATATATATGTATATATATTCTATATATATACATATATATATATACACATATATGTGTGTGTGTAGAATATTATTCAGCCATAAAAAGGAATTAAAATTTTATATATGGAATATTATTCATCCATAAAAAAGAATGAAAATTTCTCATTTGCAACAATATGGATGGAGCTAGAGAGTATAATCCTAAGCAAAATAAGTCAGTCAGAGAAAGACAAATACCATATGATCTCATTCATATGTGTAATTTAAGAAACAAAACAAATGAGTAATGGAAAAAAAGAGAGAGAGAAAGAAAGAGAAACCAAGAAACACTCATAACTATAGAGAACAAACTGATAGTTACCAGAGGGGAGGTGTGTGGGGGAATGGGTAAAACAGGTGATAGGGAGTAAGGAGTGAACTTGTGATGAGCACTGGGTGATGTATGGAATTGTTGAATCACTATATGTACACCCGAAACTAAATATACACTATATGTTAAACATACTGGAATTAAAATTTTTAAAAATTAAAAGAACATACTTTGCATTTTCACAGGGCCAATGCTATGGTAGCTTCCTTTTGATCATATTTATCCAAATTTAAATATAATGAAAATGTTAATAGCATTATTTTCAGAGTTGTGTTTTTCCCAAGATGTTGTCTCTCCACTTGTCATTCATTCAACATAGGTTTAAAAAGTGCACATTGTGTTCTGTGTACTGAGATTATAAATAAATAAACAGATAAAATATGGTTCGTGTACATTAAATTTGATTAAGTGTGGAGGAGTCATGAACAAATAATTACATTAGAATTTGACACTTCACTGTTTTACCATATTCTTTCATTACATAAATACATTTGGGGGGTGTAGATTATGATGCAGACTCTGTGGTTAGAAAAATTTAAAAAAAACATGGAATCTATTTACAAGGAACCCATGAAATAAATACTTGAAATATCTTAAGAAGATAATATGGAACTATATTATAAATGCTTCTTAATAATATAGAAGGGAGTGATAGAATTCTCAAAGCATGTGATCAGTCATCAATGGCAGGGAGTTTATCATATAAATGAGGGGGAAGAAAAGCAATCCCAGTAGATGGGGCATCATGCAAAATAACAGAGAAGAAAAAGGGATTATGGAATTCTGGAAATGGCAAGTTTGTCAATAATGGCTGTACACAAGAGTGATTTTCAGCAGGTAAAGATTTTCACTATAGTAGCTGTTGAGTGAATAATTTAGAGAGAGCTTGACTGAAGAAGTGAGATATTGGGAGTAGTTTTTATTAATAATCCAGAGAAAAAAGTAGTGATGCCCTGACTTAATAAAGAGGAAATAAGAAACTAAAAATAAATAAAAAATTAAGACATAGTAAGATGAAGAGCTGGTTATTCTTGTTGACTGGTAGGGAATAGTAGGTGAGAGAAAGGAGGAATCAAGAAAGACTCCAAGTTTTTAAGAGTAATTTTTGGAAAAACTAGAAGCATAAAAGCATAATTTCCTGAGATGAAATTTCAAAAACAGCACAGAATTTGGATAGACTATATATTCACATTGGGAGTTTAGAGATAGCTAAACATTAACAGAAGGCAGGAGAGAAAAAAAGTGTGGTCTACCATGTCAAATGCAACAAAAAAGAAAAGTGATAAAAATATTGAAAGTAGCCAGTACATTTCCTAAGTAGGATATTTTTGGTGACTGGGAGAAGGAGTTTCAATGAACTGGTAAAAGAAAATTTATGATTGTAGTGAATCAAACATAACAACTTGCAAAATCTACATTACTTTGTAAGCAAAAGGTTGTAATAGTAAGCAGAAACATATTTTCTAAATATTTCATTTTCATTTAAATATGGTAGAAATATATTTGCATTGGGGGAAAAAAGAACCAGTATAGATGTGAAGATAAAGACAGAACTAAGAGTGCATGGGGAAGAAGTCTCTAGAGAGATGGGAAATTTTTCAAAAGTATATCATGAGAACACAAAGGAGGAAGCCACCTCTTTCTGGGAGAATAACCAAATGCTTCATGGGTAATGTCTCAGGCTACCTATCACATTTTAAAATAGTAACTTGTGGCATACTCACATCTATGTGCCTTTCCTTCTTTTTTATATAAAGTTGTAAATTATTACCAGGGTTTCTTTTCTGTAGTCTCTACATAGCACACTGCCATTATCCAAGTCAGTTTATCCAGCCTAAACATATCTATTTCTGGAATAATAAGAGAATGGAAGACCCATGAAATGATTTAAATATTCTCTGGTCTAAGTTTTACTCAATCAATCTTATTTTCTTTTTAAAGATCACATTGCTAGTGATATGTGTGTCTGTTTGCACTTTGCTCAAACATATTCAAAGTTTACTAATGGCAAAACGATGGATGAGCCTAAATTGAAGAAGGGAAAAAGGAAAAGGTAACATTATTTTTTTCTTTATGTAGTGGGGAAAACATGATCATAGTTTTAGACTTTTGTATGACTAAGCTTGTTCTTAGGAATGCACTGCAGTTCACTCTAATCCCTTTCATTAAGATCACTCTGCTCAAGTAAACTCAGAGTGATACTATGTACTTGAAGGAAGAGCTTCCTCAAGAGCATTTTTTTTTAGAATAATATCCTCAAGATGTTAAGTAGTGTCATCTGAGAGAAAACCATGGGCAAGAAAATGAGACAATTCCAGTTCAACAGATTTCACTGTCTTAAAAATTCAAAGCATCTATATTGGCTTTAAAACACATCTGCATATTCTTTGATACTTTCTCATCAAAAGAAGGAGTCTAATTCTCCTTCCTTAAATATGTGCTAGCCTGAACAACTCAATTCCAACCAATAGTATGAGGTGGAAATGATAATGTATGATGTTTGCTAGGTCATAAAAGTTGTTAGATCATGTAGATTTCACTGGCTCTCTCTCTATTCTTAGGACGGTCATCTTTGAAATACAGCCACCATGCTATGCAAAAGCCAAAGAGCCATATGGAAAATCTATTTTTTGGTGTACCAGCAACCTCTCCAAGTGAGGATCCAGCTGACAACTACATGAACTATGAGACATATGATCTAATGAGAGTAGGGGTGGTTCCAGCTCCTACCTCTGCCCAGACCCAGTGAGCTGTCTCTATGAAGCCTTTCTTCAGTTGCAGATTCACAAAATTAATTCGTCATAGTTTTAAGCATTGACTTTCAGAGTGGTCGTTCAGCAATAGACACTAAAATGCCCTTCCATTAGCTAATGATACAATGGACTTCATGAAAGAAATACACTACATATTGTCTTCTGAAATTATTTTCTCAGGTCTTGTCTCTATAAGCATTGCACAGTAGTGTATGTAGGACCCAGTTTGGGCAATGTTTAACATTAGTCTTTACATTTCTCTGAAATTTTTGGATTAATCACTTTTTTTTAACCATATATCTATGGTTTTTCTTTCAGGAAAATACATACACATATATATGTGTGTGTGTATATATATATATATATATATATATATCTGGTTTTTCTTTCATTAACATACATATATATGTATATATACATCAATATATATGTATATATATCAATATATATACATATATACATATATATCAATATATATGTATATATATCAATATATATACATATATATCAATATATATGTGTGTATATATCAATATATATACATATATATCGATATATATGTGTATATATATATCTATATATATATGGTTTTTCTTTAATGATTATCAATAATTAAAAGACAAAAATATTGAATTCTTCCATGGAGCCATCACTGCCATTGTACTGGAAAAAATATACATATATATATATGTATATATATATATATATATATATATATATATATCAGAAAAGAATTTATGACCAAAATAATTCAAGAAATTCTCAGACACTATATTTTAAGCAAACACATTCTCAATACAGCTGGCTATTTGAAGTATTTCCATGAAAATGTGTGGTCTATCAAACTATTTTTTTCCATCTATATAAAAGTGCACACCATATTGCCTTATTCATATCATTTCAGTCTTATTCTTCCTTGGTTATCAGCAAGCTTCTACCTTCACATTTATATATTTCCATGAAGGTATATGCTTTCAGGTACTGAATTTTTTCTTCTGCTTCTGCTCTTAAGAAGTACGTTTCTTTTGAAAATGGAACACCCATCGCACATTGCCATTTTCCAATTTTGATTTCCATTTCACAAAGTTGCAGTGATGACAGTAAAATTATATTTACTGTTCTGTTTTAGAGTCTCAATTTAAGGTTACTTATTACTCATCCTCACTGTGTTGGTTTACAGATACCGAAATATACTGAAATAATAACATTTTAAGCCATGCTACTGAAATCCAATTTCAACTCACAGATGACATTTTCAAACAAAGATACCTCCTTATAGGTTTTATTTTCTCTTCTGTAGTCCCAAGGCTCTAGAATATTGTGTTATGAAGTTGATAATAGGTTTCATTAGATTTATTGGGTCTTAAATCTAGATATTTAAGACACAGTACTAAAAAACAAACAAAACACCAATATTTATTAACTTTATGCTTTTCTTTCTGTACCTATTTGCCTCCCTACCTGTAGTCAAATGTCATAATTATATCATTTTAGTAGTTTTGTATCAATGCAAATTCTTTATAAATACATATAACAACCCCTTTTAAAAGAGTATCAAACTTAGGCAAAACATTATTGTAATAATAAATGAGGTACTTTTTATCTCCTTGCTGTTATTTTTGTAGACCATCTATAAATGAGACAAGAACACAACATAGCTGAAGGAACCTAGAACTGATTGTTAAAATCAAGATAGTAAATTAAGTTTTTTGATCATTTAATAAATTAGCTGAGTAGATGAGCGAAGGGGAAGATATAATTCTCATAAAACATATATAGTATCCCCAGATAGTATCCAACATTATTTTTATCAGTTTCTAAAACATGTAAAATATTTTCCAGAAGTTATTCTGAAGATAAGAAAATTAATTTAAGAAGAAACAGTTTAAGCAGAGGAGATAGTGAATAGAAAAAAACCCTTGCCAGCCTTAGAATGCATTCTAGCAAAAGCTTCAGAGATTGCATGTGTCAGATGAGGAAACATAACATAATTTCAGGAAATTCTAAGTGCTAAGAAAAAAAAATAAGTCAGGAATTAATGAAAAATCATGAACTAGGTTGGCAATTGTACACGTTGGTGGAGGGAGAAATAGACTACTTACAGGATCAATAAAACCTATGGTAAAAAGAATAATAATAGGGTGCTTGGGTGGCTCAGTCAGTTAAGCGTCCAACTTTGGCTCAGGTCATAATCCCATGGTTTGTGAGTTTGAGCCCCGCAACAGGCTCTATGTTGACAGCTCAGATCCTGGAGCCTGCTTCAGATTCTATGTCTCCCTCTCTCTCTGTCCCTCCCCCACTCACGTTCTGTCTTTCTCAAAAATGAATGTTAAAAAATTAATTAAAAAAAATAATAATAATATTTGAACTTACACTTGAAAAATGTATGAAACCAAGCCATGCAATGACCTGGGACAGTACCATGCTATACAAAGGGAAAGGCTCTTCAGAAGTCTTAGATAAGAGAATAATCTTGAATATTGAAGAAGAGAGCAAGTCTTGGCTGCAGAAGTAGAAGGAAAATAGCTAAACCAAGCATGACAGGGAGCACGGAGCCTGCAGTCAGAAGGTCTCAATTAAATTTTGGCTCCACTATTTCATAACACGAAGCAATTTATTTAGTCCCTCTAAGCTCAGTTATTTAATCTGTCAGTTGGGACTAATAGCACACCTGTCTCCGAGAATCACTGTAAGTATTGAATAACTAATACATCAAAAGTTCTCAGGAGAGACTAGGAGTTGTAGGAGGGTCTCCCTCTGCTGCACTTGTGGTAGATGAGGTCAAAGAGTCAGGTAGGACTAGATTACATCTCACCTTGCAGGCCATATAAAAAGTTTGAGTTTCATTCCAAATGTGAATGGAACACTAGAGAATTTCAAGCAAGTAACAGATGTGAACCAATTTATATTTTTGAAAAAAAATCACTTTTTTTGGTGAAGTATGGCATACGAGCATGAAAGAAAGAAAAGGGACCAGTTAGCAAACTATGTCACTAATCCCAAGCAAAAGAAGGCTGAGCTGAGCTACAGTCAAATTAAAGTACTCTTTAGTTTTGGTTTTCTTTGCCATAATGTGTTTCCAGGCCTGAAAAACTATCTCTAGGACTTCCAGATCTTATGGAACAATAGAAAACCACCAACCTTTAAAGGGTAAACATAAATCTTGATTTTAGTTCTACATCTGCTTTTAGTACATTGTGTTAACTTGAATGATATTTCTAATATCATGTTTACACAACATCAGTCACTAAGCTAGATGATAATGGCTATTACTTCTTGTTCTGAAAGTGATAAATGTTAGAGTTTTGAAAATATATTTTAATATGGAAAGAGAGATGTTACATACTATTATATCAAAAAATAATTTAAAATATTGACCCACTTAAATGTAGCTTTTTTTCAAATGATTTTTTGTTATGTTTGAAATTGAAACTTTTTTATGTCAAGTAATTATTTTTAATAACTGAAAGAATTCCTCATTTTTAATAAGACATGCATAATTCCTTAATTTTACAGTGATGGATTAGGATAAAATACTAAACATTTCCAAAATTTGCATTTAATGAATTGTTCCATTATTTTCAGAACTATGCATGATTAGGTCTAAAAATATTTTCAGAATAAAAGCATCTCAAGAGTTCACATGAATATTGATTTCCTCCTGTAGACCACAGTACCTAACATTTATCCTATTTCTGCTTCTGTCAGCTTTTTCTTCCATTTATTTCTCCAACCCTTACATGTTCTTTTCTATAGCCAACAACCTACCTTCTACGTCAGTGCTTTCTTGCTTTTTCTTAAGCATTTCATATGGTCTGTTGAGCATTAAGGCATTTTGTGGAAATATGTGATCACTGCAACATTAGTAATCAAAATACTTTTAAAACTTCTATGTCTTAGAGTTGCAACTCCTTCTGAGGCTTTAAATTTCCAGGTTTTTCTGACTAAGCTTAAATAGCAAGGATATTTTCCACAAAAATATAGACATTTTTCATTTGTTGTATGTTTTACCCCCCCCCTTTTTTTTCCAAATGGCAACATTAAAAATGTGTGGCTGTAAACCTTTTAGTGTCAGGCACTTCTTATTTAAAATACTGTATCGCCAAGGAACATTTAAATCGGCAAACCTAGTATTAAAGTAAATTAATGTATGCAATAGTTACTTAATAGTCATTTGCCCATGGTTCTATATAAACCACAGAATCCATTTTCTTCCAATGATATCATATATATTGATGGATGCTAGAAAGTACTCAATGGTTGGTTTTACTTCAATATGATGTAAATTTTATTTCATTCTTCTTTTGTCATTTTTATTGCTTTATAAATGATAATGCTAATAATATAGGTAGTTTTTCATTATTATCAAGTACATCTCTACGTAAACATCCATAAACTTTTAATAATGTGTTTAAACAGAAATGTTCTTGGAGAAAATGCTAGATACTAATACTAAAAAGTGACTGTGAAATACAATTTATGAGGAAAAAAAGGATGAGTGTAGTTTCAAGAACATATTCCAAAAATATCTAAATATCATTAGAATAAATGTTTTTATAATAACAGAAAAAAATCCACTTTGAAATGGTTCTGAACTAAAATATCATTACTATAGTACTCCATAGAATACTTGAATTTACATGTTCTTTGAAATTATAACACATTCAAGAAAAAATTACTCAAATGGCATTTACTATCATATTGTCTTGAATATGATGAGGCCATTTTGGTCCTTACCATGAAAATAATATTTCTGTGTATACTAACACTAGTCTTATAATAAGGGGTATGGTTACTCTCCCATTTCATATATTTTCTTTTGCTTTTGTTAAAATAAACTATACAATAGGCAAGAGAAAAGAAGGCTCAGAGCCAATTTTAAGTACTAAAAACAATGGCACCCAAATCTCCCTGGTTTTAGTGATGTGAGGGCATCGGAAATAGCAGAGCAATGCTGGTAGAGCTTAAGGTAGATGCTTGAAAATGAAAGTTAAAAAATAAATAAATGCAGGTTTTATCTAGAAGAGCTGTAAAATATTCTCTTTCAATTATCTTGGAAAATTAACTCTAGAGGTCCACCTAATTTGAGAAGCAAAGGAAAACCCATTAAGATCATATGTTAGGGTCTTTTTTTTTTTCTGTACAAAATTTCTCTATAAAGTTTCTTACAAATATTCTTTTCCAGGGACACCTGGGTGGCTCAGTCAGTTGAGCATCCGACTTTGTCTCATGTCATGATCTCACCGTTCATGAGTTTGAGCCCCATGTTGGACTCTGTGCAACAGCTCAGAGCCTGGTGACTGCTTTGAATTCTGTGTCTCCCTCTTTCTCTGCTTCTCCACCACTTGCACTCTCTAATAATAAATAAACACTTAATAATCGATTTGTGTTCAGAAACAAAAATGTGAAAAATAATAATACCATGGGAATTGTAAAGAGCACACACCTTGAATTTAAAAACTAAAGTGTAAACTATATTCAAGAAAAACGTATCTATAACGTAAGAAACTTCAAATAGGATTTCACTAAAATTTCCAGACTTAAAAAATAAATAATGTTGTTTAGTCAGGTATAAAGAACAATTTACCTATGTGGAAAAACGTTATCGACTTCATCTCCCTCTTACCCTCAGGTATTATTAAATTTTAGAAGTCATAGTGACAGTGCCCATAAACTTATTAAGCAAAGAAAGTGATAACCAAGAATTTTATATTTGGCCAGACTGACATTTGTGCATAAGAGCGTCAGGAAACATTTCCAACTTCAGTTCCAATTAAACCTCTCTGAGCTTTCTGGAGGATGAACTTTAGCCAATCAAGGCATGTATGAGAGTAAATATGTAGACAGACTGAAACTGAGTATTGTATCTATTATGATTAAACAACAGCATCTAAATGCTGTGAACTCTACTTAGAGTTTTTATGATGTGAATATTAATAGTTAAAACCAAAAGTTAGAAATAAGCTACAAGACAGTGTATACATAATAATTTTCTCATCTTTAATATATGGAAATTTAATAGATAGTCCAATAATAGACTGTTAGTATATTTAAAATACAAACATTTAACCAAATAACTCTTAGTGATGTTTCCTCAGAATAGGGACAGGAAGGATCAAATATAAAGTTGTTCATTCTCCCTAGGATTTTTTATAAACAATATAATCTCAAAAAATTCTGGTTATATTTTAAAGAAACAAACATGTTCTAAAGCTTTTATAGAAAAGAAGAAAAACTAAATTGAAAAGAATAGAAATTTAAGCAATAGGCCTCAATACAGATAAGGATTTCTAAGTGATAAAACTTGAATTTTCATTAAGTGAGTCAACTATACATTATTCAATAAACAATGGCACTCTATGGATTTGCCAAAATAAATTTAGATGGATTAAATATTCACATAATAAAGTACTTGAAGAACAAAGAAAAAACTTTATTGTGTCATTCTCAGAGAAGGAAAGAGTTTTCTAGATAAAACTTAAACCTTAGAAGCCATCAAATAAGAATAAATAATTTCACGTCATAAAATTAAAAAAAATAGATAGATGGGAAATCATTAACAAATCAAAAACAATTATGGAGAAATATTTTCACCATATATCACAAAACAATATATCACAGAATTTATTTCATTATAGGTAAAAAAAAACTCTACAAAGTCAAAAAAAAGAATGAAAAGCAGCAAACAAAAATGGGCAAAAGAACAGACATTTGACTAAATAGCTTTTAAGTAACTGGAAAGTCACTCTATCTCACTATGTCACTTATAATAATAGAAATGAAATGCAGAAAAGCACTAAAGTAAGACAATTTCCACTTTCTACAATGGCAAGATGAAAAATTTTGGAAACATGGAATGGTTACAGGTTTTAGAAAACAGACACTATCGAAAAAGGCTGGTGAATGTGTAAACTGGTAACACCTATGGAGAACAACTTGAGAATTTGTCCCTATACTAAATAAAAAGAAAATACATATATGACAACCCAGTGATAATTCTTTTAAGAATCTATCATACATATTTATGAGAAATGAAATATGTACATATTAACTTCATTATTTTTGTAATAGCAAGAGACTGAAAAACATCTAAATTTCTAATGACAAGAGTTAAATAATTCATAGTGTCAAATGTTTACTCCCCCCAAAACTATACCAGAATAATCTATCAAGCAAATAAAACCAAGTCAATTAGTTTTAGTCTCCTTATTGAAGATATTATTTTGAACCTTAACTGTATCTCAGATGAGGAAAATTGGGGGGAAATGTATATATTTATAGGCCCTATAGGATTTAGGATATGTAGGATTTGGGTGTTGGGGTTCAAGTGACTTAAAGCAAGTGCTTTAAGGCTGAGATGTGACTGGAACTGGGCAAAGTTGAAATGGCAGAAAGGTCCTCAAATGAAAATTGATGAGTTAACAAGTTATTGCACCTGATAAAAAGGATGTTGTCCAGATGAGTGACATTATTTCAAATAGATTGGTTTAAGAAATTTCCTAAGTTGTTTTAATATCTTTATTTTCCTAGCTAAGAATTACCTAAATAGCAAAGTACTTTTGAAAAAAATGGTCTCATTTTTCAGTCACCAACTTGATGTCCTTTTTCAGCCCATTTCCCTCTAGGGACCTAATCAGCCCACATATATACTATTTGTGATGTTGTCACATATCAAGTTATTGGTGTCAGTTGAGTCAACCTTTACTCAGATCTGATTTTTATCCTCTTAGTCTAGTGACAAACTTTGGATCATTCAATGCGGCTAGCAGCTTCATAAGGACATTTAGGACTGTGGACATCACATGTTTAAATACTAAAAATAAGTGACTATGGAGATAAAAATTATAAAAGTTTTTAGTCCATTTATAAGCCAGGAGCTCAGAATACCCAAATTGAACACAGAGCACAGATACTATCTCTAATCCAAAGAGTCTATAAAACCAGATTTGGGCACATTAGCAAAGTTACCTGAAATTTCATTATTTTTACATTCGGTTCTTAGATTATTTTAGTACATTAAAGTCCCAGGAAAGTACTATACTGCTGTAAGTACAACTTTTTTTTTTCCTTCTAAATAGTACATGCCACCTTTATCTCTAATAGCTTGGCTTTGAACCACTAACATTCATGAGTCACATGAAAGTGTATATGAAGTGTTCTATGGCCTTTCTGACATTATTAGCATCCCTGGTAATCACTGGTATGGGAATGTCCCAACATGTGGGCCCTTTTATGAAATGTGAAATGTAGTTGGCATGAAGATAGATGAAAGCAGACCATAATTTCCCATGGGTAGTTAATTTTTCAGACCTTAAGTCAAGGTCTAGTTTTTATTCTTTCGAAAAAAAAAGTTATTTAAGGAAGGAAAGCTGGTAGTCTAAAATAAAGCCTGATGGATCCCAGATATTATCTGGAAGGTAGGCACGAGTTTACCAATAGGCACCAGTTTGCCAAAATAACAAAATCTTCTCCATGTTTCAGGTAGGACTCAGTAGCCTTTTTTTTTTTTTAACAGCTTTATTAAAATTCTGGTGGACAGACTCTAAGGTCACCAATAATTCTTTCCTGTTGGTATTCACACATCTGTAGACCCTATCCTCTTGAGTGAGGGCAGTATGTCTTTCCTGCGATTACATTATGTGACTCACATGATGTGAGTCTCCATTTTAGTAGATGGGAGTTAGAGACTCTCTTTGCATGTTTGATGAAGCAAGCATCCACCCTGAAGTCAATATAGCAAGGAAATTTGGGCAGCTTCTAGAAACTGCAAGTGTCCCCTTCTAGGACCTGAAGATGGCAACCTGCAAAAAGCAGGGACCGTCAGTCACACTGCAGATATATGAATTCTACCCAACAACTTAAATGAACCTGGATGTTGATTCTGACCCAATCAAGCCTCAAGATGAGGATACAGGCTGCCTAACACCTTCACTGCAGCTGTACCTAAGATCCTAATCCACAAAAACTAACATGATAAATGTGTGTTGCTTTAAGCCTTTATGTTTTATGTGGTGATAAATAACTAAAACAGAGATATAACTGAAATACGGTAAAGCGAACATACCTAAAGTATACACTTTTATAAGTTATAATGTATGCATACACCTGTGAAACCATCACCACAATACATCACACCAAAACTTTCCTTGAGCCTTTGTAATCTCTCCCTACTTTCCCTTTTTGCACCATCCTCAACTCTTCGTTGAATTATTAATATAATTTTGATTTTCCAGGACATTATATGAGTGGAATCATCTCCATACTTTTTTGTTTTGTTTTCTTTTCGATCTGGTTCCTTTCATTTGGCCCAATTATTTTGAGAGCTATCCATCTTGTTACATGCATCAACAGTTCATTCCACCTCATTGCTGAATAATGCTCCGTTGTATGATTATATCAAAATTTATTTGCTGATGCATCTTCTGATGGATATTAGTTGATAGATGACACAGCTGCCACTTTTAGCTATTATAGTTAAAACCCTAAGAAAATTTGTGTGAAAAATATGCTTTCATTTCTTTCAGGTAGGCCTAATAGATTGGCTGGATCATAAGATAAGTGGAAAGTTTAATTATTTTTTTAAGAAATTTCCACACTAATTTTCAAGGTGACTATGCTACTCTGTTTATTTCATATTTTGACAGCTTTATTCAAGTATAATTGGTACACAAAAATTGCACATAATGTGTACAATTTGGTGAGTTTAGATATATGTACACATATTACCATTGTTTATTACCACAATCCAGGTAATAAGTATATATATCATATCCAATAGTTTCCTTGTCTCCCTTTATTGGGCGAAGAGGTATTAGTGGTGAGAACAGAGTATGAGCTTTACCTTCTTAACAAAATTTTAAGTACACAATACATTATTATAAACTATATATGTTGATAACAACTCTATGTTGTACAGCGGATCTTTGGCACTTACTCATCTTGTGTAACAAACTTCCTGCTCATTATCCCTTCGCAATACCCCTTCTTTTATTCCATGGTAAACACCATTTTATTGTCTACTTCTATACCTTTGACTATTTTAGATAACTCATATAAGAGCAATCATGCAAATTTGTCCTGCTGTGACTGATTTATTTCATTTAGTATTTCTTCTACATCCATCCTGGAAGACATTGTTGCAAATGGTGGCATTTCATTTTACAAGGCTGAGTGATATTCCATTGTGAGTATGTGACACACTTCTTTTTCCATTCATCCATCAGTGGACATTTGAGTTGTTTCCATATGTTGGTTATTGTGAATTAGCTCTGCAATGAGTGTAAGAGTACAGTTATCTCTTCAAGATGCTAATTTCAGTTCTTTTGTGTATTCTGTTATAATTCATTGCATAAAAGAGAAAACTCAACATCAAATTGTTACATAGTGATATTCAAGTCTTCTGTTCCCTTACTGGCTTTCCATTTACTGATTCCATCAATAAATAAGAAATATTGTTAAAATATTCAAAAATAGGGGTTCTTAGGTGGTTCAGTAAGTTAAGCATCCAGCTCTTGATTTCAGCTAAGGTCATAATCTCATGGTTCATGGGATCCATCCCTGTGTCAGACTCTGTGCTGACAGCACAGATCTTGCTTGTTATACTTTCTCTCTCTCTCTCTCTCTCTCTCTCTCTCTCTCTCTCTCTCTTTTCCCTTACCTTGCAAGCAAGCACACTCTCTCTCAAAATAAATAAAGATTTTTTTTAATTTTTCAAAAATAATTGTGGATTCATCAATTTCTTATTTTTTTCTATCAATTTTTGCTTAATTTATTTTTAAGCTTTGTTACTATATATTCATTTATAATTGTTATGCCATTTTGCAGACTGATTTCTTTAGTACTAGAAAATGCCTCAGTTAACTGTTAATATTTGATAATTTTAAGGTTATTCTGACTGATATTAATATAACCTTTTTAGTTTTCTTAGAATTAGTGTATATATGATTTGACTTTTGTGTCCTTTTACTTTCAACCTACCTATAAATTTCTTGATATTTAAATGTGTTTCTTAAAAAAAATTTTTTTTAACGTTTATTTATTTTTGGGACAGAGAGAGAACGGGGGAGGGGCAGAGAGAGAGAGGGAGACACAGAACCGGAAACAGGCTCCAGGCTCTGAGCCATCAGCCCAGAGCCTGAAGCGGGGCTCGAACTCACAGACCACGAGATCGTGACCTGGCTGAAGTCGGATGCTTAACCGACTGTGCCACCCAGGCACCCCTAAATGTGTTTCTTTTATACAGCATATATTTGGGTCAAGCTTTGATATACGGTCTGGTAATCTTTTTAAATTAGTATGTATGGACCAAAAATATTTAATATATTGGTGATATATTTGGGCTTAAATCTACTAAACTGCTATGGCAGTTTTGTGTGTCTGCTTCACTTAGTGAAGATAGTTACATTATCCAAATCTTTAAGAAACAACCTAGAATCATATATTATTGTCTCTTAGAGACTGGGCTATGATACTAAGCCCTTTGCTATAGGAAAGTGTTTCAGTAAAAAATGAATAAATAAGTAGATTCCTTATCCATACAATCATCTTAATAAATGCAGGAAAAGCATTGGACAAAATACAACATCCTTCCATAATAAAGACTCCCAAGAATTTAGGCATAGGAAGAATTTACCCCAACATAATAAAGGCTGTATATGAAAACACACAGCCAACATCATTCTCAACAGAGATTGAAAGCTTTTCCTCTAATATCAGGAAGAGTACAAGAGTGCCCACTTTCACTAGTTTTATTCAATGTACTACTAGAAGCCCTACCTAGAGCAATTAGGTAAGACAAAGAAATAAAAGGCATTCAAATTGGAAAGAAATAAAATTATCATTAATTCAGTAAAGTAGCAGGATACAAATCAACATATAGAAGTTAGTGGAATTTCTATATACTAACAACAAAATTCCTGAAAAAAAAAAAAAGAAAATCATCCCACTCACAATAGATTCAGAAACAAACAAAATACTTAGGAATGAATTTAATCAAGAGGCTGAAAGATCTGTACAATGAAAAGTACAGGATTTTGATAAAAGAAATCAAAGATAACAAACAAATGGAAAGGTATCCTATGTTCATGGACTGGAAGAATTAACATCATTAAAATTTCCATATTACTCCAAACCATCTATAGATTCAATGTAATTCCTATCAAAATACCAATGTTATTTTTAACAGAAATCGAAATCAATACTAAAATTTGTATAAAATCTTAAAGACCCCAAACAGCAAAAGCACTTGAGAAAGAACAAACCTAAAGGCATCACACTTCCTGCTTTCAAACTACATATCAAAGCTACAGTAATTAAAACAGTACAGTACTGGCATAAAAGCAGACACACAGAACAATGAAACAGAACACAGAGTCAGATATAAACACCTGCGTATCAACTAATATTTGACAAAGGAGCCAGGAACATACAATGGGGAAAAGATGGTTTCTTCAACAAATGCTGTTGGCTATCCTTGGTAACCACATGCAGAAAAATAAAATTGGACCTCTATCTTACACCATTCATAAAAGTTAACTCAAAATAGATTAAACACATAAAAATAAGACTTGAAACATAAAACTCCTAAAAGAAAACATAAGAGAGAAGCTCCTTGACATTGGTCTTGGAAACATTTTTTGGGTAGAACATTGAAAGCACAAGCAACAAAGCAAAAATCAACAAGTAGGACCAAATCGAACTAAAAATCTTCTGGACAGCAAAACAACAATCAACAAAATTAAAAGGCAACCTACAGAATGGGATAAAATATTTGCACACCACATATCAAATAAGGATTAATATCCAAATTATGTAAAGAATTTATACAACAAAAAATATGATTTAAAAATGGGCAGAGAAATTAAATACACATTTTCCCAAAGAAGATATCTAAATAGCAAACAGCTACATTAAAAGATGTTTAACATCATTAATCATCAAGCAATGCAAATCAAAACCACAATGCAGTATCACCTCACATTCATTGGCATATTTATCATCAAGAAGATAAGAAAGAAGCATTGGCAAGGATGTGGAAAAAAGTAACCCTTATACACTGTTGGTGGAATGTAAAGTGATATAGCCACTATGGAATAAAGTATGGAGGTTATTCAAAAAATTGAAAATACAACTACCATAGGATCTAGCAATCCCAACTTTGTGTATATATCCAAGGAAATGAAAGCAGGATATCAAAGAGATATCTGCATTTCCATGTTACCTGCAGCATTACTTACAATAGCCAAAACATGGAAACAACCTAAGTGTCCATTAATGGATCACTGGAAAAAGAAGATGTGGTATGTATACACAAAGAAAACCATTCAGCCATGAGAAAGAAAGAAATCCTGCTATTTACAACAACATAGATGGACACTGAAGGAATATGCTAAGTGAAACACGTCAAAGAAATATAAATACTATATGCTATGACTTATACATGGAGTCTAGAAAAGCAAACTTGTACAAAGTAAATGGTGGTTACTAGTGACTGGGGATAGAGGAATTAGGGAGAAGTTCTTTAAAGGTACAAACGTGCAACCAGTAGATAAATCCTGGAGCTCTACAGCAGAGATAGTAACTATAATCAACAATACTGTATTAGAAATTTCAAAGTTGCTGAGACACCAGATTTTAATGGTGCTCCCCCAAAAAGGAAGTGATAATAAAGGATGTGATAGAGGTATTAGCTAATGCTATGGTGGTAATCCTATTTCAAAGTGTAAATATCAGATCAACATATTTTATACCTCAAACATGCACAATGCTTTATGACAATTATACCTCAACTAAAAAAAATATATTTACAGGGCAGAGGCCACTGTGCAGACCTGAGTTCACTCCCTTGGGTGTATGCTTTGCTCTGCTTTCTCTGCCAACCAAGTCTGATAAACCCAGTATGGCCAAGATTGAGAAATTCAAGAAGTCAAATTGAAGACGACAGAAATGCAAGAGAAAAATCCACTGCCTTCAAAATAAACGATTGAACAAGAGAAGCAATCAGACAAACCATAATGAGGTGTGCACCGCCAGTATGCACTGTGCACTCCACAAGCATTGCCCTCACATTTTACTTCTTTTAGCTGTTTAACTTTGTAAGATGCAGAGGTTGGATCAAGTTTAAACAACTGTGCTGCCCCTTTTTACATCAAAGACTCAAGAGCTACTGACAACAAAGGCTGTGCCTGCCTCTCCCACCTGCCTGTTTGGCATGTTGGTGAAGGAAGAAGCTGGCTGGGACCTCAGTGAAATGAAGAATTAAAAAACCAAGCTGGTCCAAGGTGTCCTGCAGGCTGTAAAATGCAGTTTAATCAGGATTCCATTTTGTTTTGTTCAGATGATTTCAATGATTGGAATATACAATTTCTAACATGCAGATATAAAGTTTTAAAACTGGAAAAAAATATTTACTTATCCAACATATGTCTTACTCCTATAATCCAGTATCTCCTTGATCATATACACTGAAGATTTAAAAATCATTTCCGGAGCTCTAGTACTCTTACAATTAAGTCTTGGGCTTCATTCTCAGCTTTTCTACCCACAAGTCTTTGTAAATATTGGCCAAATAGTCTTCTCTTTCATATTTGCCTTAAGTTAGTAGTTAATCAACTCTGGCATTTCATTATATATTTTTTTTCTCAAATGCATCTAGGGATTCTCAGCAAACGCCATCTAATTGCATGTTTTTATAATTCATAGTTCTCAATAACTTCCTTAGTCCTTGAGATATGACACATAGCAGTGTATTTCCTTCCACCAATATTCCATCCTGATGCACCCATAATGAACATTGTAAAGATTGTGGCATCTATCCAAATTCTTCCTACCTCCAATGATGGGGCCCTTGTTACCAGTTGGCCCCAGCTGATCCAATTCCAAAATTCTATTATAGAGTCTGCTTCCATGGACCTTTCCACTGGCACCATCCCTGTTAGGTTGGCTTCACTGGAACAGACTCTGAGGCAGTCATCTGTTTGCCTGAAGTGTATTGGGGGGGTGTGCAGAGAAGCAGCACTTGTGAGGGACTGAAAGCAGGATTAGCAGATGGGAGAGATGAGGCAACTATAACTCAGTTCCAACAGGGGCTTCCTCTGGTTCTGTGTGGAGCCCTGGAGCTAAGATAACCTTTCAGAGTTGTCCTAAATTCAGGTTAAGGACTGAGTCTTTGCATCTTCACATTGACAGTCACTGGAATTGGATTACCCCAAGAAAGGACATAACCTTCCTCGGGTAAGACTTTCCTTTCACTGGGGGAGATGCCTGGGGAGACACTCAGCTGTGAGTGATCGGCAGACAATAAAGAGTCCCTGCGGTGGAGGGAAGGATTTTCTCAGTGTTGAAGGTGAGAATATGGGGTTGCATCACAGGCTCCACTTCACTTTCCTAATGGACCAAAGGATAAAGGGGAAAGGGAGAGTTATACAATCATCACCCAGGAAAGCAGGAAAACAGGCTCACTCTGAAGTTATAAGATTAAAAGGTTTCATTCAATGATCATTTGAGATTGAAGACCAGATTGCCAAAGTGAGACCAGTGGCTCAAATAAGGGTTTAAGATAGGCAATAGTGTTTCACCAAGGTTCGAGTTTTGCTAGCGTGGAATGAATGAAAGAGAAACAGGCAAGGGAGTCGGGGTAATTGTAGAGGAATGCTAATGATGACTCAAGGAATCTCACAGGATAAGGAGTACATGCAGTAGGGAAATGGGGGAGATACTTTGGGGAAAATGGTGGGACCAGGAAGTACTTGCTAGAGTGTGACAATTATGAACATTTTCTGTCTTCTAATTTTGAATTCACCATTTCTCCCAAATTTCCACGCATTTTCTTTCTGCATTCATTTCTATTTTATGCACCACCAAATTAAGAATGAATGAAGCCAAACTTTTTCAGTGTATACCAATTTCTCTAGACAAATATTAACATAAGTAAAGAAAATTATATTTTAATTTTCCCTGCCCTAAGTTCAGTGGGAGATTTCCAATCACAAATGAAATCTGTAGAAAGAACTTATATTGGAATCTTCGAAGTTTAAAGACAATAAATTAAGACTTTTTTATGATCCTTTGTTAACTGTACTGAGAAAAATATTTACATGAAAATATATCTCTGTTGCTATAAATACCATTTCATTTTTAATTGGACAACTTGATATTGATTGTATTTAGTATACATTATCCACTTTTTATGTTATGACATGGTAACTTATAATTTATACTGCTTTTGCAGTATTTGTCGAAATTTCCTGTGGAAACCTGTAATCCACAGGTTATTTCCACATTATAATTCTGCTGTCATTGCTAACCTCTTTTTCTGTAGAGAAATCATTTTTGTTTCTTGTTTTTTGTTTTTTTTAGCCTATGACTCGAAATGTCAGCTATAAGCAAGACAAAGGTTGTTTTCATGAAACTCTTACCATTCAATGCCTCTAGAAACTTCATACAAGAATAGCATTAATTTTTCATGAAAAACTAAAAGCAACTCTGCTTGTTCATTCAAGATTTGGGGCTTTCAGGAAACCATGATTCACAACATTGGTTTCTCTAATTAGGGAAGCAATAGGAAGAACGCATAAATGTGCATATTCTTATTGAATCGTGCATGTATGTAACATTTCTATGCAGTTTCTAGTTCTTACAAGTTAAGGCAATGAGCTGGTAATCAGTTTTAATGGAAGAATAATATTTAGCATCTGGTCTTTGACCTCTTATTCTTTCTGAACATTTTCACCTCCTGAACTGGTTACAGTTGACCCTTAACCAATGCAGGTGTTAGTGGCTCCAACCCCCCACAGAGTCGAAAATCCATGCGTAACTTGTGACTCCTCAAAAACTTTACTAATAGCTTACTGTGACCAAAGCCTTATTGATAACATAAACTGTCAATTAACACATATTTTGTGTATAAATGCTGTATTCTTATAGTAAAGTAAGCTAGAGAAAAGAAAGTGTCATCAAGAAAATCATAAAGAAGAGAAAATACCTTTATAGCACTCTAAAAAAATCTACATATAAGTGGACCCATGTAGTTCACCTAAGTTTCTCAGGGGTCAACTGCACAGGTCATGAAGCATGAATCCACAGATGAATAATTAGTATATGATAAGCCT
This sequence comes from Lynx canadensis, assembly GCF_007474595.2. Lineage (NCBI taxonomy): Eukaryota > Metazoa > Chordata > Mammalia > Carnivora > Felidae > Lynx > Lynx canadensis. The sequence continues at coordinate 61,122,951 of NC_044306.2, forward strand.
TAGAAATAGTTTGATTTCTCATATAATACACAGTCTATAAGATTTCTATAGTACAAATATTTTGTCGCTAAAGATCAGACCGTTTTTAATGTATAGAACCCCTAAGTGCTTTAATTAACCAGGCAAACAAGGTTAATACCAGTTCAGCTTTGTTCATTCTATGCCTAAAATAGATTTGTAGTAAGAGATTAATCAAAGTTTAAAGTTCATCCATTAGTCACTGTGTTTCTCTACGTGTTTCCGTATGTCTGCAAAGTTGCTTCCTTTCAACTATTTTTCCTATGAACCTCATTTCCTTGCATAAAGGCTATAGGGAGAAAAAAACTCAGATAAGCCTTTGATCAAAATGTACAGCCGTTGAAGAAACTGAAGTTGATTACTCCTAAGGGTGAGGAATCACATTTTTTCCAGCCATAAATGGACAAAAATCATCCCCACCCGCTTCTCTGATCTAGTGCTTTGAATTTTTAATGATGGCAACTAAATAATAAAAGTTCCCAAAGGTAGCAAACACACAGTAACATGCTGGAGGGTCTCTTTAAGCAGATGTGGAGACAAAACACCTGTGAAGTATATTTTTCTTTAATACTATGGAAGATATGACCTTTAAAATGTCAACAAAAGCACATCTTTAGCTACATACTGAGAAATAGAGGGTAGTGTTTACATTGCAAATGCTTCTATTCGCATAAGCAGGAAAAGGTGGGAAAGTCCAGGGTTACCATGACTGGTTACATAAGGTTAAGAATAGTGATTACTTTTAACCATTTCAACATGCTCGTTCTTCCATCTATTTGTTGCATAGTTCTGGTCTGGAGAATGATCAACTTGTGGGAGAAAGTAAAGCAAGGAATGATAAACAGTCATAGGCTAATGGAAATGACTTAAAATTATAAACTCAAGAATATTAGATAACTGGATATAAAAGTGTGAAATAAAGGGTTTGAATGGTACCTTTTAGGAATAAATATGACTCAAAGACATTTTAACACATTAAACTCAAAAGAAATACATTTTAAAAGCAAAACCTCTTACTATATTTAAAATTACAATGATACCTTAAGGGAAATGTTCCTGACTTTCAAACACTTGACTTTCAAATAACCTGTACTTTCATATATTAAACTTTGATGTCTAAAATTTTCGCATTTATACAAAGGGTTGTTTTTCATACATCACTTGATCAAACATTTTCAACTTGCCTGCCAAACTCTGATGTTGAGGAAAGACTCAGGTCTCATCCAAATCAAAAGATGGCATTTGTCAATTTCCAATGTGCCCAAGGGGCTGTGTCTAGTGTAAGCACCTCTGTGTCCTGTACTGGCTGCTATGTGAACCATAATTTTCTATCATGGTTTTAATATAGTTCTGACTCTTCCATATAGAATTACCCTCATGAAATACATCTATAGGTTATTCTTCCGATAGTCAGCGTTTTTTTTCATAAATGCAGTCAGAAAACCACCTCTACATAGGAAAATAAACCCAAGCTAACTTGATTCATCCTATTATTTACCTTAATAAAGGCATTTCAGGAAATTATTTGTAAACTTCATTAAAAGATTTTCAGTAGAATACGAATCACAATTATTTCCTATACCATGACCTTCTTTTCTTGACTCAATCAGCCTATCATTCACCTGCGCAGTTATGTAATAATATCCATAGAATACACAGAATACCTGTACTGATACTAATAGATGGTACATGATATTTTTAAAAATCACAACTTTCTGCTTGAAGCACTAATAAAAACAATGTTTGGCAATTGGTTTCAATTAACAATATCCTTCCTTTGAAATTGATTAATTTTATTTTTTAATGTTTATTTATTATTGAGAGGCAGAGAGAGACAGAGCATGAGCATGGGAGGGGCTGGAACTCACAAACTGCCAGATCATAACCTGCGCTGAAATCGTACTCTTAACCGACTAAGCCACCCAGGCGCCCCTGAAATAGATTAATTTTAAATAATTTTTAATGTTAACACCTCCTCCAGTGTTTCAGAAAGGAAATAGATTTTTATAAAATAGTTCTTTATTATTCTGTTACCTTAATTAGGATGGCTTTGACCCTAAGAACTTTCATTCTTTTCTTCCAGTGCTGAATTCATTTTTTCCCTCTGTCTCTTCTGCCCATAATTTCACTTCAAATACAGAATTGGCATTCTCCAAACCCTTTATAAAATATGGATGTTCTATCAAACAGCACAAATTCCCAGCAACTTGGTAAATTTAATCTGCAATGCTGGATGCCAGAGAAACCAACAATGGGAAATAAGAGCTAATCAACTGTGCCTTGAGCTTTTTGGGAGAAGTTCTACATCTATTTTATTGGTAAGAATTGAGAAGAGGCACAACCAGTTGAGGAGAGAGAAAGAGAAGTGGGGAGAGAAGTTTCTATATTATGTCTTCCTTCTAAATAAATAACATTAATGATCTAATGTTTGGCCAGTTGATTTGAATCCTGGCTTTGCCAATTCCTAACTGTGTGACTTGGGACAATTTACCTAAACATTCTATGCCTTAGTTACTACATTCATGAAATGGTGTTGAAATTAGTAACACTGACCTCACAGGGTTGTTCTAAAAATTAGAGTTAATGCTATAGCCATTTAGGATAGTGTCTGACACATAAGTGCACAATAAATATTAAAGATTATTATTGTTTTGTGTGTAAAGTCATGTTGAATTACCACCTATCAATGTCCATGTCAGAAAAGAAAGGACTTTAAGGTCATCTATCATAACCACCCAGCCATGCTTGAATCTTTCCCACAACATTCCTGTCAAGCAATGATTTAATCTCTGCCTCCACCTTTTGTTTTATCCATTTTTCATATACTTCTGAGTTTCATTATCTCAGTCCCTTCTTCTTAACCTCAGTCCACCAGTGAATACCCCTTTAGAAGGTGAGCCTAGAATAAGACAAAAATGCTTTGCTATGAAATATAAAATAACTAACTACTGAGTTCAATGTTCTAGATACTGCTTCCTTTTTTTTATTTGTGCAGCTTAAGATAAATTATACTCGGAAGCTATAGCACACCATTTATTCCATTCTGCTTTCAATAAATTTTGTCACTTTGACAACTTTTCAACAACTATGTGATGGACAATATGCCAAGAAGTAGGATTGCAAGTCAATGTCCTTCTGTAAGGAACCCAGTCTGGTGTATTAACCACCTAGAAACTCTGTGGTAGGAACTGAGGTAGAAGTCTGATGAAGGAAATCACTAGAGGCATAAAAGTCTATCTTTTTCATTAATGTCATTAAGAAATAATCTCACCAAATTGATTTATTCATTATTTTGAGGGACAAACACAAAAGCTGCCTATATTTTGAGTTAATAATTGTGCATGTAGTTAAATGTGATCCATTTATTTTTTCCAGGCTGGCAGAAACTCATCTGTTCATTTGATATGCTATTTCTAATATTTATAAGGTTTAATGTTATCTCTGCCTTCACTCAAGTAATTGATAAAAATACAAACTATTGCAAGGTAGACTCGAGTCTTGCTCCCTTACATACAATTTTTCATTCTGAAGCCAGAGTGATATTTTTTGACAATAGTCTATATCTTTATATAATAGGATATGATAGGAATTTTATATCTTTCCTAGGACTTGGGTCTAAAGACAAGGTACTTAAACTTCAGAGATTCACTGCTACCATCTGGAGCTAGTCAATGTCCTGTAGATGCTAGAACTCACCAATCTACCAACGTTCCACCGTGTTCCAGGCAATAGAGAGGATAGAGAAGTGGGATGGTTGTCAGCCTTGTGGATGAAATGTGCAACATTGTGAGAAGTTATTCTCTTGCTTCTTCAAGGAGGATGCAATAAATAGTTTCCCCTTCAAGTCAACTGAGTGAGGGAGTCTAAGAAAAATCATTCCTTTAGAGGAAGAAAGTGGTATCTCATTCTCCTGCTAGATGTTGCTGAAGTGCAGAACTTATAGATCTACCCAAAAGGCACCATAAGAATTCAATGTAATGAGTTCATAGGTGAGCATTCTGAGAGCCTAAGAGAATGGTGGATTGTGTTAGTGAAGAGGAGAGGGATGCTTACTTAACAAAAGATCTCTGCACTTTGGGGCACAAATCAAAACAGTCTCAAAAAGCCTTCTAGTCTAGAGATCTCTGAAGGCAGGTGGGATATCTTTAGTGGTTCATACTAATCCTCTTTTTATTTATTTTTTTTTTTTTGTATTTTTTTTTTTATATGAAGTTTATTGACAAATTGGTTTCCATACAACACCCAGTGCTCATCCCAAAAGGTGCCCTCCTCAATACCCATCACCCACCCGCCCCTCCCTCCCACCCCCCATCAACCCTCAGTTTGTTCTCAGTTTTTAACAGTCTCTTACGCTTTGGCTCTCTCCCACTCTAACGTCCTTTTTTTTTTTTTTTTTTTTTTCCTTCCCCTCCCCCATGGGTTCCTGTTAAGTTTCTCAGGATCCACATAAGGGTGACAACGTGGATGGAGCTGGAGAGTGTGATGCTAAGTGAACTAATCCTCTTTTTAAAAAAATCCACTTTATCCTTGTTTTTCCTTGCCTCAGGTGATATGCAAAGAGGGTTTTTTCATTTTTGTGTCTCTCTCCTAGCCCAGTGAATGGTGGTGGGCTGAAGTAACATATCTATACAGGCAACTACAAAGCCAAGTGATTATTATGCCCATTTTGGAGAAGGGATGGGGTATATATAGCTGAGGAGGACAAAGGGACACATGGGATAACTCTTTAGGAAGAGGAGGTTTGGGGCTAGAAAGAACAAAGACAAAATTTCCCACATATCCAAGGAACACAAGCACACCAACTCAGAGACTACAGTATAATCAGGGCCACCAACAGTACACAGACACTGACTGAACCAGAGGAAGACCTTGCACTACTTGTCATCGCGTAAGGAGGCATCTCTCATCTGGTATCTCTACCTTGGAACACAAGGCACTTATGCCTAGAAAACAGACAAGAAGCCAGGACTTTGAAGTCTGACCACACCCACTTTCCTCTACTTTAAACAGCAGTAGACACATTAGTAACCATCTCTTGGAAAGAGGTAAGATTAGTTTCAACTGAATGTAAGACCAAATTTTGATATAACAAGTCTAAGAATTAAATACTGAAATTATAGTGTCCTAATCAACCAAAGTGACAAGATAATTACAGAATCAGAAAAGAAAAAAAAGTGTTGAAGATCCAGGCATCTAGTAGGTGAGAGAAAGGAACAGTACTAAAAGAAACAAAAACAACATACCTAGGACTTACACATCAGGACTTAACGAATGGATTTTATCTAAACGCTCAGAAATGGCGGTCTCTACAAAAGAATTATGGTCACAGAGCCCTGGCCATGGGGGTGAGTATACATTAGGATTTTTTGAAAGAAAACTAACAAGTAGTCAAGTCACAGTATGTACATAATTCCAGAGCACTCATTATCATATAGATTAGTCTAAACCTTGGAGGGCTTACACTGTAAGCAACATTCCAGTAGAAAACTCCTGTTGCCCCCATATTTATAGGGACCTTGGAAGACAATTTACGCCTCCCTCTTTGTAACAATGGCAACACTGTAGCTGCCCAGGGAGGTGGCTTTATTAGAAAGGCGAGCCTCTGGAGCTCAGGTCTGTCATCAGACAATTCTATCCAGGAGTTAACTCAAAGCTCCTGAGCCAAATCCCTGCCTAATTCTCAAAAGGACATGGGAACCTTGAAACTGTGAGCCCCCCAGGCCATCAGATCTGTCAAGTCTTTGCCCTCAGGTATTTGCATTCTATTGCTATGCTCTATCTGTTTTCTCTGATCTGCTATTCTGGTAACCTGCCCTAAAAAGAAATGAGGTTAGTTGACATGAATTGCACTTAGTCTGACCATGCTAGGTCTTAATGATTAGGCCTTCCTCTCCTAGGTGCTCACAAATCATCCACTTAATAATTGGATTTAAAATCATTTTGAGAATTGATGTCAAGGTCATAGACATGCGGTTTACATAAGGTACCTGCTTTCCCTTTTGGAGAATCAGAACAGCCAACTCGCAGACCCTCTCCTGTTTGCCGCAGCTCATGCAGAGCCCTTGTCAGTGATCTCCCTGGCGAAATGTCTCAGTGCCCTAGCCAGTCCTTGTCTGAGCCTGGAGAACAGAACTAATTTAAAGTTGCTAAGGGGTTTTCTTCTAAACTTTTCACCCATCTGAATTCAAATTCATTTTCCCCAATGTTCATTCAAATGTTTTTGTCAGAAATTCATTTTATAAAGAAGAGAGTAAAATCAATGCATTGATATTCCTTTGTTGAATGAGAGTGATTGTACATCTTACATAATCTGCTGATGCAATGAGGCTTGATGCTACTGAATTATGAAACCTTATGCTCTGCTTCTGCATGAAATGTTGCTAATAAATGTCCCCTTATTACTTAGCTTTGAGAGATCTAACTCATCCTTTAGGCCCCTGCTGAGGCATATGCAATGTTTAACTTTTTTGTCCTAGTGTGTATATGTGTATATATATATATATATATATATATATATATATCTACACACATATATATACATGTGTCTTTGTGTGTGTGTGTGTGTGTGTAGATATATATATATATATATATATATATATATATGTACGTCAAGTCAGATTTCTAAAATCCGGTTTCAATAGGTGGAAACAAGTCTTAGAAATATTTGTGGCAGGGCACCTGGGTGGTTCAGTTGATTGAGTTCCCGACTCTTAATTTCAGCTGAGATCATAATATCAGGGTCATGGGATCAAGCTCCGTGTCAGGCTCCACGCTGAGCATGGAGTCTGCTTCAGAATCTCTCTTTCTCCTTCTGTTCCTCTCCTCCCCTCTTTCTCTCTCTAAATTAAAAGAAAACAAAACAAGAAGAAGAAATATTGGTGGTAAGACAAGCAACGTCTCAGAATCAACTTTTTAAAAAATTGTTTAAATTTGTTTCATTTTTCTTCTAACTCCTCTGAGTATCTCACATTTTCACATCCAAGAGACTGCCTTTAATATAGGTAGGCAACTTTAACTCTATTAAGTGAACTAGTATATTTCATCAACAAGCAAAGGCCCTATCGTGTGGGAAAAATTTTTAAATATATTTTAATTAAAATTGTAGGGGTGTCTGGGTGGCTCAGTCAGTTAAGCACCCAACTCTTTTTTTATTTTTTTTAAATTTGTTTTTAATGTTTATTTTTGAGGGAAAAAAAGACAGAGAATGAGCAGGGAAGGACCAGCAAGAGGAAGACACAGAATCCAGACCAGGCTCCAGGCTCTGAGCTATCAGCACAGAGCCTGATACAGGGCTTGAACTCACAAAAGATGAGTTCATGACCTGAGCCAAAGTCAGATGATTAACTGACTGAGCCACCCAGGTGCCCTATGTTCCCAACTCTTGATCTCACCTCAGTTCTTGATCTCAGGGTTGTGAATCCAAGCCCTCCATGCCCAGCATAGAGCCTACTTAAAAAATATAAATAAATAAATAAATAAATAAATAAATAGTAAAACCCCCCTTTTTTATTCGTAACTCTCATTCTTAGATTTTCTTTACTGTGTACCATAGTTTATTTGTTTTTACTTATTCTTATGATTCATGCATATGGTTCTTGTTTTTCTTGGTACAATTTCATATAATATTTCAAAGTGTAACATACGGTTGGGCTAATGGAATAGTTCATTTTTTTTTTTGCTTTATTTGTTTTTTTCTTTAATTTTTTTTTATATTTATTTATTTTTGAGAGAGAGAGACAGAACACAAGTGGGGGAGGGGCAGAGAGAGAAGGAGATGCAGAATCCGAAGTAGGCTCCAGGCTCTGAGCTGTCAGCACAGAGCCCAACGTGGGGCTCGAACTCAGAAACCGTGAGATCATGACCTGAGCTGAAGTCAGATGCTTAACTGACTGAGTCACCCAGGCACCCCTAGTTTTTGCTTTATCACATCCAGTGTGGAGTAGATAATGAGAGACTGATTTCCACTGAACTTAATAGAGTTATTGGCAATAATAGTGAAAATTATGGCTCCCTCCTGCCCATACTCTTCCCCACTCTCACCCCCAGGAGTAAGTAAATAGTATTTGTAGGGTAAATATATATTTTTAAGTTATATGTTTAAAATAATAAGTTTCAAAATGCTATTGATTCTAAAAGAATTGCAGTTTTAAAATTTTTCTAAGGTTTTATATGATAAACAAACCTGCTGAATATTATTATTGTTGTTTTTGTTGTTTTTGTTGAGGAATAGTCTGGCTTTTCATATTTTTTTTAAATTTTGTTTTAATGTTTGTTTATTTTTGAGAGAGACAGAGACAGAGTGTGAATGGGGGAGAGGCAGAGAGAGTTTATGTGAAGCCATGAGATCATGACCTGAGCCGAAATTGGACGCTCAACCGACTGAGCCACCCAAGCGCCCCCATATTTTTTATGGCTTAGAAAATATAACCTAAATTTAAAAACTCAACAAAGTACATAACACTGTACATAACAGATCTTAAGCACCTCAATTAGTCTGAACTACTTTAAAAGTTAAGCAAATAAGACAGATACTAAGCTCATATACTAATTATAACTTACATGCTTATAATCACCTACAAAGTCAAACATTGTTGTCATCTAAAAATACATATGGAAATATGAAAACAACATAAACAACTTGAAAACAAGTGAGACAATGGAATTGAAAGGTTTTTTTCCCTAATAATTGGCAGTAATATCTGTCCATCTGTATAATCTGTATCTTGTAACTATACATGAAAAATTCTGTTCATGATTTGTCCAGTAACAGTTCTACAATATCAACCTAATAAAAGACAATTTGTCATTGAACTATACAGGTAGATATTTACAACATCCCAGAGTGGAAATTATTTACAATATTGATAAGGATCATATACTACATCATTGAAATTTGCCAGGTGAAATTTTCTAGGACAAAGCAGGAAAAAATGGGAACTTCAAAATTTTACTGAAAGAAAAACTTCACCCTAAATCATTTATAACATGGTTTATTCTAAAACTCCTTGAGGAAGAGCATGGTGCCATCTTTACATCTTTACAACATAAGGACACATTACTTATGACTGAGTTTGCACCATATGGAAAAAAAGTTTTCATAAACAGGAGACTGTCAAATAGAAAAAAATAAAAAAAAATATATTGATTCATTGGGAAGCGTATGAACTTAATATAGTTTCTAGAATTCAAAAAAAGTTTACTGATATAAATGGTGCAACGGTATAAAAAGAGTACAGTGATTGCAACTCTCAGAAACATAAATTTTACAGATGTGAACTCCATCACACACAGTCAACTAACATTTAAAAAGGAACCAGGAACATCTAGTGAGAAAGTATGGTCTCTTCAATAAATGTTGCTGGGAAAAATGGATAACTGCATGCAAACAACAACAACAAAGCAATTAGACTCCTTTCTTACACCACTCACAAAAATAATTAGCTCAAAATGATCAAAGATTTAAACATAAAGCCTAAAAACTAAAACTCCTAGAACAAAACATAAGGAAGAAGTTACTTGACATTGGTTTAGGAGATGGTATTTTTAGATATCATCAAAGAACAAGCAACAACAACAACAAAATCAACAAGTGGCACTACATCTAACTTCAAAGCTTCTGCACATCAAGGGAAATCATCAACAAAATGTAAAGACAACTTACATAAAGGGAGAGAATATTTGCAAACCATAAATGTGATAAGGGGTTAATACCCAATATCTATAAGGAACTCCTGCGACTCATCAACAATGAAATACAATTAAAAATAGGCAAAAGAACTAAAAAGCATTTTCCAAAGAAGACATTCAAATCGCCAACAGGCATATGAAAAGTTGCTCGACATCACTCATCATCAGGGAAATGCAAATCAAAACCATGATGGTATATCTCCTCACACCTGTAAGAATAGCTATCATCATGAAGACAAGAGGTAACAAGTGCTGGTGAGGATGTGGAGAAAAGGGAACCATCATGCACTGTTGGTGGGATTGTAAACTTGTTTAGCCGCTATGGAGAATAGCATGGATGTTTCTAAAAAAATTAAAAAATAGAACAGCCATTCTATCCATCAATGCCACGTATGGGCATATATGCAAAGGAAATGAAAACATGTTACCAAAGAGACATAGGCAGTATCATTCACAATAGCTAAGGCATGGAAGACACAAGTTGTTTTCTAAGTGTCCATGAAAAGATGAATGGGTAAAGAAATGGGGGTAAATAGATATACAATAGAATACTAACCACCCAAGAGGAAAAAAAAGACCTGCCATTTGCAACATGGAAGGAACTTGACTACATTACGTTAAGTGAGACAAGTAACACAGGAAAAGAAGAAAAAGATTATTGTATCTCCCATATGTGATATCTAGTGAAATGGTGGTTTCCAGAGACTGAAGTTTGGAAGAACAGGAGAGATGTTTAAGATTACATACTTGCAAATTGTATATAAATAAGTCCTAGAGACCTCGTACACAGCACAGTAATTACAGACAATAAGATTGTACTATAAAACTTAAGCTTGCTAAGTAACTAGATCTGAATTGTTCTGAACAAGAGAAGAAATGATAATTATGCAACACAACAGCAGTATTAGCTAATGCTGAAACGACAATCATACTGAAATCAATCAATACATTGTATAACTTTAAAATTACACATAATGTTGTATACCAAATACATTTAAATAAAAAGTAATGAGTTGTTTGTCAATAGAAAGGGGATATCTATATTCTAGCAAATTAATTTATTCTGACATAATTGCAGAAGAATTCATTTTTTCTTTACAAAACATCTATGTTTTGTAAAGAGAAAAGCAATCACAAATATATACCGACCAAAATAATGAAACCTACCAGACCAAGTAAAAATAGTATGTTTGAAACTTCAATCAGAAATCACCTTCTGAATCAGTTTATTATTCTCAAAAAAAGCAATAAAATTATTTATGAGTTACCATAGTAATTTCTTATGTTAAATGTGCAAGACATTTTGATTGTTCAAATGACTTGTGTCTAATAAGAATTACTTATTATTCTTAAATGGAAGAAATAATTGCCACACTGAACAGATCTAAAAGTACAATCTAAAATTTATAGGAAGACACACAAAGAAAGTCCCGAAGCATCTGTAAATATAAGTATCACAGAAGTATACAGAATAGAGTCACATACATCATTTTGGTTAACATAGGTTTCCTACTTCCCAATTCTAAGTGTTGTAGCATTTATAATTTCTCCTCCACTATAAAATGTGCCAACATAAAAGAACATTTTAGTCTTTAGTTTCCATGGTGTAGTGGTTAGCACATCTGCCTTACACACAGAAGACCCTGGGTTCGATTCCCAGGGGAACCATGAAGTTACCTTGGCTTCCATAAAAGAAATTTTAGGAGGTGCCTGGGTGGCTCAGTCAGTTAAGCATCCGACTTCAGCTCAGGTCATGATCTTGCAGTTCATGAGTTTGAGCCCTGCTTTGGGCTCTGTGCTGACAGCTCAGAGTCTAGAGCCTGCTTCAGATTCTGTGTCTCCCTCACTGTCTGCCCCTCCCCCACTTACTCTCTCTCTCTCTCTCTCTCTCAAAAATAAATAAACATTAAAACTTTTTTTAAGTAACATTTGAGTCCTACACTGTCTTTTTGTAGTGTAGTCTTAGTCAACAAACCAAACAAATATGTTCTAAAATTTTTACAAACCTAATTTTATATTATTGAAATCAGTAAAAAATGATAACACATGAAAATAGTTAAATGAAACACAAAATCAATATAAGTGACTTAAATTTTCTTCTAATTTAGTTTATCTATTCAAATATTCTGATATGAATAATCAAGAACTGAGTATATTCTAATAAATAAATAAAAGTCTTCTACACTCTTCATGGAGATTTTTACTACAAGAAAATAATTATTAGGATTGTCTTTGGTTTTGTATCGTATATTCCCTACAATTGCTATGATGTTGGAAAAAATGCAAATATGTATATAGTGTCTATGTGTGTGTATGTTTTGTTGAGAATTTAAAACTATACCTGCAGATTGCTTAAATTAAAATTTATCCTCTTGAATATTGCTTGAATTAAAATTTCAAATGAAATAATGAGTGTAAAAGTGTCCATATTAGGGCTTGGCAAGTAGTGAGTATTATGAACATTGTTCTTATTTTTACCTGTAGATTGGAGGATCTCTGTCTCATATACAAATAGACCAAGAGTAGATAGAGCTCAAGGCTCTATGCCTACACCTTTGTGAACACACAGCAGGAGTAGAGGACTTCAACTCTTCTGTGGATGAGTAAAAAGCAACAGAGGCAATTATGATGAGTAAACAAAAAATGCATAGTTTATGGAAAATTATAGTGCATGGGAAAAAGAGAACTTTGGTACATGCTGTTCATTCTACCTGGAAAGCTTTTTCACTATATATTCCCGTATGTTCCCTTTTCTTATTAAGATCTCACCTTAAATATCACCATCTCAGAAATGCCTTTGTGGATAACCCCATCTTCTGCTACTATTCTCTTTTCCCTTATCTTGCTTTATACTTCTTTTCTGCTATTAGTTATGGCTGGTTGGCCATTTTAAACCTATTAGTTATGGCCATCTTGGCTATCTATCTATCTATCTATCTATCATCTATCTATCATTTATCTATCTAGATTTATTTCTTCCCACTAGTACATAAGCCTTTATAGCAGGACTATTTTTTATTGTTCAATGTCTTATTGTATCTTTATTGTTTAATGTCCAATATACAGAAAATCATCTTCACAAGGTAAGTACCACGTAAACATTTCTTTAGTGGATGGATGAATGTATATCATTTGAAAGAAGCATATTATAGTTTCTGTTCTATATTAGTCAAAGGCAAGAGTTACACTTAAGACAAGGCTCTGGCCAATATACACATCATATAGATGTATTTGCAATTAAATATGGCTAACACTTACTAACTATCAAATATAGGACAAATTTTGCATTGTGATTATATTTCTTCACGGTGCTCAATGATGCAGGGAATGGTTAGATTCCTATTTGGCCACAAGAAAATGAAGCTTAGAGAAGTTAAATAACTTGCCCAGTTAGCAAGTGAAAGAGCCAAGATAAGTATTTTGTGTCCAATTTTATTTCAGAGATAAAGAGATACACAGATGAACAATGCTACAAATCCACCCTACACCAAGAAGAGCGATTAAAAATCACATCCTTCCGTGATGGCTCAATAGCACCATTTTCACATACAAAGACAAAAATATTAGAGAGTGCGCTTGGAATCGTGACCCACTTAATGCCAGATCAAAGAGTTATGTGTATTAGCTAATTAGGAACTAAACAAAGGTCTTTAAATCCTCTAATGTGTTTTAGATAGAAATTAGCAAAGCCGTTGCCAAATTCCTGGTTTATTTGCCTGAATGGTCGTTTTTTTTGCTATTAATAACCAGTGTACCAAGTATTGAAAGCCTTTAAAAATCAATGACTATTGCTCCTGTGTAATCATCAGGCTGAAGACCATGTAGAACTACATCATAGATTTTCAATAAGGTGGTAATTGTGGACAAAACTGTAAAGGCAATTTACTCAGCAGTGATGTATTTCATAATACCTGTGCTCACTGAGAATTCTTACCATCTGCTTTTTTTTTTCAAATGTAGGGCTGAAACATTGGAGATTATTGATTGGAGTTAATAAACTATTAAGATTTTATGATAGTAACCAGCAATAAGTAATTGCCCATTCTATTTAACAAACAGGTATTTCTTATTCAAAATACAACTGGCCAAGAGAAACTGATTATCCGCTTGGCATCTTATGAGTTGAGTGAGAAAGTGTTTATTTCTGATCCTTATTGTAAAATATGAAAATTATGAAGTGCAATTATCAATTCCATCATCATAAATTATACAGTATGTATGTGTTATCAGTCACTGGGACACATGTATAGTTTCTAGATTGAAATTATCTCTAGAGGAATGGCGCAGATAAGCCAAACATTAAAAGAATATCAGCTGTGGTTAGAGAGATACCATGTAATTTTAACTATTTTTCTTGCTTTGAAATATGAGATATGTGGAAATAGTGAATAGATTCAAAAATTAAGTAACTTTTGATCTTTTGAGAAACAGGTTTTCCTTACCAATTATTAACTCTCCTTCCCCCCACTTCCACTTTACTATCTACCTCTCATTAACTCAAACTAAGCTTCTTGGTTAAATACCATTTTATCAGCAATTGATAATGTTGGTTACTTACTCCTTCCAAGCATTTCTTTTCACTAGTATTTCTAACACCACACCATACTGATTTTCCTCTTAAAGCTGTAGTTTTCCTCTTCCTCTTTTTTGAAGTTTTGCCTTTTTTTACCAGGTCATTAAATGCTGACATTCCTCAAGTTTGGGTCCTAGAATTCCTCTTCATTATGTTTACCATTTTCAAGATGCAGGAGTCAACATCTACCTGTATATACACTATTCGTGAATGTATATTCTAGCCCGGAAATTTTCTATTAGCACCAGGCTTATATTACAACTTTTCATAGGCAATATAAATTTTTTTATTTCAGAAATGAATTTATGATATTAGTTCCAAGTCTCATCAATTTCTCGTGATACTCTTCTTACTAAGTGGTATCACTCTCAATCCCATCACTCAGTCTTTCTCTCCTCTAATTCCCAATGTTTGGTGCATCACCAAACAAGGAAATATTCTATCCTACACCTTGATTCTTTTTCATTGATTCCATTTCTATCACAATCATCCTAGCCAGTCTCTCCTCTGATTTCTCAAAATAGTCTTCAAGCTATTAGCAGCCATGCACTGTTCCTTCCTCCAAGTTCCTCTCTACAATGCAACATGATTATTCCTGAACTCAGGGCTAATAATGCTAGTACCTTGCTTAACTCCCTTCGATGGCTTCACAGTAGGCTTTATTCAGGGAAACAGAAAAAGCAATAGGTATTCAAACAGAAATGATTTAATTCAAGAAATTAAAGCTTGCAAACTAGAAGAGCAAACATTGTGATGATCAATAGTTTAGCTAAAGGAAAAGGCTACTACATCTAGTATTGGGGACATAAAATGGAAAAGTATTACTGGACTTTAGGGACTCAGAAGAGGGGTACTACTGGAGTCTTGATCAGATTTCTGACAGGAAGCTTCATGCAGCTGATGCAAAAAGTGCCAGTAGAATGTTGGATCCCACTGCTGCTGCCACAATGCTGATGGAAAACTAGAAAACAGGAGGAAAATCGTAACTTTCTTCTTCCTCCCTTCCAATCTCCCTCTAGCCTGCTTTCCTAAGGGCAGAGTTTAATAGAAAGCACTGTGCCCCCAAGAACTATATTGTAGTTTGTTCTGACTGCTGTATCAAAAATAGCATAGACTGGATGGCATATAAACAACAGAAATTTATTTCTCACAACTCTGAAGGCTAAAAATTCCAAGATAAAGTTGCTGAAATATTCAGTGTCTGGTAAGGGCCTGCTTTCTAGTTCACAGAGTACTGTCTTCCTGGTGTATCCTCACATGATGGAAGGTGTAGAGAAGCTCTCTGGAGTCTCTTTTATTAAGGCACTAACCTCATTCACTTCCCAAAGGATCCACCCCCAAATGCCATTACACTGGGGGTTAGAATTTCAACATATGAATGGGAGAGGGACACAGATACTTAAGTTATAGCATTTCTTCCTTGGATCCTCAAAATTAATGTGCTCCTCCCATGCAAACTACATTCACTCCATCCCAGTAGCTCCCAAATTCTTGACTTATTTCAGCATCAACTCAAAATTCAGAAGTCCAGTCTCATTTAAATATCATTTAAATCAGATAGAGGTGAGAGTCAAGATGCTTTTCATCCTGAGGCAAAATTCCTCTTTACTTGTGAAACTAAACAAGTTATGTGTCTCTAAAACAAAATGGTGGGAAAGGCATAGGAGAGACACTCCCATTAAAAAGGGAAGAAATAGGAAAGAAGAAAGGAGTGAGAGATCCCACACAAGTACAAAACTGAATGCAGCAAACAATGTTAAATTGTGAGGCCCAAGTATCATCTTCCTAGGCTCAATGCTCTGCCTTCCAGGCCCAGTGGATTGAGAATATCACCCCTTCAGTTCAGCCAGATGGCCTCCCAGTGATTCTGTGCCCTGCCACAGCTCTTTGTTGGGAGCTTGTGCTCACAGTTGTGCCAAACAGCCCTATTCTTTGAAATCTAGGTGCTGGCAGCATACCTCCATAGCTTGTGACCTCAAAGCACTAGCCAAGATTATATTATAAAGATGCCACCAAAGTGTCCGGTATGCACCCTCCTCACAATGGCCCATATTGCACAGGGGCCCTTTAGAGCCCAAACATGAATAGCCAAGGAACATGGTACCTGAAACATGAGGTGGCACTGGGCAGAACCAGTCCCACAGATGCCAGCAACCCCTCCTCTGCAACCACTTTGCCCACATCCCCCAATAACCCCATCTGCCCACTCTCCCTCCCACATATACCCCACCCCTACAACACACACATTGTGAACCTGTGATGGGAGCGAAACCCTTGATGGATCTCTAAATTGTCTTCAGGGTCATCCTTGCCCTGTCTTGAAGAATAGCTCCTGGCTTCTGTTGAGGTAATGGATTCACACTAATCTATCAAAAGTTCCTCATTCTTTTCAATATGGCTAGCCTGTGAATTTTCCAAATCTTTAAATTCTGCTTCCTTTTTGATTAATAGTTCCATCTTTAAATCATTTGTCTTCTTGAATTTTACTACAACCAGTCAGAAGGAA
Organism: Lynx canadensis; assembly: GCF_007474595.2. Taxonomy (NCBI): domain Eukaryota; kingdom Metazoa; phylum Chordata; class Mammalia; order Carnivora; family Felidae; genus Lynx; species Lynx canadensis. The sequence goes on from NC_044306.2 coordinate 61,139,735, forward strand.
CGAGGTTTCTCCTCAACACTTTGCTTAGACATTTCCTTAGCCAAATATTTCAAGTTCTACCCCACAAAACACTAAGACAGAAACAACTCCGGCAAGTTCTTCGCCACTTTATCACAAGAATCACATTTCTTCCAGTTTCCAACAACGTTCCTCATTTCTGCATGAGACATCATCAGAATAGCTTTTACTGTTCATACTTCTGTCAACATTCTGTCCAAGGTCCTTTATTCTCTAAGCAGATGGAGGCTTTCTTTCCAGCTCTCTTCTATTCTTCTGAACTCTACCAGAATCACCTTTCATGGTCCATTCACAACAATGCAGACTTTTTTCTAGCATGCACCTCAAAAACTCTTCCAACCTTTATACCCACTACCTAATTCCACAGCCTTTTTTATGTGTTTTATGTATTATCACTGCAATGCCCCACTTCTGGCACCAATTTCTATCTCAGCCTCTTCTGCCTGCTATAGCAAAAATATCAGACTGGGTGCCTTATAAACAACAGAAATTTATTTCTCACAATCCTGGAGGCTAAGTAGTCCAAGATCAAGATGCTGACAGATTCAGTGTCTGGTGAGAGTCCAACTTCCTGGTTCAAAAATTGGTCATCTTACTTTTCTAAAGAAGATATCCATATGGCCAACAGGCACATGAAAAGATGCTCAACGTCACTCCTCATCAGGGAAATACAAATCAAAACCACACTGAGATATCACATCATGCCAGTTAGAGTGGCTAAAACGAATAAATCAGGAGACTATAGATGCTGGAGAGGATGTGGAGAAACGGGAACCCTCTTGCACTGTTGGTGGGAATGCAAACTGGTGCAGCGACTCTGGAAAACAGTGTGGAGGTTCCTCAAAAAAATTAAAAATATATCTGCCCTATGACCCAGCAATAGCACTGCTAGGAATTGACCCAAGGGATACAGGAGTGGTGATGCACAGGGGCACTTGTACCCCAATGTTTATAGCGGCACTTTTAACAATAGCCAAATTATGGAAAGAGCCTAAATGTCCATCAACTGACGAATGAATAAAGTAAGATGTGGTTTATATATACAAAAGACTACTACTTGGCAATGAGAAAGAATGAAATCTGGCCATTTGTAGCAATGTGGATGGAACTGGAGAGTGTTATGCTAAGTGAAATAAGTCAGGCAGAGAAAGACAGATACAGCATGCATTCACTCATATGTGGATCCTGAGAAACTTAACAGAAGACCATCGGGGAGGGGCAGGGGGGAAGTTATAGAGAGGGAAGGAGGAAACCATTAGAGACTCTTAAATGCTGAGAACAGAGGGTTGATGGGGAGTGGAGAGAGGGGAAAGTGGGTGATGGGCATTGAGGAAGGCACCTGTTGGGATGAGCACTGGGTGTTGTATGGAAACCAATCTGACAATAAATTATATATATAATTATATATTTATTATATAAATTATATAAATTACATTATTATATAATTTATTATATTTTATATATTACATTTATATATTATTATATAAATTATATGTGTGTGTGTGTATATATATATATATATATATATATATATATATAAAGATTGGTCATCTTCTCCCTGAGTTTTCACATGGTAGGAAGTAGTGAGGGAGCCCTCTGGGAGTCTCTTTAATAAGGGCACTAATTTCAACTTTACATCCATGACCCTTATAATTACCTCCCCAATTCCGTAACTCCAAATATTGTCACGAACCAGACTCCAAGAGTTAACCTTTACCACCTCTCCACCTGCTTGTATGTATATACAAACCTTTATCCTACATTTTTCCTTAAGTTTTTCTTTCCAGCTTATCTTTCAACTCAGGCCAAAAGACCTGAAAAACACAGCATCCCATGATGAAAACTGAAACTATCCCTCCAACAGTAATGACTGCCTGGATGAAGAGCCCCAGCCAGCCCAGACCACCCAGACCAGTTTGAATTTAACTCTCAACTCATGCCTATGCAGATGGACCGTGGAGTGTGACCTGTAGAGTGACCAACAGTTACCTTTACCTTATTATTTTACTAAAATCTCTGCCAATGGAGGAGCACAGGCTTATTTACATAACATGCAATGTACCTATAGGCATGTTTCCTTAGGGTGCACGTGCAACGTTATGCCTACCTCTATATATGATGACAAGACTCCCCATTCTAAATGTTCATCCTACCCCAAATTAAAGGAACCATTCACCTTTGCTCATGGAGTCACAGCTTTGGAAGTTATTCCCTGTTATCTCTTTATGTGCCATAAATAAAGTTTACTTTGTGCAACAACTCCACGTGATGTAGTTTCTCTCTGTGGCTCACAAAGAAGCAAACACAATTCGGTTACAATACCATCACGCTTTGGGATAGTATTTCAACATATAAATTTTGTGTGTAGGGGAAAAGGAAGGAACACATATTCAGTTTTCTGCAGACCCTGATAGGAAACAGTGAGAAACATGTTCCTTTTCCCAAGAATAAATAGCAAATAAAAAACTACCTGTTTATGATTTTGAAAAGAAATTTTAATGAAGTTTTTAAGAGCTGATATTGCACATAAGGAAAAGGAAAAAGTCATATTTGTAGCATTGACCAAAACTACGGTTACCATAGTAACTGCCACCTCTCCGCCTTATCTACCACCAATTTCGGTGATTCCTTTCCCATGTTAACTAAGGGTCAAGTTTGGAAACAGTAAGAATCAATCATGTTACTTCCCTTGATGTATTTTTGAATATGATTAAATAACCATCTAGTGCCTTCCAATAAAATAAAATTGAAAATAATGTTTATATATAGGTCTTATTTATGTGGTTGTATAATTCAGTTTTGCTTTGTCTGGTTCCCACAGGCGAAGGTAAAATTTCTTCACTGAGAGATAAAATGATCACTCTAAATTTCTTGGAGCTGTACTTTAGTGATATATGACAGTTTTCATTAGTGGAAGCAGTGCTTAATAGATATAAAAATTAAACTGTTGCAGCCTAAAATTTTCCTTGATATCATGAAAATTTAATTGGAGAAAATTTTAAGTGGGATGAAAGGCAAAATTATGCTGGAGGGTGATATTATTAATAACATTTTCCTCATTAGAAAGCCAGGAAAAAATGTCATAATTATATATTAAAACCAATTTAAAGATGTTTCCTTTCGTTGTACTGCCAAAGTACAAAAAGATATAGAAATTAATTGTACTCAAAGCAAAAAGCAAAGTAGAAAGTTTTGTCAAAAGGAGGTTTATATCTTCAGGACTTATTCAAAAATTTAATGAAGGATTACAACCGGGACTTATAAAAAAATAAAGCACTCTGTGTGGATTTAGCCTGAGAAAAATCATTTTAGACTGGAACACTGATGACTTAAGGATTTTAGGATTTAAGCTGTTCACTTTTTTATGTGTGTTAAGATTATTTTATAATACCTTTATTAAACTTTGTCTGAACCATTAAAGAATCATTTGCCAAAACAATTTTCCAGTATTGTCCAGCTTTGTAGTGATTTTCCCTTTGATTTTGAAGATTAGAAGTCTCTTCTTCCTTTCACTATAACTGAAAATATTTTCTTTTCAGTTCACCTCACTTTTTTAAAAAATATTAAAGCTGCTAAAGAAATGATTACCTTAATTTTTAATAGACAATTTTTTTTCATGGCACCAACAATCAGTTCACTTAAACATTGCCTGTCTCAGTGACTTATATTAATAACAGTGTGGATATCTATTAGGATTCTGATTTTTTAAAAATTGATAAGCACTTTTTACCCTTATTATTTGCTCTTGATTATGTTTGGGAAACTTAAATATTTTATTTTAAAAACTAACATTTTTAAAGAAAACGTTTAAATTATTTTCTCGTATGGGTATATAAATGTATATTAGCTACTAAGAAAATAAAGAAGAAAAAATTCACTGGTAGAATGAGTGGTTTGGTGGTAAGTAAAACTTTGGGACCCTCCTAATCTAAGTATTGGATTTAGACTCATAACAGATTTTAATACAAGGACGGAATTTTCCTCTATTTCAATGTAAAAAAACAAGTATTTCATATTTGCTTATTTATGCTATTGTCGCTTCTTTAATATCATTGCTTATTAGAAGATGGCACTCAATTTGCATTGAAAAATTTTAAGACTGATTTTCACCAAGTATGAGACATCTGCAGACTCTCTGCTGAGACTGTCAGCATTGCAATCAGAGTAGACATATTATACATCTGCCATCCTTTATAATCTAAACTGCTGCGAGAAGGAAAATGCATTTATATTTCATAATGAAAAGGAAGTGTCTGAATGTCATCTACTACACACAAAAGATTGCTATCTGAGTTGCTAAGCTTGGATTGTTTGACGTTAAATGTTTTAGCAGCTAATTCTTATGAATTATTGATGTTCTCATCATTTAGCAAATGGATCACATCACTATAGTAATTAGCACCCTGCCTCTTCTGCTTATCATAGTTAATGTGTCATGAAAGAGCTTAGTTTAGGCCTTTAAAAAAAGATGAGATTTGTTTATATTCCATTCCTAAACAGAAGATACGTAGTCTAGATCTAAGGGATGATGTTCAACAGGTTAATGGTCTCAACAGAGTATGTGGGGAGCTACTGTTTTTCTTTCAAGTATTGCTTTGGAGGAGTAATACTAATCCGTTCATTTGGGGAAGTTCAACTTTAGCATGTAGCAAAAAAAACTCACATCACTTCTAATCACGCAATTGGTTTCAGTCAGGCAGAGGAAAATTATTTCCAAAACAGTTACCACTTTCTAACCAGGTTTATGTCTATTCTTTATTACTGATAGTTATAACTGAACATATTCTACTTAAAAAATACCTTAAACGTTGGGGCGCCTGGGTGGCGCAGTCGGTTAAGCGTCCGACTTCACCCAGGTCACGATCTCGCGGTCCGTGAGTTCGAGCCCCGCGTCGGGTTCTGGGCTGATGGCTCAGAGCCTGGAGCCTGTTTCCGATTCTGTGTCTCCCTCTCTCTCTCTGCCCGTCGCCCGTTCATGCTCTGTCTCTCTCTGTCCCAAAAATAAATAAACGTTGAAAAAAAAATTTAAAAAAAAAATACCTTAAACAATTGTCATATAAATAAATGTTAAATACCGAAAAATAATAGGCATATTATGGATATTATACTTGTTACAGATATTTATTTTTGGCTTTTAATCCCAATTTATAATGCAGTAATAATATCAAGACTTCATTGTCTTGTTACTATTGTCACTTGGATTACATTTAAGAATTCTCAAGAAAAGAACAATATAGTCTATAGGAATTTAATAATCTTACAGTAATTTTAATAAGGTCCATTTTGTTATCATAAAATGTCTTCTTAATGTACTTAATATTGCGAAACTAATTCAGTTTTTGCAGAAGTCTAGTACCCCGACTTGTCAAGTAATTTTGGCTTCAAGAATTCTCTATTAAGAAAGTCATTTAATCTAAAAAGAAAACGCATGTCAGCTTCTCTTTTACCTTGCCTAATTGAACACCAAAAATGAAGATCCAGAATTTCTCACAAATAGCTCTCCAGCAGTTTGTCCATTTCCACTGGCAATAAAATTGGTTCTGATTGTCAGCCAAGTGATTGCATGTTTTTTGAGGTCCTGGGGTTTTAGGAATGTGATGAATCAGAATCCATGAACTATACCCAGAATATATCTCCCTTCTTCCTATTTGCTTTTGACTGTCTATAAAATGATGGAAATTACATTTGCTTTCTATCTATAGTTCCCAGGTACTGGACTGTCAGAACAATAAGAATTGCTGGAGCAGGAAATAGTTTTATTGACTGATACTAATTATATCCCTAATAGCTTGAGGGAGTATGTGTACCTGTAACAGAGCATTACATAGAAATTGCCTTTGCCCTATAAAGTTTGAAATTTAAGGCAGCCAAAGTTGGTTCTGGCAATCACAAAAGATACATACAAATCATGAATACAAATGGTGAGCAAAAAAACAAATCAAGATAAGACATCAAGTGGGAATATTTCAAGGTGTTTTTTTTTTATGGATTAATGATAAGTGCCTTATAAAATTGAAAGCAGTGAATATGAGCTCTGTAACTATAGTTGAAGGGTTTTTTTTTCAAGAAAGTATTCAGTTATACTACTCAATGCTCTTTGATTTCCCTTGAGACCTCTTTTACATCAACCCTAGAGCACATCTCAGACCTGAAATCATCAGGTCTCTGACTCTCTCTATGGAGACAGCTTGTGATTGCACAAAAACAATTCTTCATCATACTTTGGTGTGAAACCTTTAAGCTAGTTTATCTCTCTCTTCTGGAACTTAAAACATGAGCAAATTCACCTAAACTCTATACATTGTAGAAACTCTCTACCGTCACATGGTATTAATTCAAACCATGATATCACCTCCATCATCACCATAACCACATGGAAATCGTATTTTTAGATATTCTTTTTAATAATGAATACTTATTCTGCATCCACAAGTTAAATCAGTGCTACTTTATGGGTCTATAAAAAAAAACATCATTTTTCTGTTTGACAACCTTATCCTATAAAATATAGCACAGAAGATAGCATCAAAATGTCTTCAGTGATCCATGCTACAATCTTTAAAGTCAATAGGTCAATCAAAATATATTTATTGAAGTGTGCTATATGCCATATCATGTGTTGTAGATGGAAAGGATATAATAATGTGTAAGACACAGAGTCTCTGAATTCAAGTAATGATCTTCTTTCTTTATATTCAGAAGACTTGGACAAAAATCACAAAGTAGTATATAAAAGCATTTTTTGGCACTAATGAAAAGACAATATAGGATGTATGATAGAATTTTGGTAAGAGATGGTAGGTGGGTGGCATGAGAGTTGAAGTGTTCCTCTAGCCAGTGTAGTATTGAAGGTCTTCTTGAGAAGATGACATCTGAATTGAGAAAACACAATCATACAGAGACTTTGGAGAACAAATTTTAAGCAGAAAAGAGAATAAGAACGAAAAACATGATATGAGGATTAGTATGTTGTATTGAATGAACAAAAACTGGCAAATACGCCTGGAGCAGAGGTAATCAGGTGCAAAGTAGATAATTAACAAAAGATGGCCAGGGTCCTATAACCATGGGCAACTGCAAAGTAAGGGGTTGATGAAGCAGGTTTTGATTGACTCACTGGCCTCAAGCATTTATACAGATATCTCTTCTTTTAAGTTATTTGAGCTGATGAGGTTTAGCTCCTCTAAAAATTGATTGTATTTAAGTATTTAAAAGCGAAATCTTTACCAGAGGAATTTCCTGATAAAGTAGCAAAAAATGAAAATGGTCAATAGTGGTACTGTAATATTTTGGGCTCACCTCTTTTAGATTTATATCCTATTTTCTCCTTAATGCCAAAGTATTGTCACTGAGCCTGGCTTTTTAGCTCTTCTCTGACACAAAATACCAGACAGAATAGTTGGTAACCACAAGGTAACATGAACACACAGGTCAAAATAACTAGATCTCTAAGAATGAAAACAACACACTTCACAGCATATACCATCTGAAGCAGACTTACGGAAAGAAGAAAAACATAATTAAAAACACCCCAAAATATACACAAAATGTTAAGGAGGATACTAACAATATGAAATAACACAAAAAATGCTAATAAAGGGCTCAGTGAGATTTGACTGGTCACCAGATGGAGAGTTAGGAGGTCCCAACACTCATCTCCCCCTGAAAAGCATCTACGAACTGACAAAAATAGCTCTGGGAAAGCTCTGGAGTGCCAGGAAGGAATAGCAGAAACTCAGTAAAGCTCAAAAACTAGGGTGGCCACATAGGAAAGTAAAAGAATCATTTTATCTGTCTCACCTCATATCCCAGTCCGTCCTAAGCAGCTCAGCATCAGTAGGGATCCCCTCAGAGAAACTTTACCCCATAGGGCTTTACCCCAAAGGGCTCTGTGCCCTTCCCTGGGTTGTTGATGAGAGTTTTGACCCATCATTATTGGGGCAATGGAACCAAAGCTCTGAATCCCACCACTTAGGTACTAACATATAGATTTAATGGTCAATTACTGCTGCTGTTCTGCTACTGTCTCGTGAGGCCAGAGTCGGAGCATGGACTCATCATCCCCTGGATGTTCTGTTACTGCAGCTTGATCTCTGGGACCAAGAGATTATTGTACCCCATTATGCCAGGGCTTACACTGCTGCTGCAACCTTCCCCAAGATGAGTCTTTGCAAAAAAACCCAGAGACCTATGCCCTGGTTTCATAGGAGATCTGCAAATGCTTATACTTTATCCAAGCACTACTGCTGCAACAAGTGCACCTGCGACGAAGGACCTAGATCCTATGTTAGCTCCACACAGGCCTGAATCTAGGACCTGGCTGCCATTGCCAGTGTGTCAGTGTGCTAGGCCTGGCACCAAGAGGGATTCACCTTGGCTAGAATTTCCTCCAAAGTTCAAACAAGAACAAAAGGACCCTAGCACCTTTTGACTTTGAGGAATTCAATAGTCCTGGCCAGCACTGCCACACACAGGACTCCTGCATTCTTGTGCACGGAAGACCAGTATAGTCTTTGCCATCACTGAACTTTGCTGAGAGCTGCACGGATGTATGATGATGTGGTAAATTAGAAATTAGAGATGGCACGCCCCATCCAGCTACTGCCCTCACAGCGACCTTCAGGGGAAAGTATTTCTCCAAAGAGTCAGTCTGAAATACTGGAAGATGTGACTGATCTCTCAAATTTGTTGACATCAACTCAAAAGCATCACAAACACACATGAAAAAGCAAAGAAACATGATTCCACCAAACAAATGGTATTTTTCCAATAATGGACTCCAAAGAAAAGAGGATCTGGGAATTAACTGAAATAGAATTCAAAATAATTATTTGAAGGAGACACAGTAGTACTCAAGAGAATACAAACTGATAACCCAATGAACTCATGAAAACAATTCATGAACAAAACAAAATGTTAAAGAAATAGACATCTTAAAAAAATTATGAAAAGATTAGGAGCTGAAAATACAATAAATAACATGCAGTAAAGAGCTTCAACAACAGATTCAATCAATCAAATTAATCTGTAAACTTTAAGACAGATGTCTAGATATTGTACAATCAGTGGGGATAGGGAGGAAAAATTGAAAAGTGAATAAAGCTTATATGAATTATAAAATATCATGAAATGAATCAATATTAACACTATGGGAATCCAGGAAAGAATAGAGAGAAAGGGAGAGAAACATAAAGAAATCATGTCAGAAAACTTCCTAAATAAAGGTACATGAAACTCAAAATGCCCCAAAGAGATTCAATCCAAAGATATTACCAAAACATATTATAATCAAATACTAAAAAACTAATAATTTTAAAATTAGCAAGAGACAAAAAAGACTTATTACATATGAGGAAACTCCAGTTAGTCTTTTAGCAGATATTGTAGCAGAAATTTACAGGCCATGAGAGTGGGATGATATATTCAAAGTACTTAACGAAAAAAAAAAAAAAAAAAAAAAACAACAGCAGCCAAACAAAATACTTTGCCAAGCAAAATTTCCCTTCAGAAATGAAGACAAACGAGTGCTTGGATGGTTCAGTTGGTTGAGTATCTGACTCTTGACTTCAGCTTAGGTCAGGATTCCAGGGTCATAGGATATAGACTCCATCAAGTGTAGTAACATTCATATTATAGGAGTTCCAGAAGAGAGAAAAAAAAGGGCAGAAAATTTATTTGAAGAAATAATAGCTGAATTTCCCAGATCTGGGGAAAGAAACAGATATCCATATCCAGGAGGCACAGAGAACCCCTAATAAAATCAACAAAAGCAAAGCCACACCAAGACATATTGTAATTAAATTGGCAAAATATAGTGACAAAGAAAAAAAAATTAGAAGTAATAAAACAAAAGAAGACAGTAACATATAAGGTAAACCCCACACAGCTATCAGGCGATTTTTCACCAGAAACTTCCCAAGCTGGAAGGAAATGGCATAATATATACAAAGTGCTGAATGGGAAAGTCTGCAGCCAACTGTAAAGCTATCATTCAGAATGGAAGGAGAAATAAAGAGATTCCTAGACAAACAAAAGTTAAAGGAATTCATCACCACTAAATCCAGACTTACAAGAAATGTAAAAGGGAATTCTAAGAGCATAAAGAAAAGGCCATTAATGGGGGTTAAGAAAGAAAAAAATCAGACACATATAAACATAAAAAAGTAATAGATTAATCACTTATAAAATCGGTATTGAGGCTAAAGCACAAAAACAGTGAAATTATTTATATTTATAAAAATAAGTCAAATGATTCATAAAATAAAAGAATGCAAAATATGACATCATGCACACAAAATGTCAGAGGAGGGTGAAGTAAAATTTGAGTGCTTTCAGGATGGGTTCAAACTTATACAAGCATCGATCTAATATACACTGCTATATGCACAGGATATTATATTTAAGTCTAATGATAACCACAAATCAAAAACTTGTAATAGATGTAAAAAATAGAGAGAAAGAAATTGAAGCATATCATCACAGAAGGCCATCAAGTTACAAAATGAAAATAAGTACAAAACTCTCAATAATTACTTTGAATGTAAATAGACTAAATTCTCCACTCAGAAGACAAGGAGTGATTAATGGATAACAAACAAAATCCATTTATATAATGTTGACAAGAAATTCATTTCAAACCTAAAGACACATGCAGATTTAAAGTGAAGGAATAGAAAAACATCTATAATGCAAAAGTAAATGGAAAGAAAGCTGAGGCAGCAATACTTATATTGGAAAAAATAGACTTTAAAAAGACTGTAACAAGACACAAAGAAGGACACTACATAACCAGAAAGGGAACAATCCAACAAGAACATATAACTGTTGTAAATACTTATGTACCTAACATGAAAGCACCCAAATTCATAATTATTAACAAACATAAAGGAAGTAATCAGTAGTAATACAATAACAGGAGGGTACTTTAACACCCCACTTACATCAATACATAGATCACCCAGACAGAAAATCAATAAGGAAACTATGGCTTTGAAAGATACATTAGATCACATGGCCTTAACAGGTGTATTCAGAACACTCCATCATAAAAATGCACAATGCACATTCTTTTCAAGTTCACATGAAACATTCTCCAGAATAGATCACATGTTAGGACACAAAACAAGTCTCAACAAATTCAAAAGGTTGAGATTATATTATGCAACTTTTCAAACCACTATGCTACAAAACAAGAAATCAACCACAAGAAAAAGTCTGGAGAGAATGCCAATACATGGAGGTTAAATGACATGCTGCTAAATAGTAAATGGGTCAAACAAAAATCAGTAAATCAAAAAATAACTGGAGACAAATGAAAATAAGATCTCAATGGCTTCATATCTTTTGGATGCAGGAAAACTGTTCTAAGAGGAAAGATTATGGCAATAAATGCATATGCCAAGAAACAAGAAAACTCTCAAATAGAACAACCTAACCTTAGACCTAAAGGAACTAGAAAAAGAACAACAAACAAAACCTAAAACCAGCAGAAAGAATGAAATAATAAAGATCAAAGCAGAATCAAATGAAATCAATGCAAAAACAAAAACAACAAACACTAGAACAGATCAATGAGACCAGGAACTGATTCTTCAAAAAAATCAACAAAAATGAGAAAACTTTAGCCAGCCTTATCCAAAAACATCAGAGAGAGAGAAAAAGAAAGAGACAGAGAGTGCTCAAATAAAATCGGAAATTAAAGAGGAGAAATAACAACCGACACCACAGAAATACAAAGGATTATAAGAGAATGTTATTAAAAATTATATGTCAACAAATTGGACCACATAGAAGAAATGGATAAATTCATAGAAACATAAACATCTCAATATTGAATTAGATAGAAAGAGAAAGTGTTATCAAACCAATTACTATCAATGAAATTCAATAAGTAATAAAAAACTCCCAAGATACAAAAGTCCAGGACCAGATAGCTTCACAGACTAAATCTACCAAACATTTAAAGAAGAGTTAAAACAGGGTCTTTTCAAAATATTTCAAAAATTAAAAGAGAAAGGAAAGCTTCCAAATTCATTATATGAGGCCACCATTACCCTGATACCAAACCCAGAAAAAGACATTACAAGAAAAGCAAACAACAAAGAAACAAAAAGAAACACCACAGGCCAATAGCTCTGATGAACACAGATGCAAAAATTCTCAACAAAATATTAGCAAACTAAATCCAGTGATACATTAAAAAAATCATTTACCATGATCAGATAGAATTTATTCCAGGAATACAAGGATGGTTCTATTCACAAATAAATCAACATGACATATCACATCAAATAGAGAGGATAAAAGCCATATGATCATTTAAATAGATGCAGAAAAAGTTTTGGACAATATTCAAATACCATATTCATTTATAATAAATGAGAAAATTAAGAAAACAATCTCCATTACATTTGCACCAAAATAATAATATATATAGCAATAAACCTAACCAACAGTAAAAAGATATGTAAACTGAAAACTATAAAACATTATTGAAATAAATTGAAGATGATATAAACAAATGGGAAGGTATTCCATGCTCATCGATTGAGAGAACAAATATTGCTAAAATGTTCATAATATCCAATGAAATGTATAGATTTAATGCAGTCCTTATCAAAATACCAACAGCATTTTTTACATAACTAAAATAGATAAAACCAAAATTCGGATGGAACCACAAAAGTTCTCAAATGTTAAAGCAATGTTAAAAAACAACAAAACTGGAGATAGCACAATTCCAGATTTCAAACTATACTACGAAGCTATAGTAATCAAAAAGTAAAGTACTGGTACAAAATAAGACACACCAATCTATAGAACAGAATAGAGAGCCCAGAAATAAACTCACATTTACATGGCCAATTAATCTATGACAAAAGAGAGAAGAATATACAATGGAGAAAAGGTAGACTCTTCAAAAAATGGTGTTAACAAAACTGGATGGAAAAATATTTATTCACATATAAAATAAATGGAATAAATATATATTATATATATATTTATTATTTATAAAATAATTATGTACATATTTATAAACATATATATATATGATATATCCAAAATGTATAAAGAACTTCTACAACTCAACATCAGAAAAACAAACAATCTAATTTAAAAAAGGGCAGAAAACCAGAATAGATATTTTCCAAAAAAGATACACAGATGGCAATAGACACTTGAAAAGGTGCTTATCATCCCTAGTCATCATGGAAATGCAAATGAAAACCACAGCTTCATACCTGTCAGATTATATAAAATCAAAACAGAAGGAAAAGGTGTTGGTAAGGATTTAGAAAAAAAGGAATCCCCATACACTGTTGGTGAGATTTCAAGCTGTGCAATCACTGTGGAAATAGTGTGAAGGTCCCCCCCCAAAATTAAAAATATAAACACCACATTGTCCTGTAATTCCACTACTGGGTATTTACACAAAGAATACAAAACACTAATTCAAAAAGATATAGTCATCCCTATATTTATTACCTCATTATTAACAGTACCAAAATATGGAAGAAACCCATGTGTCACTCTATAGATGAATGAATAAAGAAGGTGTAGCATATATGTATGTACGTATGTATATATTTTTGGAATATTTTTCATCCATAAAAAATGGTATCTTGCCATTTGCAACATGTATAGATTTAGCATGCATAATCCAAGTGAAATCAGTCAGAGAATGAAAATACCATATGTTCTCATTCATGTGGATTTTAAGAAACAAAGAACAAACAAAGAAAAAAAAAGAAACAAAAAACCAGACTCTTAAAAATAAAGAATAAACTGGTGGTTGCCAGAAAGAAAGTGGGGGGGGATGGGTGAAACAGGTCAAAGGGGATTAAGAATACAAGTATTGTATGAACACTGAGTAATACATAGAATTTTTGAATCGTTATATTGTACACCTGAAATATAACCCTGTATGTTATTATACTTGGATTAAAAGGTTACTTAAAATTTTTAAAAACTAAATAACCTGATTTAAAGATAGGCAGTGAATTTGTTTTTTTAATTGATTTTTCTTATTTTTTTATTTTTTTATTTTTTTATTTATTATTTATTTATTTATTTTAATATGAAATTTATTGTCAAATTGGTTTCCATACAACATCCAGTGCTCATCCCAAAAGGTGTCCTCCTCAATAACCATCACCCACCCTCCCCTCCCTCCCACCCCCCATCAACCCTCAGTTTGTTCTCACTTTTTAAGAGTCTCAAGTTTTGGCTCCCTCCCTCTCTAACCTTTTTTTTTTTCTTCCTTCCCCTCCCCCATGGTCTTCTGTTAAGTTTCTCAGGATCCACATAAGAGTGAAAACATATGGTATCTGTCTTTCTCTGTATGACTCATTTCACTTAGCATAACACTCTCCAGTTCCATCCACATTGCTACAAAAGGCTATATTTCATTCCTTCTCATTGCCAAGTAGTAGTCCATTGTGTATATAAACCACAATTTCTTTATCCATTCATCAGCTGATGGACATTTAGGCTCTTTCCATAATTTGGCTATTGTTGAAAGTGCTGCTATAAGCATTGGGGTACACGTGCCCCTAACATCAGCACTCCTGTATCCCTTGGGTCAGTTCCTAGCAGTGCTATTGCTGGGTCTTAGGGTAGCTCTATTTTTTAATTTTCTGAGGAACCTCCACACTGTTTTCCAGAGTGACCGTACCAGTTTGCGTTCCCACCAAGAGTGCAAGAGGGTTCCCGTTTCTCCACATCGTTGCCAGCATCTATAGTCTCCTGATTTGTTCATTTTAGCCACTCTGACTGGCATGAGGTGGTATCTGAGTGTGGTTTTGACTTGTGTTTCCCTGATGAGGATCAACGTTGAGCAATTTTTCATGTGCCTGTTGGCCATCTGGATGTCTTCCTTAGAGAAGTGTCTATTCATGTTTTCTGCCCATTTCTTCACTGGATTATTTGTTTCTCTGGTGTGGGGTTTGGTGAGTTCTTTATAGATTTTGGATACTAGCCCTTTGTCCGACACACCATTTACAAATATCTTTTCCCATTCCGTTGGTTGCCTTTTAGTTTTGTTGTTTCCTTTGCAGTGCAGAAGATTCTTATCTTCATGAAGTCCCAATAGTTCATTTTTGCATTTAATTCCCTTGCCTTTGGGGATGTGTCAAGTAAGAAATTGCTGCGGCTGAGGTCAGAGAGGTCTTTTCCTGCTTTCTCCTCTAGGGTTTTGATGGTTTCCTGTCTCACATTCAGGTCCTTTATCCACTTTGAGTTTATTTTTGTGAATGGTGTAAGAAAGTGGTCTAGTTTCATCCTTCATGTTGCTGTCCAGTTCTCCCAGCACCATTTATTAAAAAGACTGTCTTTTTCCCATTGGATGTTCTTTCCTGCTTTGTCAAAGATTAGTTGGCCATACTTTTGTGGGTCTAATTCTGGGGTTTCTATTCTATTCCCTTGGTCTGTGTGTCTGTTTTTGTGCCAATACCATGCTGTCTTGATGATTACAGCTTTGTAGTAGAGGCTAAAGTCTGGGATTGTGATGCCTCCTTCTTTGGTCTTCATCAAAATTACTTTGGCTATTCTGGGTCTTTTGTGCTTCCATACAAATTTTAGGATTGCTTGTTCTAGATTCAAAAAGAATGCTGGTGGAATTTTGACTGCGATTGCATTGAATGTGTAGACAGCTTTGGGTAGTTGATATTTTAACAATACTTATTCTTCCAATCCATGAGCACAGAATGTTTTTCCATTTCTTTATATCTTCTTCAATTTCCTTCATAAGCTTTCTATAGTTTTCAGCATATAGATAGATCTTTTGTATATTTGGTTAGGTTTATTCCTAGGTATTTTATGCTTCTTGGTGCAACTGTGAATGGGATAAGTTTCTTTATTTGACTTTCTGTTGCTTCATTATTAGCGTATAAGAATGCAACTGATTTGTGTACATTGATTTTTTATCCTGCAACTTTGCTAAATTCATGTATCAGTTCTAGCAGACTTTTGGTGGAGTCTATCGGATTTTCCATGTATAATATCATGTCATCTGCAAAAAGTGAAAGCTTGACTTCATCTTTGCCAATTTTAATGTCTTTGATTTCCTTTTGTTGTCTGATTGCTGATGCTAGTACTTCCAACACTATGTTAAACAACAGCGGTGAGAGTGCACATCCCTGTCGTGTTCCTGATCTCAGGGGGAAAGCTCTCAGTTTTTCCCCATTGAGGATGATATTATCTGTGGGCTTTTCATAAATGGCTTTTATGATGTTTAAGTATGTTCCTTCTATCCCGACCCTCTAGAGGGTTTTTATTAACAAAGGATGCTGAATTTTGTCAAATGATTTTTCTGCATCGATTGCCAGGATCATACGGTCCTTATCTTTTCTTTTATTAATGTGATGTTTCACATTGATTGATTTGTGAATGTTGAACCAGCCCTGCAGCCCAGGAATGAATCCCACTTGATCATGGTGAATAATTCTTTTTATATGCTGTTGAATTCAATTTGCTAGTATCTTATTGAGAATTTTTGCATCCATATTCATCAGGGATATTGGCCTGTAGTTCTCTTTTTTTCTGGGTATCTTTCTGGTTTAGGAATCAAAGTAAAGCTGGCTTCATAGAATGAGTCTGGAAGTTTTTCTTCCCTTTCTATTTTTTTGGAACAGTTTCAGAAGGATAGGTATTATCTCTGCTTTAAACGTCTGGTAGAATTCCCCAGGGAAGCCATCTGGTCCTGGACTCTTATTTGTTGGGAGATTTTTGATAACCGATTCAATTTCTTCACCGGTTATGGGTCCGTTCAAGTTTTCTATTTCTTCATGTTCGAGTTTTGGAAGTGTGTGGGTGCTTAGGAATTTGTCCATTTCTTCCACGTTGTCCAGTTTGTTGGCATATAATTTTTCACAGTGTTCCATGATAATTGCTTGTATTTCTGAGGGACTGGTTGTAATAATTCCATTTTCATTCATGATTTTATCTATTTGGGTCATCTCCCTTTTCTTTTTGAGTAGCCTGGCTAGAGGTTTATCAATTTTGTTTATTTTTCCAAAAACCCAACTCTTCCTTTCATTGATCTGCCCTACAGTTGTTTTTAGGTTCTATATCATTTATTTCTGCTCTGATCTTTATTATTTCTCTTCTGCTGGGTTTGGGGTGTCTTTGCTGTTCTTCTTCTATTTACTTTAGGTGTGCTGTTAGATTTTGTATTTGGGATTTTTCTTGTTTCCTGAGATAGACCTGGATTGCAATGTATTTTCCTCTCAGGACTGCCTTTGCTGCATCCCAAAGTGTTTGGATTGTTGTATTTTCATTTTCATTTGTTTCCATATATTTTTAAATTTCCTCTCTAATTACCTGGTTGGCCCATTAATTCTGTAGTACAGTGTTCTTTAACCCCCATGCTTTTGGACGTTTTCCAGACTTTTTCCTGTGGTTGATTTCAAGTTTCATAACATTGTGGTCTGAAAGTGTGCATGGTATGATCTCAATTCTTTTATACATATGACGGGCTGTTTTGTGACCCAGTATGTGATCTATCTTGGAAGATGTTCCATGTGCACTCAAGAAGAAAGTATATTCTGGTGCTTTGGGATGCAGAGTTCTAAATATACCTGTCAAGTCCACCTGATCCAATGTATCATTCAGGGCCCTTGTTTCTTTATTGATCCTGTGTCTAGATGATCTATCCATTGTTGTAAGTGGGGTATTAAAGTCCTCTGCATTACCACATTCTTATCCATAAGGTTGCTTATGTTTGTGATTAACTGTTTTATATGTTTGGGGGCTTCCGTATTTGGCACATAAACATTTATAATTGTTAGCTCTTCCTGATGGATAGACCCTGTAATTATTATATAGTGCCCTTCTGCATCTTTTGTTACAGCCTTTAATTTAAAGTCTAGTGTGTCTGATATAAGTATGGCTACTCCAGCTTTCTTTTGACTTCCAGTAGCATGATAGATAGTTCTCCATCCCCTTACTTTCAATCTCAACATGTCCTCAGGCCCAAAATGAGTCTCTTGTAGACAACAAATAGATGGGTCTTGTTTTTTTATCCATTCTGATACTCTATGTCTTTTGGTTGGCACATTTAGTCCATTTACATTCAGTATTATTATAGAAAGATATGGGTTTAGAGTCATTGTGATGTCTGTAGGTTTCATGCTTGTAGTGACATCTCTGGTACTTTGTGGTCCTTGCAACATTTCACTTACAGAATCCCCCTTAGGATCTCTTGTAGGGCTGGTTTAGTGGTGATGAATTCCTTCAGTTTTTGTTTGTTTGGGAAAACCTTTATCTCTCCTTCTATTCTGAGTGGCAGACTTGCTGGATAAAGGATTCTTGGCTGCATATTTTTTTTCTGTTCATCACATTGAAGATTTCCTGCCATTCCTTTCTGGCTTGCCAAGTTTCAGTAGATAGGTCTGCGACTACTCTTATGGGTCTACCTTTGTAAGTTAGAGCCTGTTTATCCCTAGCTGCTTTCAGAATTTTCTCTTTATCCATGTATTTTGCCCATTTCACTATGATATGTCGTGCAGATCAATTCAAGTTACGTCTGAAAGGAGTTCTCTGCACCTCTTGGATTTCAATGCCTTTTTCCTTCCCCAGATCAGGGAAGTTCTCAGCTATGATTTGTTCAAGTACACCTTCAGTCCCTTTCTCTCTGTCTTCTTCTTCTGGAATTCCTATGGTACAGATATTGTTCCATTTGATTACATCACTTAGTTCTCTAATTCTCCCCTCGTACTCCTGGATTTTTTTTTTATCTCTCTTTTTCTCAGCTTCCTCTCTTTCCATAATTTTATCTTCTAATTCACCTCTTCTCTCCTCTGCCTCTTCAATCCGAGCTGTGGTCGCCTCCATTTTATTTTGTACCTCATTTATAGCATTTTTTTAGCTCCTCATGACTATTTCTTAGTCCCTTGATCTCTATAGCAATAGATTCTCTGCTGTCCTCTATACTTTTTTCAAGCCCAGCGATTAATTTTATGACTATTATTCTAAATTCTTGTTCTGTTATATTGCTTAAATCGTTTTTGATCAATTCGTTAGCTCTCACTACTTCCTGGAGTTTCTTTTGAGGAGAGTTCTTCAGTTTCATCATCTTGTGTAGTCCCTTGGATGGCACCAACCCTCAAGGCACTTCCCCTGTGTTGTCTGGAGTAACTTGTGTTGGTGGGTGGGGCTGCAGTCAGATCTGATGTCTACCCCCAGCCCACCGCTGGGGACACAGTCAGACTAGTGTGTATCTTACTTCCCCTCTCCTGGTGGCAGAACTCACTGTGGTGTGGTGTGGCCCCTGTCTGGGCTACTTGCACACTGCCAGGCTTGTGGTGTTGCTTTGATGGGATCTGGCATATTAGCTGGGGGGGGATCCACAAAGTACACAGGGGCAGGAGGGGCAGGCTCAGCTCAATTTGCTGCTTTGCCGTCAGGTGGTCCCCTGCAGGAGGGGCCCTGCAGCACTGGGAGGGAGGCAGGCAGACCCTTCAGAGGGATGGATCCACAGAAGCACAGCGTTGGGTGTTTCGTGGTGCAAACAAGTTCGGGGATGGGAACTGGTTACCTTTAGGATTTTGGCTATGGGATGGGAGATGGAGATGGCACTGGCCAGCGCCTTTTCTTCCTGCTGAGCTGAGCTCTGTCTCCCGGGGCTCAACAATTCTCCCTCCCGGTGTCCTCTCACCCTCCCCACTCCCCAAGAGCAGAGCTGTTGGCTACTAACTTTCTAAATGTTAAGTCCCACTGGCTGTCAGAACTCACACAGTCCGGACCCTCCGCTTTTGCAAGCCAGACTCAGGGGCTCTGCCTTGCTGGGTGGGCTGCCCTTCCACCACCCCAGCTCCCTCCCACCAGTCTGTGTAGTGCGCACCTCCTCTCCGCCCTTCCTACCCTCTTCCATGGGCTTCTTGTCTACGCTTGGCTCCAGCGAGTCCATTCTGCTAGTCTTCTGGTGGTTTTCTGGGTTGTTTCGGCAGATGTCGGTGGAATCTAAGTGATCAGCAGGAGGAGGTGAGCCCAGCGTCCTCCTACTCTGCCATCTTCCTCAAAATTCCTGGCAGTGTATTTGAATATACATTTTTTTCAAGAAGACTTACAGACATCCAACAGAACCATGAGAAGATGCTTAACATCACTAATATCAGATAAATACAAATCAAAACAACAGTGATATATCACTTCACACCCATCAGATTGGTATTATCACAAATACAAAAATAAGTGTTGATGGGGTGTGGAGAAAAGGGAATCCTTGTAGACTGTAAATGTAAACTGTACAGCCACTATGGAAAACAGTGTGGAGATTCCTCAAAAAATTAATACTGGAAATACGTGGATCAAGAACACTATTTCTGGGTATTTACCCAAAGAAAATGAAAATATCAATCCAAAAAGATATGTGCACCCTCTGTTCATGGCAGAATTATTTATAATAACAAAGATACAGAAGCCACATAAGTGTCCATGAATAGATGAATGACTAAAGACAGTGTGGTATATATATATAACTTTTCAAATTGTTGCCAAACTGTGACGGGTCTTCCGATGAAAGAGATAAATGTCTCTTTGTAATTTACCAAAGAAGTGCTCTGGCTCTCCTGCTTCACCTTGTATTGTTTGTCAGCAGCCCTTAGCTTCTCTAAAGGACTTTGATACAACTACACAGTAACCAGTCAACTCTGCTATCTTTGTAGGGATCCTACAAATATACATTTGTATATATACAATATATACAAATATATATATATACAATATATATCTGTGTGTGTGTGTGTATATATATATATACATATATATACATATATATATATGTATATATATGTATATATATATATATGAAATATTACTCGGCCATCAAAAAGAACAAAATCTTACCATTTACAACAACACAGGTTGACCTATAGGATATTATGCTACATGAAATAAGAAAGAAAAGGACCTCTACTGTATGATTTCATGTTTATGCATCTAAACATACATAAACTAAAATACAAAGGAGAAAACAGAAACAGACTGTTTGCTTACATAAGATACCATCCATTCCGTGAAGGGCTTCTCTTAATGACACCTCTAGCTCAAGGACTCAACATCAACCAAACCGAAACTTCCCTGGAATTGTGCTGCAATCCAAGATGTTTCCTACTCCATCTTTCCTTTTCTCCCACCTCCTATGGTGTAAAATATGCATCATTGTCTAAAACCCTTGCCTGCTCTCTTCCCCCAAAGTATCTTGAACATACAATCAAACTTTTTGTCTGCTTCTCAGCTGACCTGAACAAATGCAAATGGTACCGAGAGTTGTCTAAAAATATATATTAAAAAGAGAATTTTGACTGGCTCACTCATTGCCAGGAAGGCAAAAAGTACACCATTCTGCGTAGTGGGGCACAGACAACCACTCACCTAAAGTGTCAGCCATCTGCAAAAGTTTTTACTTACAGTGATATGGGGAAAGGACAGATGTGGGGGAAGTATGCTCAGACTTCTGTAAGATACTAGAGGAGGGGAATTTGTAGGGTCCCTACAAAGATAGCAGAGTTGACTGGTTACTGTGTAGTTGTATCAGAGTCCTTTAGAGAAGCTAAAGGCTGCTGACAAACAATACAAGGTGAAGCAGGAGAGCCAGAGCACTTCTTTGGTAAGTTACAAAGACACGTTGATCTCCTTCATTGGAAGACCAGTCACATTTGGGCAACAATTTGAAAAGGTAATAGTGGCACAGAGCTACAGACATTTGAACATTCAGCTAATATTGATGTGTCATGTTAAGTTCAAGGCCCTAGGAGCCTGAAATGCCCTATTGGAAGATGGTATATGGCCTCTCCTACTGTGGATTATAATAGGATTAAATGCTATCATAATGCAGATGGACATTTACTGGGCTTAGAAAAGGAGAAAAGAAACCATATATTGAAGAGTTGCAAAAATAAGGTGACAGAGAAGTGGCTCTGGGATTGGTTGATCAAGACATGTGGATACAAGACTGCATGAGAATAATTCACTGACTTGGGGACACTTTGTAAGCACATGGAGTTTAACAAAGATTGAAAACTTGTCACAGTTGGCATCAGAAAAAAGATCTTTATTGCTGAGGAAGACATAGCTTCTGGAGGTGTGATGGACATTTATATTACTTTGTAAAAGGTGATAAAGATTGCTCTTATCCATGATAAGGCCTAGCACTTGTAATTTACAAAGCTGCCCAAGCATCAAGCCCATCTCTGTGTGCTTGCTTCCATCACTGATGAGCCTGTATATGCCAAATCAGTGGAGGCCCTTTGTGCTGAGCACCAAATCAACCTCACCAAGGTGGATAACAAGAAACTAGGGGAATCTGTAAAACTGACAAAGAGGGAAAATGCTGAAAATGGGCGGTTGCCGTTGTGTGGTGGTCTAGGACTATGGCAGAGTCTTGGACCAAGGATGCCACTGAGAAGTACTTCAAGAAATGAACAAATGAAAACACGTGACTCTTGTTCAGCAAGAAGAACCTAGAACATACAACCGAGCTGACCATACCAGGCTATTTCCTAAATGTCAGTTCTGCTCTTCTCTTTCTCAGTCGTACTTGTATTTGAAAACAAAGAATTAAAACAAATATGCATACAGAAATACATTCAGGCCTGCTTTGGCTAACTCCATTGCTTTTAATTTCAGTGGAAATTTTAAGTCGAATAATGACAACATTGTAATACATTTTTGTGAGTTCTGTCAAACCTCCTCCCACAGCATATTAGCGGTATTTGTGATCCACTTTTTGTTATTCCTGAAATATATGGTACCAGTAAACACAATTACATATTGTTGCAGTAGAAGTTTTTATAAACAAAATAAACGACTGTATTTTTCAATTTGCCTTCCTTTACTGAACATCACATAGAAAAATATTTTGAATTGCATTTCTAAAATATGTTTCAATTTTTTACAACATGTGTGTGAAGGCAACAAATATAAAATGGCGTGGATAATGTAATACTGAAAATTTCATCAGTTAAAAGTATCATATAGTTGAAGGTCTTCTTTCAGATGACTGGGGGAATAAAAATAGTTGAATGGTTTGCAATCTAGCAGGACCACTTAGACAAATATACATAAAAAAAGACCTCACAAAGCTAAGTAAAAAAGGCTACAGATATAAAACGAGTGCAATAAATAACATAAATTTAAAAGAGAAAGAGGGGCGCCTGCATTGTTCAGTCAGTTAAGCACCTGATTCTATTTCTGCTCAGGTCATTATCTCACAGTTCATGTGATCCCAAGAATCCTGCTGGGGATTCTCTGTCTCCCTCTCTCTGCCCCAACCCTGCTCATGCACATGCACATGCACATGCTCTCTTTCTCTCTCTCAAAATAAATGAATAAAACTTCGACATTTCTTTGACAAAGATGGAGTTTGAGCCAGGATCTGGAGATTTTGATAGGCTGAGAAAGAAAAGAACATCATTAACAGGCATGTATACATGCCTGAAACCCTACACGCTTTATATAACTTATTCCTACCACAAGCCAATCAACTGAGGCCCAGACAATTTAACTAAATAGCCATCTTTCACACAGCTACCTATCTGCAGAGTCCTTATCCAGATCCAGATATTGACCTCCAAATCTGTATACTTTCCATTATGCAGTGTTGCAAAGTATATTATTATCTAAAGATAGGCATGCAAGGAAAGCAAAATTGAGGGAAAGGAAGAGATCAACAGGATTAGAACATCCAGGGTTTATCCAAAATAATTTGGCTAGATCATATGGAGGAAAAGGCTAAAAGGAACCAAAAGATAAACGGAAGATAAGGCTATAATGGTTGAAATTGCCTTATGCACTGAAAGCAAGCTATGGTCAAAGGAATGAAATTATAAAAACATCGGTTTAAGAAGACTAATGTTAATAGGCCCAAGAGATTGAATGGAAAATAAAAGGTAAGGAGATCCATTAATTATGGCAACAATAAAGAAAAATCTGACAGAACTTTGGAAACATTTTCTAAGAATCTCAAGATTTGAAGTGTCATAAAAATAAAGGAAAATATTAATGTTCAATTGACTAAAGTGATTTTATTTTTAGGTTGGATAATTACCTTGGAAGCACTTCAAAAATCAATTGGATCACTTTCCTCTTGTGATCATAGCAAGTATAAAACAGTATAAACAAGATGTCCTTTATACCTCTCCAATTTTTGTACCAGCAGTAGAAAATTAATTAAGGTTACATACGTGGAAAATAAAAGTAGTGTATACTTATGTATTTTAACATTTTAACATGCTTAAATTCTTTGCCAACTTTACAAATATCTCTTTGTTTAATTCACACAATTTCATGAGTCATGTGCTGTTGTATATATATGTAACAGAGAAGTAAACCTAAAGCACATAAAGGTCAAATAACTTATCCAAGGTAATACACAGGGGATAACAAACCTGGGGGTTAGCACCATTTTAACTATGTTGACTTCCCATTGCTGCTAATTTAAATGATGGATACAATAATTATGCTAAGCATATTTTAATTATTTTCAGTCATTATAATTTCTTTCTAAAACACACAACTGGTCTATTATTCAGTAAATGAAAATTTTTTTTCTTTAAATTCCATACATGAAGTAATTTTATCTGTGGTCATAAATATAATTTTCCACATTAGCACAAGGTAATTCTTGATTTTTTAGACTATATAGTTAAGAGTTCAAATTATAGGAGTGACTGGGTGGCTTAGTCAGTTAAGTATCCAGCTTTGGGTCAGGTCACGGTTCCTGAGTTCGAGCCCTGCATTGAACTGAGAGTGCGAGCCTGCTTTGCATCCTCTGTCTCCCTCTCTGCGCCTCCCTCACTCATGACCTCTTTCTCAAAAATAAAGTTTTTTAAAAAGAGGTCAAATCATAGAAGTTGCATGGGCAAACTCAAACCTATAGAGAAGGAGGGAATGACCTTAAATGCGAATAAATTCAAATTGACATATTTTGAGCACCTGTAATGTGCAAGACATTATGACTGTTGTGTAACATTCAACTTGTGCTTTTAAGGAGATGGCAAAATAGTGGTAGATTAAATAATGGTATAGATCTTGATACTGATAATGAGTGCCATGAAGGCAATCAAATTGAAATGAGGGAAAGATCAAGCTGAGGTTGAAGGAATCAGAAAATGCTCTCAGCAGAAGAGTTTTCTAATACAAACTTCAAGAAATGAGTAGAATTTTAGTAAGTTAAAATAATAGATATATTCATCTGGAAAGAAGTAAAAGGATGGGCTGTATGAGTAGGTCAAGATATAAGAGGGTAATGCTTTCATACATACTATACTGAATTGGAGTGTAGCAAAAATGTTACAGAACGTTATATTTTCACATGATACTAGCAAAATGAAGACCTATCGTGCTTTGACTATTTCTTGTCTTAGTACATATGCCTCAGACTTTCATTAGGACATACTAAATTTAAAACCTGGTGAAAGGAATCAAAATATAAGGGGTAGAATATGTAAAAGAATACTTGATATGTCAAGATATGGAAGCTCTAAATTGTTGGGAAAATATTTCTTCCTGTCATAAAAACAGAAAGCCCAGAAAGGTAAGGTTTCAGTGATTTTAACAAAATATATATGGAGTAAGTCAGTATTTTCAGCTAGCCACTGAGACACGATAAAGTGACAGCCCAGGTTCAAAATGTATAGAGGCTTGAGGACTGATACTCTGAGGAATGGGATATAGAATAAATAAAAGTTGCTGAATAACAATGAACTATCAGCTGAGATTAGGTAACATGATTTCCAAATGTATAGGATAAAGATTTCTTTTTTTTTTTTTTTTTACATATAGTATGATTTATTTATATGAAATTCTAAAAAAAAAAAAAAAAAGAAAGAAAAGAAAAGAAAAACAAAACTATAAAGACAGAAAATAGATTAGTAGTTTCCAGGGTCCAGAATTTGGGGTTTAAGGATTAAATGCAAAGCAGCTCAGGGGAAAGTTTGGTTGTGGTAGAAATATTATATATCATGACTATAGGATAAAGATTTCAATACTGCCCAGGGAACTTCAAGACACTGAAATATAAGAAATGAGCTGTTACCTGGATCAGTTGCAAACTAATCAGACCAATTGAGTCAATATTAGGGGTTGGGTGGAAGGTGGGCTAAACTGGTGATGGACATGAAGGAGGGCACTTGTTTGGATGAGCACTGGGTGTTAAATGTAAGCGATGAGTCACTAAATTCTACTCCTGAAACCATTATTACACTATATATTAACTAACTTGGACTTAACTAACTAACTAAATAAGGTTTTTTTCTATTCTTACTAATTTTGTCTGCATGTTACACCAATTACTGAAAGAGAAGAAATATATATATATATATTTCAACTATAACTGGAATTTGCTTTCGTTTTTCACTTTGGGTAATTTTTGGTTTATGGTTTTTGAACTAAAAAACGTAAGTATGGAGTATGGTAAAATATGTAAGCGTATGAGCCAGAACAGGAAATCAAGATATAAAGAGATAATGCAATATGCCCAAAAGGCATACTAATATGGAATGTAACAAAATGTTATATATAACATCCTAAAGAAAGTTTGAGGTATTTGTACTGAACAGGAAACAATCAAAACCTTACAGATTTTTATTTTTGTTTTCTTGTTTTGTTTTTTTTGGGGGGGGGTTGCTATGCCTTCTTAACTGATTGACATATTGATCATTATAAAATGTCCTCCTTTATCCCTGGTGATTCTTATGCTGAATTCTATTTTGTATGATAGTAACACGGATATTTTATTTTGTCTTTTTTTTTTCTGTTAGTGTCTTTATGTATAAAGTATATTTTTTATAGGTGTCCTCTAAAAAAATATGTCATAATTTCTAAATATATGACCATCTGTGCTTTTAACTGGAGTGTTGAGAAAATTTATATTTAATGTAATTTTTTATATTTAATCATCCATCTTGATATTTGCTTTTATTTTTCCTATCTGGGTTTTTTTTGTTTGTTTGTTTGTTTTTGTTTTTTTGCCCCCTTTTCAGTTGAATACCGGTTTTGAAAGTGTACTATAATATCTCTATCTTTGGTTTATTGGCTATATTATATACCTCTTTTTTTTTTCTTTTTTTTCTTTTTTTATGTGTTTTCTCTAGTACTTAAAGCATCTTATTTTAACAAATTTCATTCTATCTTTAAACAACCTTATGTTATTTCACATATATTGTAAAAAACTTCATCAGTGTATTTCCATTTCCCTTTACTTTTATTATTCTGTATATTTTTATATTTTATTTTCCTTTATTCTGACTTGATTACCTTGATCACTTCTTAATTTTATATACCTTATTTTTCTTTAGTGGTTACAACAGTGGTTAATGACAACACTTAAGAAAATATGGAGCTCTTATAATTAAAGGGCCACAAATCCATTTTCTCCTTGAAAGTGCTTAGTGATTAGGGGAATTTTAATTTATTTTTTAAAATTTTTTTAAAAATTTTATTTATTTTTGAGAGAGACAGAGACAGAGACAGAGAACAAGCAGGGTAGGAGCAGAGAGAGAGGTGTAGACCCAGAATCCAAAGCAGGCTCCAGACTCTGAGCTGTCAGCACAGAGCCCAACATGTTTGGAGCTGGAACCCAGGAACCATGAGATCATAATCTGAGCCAAAGTCTGATGATTAATCTACTGAGTCACCCAGGCACCCCTTTAATTTCTTTATTAACATTGTGAAATAAGAGAGACAGTAATCAAAGTGTAGTTTGTTTCTTAAGTGGGAAATTTAGCAGGAGTGCATCTCCGAATAAGCTGCATCCCTAAAGTTCCAGTTTGAAGCATGTAAGTATTGCAGACATGTATTGCCCTTAATGCAGAATTAAAAATTTCCCCCCAGAATAAAACATTTTAATATTTGGGGCATACAATGAAATTCAAACTTTAATATTGATTTAAACATTGCTTGAGATCTATCAGGTACCTGACATGAGTAAATTGGTAACATTCTTTGTAGAAATGTTTTTTATACCTCAATTTTTGGAATTACAAATAATTCCAAAAAATAATTAGACCATATAAAGTGCTCAATTAAAATCACACAAGGCTAGGGGCGCCTGGGTGGCGCAGTCGGTTAAGCGTCCGACTTCAGCCAGGTCACGATCTCGCGGTCCGTGAGTTCGAGCCCCGCGTCAGGCTCTGGGCTGATGGCTCGGAGCCTGGAGCCTGTTTCCGATTCTGTGTCTCCCTCTCTCTCTGCCCCTCCCCCGTTCATGCTCTGTCTCTCTCTGTCCCAAAAATAAATAAACGTTGAAAAAAAAAATTTTAAATCACACAAGGCTGAACAAGAGTGGAAGACAAAATTAAAACCATGAGTAAGGACAAAAATAGAAGAAAAAATAACAAATGTCATAGATACAAATCCAACTGTGTCAGCACTTTAAACATCATTGGTATAAATGCACCAATTAAGAGACATAAATTGTCAGAAAGCATCAAAAAAGAAGACCCAACAATATGTTGTCTACAAGAAACCCACCTCCAAGAAGATAAAGCACTACCAAGAGACCACCAATGTGAACTAAAAAGTAGTGGAATTGCAAAGACAGTAAGATGAAGCCACTATTATCATTGGGGACTTCAAACCTCCTCTATCAGAAATGGATAGGTCTAGCAGAAAATCAGTAAGGACATAGTTGAACTCGACATCATCGTCAAGATGGATGTAATATCTATAGAGTACTTCATCTGTCAACAGCAGAATACATAGCCTCAAGATCACATAAACATTCACCAACATAAACCACATTCTGGGCCATAAAACATGCCTTAATAAAATTAAAAGAACAGAAATAATACAATGTCTGCTCTTGGACTACAATAAAGTTAAACTAGAAGTCAATAATGGAAAGATAACTGAAAAATCTGAATACATGGAGATTAAATAACACATTTCTATACAACACATGGGCCTACAAAGAAGAAATCTTAAAAGTAATTTTAAAATATTTTAAACTAAATGAAAATGAAAATCCAATTTTCCAAAATTTGTGGGATGTAGAAAAAGCAGTTTGTAGAGGGAAATTCATAGCGTTGAATTTATATATTTGTGAAGAAAAATATAAAACCAATAATCTAAGTTTCTATTTTAGGAAACTCGAAAGAGAAGAGCATACTAAGTCAAAGAAAGCAGAAGAAAAGTAATAATAATAATTAGAGCCAAAACCAGTGAAATCTAAAAACAGGAAATTAATAGAGAAAATCAGTGAAATTAAAAGCTAGTTCTTTGAAGAGATCAGTAAAGCTGGCTCTTTGAAGAGATCTATAGGCCTCTCTACAGGCTGACTAAGAAAAAGAGGACATAAATTACTAATATCATAAATGAAATAGGGGCATCTGTACAGATCCTATGGACATTAAAAGAAAATAAATAAGTATTAATAACAACTCCATACCCACAAATTTGAAAACCTAGATGAAATGCACTATTTCTTGAAAGACACAAGTGCCAAAACTCAAACAAGAAGAAATATATAATCTGAATAGGCCTATATTAATGAAATTGCATCAATAATTGATAATATTCTAAAACAGAAAGCACTAGAATTCAGTGGTAAATTCCATCAAACACTTAAGGAAGGAATTATACCAATTCTTTACATTCTTTTTCAGAGAATAGCAAGAGTAAATATTTTCTAACTCATTTTATTAGCCTTGAATTATCTTAATACCAAAACCAGAAAAAAATATTACAAGAAAACTACAGACCACTATCAGTCATAAACACAGATGAAAAAATCTTCAATAAAAATTAGCAAATCTGATCCAATGATGTATAAAAAGAATGATACCTCATAACTAATTGGGTATGCAAGGCAGGTTCAACATTCAAAAATAAATTAATGTAATCGTTGACAATGACAAGCTAAAAAGTCATATATGATCATATCAATGCATGCAGCAAAAGCATTTGACAAATGCCAACACCTATTCATGAATTTTTTTTTAAAAATATCAGTAAACTAGGAGTATATGGAAACATTCTCAACTTTATAAAGAATACCTTAAAAAAAAAAAAAAACCCAACATCTACCATTATAAGTAATGGTGAGAAATTCAAAGTTTTTTCACTGAGATCAGATACAAGGCTGGTGTATTCCCTCTCACCACTCCATTTCAATACTGTACTGCAAGATCTAGCTAGTGCAGTAAGACAAGAAAAGGAAACAAAAGTTATACAAGTTGGGAAAGAAGAAATAAAGGTATATTTATTCACAGATGGCATAATTGTAGAAAATCCAAAAGAATTGACTAAAAATTCCTGAAACTAATAAGTGACTATAGCAAGGTTGCATGATACAAGGTTAAAATATAAAATCAATCATTTTTCTACATGAGAGTAAGGAACAAATGAAAACTGCAATTTAAAAATAATAGCATTTACATTATATCACCTCCTCAAAAGTGAAATATTTAAGAATAATTTTAAAAACTATGTAATTTCTTTATGAGAAAAACTACAAAGTACTGATGAATGAAATGAAGTAAGAATTAAACAAATAGAGATTTATTCCATATTCATGGATGGGAAAACTTAACATTGTCAAGATGTCAGCTCCCAAACTGATCTATTGATTTAATGCAATCTTAATCAAAATTCCAGCAAGGTATTTTGTGTTTATTAACTAACTGATTCTAAAGTTTATATGGAGAGGAAAAAGACCCAGAATAGCCAACACGATATTGAAGAATAACAAATTGGAAGAGTAATGGTACTTAATACCCAGATTTTCTATACAACAGTGTGGCATTAATGAAAGAATAGAAAGTAGGTAAATGAAACAGAATATAGTTTTCAGAAATAGAACTTCCTAAATATAGTCAACTGATGTTTTACAAAGGACTGAAGACAATACAATTAGGCAAAGTGAATTTCCTCAACAAATTATACTGGAACAACTGGACATACACATTAAAAATAGAAAAAAAAAAAAGGATCTAGGCAGAGGCCTTACACGCTTCACAAAAATTAATCAAAATGTGTCAGAGACCAAACTATTAAAAAAAAACTGTAAAACTCCTAGAATATAACATAGAAGAAAACCTATATTCCCTTGGTTATGGTGATAACATTTTAGATAACAAAACCAAAGAAAAAAACCATGAAAGAAAAAATGGATAAGCTGGATGATATTGACATATTAATTAAAAATGTTTTGCCAAAAAAAATTGTCAAGAAAATGAGAAGAAAAACCACACACTAGGAGAAAATATTTGCAGAACACACATCTGATTGATACCCAAAATATAAAAATAACACCTGAAACTCAACAAAAAACCTAAAGAAAAAAATAAACCAAACTATTGTCAAAAATATAAAAATAACAAACATTCATTGGGAAGAATGTGGAGAAAAGGGATCCCTTATGTACTGTTGGACGACATGAATGGATTTAAGGGCATTAGGATAGGAGAAATAAGTGAGACAGAGGAATACAAATACTGTATAATATCTCTTATCTGCATAATCTAAAAAAAATGAACTCAATGAAACAGAGAATAGAGTAATGGTTATCAGGGGCTGGTGGGGGTGGGAGGATGGGGAAGATGCTCGTCAAAGGATACAAATTTTCAGTTATAAGATGAATAAGACCTGGGGATCCAATGCCCAGTGTGGTGACTAAAGTCAACAATACTGTATTATATGCATAAAAAGTGCTAAGAGAATAGATCTTAGATGTTCTCAACACAAAAATAAAGAGAATAATTATGTGGTGTGATGGTGGTGTCATCTAATGGTATAACAACAATAATTTTGTAACATGTAAGTATATCAACATGTATATACCTTAAACTTACACAATTATATATGTCATTTTATCTCAATAAAGCTAATAAATAAATGTCAAAGACATTAACAGATAGACCAAAGAAGACACAAAGATGGCAAATAAGCAAATGAAAAGATGCTTCACATCATATGAAGAAAATGCAAATTATAACATAATACCATTACAAACCTTTTAGAATGGCCAAAATAGAATGCTGCTAGCAAAAATAGCAAAAATAGTTTCTTACAAAACTAACATACTGTTACCCTACAACACAGCAACTGAGCTCCTTGGTATTTACCTGAAGGAAATAAAAATTTGTGCCTACACAAAAACCTGCACATGGGTATTTATAGCAGTTTTATTCATAATTGTCAAAACTTGGAAGCAAACAGATGTCCTTCAGTTGGTGAGTGAATAAAACAAACTATGGTACATCCAGACAATGGAATATTACTCAGCACCAAAAATAAAAAAACTATCAAACTACAAAAGGGCATAGAGCCCTTAAATGCATATTACTAAAAAGCCAATCTGAACAAGCTACATACTTCTAATTCTAATTTATGTCATTCTGAAAAAAGTGAAACTCTGGAAACAGTGAAACAATCAGTGGTTTCCAGGTGTTGAGGGCTTAGGGGAAAATAAACAGAGCACAGAGGATTTTAAGACAGTGAATATACACTTTATGAAATCGTAATGATGAATATATGTGGTTATAAATTTATCCAAACCCATAGAATGTATAGCACCAAGAATGATCTGTAAGCTTTGAAGTTTGGGTGATTATGATGTACCAATGTGGGTTCATCAATTGTCATCAATTTACTACTCTGGTAAGGGGTGTGGGTATTGGGAGGTTATGCATATGTGGAAGTATATGGAAAATATCAGTATCTTCCCTCATTTTACTGTAAACTTAAAACTGCTCTAAAAAAGTAAATTCTTAATTAAAAATAATCATCTGACATCTGAAGATAAGAGGCACATAAGAAAAGTAGACTTCATGCATCAGAATAAGAAAATTTTTTAAAATTCCTAAAATATTAAGATTCTAAAATTATCATACGTGGCTTTTAGCTATATATATCTATATTAAAATATATATAAATTATATATTATATTAAAATTTTATATATATATTAAAATTATATATTATATATAAATATATATATTAAAAATATATATATACACATATATATATAGTAAAAAGAAACAAAACACAAGCTTTAAATATTTAAGGCAACAAGAAGCCATTAACAGTAAAATTTTGAAAAATAAATCTTTTAGGATTAAAAACAAGCACAGAAGTTAAGACCTGTTGAATGACTTTGCTGAATTAGTATACTAGAAGCTAATGAGAAAGAATGATCCAAAAAACACAGAGAAAAAATTTTTAAATACAGAGAAAAGGTAAGAGATGTGAGGACACCATGATAAGTCCAACATATATTTAATATATTATGACAAAACCTGATTTTGTTTTACAGCTTTGATCGCCTATATTTGTAATCTACATAAAAATAAAAGTTAGGGGCGCCTGGGTGGCGCAGTCGGTTAAGCGTCCGACTTCAGCCAGGTCACGATCTCGCGGTCCGTGAGTTCGAGCCCCGCGTCGGGCTCTGGGCTGATGGCTCAGAGCCTGGGCCCTGTTTCAGATTCTGTGTCTCCCTCTCTCTCTGCCCCTCCCCGTTCATGCTCTGTCTCTCTCTGTCCCAAAAATAAATAAAACGTTGGAAAAAAAAAATTAAAAAAAAAATAAATAAAAAAAATAAAAGTTAATCTATAAAATCCTAATTACAGTATATTTGTAAAATGAATTCTGCTTATGAAGTTTAAAAATGCAATATGCTTTAATAATTATCAAGATACAAGTAGCTAATAAATGAGAGTCAAATGAAATTCTTGGCTCCTTGTAAGTAATGAAGTATTTCATTTATTTTACATCAGTCTAAAAAAGAAATAAGAGTAATAGATCATTTTATATACTGTACATAATTTATTATTGATATTCTACACATTTAAAATTTAGCCATATCATATCAATTTTGTCTTTGTTAAATAATTACCCAAAATATTGTGAAATTGCCTTATGATCATAGGTATTTTGAGGCTACTAATTTCCCTGTATTCTTGAACTAGAATAAAAACATATTGCCAAGTATATTTTATTTGTATTAATCAAAGTTAGCCAAAGGGAACTTTGTTAAACACAGATAAAAAGAACATTTAAAAAAAATAGAAACAAAATTAAAGCAGAAGAATACCAGAGTAAGAATAAAGGCATAATGAAGAAGACATTGTGAAGACTTTTTTTTCAAATCTATTTTAATAATGACCTTAAAAGGGGCGCCTGGGTGGCTCAGTCAGTTGAGTGTCCAACTTTAGTTCAGGTCATGATCTCGCAGTCAGTGAGTTCAGCCCTGCGTCCGGCTCTGTGCTGACAGCTCAGAGCCTGGAGCTTGTTTCAGATTCTGTGTCTCCTTCTCTCTCTGACCTCCCCCATTCATGCTCTGTCTCTCTCTGTCCTCAAAAATAAAAATAAAAATAAACGTTAAAAAAATAATGACCTTAAAAATAGTGCCAAGATAAAATATTATATCTCAATAGGGTGTATTTCTATGACATTTCTTGGGTCCTCAAAGACTTACACTGGTAGTAGGAACATTAAACAGACATAAGTAACAGATGGGCTGATGGCTCAGAGCCGGAGCCTGTTTCCGATTCTGTGTCTCCCTCTCTCTCTGCCCCTCCCCCGTTCATGCTCTGTCTCTCTCTGTCCCAAAAATAAATAAACGTTGAAAAAAAAAATTAATAGCCTACTATTTACCAAAAGCCTTACGGATAACATGAACAGTTAAGTAACATATATTTTGTATTTATATATGTTGTATACTATATTCTTACAATAAAACTAGAAAGAATGTTTATAGGAGATTTTAGGGAAAATATATTTACAGTACTATACTGTATTTATCAACAAAATCTATATTTAAGTAGACCTGTGCAGTTCAAGCCTGTTGTTGTTCAAAGGTCAACTGTACAAGTCATAGTCAGAAAACTACTAGTACACTATTTATGTGGATAGGAGACATGGAAAGCATTCCTTGTTTTTTCCTCTATCCCTTCTCTTCTTTTTTTTTTTTGTTATTCCCTTATATATTCTGCATCCTTTCATCATTTGAAGGTTATTCTTGTATATTTGTTCAGTTACTATATACTGCTTACTACTCTCAAGGAAAACCAAAAGTTGTCTATGTATTTGTCAAGAGGATCACATAGTTTAGCAAGTGTGTATGTTGCCTGCACAAGAGATTGTAGGTTTGTTTGGAATGACGCTGAGTTTTACATGAAGAAAACACATATTCTGCTGCTATAGCATGTAGTATTCTCAAAATAACAATTTCAAGTGTGATATTGGTCTTTCTTAGGTCTTGATACCCTTCCTTTTTTATTTTTTTTCTACTTCTATTGATTAGATACAGGCTTATTAAACTCTCCAGCTATAA
This sequence comes from Lynx canadensis, assembly GCF_007474595.2. Classification (NCBI taxonomy): domain Eukaryota; kingdom Metazoa; phylum Chordata; class Mammalia; order Carnivora; family Felidae; genus Lynx; species Lynx canadensis. The sequence continues at coordinate 61,175,024 of NC_044306.2, forward strand.
TTCTGTATTTGTCTATTTCTCCTTTGTATTTTCAAGCTCTCATGGTATGTGAACACACATTTAGAATTGTATGTTCTTAATTTGCCCCTTTTCCATATGTAATGTTTCAGAGACAAAGGGGGGCATTACATAAAGGTAAACCTGCTTATCTAGTAGAAAGACATAGCCACCCTTATTGTGAAACATATCAAACAGAGCTGAAATTAGTAAAGCAAAAACTGATAGAACTACAAAGAAAATCAAGAGGGTTGGACACCTCAGCACTCCTCTCTCAACAATTAATAGAATAACTATACAATGAATGATACACAATTCAATACCATCAACCAAGAAATATAACTGACACTCACAAAATACTCTCTTAACAACAGCAGAATAAACATTCACTTCAATTTCCACATGTATAAAAACAGACCAATGCTGATTCATAAACAAATGTCAACAAACTTACAAGATTTGAAATTGGACTGTGTTCTTTGGACAAAATGGACTCAAACTAGAAATCAATAAGAGAGATAACAGAAAAATCCTCAAACAGTTGGTATCAACACATCTCTAAAAAAATTCTTGTGTCAAAGAGGTAATCACAAATGAAATTCAAAAAATGTATTGAACTGAATGAAAATGAAAATATCAAACTTGTGGGGCACAGTTAAAACAATGTTGAGAAGAAAATTTATAAAACTATATGTGTGTGTGCATGTTGTGTGTGTATGTCTATATATATGTGTATATACATATACACATATATATAGACATACACACGTATATATATACACATATATGTATACATGTATTTATGTGTATACGTGTATATACATATACACATATGTATATGTATATGTCAGAAAAGATCTCAAATCAAGACCATCAAGGACAAAAAAAAAAGCAACAAAAAAAGGCCATAAAGAGGAAGGAGATAAAGATATTAGCAGAAGTCAGTAAAAATTAAAGAAAAAAATACTGTATGTATGAAATAAAAAGTTGTTTATTTTTAAAAATCAATATAATTGTCAAATCCCTACATGATTAACAAAGAAAAAACAAATTAATAGTAGGAATAAAAAAAAGACTGCTGTAAACTCTGAAGACATCAAAAAGATAATAAATACTATGAACAACAACTACACACATAAATTTGACAAATTATTTTTTAAAAATCACAGAAAAAAAATCACTAGGCACATATGGCTTTACTGGAGAATTCTACCAATATTTAAAGAAGAACTATCACTCATTCTACAGAATCTTTATAAGAAAACAGATAAGGAAGGAACATTTCAAATTCATTTATGAAGATGGTATTACGCTGACATCAAAACTAGACAAGCTACTAAAACAAATACACACATGCACACACACACACACACACACACACACTCACACACTGCAGACTACTATTTATCAGTAATGTCAACGCAGAAATTCTTAAATACTAGCAAATAGATTTCAACAATATTATAAAAAAATATACCATGAACAAGCTGAGTTTATACCAGTGATGGAAAGCTGGTTGATATAAAAAAAAATTAATATAATCCTCCATATTAACAGGCTGTAGAAGAAATCACATGTCATATCATTTGATGCAGTAACAACATTTGACTAAACTCAAAACCCATTCACATAAAAAAAAAAAAAAAACCCAATTCCAACATGACAGGAATAAAGGAAGATTTCCTTAAAATTATAAATACCTGTAAATATCCTACAGATGCCATTATACTTATGATGAAAGGCTGAGTGCTTTTCCCCTACTATGTGGAAGAGAGCAAGTACATCTACTCTTATCATTCTTACTCATAATAGTTCTGGAAGTTCTACTCTTGTTTAATGAGAGAAGGAAAAAAATATAGCACACAGATTGTAATAAAGTAGACTATCTAAATTGCCCCCATATGATTGTCTACATAAAAATTCCAAAGAAGAATCTGCCAAAAAAAAAAACCTTTAGAAAAGGTGATTTCAACAAGATCACAGAATGCAAGATAAATATAAAAAGATCTATTGGATTTATATATATATATATGTATATATATATATATATATATATTATCTGAACATGTGGATGCCAAATTATAAATACAAAACCATTAACAATTGCTCAGAAAATAAAAATCTTAATTTAAATGTAACAATCATTTATACAAGACTCAAATGCTAAAAACTATGCAATACTAATCAAGTCAAAAATCTAAATAAATGGAGAGACAAACCATGTCCCTGAACTGAGGGACTCAATGTAATGAGTCCATACAATTGTAATGTATATATATCATTTGGGGTGAATTGATAAGTTTAATGCATTTTTTTAAAAATCCCAACAATACTTTTATATAGACAAGATTATTCTGAATAGTATATGGCAAGGGAAAAAGAAGCAAAAATATTGAGAAAGACTAAAGTAGAAGGAATGATTCTGCATTTTTCTGGATTTCAGTAACTATTATGTGTTATAGTAATAAAGACTATGTGGTTTGAAGGGAGGGATAGACATGCAGATCGATAACAGAAAAAAGAATTCAAAAGAATCCATACAATGTATTCAACTAATTTCTGACAGTTTCAAAGCTAATTTGATGGAAGAAAGATAGCCTTTTCAAGAACTTCAACTTCAATTTAATACCTCTATAAAAATGAACTCAATATTGATCATGAAATTAATTATAAAACATAAAATATAAAATTCTCAGAAAAAAATTGGAAAATTTGAGGTTCTAGGGCTATATAAGTTCCTAGACAATACCAAAATTTTCATTACTAAAATAAATAAATTTGACTTCATAAAAATTAAACCATTTGCCCTATAATCTTAGGAAGAAAAAAATAAATCCACATAGAGGGAAAAGATAATTACAACCATCTGTCTGATCAAGTATTAATATTTAGAATATATAAGAAACTTTCAAAGCTCAATGGTAAAAAAAAAAAAGCAAACAAAACTTAACAGCCAAAAAAGGGGAGTAATCCAAAACTAATACAAAGGACATAAAGAGACATTTTGTTTTAAATATGTAGACAGCAGATAAGAAAAAAAAAAATGCCCAGCATCATTAATCAGTGACAGCATTGAATGATAGCAAGAATAAGAGATACTGCATCACTTATACATTTCTGGTGGAAATGTAAAATGATACAGCCATTTTGAAAAATAATTTGGCAGTTCTTTAAAAACTAAATTAGTATAGAACCCATCAATTTTACTCCTGGGCATTTATTATAGAGGAATTAAGACATATTCATAAGGAAAGGATCAAAGTTTATGATCTTATAACCTAAGCAGAAATCTGTGCATGTTGGTTGTTGCTGATTTCTTTAAAATAAACAAAAAGGGGAAACAAACCAGATGTCTTCAATAGGTAAATATATTACATTCATACCATAAAATACAGCTCAGCCAGAAAAAAAGGGGGGGAGGGAAAAAAAGGAACAAACTACTGTTACATGCAATAATCTGGAGAATTCTCCAAAAATGTATGCAGTGTGAAGAAGACTAACTTTAAAAGGTAACATAATGCATTATTGCACTTATATAATATTCTTGAAATTAAAAAATAAAAGAACTGTACATATTAGTGGTTGTCAGGGATCAAAAAAGGGTGGGAGCAAGACAGAAGAGGATGTGGCCAGAAACATGCAACTTGAGGATCCCTATGCATATGGAAATATTCTATGTCTTCGCTGTGTCTATATCAATACCACACTATAGTTCTACAACTCATTATCATTGAGGAAAACTGAGGGAAAGTGTAGATGGGATCCCTCAGTATTATTTTTTTTAACTGTGTGTGAATCTGGAAATCTGTTAATTATCTCAAAATAAAAACCTTAAAAAAATATTCATCTTAGGAAATTAGAAAAAGAAGAGCAAATTACATTCCAAGTAAGGATAAGAAATAAGAATTAGAGCAGAAACCAATGAAGTTAACAGCAGGCTATTGATAAATAAATGTACAAACTGGTTCCAGGAAAAGATCAATAAAATTGATGAACTTCCTGCCACATTAGCTAAGAAAAGAAGAGAGAGGATACACATTAATAATGTCATAAATGAAAGAGAGGACATCACTACATAGGGAATGGACATTAAAAGGACAATAAAAGAATATTAAGACAACTATGACTACAGATTGATAACCTACATTAAATGAAACCACTCCATGACAAACACAAGCTATTAAAACTCACACAAGATGAAATGTACAATAGAAACAGGTCTATATACCTAAAAAATTGAATCAATAATCATTAACTTTCTAAAAAGAAAGTGCCAGGCTCAGATGGGAAACTAAAAAATAGAGGTGAACCTCCTCAATCAATAAAGAACGTCTACAAAAAAACCTGTAGCTCACATCATACTTAAGATGAGGAACTGGAAACGTTCCTACTAAGATGAGGTATCAGACAAGGATGTGCACTCAGCATTCCTCCTTTTCAACATTGTGCTGAAAAATCTAGCTAATGCAGTAAGACAAGGAAAAGGAAATAATAAGTATACAGATTGGGAAGGAAGAAATACAGTGGTCTTTGTTTACAGGTGGCATGATTGTCTATGTAGAATATCCACATTATTAAACACACACGCATACACACACACACACACACACACACACACACACCATGGAAAATTCTCTAGAATAAATCGCATATCAGGCCACCACACAAGTCTCAACAAAATCAAAAAGTTCAGATCCATACCATGCATCTTTCTGACCATAACACCATGAACTAAAAATCAAACACAAGAAAAAAATGTGGAAAGAACGTGAATATATGGAGGTTGAATAACATGCCACTTAATAAATAGGTCAACTAAGAAATCAAGAAGAAATAAAAATTACACAGAAACAATGGAAATGAAGACACAATGGTCCAAATCTTTTGAATGCAGCAAAAGTGGTCCTAAAAGGGGAAATTTTAGAAATACAGGCCTACCTCAAGAAACAAGAAAATCTCAGGTAAATGACATAACTTACATTTAAAATAGCTACAGAGGGAACAGAAAACCTAAAACCAGAGGAGAGAAGGAAATAATAAAATATAGCAGAAATAACGATATAGAAACTAAAAAAAAAAAAAAACAATTGAACAGATTAGTGAAACCAAGGGCTGTTTCCTTGAAAGGAAAAAAAAATCAGTAAATAGATAAGCTTCTAGCTAAACTCAAGAAACAAAGAGAAAGGACTCAAAATCACAAATGAGAGGAGAAATATCACCCAACACCACAGAAATAGAAATAATTTTAACAGAATATGATGAAAACCTATATGCCAACAAGTTGAAAACCTAAAATAAGTTGATAAATTCCTAGAAACATAACCTACCAAAACGAATCAAGAAGAAATAGAAAACTCTAACGGAAAAATTACCAGCAATAAACTGAAACAGTAATAATAATTTTAAAAAACCTCCCCACAAATTAAAATCCAGGACCAGAGACCTTCATAGGGGGATTCTATCAATGACTTAAAGAAGAATTAATGCTTATTCTTCTCAAACTACTCCAAAAAATTCAAAAGGAAGAGAAACTTCCAAATTCATTCTATCAGGTCAGCATACACCTGATATCAAAACCAGATAAAGACACCACCAAAAAGTAGAACTACAGGCCAGTACTCTGATGAACACAGATGCAAAAGCCTTCAACAAATACTAGCAAAGCAAAGCCAACAATACATTAAAAAATCACTCACCATAATCAAGTGTAATTTATTCCCATGTTGCAAGAAAGGTTCAATATTTGCAAATCAGTCAATGTGATACATCACATCAATAAGGGTAAAAACCATATGATCATTTCAATAGATGCAGAAAAAGCATTTGGCAAATACAATGCCCATTCATGATAAAAAACCTCAACAAAGTAGGTTCAGAAGGAAGTACCCTCAACATAATAAAGGCCATCTAAAGAATCACAGCTAACATCATACTCAATGGGGAAAAAACTGAGAGCTTTTCCCATAAGGTCAGAAATAAGACAAGGATGTCTACCCTCACCACTTTTATTCCAACATAGTATGAGAAGTCAAAGCCATGGAAATCAGACAACAAAAGAATTAAAAGACATCCAAATTGGCAAGGAAGAGTAAACTGTCACTATTTGCAGAGGACATGACACTATATGTAGAAATCCAAAGACTCCACCAAAAACTCCTGGAACTGACAAATTCAGTAAAGTCTCAGCATACAAAATCAGTATACAGAATTTGTTGCATTTCTTCTATACACTAATAATGAAAGAGAAAAAAGAGAAATTAAGAAAGCAACCCTATTTACAATTGCACCAAAATAAACTACCTAGGAATAAATTTAAGAGGTGAAAAACCTATACTGTGAACACTATAAAACACTGATGAAAGAAACTAAAGAAAACACAAAGAATGGAAAGACATTTCTTGCTCATAGATTGACAGAAAAAATATTATTAAAATGTCTATTTATTGCAATTTCTGTGAAAATACAGCAGTAGTTTTTTTACAGAATTAGAACAAACAATTCTGTTATTTGTATGGAACCACAAAAGACATCAAATAGCCAAAGTGGCCTTGATAAAAAACAAAGCTGGAGGTATCACAATTCCAGACTTCGAGTTATGTCACAAAACTGTAGTAATCCAAACAGTAAAATACCGGGACAAAATAGAAACACAGATCAATGCAACAGAATAGAAAGCCCAGAAATAAACTCACAATTATATGGTCAATTAGTCTTTGACAAAGCAGGAAAGAATATGCAATGGGAAAAAGTCTCTCAATAAATGGTATTTGGAAAACTGTATGGCTACATGCAAAAGATGAAACTGGACTACTTTCTTACACTATACACAAAACTCAAAATGAATTAAAGACCTAAATGTAAGACATAAAACCATAACAATTCTAGAAGAGAGCAAAGGGCAGTTACTTCTTTGACTTGGCCAGAGCAATATTTTTTTTGATGGGCCTCCCAAAGCAGGGGGAATAAGAGCAAAAATAAACTTTGGGGTCTATATCAGAATAAAACGTGAAGGAAACAATCATCAAAACTAAAAAGCACCCTACAAAATGGGAGAAGATATTTGCAAATGACATGTCTGATAAAGGGTATCCAAAGTATATAAGAACTGAAACAATTCAACAGCCAAAATGCAAATAATCCAATAAAATAAGCAGAAGACATGAACAAACATTTCTTCAAAGATGACATCCAGATGGTCAATAGACTACGCTCAACATCGTTTATCATGGGAAATGCAAATCAAAAGTACAATGACATATCAAATCACATCTGTCAGAATGGCTAAAATCGAAAACACAAGAAACAGCAAATGTTGGTGAGGATGTGGAAAAAAGGAACCCTCTCATGCACTGTTGGTGGGAACGCAATCAGTGCAGTCTCTGTGGAAAACAGAATATAATCCCTAAAAATTAAAAATAGTATTATCCTACGGTGCAGTAATTCCACTACAGGGTATTTACACAAAGAAAATGAAAATACTAATTCAAGAAGATATATGAATCCTATGTTTATTTCAGTATGATTTACAACAGATAAGATCTGGAAGAAACCCAAGGGTCCATACATAAAGGATGAACAGATATAGAAGATGTAATCACATACACACGCACACGCACACACACACACACACACACACACCACAAAAATAATAATGAGATCTGGTCATTTGCAACCACATAGATGGACTTAGAGGATTATAATGCTAAGTGAAATAGGTCAATCAGAGAAAGACTTATACCGTATTTCATTCATGTGTGGAAATTTCAGAAACAAATGAATGAAGAAATAATGAGACAAACAAAAAACAGACCCTTAATTACAGAGAACTGGTAGATGCCAAAAGACGGGTGAGGTGAGGGGTAAATAGTTAAAGGAGATAAAAAGTACACTTACCTTGATGGCACTGAGTACTGCATAGAATTGTTGAATCATATTGTGTACCAGAAACTAATATAACTCTCTAAGTTAATCACACTTCAAAGTATTCTTATTTGCTGAGGAAAAGGTCAGTTATTTGTAATTTGAATCACAAAGTGTTGTTTATTTCCTTGAATATACTCTTTTCTAGGTTTGACTTTCTGTGCACAGGAAGAAGACAGGATTTGAAAAAGAAATATGAATATATTTCTAATATTTGATAGGGTAAGAAATCAGCAGAAAAGTTTATGGCAAGGTTAAAAATTGGTAAGTGGGAGGCAATAATAATCAATTCACAAAGTGAGAGGGCAGGACCCGGAAAGCAAATAATTCACCTTCAAATAAAGTATGAATGATTCATTTTCTTAGAAAATGAATAGCTGGAAATACAATTATAAAGGAGGAGAAGAAAATTGAGAACATTTATGTGACACACTTTTATTTTCTTGTTGAATTGATACATTGGCTTATTTACTGAGAACTACAATGAGCAAGAAGTAACCAATGGGTCCAGATAAATAGTCACAACTAAAGAGCCACAAACTAAAGAGAAGGATAACAAATGTAAAGTAAGAGTGATAGAAACTTACACTCTTGGGGTCATTTCAACAAAGAGGATACACAGATTGTTTCCCCCGAGTCCCTGGTTGTAGCTGATAGGTGCTATTAGGCAAGAAGAAAACCAGAGGTAACTTGACTGCACTCACCACCCCTTCATAAGGATCCTGATTAAAACAAAACAAAGGAAACCCTGTTATTTCAAAGACCTGTCTTCATTTAATTTGTCAAGCATAAATTGAATTGGTCTTTTGAGTCATCCTTTCTTCTGTTTTCTCATATAAAATATTTTCTGATTATGCAAAGTTGATGCAATATACAGAATGGTGACATTCAGATCAATTAGAAAATAAATTATATGAACATGAAATAGGTTATTTTCTTTTAGACTGGACATTATTTTATGTTAAGTGTACTAAAATTTCCTCTGGCCAGAGCTCTTTAATGGAAGTCTGTCTGGACAAAGGGGCTCTGAGGTAAGGAAAATGCCCCAATTAGAAAGCCATGGGCCTGGAGGCTACATTCTAAGGAGAAGGAGAAAAAATGCCAGAAGGTGATGGAGGGGATTTCTGGTTTTCAGTTGAAATTGTTTTTCTGCTCTGTGCTGTATTTCCTTCCAGGAAAACCTCATTATACAATAAACTCAGTGTTGGTCTTATATTAGCTGTGACTAGAGAATAATGAAAGAGATCTGTCAGTGTTTGGGACAGACTGGATCAGAGAGAGCCTAGAACATCCTTTAAGGGCCTTAGTAAATTTCTACATGATTGCAATACAGCTGGACATAGTAGTTAAAATAAGAAGAAATGTGCCACTCAGGGAGGAGCCAAGATGGCAGAACAGCATGGAAGCTTTTTGTGTGTCTCGCGTCCATGAAATAGAGCCAGACCAACACTAAACCATCCTGCACACCTAGAAAACCGATCTGAGGATTCACACAACAATCTACACAACCTGAACCACAGAATTCAGCAGGTACACAGCACAGACAGGTGAACTGGGGGAGACAGAAGCTGCGGAGGGCAGGGAGACACTTTGCATGCAGAGAGAGGGGGGAGAAGGATACAGGAAAAGCACCTCCCCCGAAAGCTGCTGGAGAGAAAGTGGAAAGTGGAAACAGCCGCAGGGACTGAACTAAAAAGGGAGAAAGGAGAGGGTTTAAATTCCATTCAAGACTATAAACAGGGGGAGCGCAGAGTCTGAAACTCCACAGCTCAATACCTGGTGGCAGTCTGGGGGGAAGGGCGAATCCCCAGGAGCAGAGTGGAGTCCGGGGTTCTTCAGGCTACATAGGGAAAAGTGGTTCTCCTGCTGGAAGGACACCTGGTAGAGGCTGTGTGGGTCCCCCAAAGGCAAGGCCCCACTGGAACCCGGGAGAACAACCACATTTGCTGGTGCTGGAACAAGGTCATTAAGGGTGAAGCCTGGTGCCAGATGTGTGTTGTGATTTTCCATATTCCCTGAAATACTGTTGCTACACTATCTCGTGAACTTTTTCTGGGGCGGACTGGCACCCGGCCACAGTCTCTGGACATCAGCAGCAGTATGGTTCCACAAACTACTGGGTGTGACAGCACCTGGCCATTGCTCGGTGAGACCCTCCTGCAGAGGGAAAGAATGGGTCAAAATGCAGCAGTCCCTCAGAAGTAAGGGGTCGGGAAGAAGCCAGAGACAAAGGACGGGTGCATGATTGCTGATTAGGAAGAACAGAGTTTCAATACTAGATACTGGGTAACTGGGTGACACCATTTTCACCACTCCCCTGCATGCGCATATGCACCTACAAGCACCACAATCCACACCAGTACGCTAAGCAGTGCCATCTAGTGGAGAATGAAACCATTACACTAAGCAACGCCCAACTGGGCCAACCTTGCTCTTCAGAAACACAAGTCTCTTCCACCTGCTTAGTTTATGGACTATACAACACTTCATAGTTTGACTTCTAGGGGAAACCGAAGAAATTTCAGTTGTATTTACGTCTGTTTGCTGGTCCATCTATGCAATTTTCTTTCTTCTTTTTTCTTTTGCCTCTTTTTCACTTCTTTTCTTTTCTTGAATACAGAAAGAAAAAATTCATTTTTATTTTCAATTTTTATTAAAAATATTTTCTTTAATTTTTTTCTACTATATTTTTTACTTTTGTGTATTTTTTTTCAAATTCTATTTTACTTCCATCATTTCATTTTAGTCTACTTCCCTGTATCCATTTTTTCAAATTTTCAAATGATTTCCTTTTTTTTCTTTCCCCTTTTTTCCCTAATCTATCAAGCCCTTTTCAACACCCAAACCAAAACAAACCAAGGATCTAGCATCAATTATTCGATTTTGTGTGTGTGTTTGTTTGTTTTTAATTTTTTAATTTTAATATTTTTTATTTTAATATGTTTTTAATTTTAATTTTCTTACCTCATTAATTCCTTTTCTATTCAAAATGATGAAACAAAAGAATTCACCCCAGAATAAAGAGCAGGAAGGAACGACAGCCAGAGATTCAACCAACACAGATCCAAGCAAGATGTCTGAACCAGAATTTAGAATCACGATAATAAGAATACCAGCTGGAGTTAAAAATAGATTAGAATCTCATTCTGTGGAGATATAAGAAGTAAAAGCTAGTCAGGATGAAATTAAAAATACTATAACTGAGCTGAAATCTCTAATGGAGGCCACGGTGGCAAGGATGGATGAGGCAGAACAGAGAATCAACAATACAGAGGACAAACTTATGAAGAATAATGAACCAGAAAAAAAGAGGGAGATTAAGGCAAAAGAGCACAATTTAAGGATTAGAGAAATCAGTGACTCATTAAAAAGAAACAACATCAAAATCATAGGGGTCCCAGAAAAGGAAGAGAGAGAAATAGGGGTAGAAGTGTTATGTGAGCAAATCATAGCAGAAAACGTTCCTAACCTGGGGAAAGACACAGACATCAAAATCCAGGAAGCACAGAGGACTCCCATTAGATTCAACAAAAACTGACCACCAACAAGGCATATCACAGTCAAATTCACAGAATACTCAGGCAAGGAGAGAATCATGAAAGCAGCAAGGGAAAAAAGTCCTTAACCTACAAGGGAAGACAGATGAGATTTGCAGCAGACCAATCCACAGAAACTTGGCAGGCCAGAAAGAGTGGCAGGATATATTCAATGTGCTGAATCAGAAAAATATGCAGCCAAGAATTCTTACCCAGCAAGGCTGTCATTCAAAATAGAATGAGAGATGAAAAGTTTCCCAGACAAACAAAAATTAAAGGGGTTTGTGGCCACTAACCAGCCCTGCAAGAAAACTTTTTAGGGGGACTCTGTGAGGGGAGAAAAGAATGAATGAATGAATAAATAAATAAATAAATAAATGCCAAAAGCAACAGAGCAAATAAATAAATACCAAAAGGACCAGAGAACACTACCAGAAACTCCAACACTACAAGCATCATAATGGCAATAAATTTATATCTTTCTGTACTCACTCTAAACATTAATAGACTAAATGCTCCAATCAAAAGACAGGGTAACAAAATGGATAAGAAAACAAGATCCATCTATATGCTGTTTACAAGAGACCCACCTTAGACCTAAAGACACCTTCACATTGAAAATAAGGGGCTGGAGAACAATCTGTCATGCTAATGGTCAACAAAAGAAATTCGGAGTAGCCATACTTATATTAAACAATCTAGACTTTGAAATAAAGACTGTATCAAGAGATCAAGAAGGGCATTATATCATAATCAAGGGGTCTATCCAACAAAAAGACCTAACAATTTTAAACATTCATGTGCCAAATGTGAGAGCTCCCTAATATAGAAATCAATCACAAACATAAAGCAACTCATTGATAGTAATACCATAATAGTAGGAGACTTCAACACCCATTCACAATGGACAGTTCATCAAATCAAAAAATCAAGAAGGAAACAATGGCTTTGAGTGACATACTGGGCCAGATGGAATTAACAGATATATTCAGAGCATTTCATCCTAAAGCAGTGGAATATACATTCTTCTCCAGTACACATGGAACGTTCTCCAGAAGAGACCACACACTGGGGCACAAATCAGCCCTCAATAAGTATAAAAAGATCCAGATCATACTGTGCATATTTCCAGACCACAACGCTATGAAACTTGAAATCAACCACAAGAAAAAATTTGGAAAGGTAACAAATACTTGGAGACTAGAGAACATCCTACTAAAGAACAAATGGGCCAACCAAGAAGTTAAAGAGGAAATTTAAAAGTATATGGAAGCCAATGAAAATGATAACCCAAAACCTCTGGGACACAGCAAACGCAGTTATAAGAGGAAAGTATATAGCAATACAGGCCTTCCTAAAGAAGGAAGAAAGAGCTCAGATACACAACCTAATCTTACACCTTAAAAAGCTGGAAAAATAACAGCAAAAAAAACCCCAAAACCAGTAGAAGACAGGAAATAATAGAGATTAGAGCAGAAGTTAACGCTATTGAAGCCAAAAAACAGTAGAACAGATCAATGAAACTTGAAACTGGTTCTTTGAAAGAATTAATAAATTTGATAAATCACTAGCCAGCTTGATCAAAAATGAAAAGGAAAGGACCCAAATAAATAAAATCAAGAATGAAAGAGGAGATAGCACAACCAACACAGCAGAAATAAAAACAATAAGAATATTATGAGCAATTTTTGGCCAATAAATGGACAATCTGGAAGAAATGGAAAAATTCCTAGAAATATATACACTATCAAATTGAAACAGGAAGAAATAGAAAATTTGAAGAGTCCCATAACCAGTAAAGAAATTGAATTAGTAATCAAAAATCTGCCAAAAAACAAGAGACCAGGGCCAGATGGCTTTCCAGGGAGATCCTACCAAACATTTAAGGAAGAGTTAACACCTATTCTCTTGAAGCTGATCCAAAAATTAGAAATGGATGGAAAATGTCCAAACTCTTTCTATAAAGCCAGCATTACTTTGACTCCAAAACTAGACAAAGACCCCACTAGAAAGGAGAACTATAGACCAATTTCTCTGATGAACATGGATGCAAAAATCCTCAACAAGATATTAGCCAACCAGATCCAACAATATATTAAAAAAATATATTCACAATGACCAAGTGAGATTTATACCTTAGATTCGTACCTGCTACACTATCTGCAAAACAATTGATGTGATTCATCACATCAATAAAAGAAAGGACAAGAACCATATGATCCTCTCAATAGATGCAGAGAAAGCATTTGACAAGATACCGCATCCTTTCTTGGTAAAAACCTTCAAGAAAGTAGGGATAGAAGGATCATACCTTGAGATCAGAAAAGCCATATATGAATGACCCAACCGTAATATCATCCTCAATGAGGAAAAACTGAGAGCTTTCCCCCCTAAGGTCAGGAACAAAACAGGGGTGTCCACTCTTGCCACCATTATTCAACATAGTATTGGAAGTCTTAGCCTCTGCAATCAGACAACACAAAGAAATAAAAAGCATCCAAATCAGCCAGGAGGATGTCAAACTTTCACTCTTCGCAAATGACAGGATACTCTATATGGAAAATCCTAAAGACTCCACCAAAAAACTTCTAGAACTGATTAATGAATTCAGCAAAGTGGCAGGATATAAAATCAATGCACAGAAATCGGTTGCATTCCTATACACCAACAATGAAGCAACAGAAAGAGAAATTAAGGAATCGATCCCATTTACAACCACACCAAAAACCATAAAATACCTAGGAATAATTCTAACCAAAGAGGTGAAAAATCTCTATACTGAGAACTATAGAAAGCTGATGAAAGAAATTGAAGACACAAAAAAATGAAAAAAAGATTCCATGCTCCTAGATAGGAAGAACAAATATTGTTAAAATGTCGATACTACCCAAAGCAATCAACATATTCAATGCAACCTCTATCAAAATAACACCAGCATTCTTCACAGAGCTAGAATAAATTATCCTAAAATTTGTATGGAACCAGAAAAGACCCTGAATAGCCAAAGAAATCTCAAAAAAGAAAACGAAAGCAGGAGGCATCACAATCCCGGACTTCAAACTGTATTACAAAGCTGTAATCATCAAGACAGTATGGTACTGGCACAAAAACAGACACTCAGATCAATGGAACAGAATAGAAAACCCAGAAATGGATCCACAAACGTATGGCCAACTAATCTTTGACAAAGCAGGAAAGAATATCCAGTGGAATAAAGACAGTCTCTTCAGCAAGTGGTGCTGGGAAAACAGGACAGCAACATGTGGAAGAATGAACTTGGACCACTTTCTTACACCATACACAAAAATAAACTCAAAATGGATGAAAGATCTAAATGTAAAACAGGAAGCCATCAAAGTCCTCGAGGAGAAAGCAGGCAAAAACCTCTTTGATCTTGGCCTCAGTAACTTCTTACTCAACATGGCTCTGGAGGCAAGGGAACAAAAGCAAAAAATGAACTACTGGGACCTCATCAAAATAAAAAGCTTCTGCACAGCAAAGGAAACAATCAGCAAAACTACAAGGCAACCGACAGAATGGGAGAAGATATTTGCAAACGACATATCAGATAAAGGGTTAGTATCCAAAATCTATAAAAAATTATCAAAGTCAACACCCAAAAAACAAATCATCCAGTGAAGAAATGGGCAAAAGACATGAATAGACACTTCTCCAAAGAAGACATCCACATGGCCAACCGACACATGAAAAAAATGCTCCACATCACTCATCATCAGGGAAATACAAATCAAAACCACAATGAGATACCACCTTACACCTGTCAGAATGACTAACTTTAACAACTCAGGCAACAACAGATGTTGGCGAGGATGCGGACAAAGAGGATCTCTTTTGCATTGTTGGTGGGAATGCAAGCTGGTGCAGCCACTCTGGAAAACAGTATGAAGGTTCCTCAAAAAAGCTAAAAATAGAACTACCCTACACCCAGCAATTGCACTACTAGGCATTTACCCATGGGATACAGGTGTGCTGTTTCAAAGGGATACATGCACCCCCATGTTTATGGAAGCACTATCAACAATAACCAAAGTACGCAAAGAGCCCAAATGTCCATCGATGAATGAATGGATAAAGAAGAGGTGGTATATATATATATATATATATATATATATATATATATATACATACATACATACACACAATGGAGTATTACTCGGCAATCAAAAAGAATGAAATCTTGCCATTGGCAACTATGTGGATGGAACTGGAGGGTATTATGCTAAGTGAAATTAGTCAGGGAAAGACAAAAATCATATGACTTCACTCATATGAGGACTTTAAGAGACATAACAGATGAACATAAGGGAAGGGAAACAAAAATAATATAAAAACATGGATGGAGATAAAACAGAAGAGACTCATAAATCTGGAGAACAAACTGTGGGTTCCTGGAGGAGTGGTGGGAGGGGGGAATGGTCTAAATGGGTAAGGGGTACTAAGGAATCTACTCCTGAAATCATGGTTGCACTATATACTAATTTGGATGTAAATTTTAAAAAATTAAAAACTATAAATAAATAAATAAATAAGAGAAGTAATGTGCCACATAGATTATAAACAATCTATACTTCAAAAATCTACAGAAATAGTTTGGTGGAAACTGAGTTTTTCTATAATCAATTAGCAGTAGACAATCCTATGGTCAATGGTGCAATGGCACCTCTAAAGGAAAGGTAATCTCAAATGACCATAGGATTTTATGTTATGTTAGAAGTAAAAAAAAAAAAAAAACCCAAAAGGCAATGAACTTGTGACTATATTGCCAATGAATTGAACTTCTCTAATACCTTATAATCAGTGTCAATAAATCAATCTATAATATGTCTAGAATTTAGGTAATTTCCAATGATATTATTCTCTCTAGTGCTTTAGGGAGACTCACATATTCTATTGAGGAAATAGGTTATCATTTGTATAATTACCTGTATATCTAAATTATGTCTTTGAAGGGCGCCTGGGTGGCTCAGTTGGTTAAGCATCTGACTTCAGCTCAGGTGGTGATCTCACAGTCTGTGAGTTGGAGCCCTGCGTCGGGCTCTGTGCTGACAGCTCAGAGCCTGGAGCCTGTTTCAGATTCTGTGTCTCCCTCTATCTCTGCTCCTCCCCTGTTCATGCTCTGTCTCTCTCTGTCTCAAAAATAAATAAAGGTTAAAAAAATTAAAAATAAATAAATAAATAAATAAATAAATAAATAAATAAATTATGGTTTTGATATTCCTCTAGAAATATATGCAAATTCATTTTCAAAAATATCTTAATTTGAAGAGAGCTTTATTAATTGTCCTATAATTGATTATAAGCTTGTGTATAAAGTTATATATGATTAAGTCTAACTCAGACCACCTTCAAAATGACCAGTTTCATTCCTACTCCAAAAACGCAGTCATTTCTCAAAAGGGACACATGATAACTGGTTACTAATCCAATGTGTGAGGAACCTTTTTTTTTTTTCCAAATTGGTTTGTACGACAGATAGGAAATTTGAGACCGGATCATAAGACCCAAAAAGGAAGTTAAAACTTAGTATGCTATGGAAATGTATTCCTCAAATGACCATCTGCTCAGTAGGAATTTTACTATTTGGTGAGAAATGTATTATTGTCAATTTATAATTATAGAAGTTTCAAACATTAATTTATTCCAAATGGTAGTCAATAACTTTTAGTGTCTCTGTCCATAAACTTTCTATGGCATTATACCGTAAGTGCTATATAATCAAGAAATCCAAAAACATATTTCTTCAGAGACGTGCTTTTAAAACCTATAGGAGGTGCCTGGGTGGTTCACTCGGTTAAACACCTGACTGGATTCTGGCTCAGGTCATGATCTCGCTGTGCTGAGTTGGAGCCCCATGTCAGTTTTGCTCAGCACTGGCACTGGTGTGGAAACTGCCTGAGATTCTCTGTCTCCCTCTCCCTTTGCCCCTCCGTTGCCCTCACATGTGTGTCCACTCATGCACGCAGGCCACTCTTTCTAAAGCAAAAGAAAACAAAAACCAGGAAGAAAAAATGTCTATCACATAAAACATATGACATAATATAGAGAACACAGGAATCTGTACCAAACTTGGAGTCCCAGTTTACAAGACACTATAATGAATTGTATAAATGGATGTTTATAAAAGCTGCCCTTTATAAAAGCTATAGCATATGGAGATTTTAGTGCAAGAATTTAGGTGTTAGATAGAATTTATGAGGTAATTTCAGAAAGTATAACCATTAGCTCATTGATTCTATCAATATTTTAGATGCCTCCTTTGGTTTAGCCCAAGTACTAGGAACTGGAGGAAAATGTTGAACAAAACCAGATATGATCTCGGCCGCTGTATAGCATACAATCTTATAAAGTAGACAGATATTGATCAAGTGTTCAGCTACATATGAAATTCTAAATGTGATAAATGCGTTGAAAGGATTTCTGACGCCATTAATGCCTCTAAGAGAGGGATTTGACCAAGCCTCACAATTTCTTCTTACACGTTTCAAGACATTAAAAGCTCTAGCAGCTTAACGAGAATTTCTCTTTCTCTGCTGTTATATATTTTTCTTTCTTTCTCAACTCTGAATCTAAAAGGCAACATACCATTATACAATCTATTCTATTTTAAAGAGGTTCTTGCTTAAATTTATAATAGTGGTGGATGGATTTCTTTTATGAACCATAGTTGAACATTTACTTAAATTTACCATATCTTTCTTCTCCCCTGTCCATTCTAGCACAAAAATTTCTCCATCTGAGTTACTTTCTCAGAAACATGAAATAAGTACACTTTTCCAACCTATTTGTACTTGTCAGAAGAAAAATGTATTGTTACAAAAATTGTCAGAACAAATTACGTCATAGAAATGTAATAATTCATTTGGGAAATCATGTTGTTCAATTTGCTTCATTTTGTGTAGTTTAACATAATTCAAAAAAAATGCACTCTTTAGGAAATGTATGAACACCAAGAGGAAGACAGTTTTGTGAAAAGCTGTCTCTGGCTAAATGATATATACTTCCAGACATGAAAACAAATAAGTGAACAGTACATTAAAGATTGATATAAAATTTATTATCTTTGACTGCTATATAAACATCTTAGTAATGTGAAGACTTTAGAAGGTATACTCAATTTCTCTGCCAAGGAAGTTTGTAAGAAAATATGGTTAAATGTATGACACCATAATTCAGTCACAAATTGTACATTCACATTCATCACTAGACAGAAAATATAGTTGCAAGATGAAAAAAGGATTATTCAGACTAATTATTAAATCATTTTCCAATTTCACTGCTCTAGATTACACATTAAGACCTGATAGATTCCTAACTTAGAACCACATACAAGGTGTTAAGGCTATAATAAATTATATATTCATATAAACTTTAAGTTGATATTGTCATTAAAAGAAAACAGTCAAAAATGGCATTAGACACATTCTTCGAAATGCTCTAATTTTGTGCTGGTACCTATTAGTTTAGGTGAGAAGAGTTAAGGAGGCAGCAAAAAAGAGTAGATAGAACATAGAAGGGGCAGAAAAACTGGAGTTGAATTCTGCTTTTTCTACTTACTAACAATACTAAAACAAATACAGTCGGTATATTAAGACTAATATAATGAAGCAAGCAACTATACTAACTAGTCAGTTTTAACCCTCCCTGAGCCTCAAAGGAGAAGAAAGAAGAAGAAGAAGAAGAAGAAGAAGAAGAAGAAGAAGAAGAAGAAGAAGAAGAAGAAGGTGGTGAAGGAGGAGGAGGAGGAGAGCAGTTATCTTTCTGGGCTATGGAAATGTAAAAGACAATACATTTTTTTTTTAATTTTTTTTCAACGTTTATTTATTTTTTTGGGGACAGAGAGAGACAGAGCATGAACGGGGGAGGGGCAGAGAGAGAGGGAGACACAGAATCGGGAACAGGCTCCAGGCTCTGAGCCATCAGCCCAGAGCCTGACGCGGGGTCGAACTCACGGACCGTGAGATCGTGACCTGGCTGAAGTCGGACGCTTAACCGACTGCGCCACCCAGGCGCCCCAAAAGATAATACATTTAATGTGCCCCAAACGGAACCCAGTACATTTAAAAAGGCCATCAAAGGCAGATTTTCATTTGTTCAACAATATTATATAAAGGCATTTTGATCAAGATTTGAGTAGTTAAGTCATTTCAGGAATCAGTATTTGAAATTAAAGCTGGTGCTGTCATTTGAATATAGGTCACAATCAAAGCAACCATATTTCAAAACATGGAACATTGTATTATTTTCCCCAACATTCTATTACACAAAAATTAAAAAACATATAGAAAAGTTAAAATAATTTTATGGTAAACACTCACAAACTACAACTTAGATCCTACCATTAACATTTTATTATACTTTGTCATATATTTATCACTTATCTCTCCATCCATGAATGCATCTTGTGTTTTTATGCATTTCAAAATAAGTTCAAGATATCTTTATTTTTATGAATATCTCAGTAAGCATATTATATAGATATCCATGTTTGTTTACAGTTTTCTTCTTTTGGTATAAAACTTAGGTACAATTAAATGCAAATCTCAAGTGAACATTTACTGAGGTTTTGGAAAATGCATATATCTGTGTATCCCAAACTCCATAAAACACAACCATTATCATCTCATCACAAAGTAAAACACTTTTCAAATACAAGATACTTTAGTCATCTGGTGAATCAAAGTGAAAGAATTATTCATTGATTAAAATTCACATTAGAAATATATAAAAATAAATGAACTAAAGGTCTTGAAATTCTTAGCCATGACAACTGTAAAGGACAGAAAATTGAGACTTGATTGCAAAGAGAAAGCTACATGCAAATATGAGAGTAGGTAAGAAAATCATTCACCTAAGAACCAGAAAGGTACTGACCAAATAGTGCAGGAAGGGATCATTTTAAGCCCAGGAATCAGAATTCAAAGAAGATGAAATCATTGGATAGATTTGTGTAACAAATGACAAAATGCATTCACATTCATGTGTATGTACTCCATACACTTACCTCTCATTTAAAAAGTGAACACTTTGAAAAAAAATTAAAATAAAATAAAAAGTGAATACATTGATTTTATTAAGGAAAAACAAATAGATAAAATGTGTAGTTAGTCCTAGGATGAGAGGACAACTTTTATGACATATGACATAACATTATTGAAATAGGAAAGTTATTATTTCCTGATGTTGAGAGAAAAAATTAAAAACAAACAAGAGATTCGAGAAACAGATTTTGTTTTCCTTTCCATTCTGAGTTCTCTATTTCTAATCAATTTCAAGAGGCAGGTGGCTACAACCAGACAGCTTTCTAAAAAGTGTTCCTTTTCCAAATTATTATGTTAACTTCTTTCTTTCTAGTTTTCTATATCTAGGACTTTGTCAACTTGATATAAGCTTCAGTGTTTATTTTTGCTTTTTATTATCCATTTATTTATTTTTATACATAGAGCATGTGGGAGCAGAGAAAAGCAGCAGAGAGAGAGAATCTTCAGTAGGCTCCTTGCTCAGGGCAGAGCCCGATGCAGGGCTCTATCTCATGTTACTGGGATCATGACATGAGCCGAAATCACGAGTTTAAAATTCTCGGGGGCACTTGGGTGGCTCAGTCAGTTGAGCATCTGACTCTTGATTTCACCTCTGGTCATGATCCCAGGGTTGTGGAATTGAGTACCGCATTGGGCTCCATGCTCAACATGGAGACTACTTGAGATTCTCTCTCTCTTGCTCTGTCCCCCTCCCTCTGCCCCTCTTCCCTGCTCACATATGCATTCTCTGTGTAAAAATGTAAATTAATTAATAAATAAAATAAAATAAAATAAAATATAAAATGAAAAATAGAGCCAGATGCTCAACCAACTGAGCCACCCAGGCAAGCCCCTAAGCTGCAATTCAAAGACTTGAGAGCTGGAGGTTAGGAGGCTAACCAATTGTTGAAAACATTGAAATAAAGGGTAAGCAGAATGTAATCATGGGTGTACAAGACAAAATAGCAGTTAGAGTAGTGTTTCTCATGTAGCTGCAAAATGTTCTGTTGGAATGCCTATCATAAAAAAAAATGAAATAAATAAAGTCATGTGGAATTTGAATGTATAACTAGTTCCAAGGTCATTAATAGATAAATCAGGTTACAACTTGTATAGATTAGCAATCAGAAGAGTGCCATTCTGCATTCATCATACATATAGCTATCCACAAAAATAGCACGGGAAGTAACAATTTTTAATAGCATGAGTTAATGGCAAAAGTACTCATTGCAATAAATAAAATCATGTGTTTTCTTTGTTCATGTGATAGTCTAGTCTTGTCACTCATTAATAGGCTTCAGTATAATCACATGAATTAAATCCTGATGATATTCCTTCATTTAACATGCCCTATAAACACATACTTGCACATTTATATACACACAATTTTTGACTCAGCTGGTTGAAATAATCTATTTTCAATCCACTCCCTGGTATTGCAAAATCTCATCCCTAGCCCATTTAATTTCTGTATGTTAATGAAACTTCCAAAGTGACTAGAAGAGTCAATCTCTTTTTGCTGATCCACCAGTCGCTAAAAGATTGACATTTCCCCTTTCATGCCCCAGATTTCTTCCTATTCTCTGCAAGACGCACATTCTTCCCATATTCAGAATACGTTGACTGAAACTTGTTTCTTTTTTTTTTTTTTTTTCAACGTTTATTCATCTTTGGGACAGAGAGAGACAGAGCATGAACGGGGGAGGGTCAGAGAGAGAGGGAGACACAGAATCGGAAACAGGCTCCAGGCTCTGAGCCATCAGCCCAGAGCCCGACGCGGGGCTCGAACTCACGCACCGCGAGATCGTGACCTGGCTGAAGTCGGACGCTTAACCGACTGCGCCACCCAGGCGCCCCGACTGAAACTTGTTTCATAATTGTACTCCATCTATTCCCCGGGTTCCTCCAAACTAAGTACAGCAACACTATTTTCACTTATCCAGGCAGTGGGAAGAAATATGGACCTTCTCTGAACCTCACACCTACAGGCTCCATTTTCCCAGACAAAATCATTAATACTGGTGGGATGCCTCAACTAGAGGGCGTGTGGGTCCGGATACTGTTGCACTGCAGCCCACATATGACGCCTCTCCTTCTGTGATTGTTGTAGTTTTATTGATTTGTGGGAACTTCGATTCTTGTTATCAGAAAATTTGTGCGTAACCCCATGAAGCACTGTTTTAAAAAATCTGTAGCCCAGGCACCACAACTTTTGAAACCCATCTCTTTATAGCATGGCAAATGTATTAAACTTTACAAATATCCCATTTTGAACAGTTTTGTTGCAAACCTTTAAAGTTATTTTTACTGACTAGAATTGTATTAAAATAAATCACTTTGCTTTATGATGTACATTTTATTTCATCAACATAATTTAGTCATTAACTCATATATTTAAATTTAATATCTGTTTTTCAGAATTTAAATAGTATAACTTTGTTTATGTGTGTGTGTGGTAGTAGATACATATGCAGACACAGGCATGCCTGTGTTTAAGTCCCCAAAATATTTGTAGATTGTTATAAAGCTCACAGACTTTGGATACTGAGTTTATAATACTCAGTGTTTAAAATGCCTTTCCCCAAATTTAGGAAACAAAACAAACAAGCAAAAGAAAAAAAAAGAGACAGAGAAAGAAACTAATAAAACAAGCTCTTGACTATAGAGAACAAACAGATGGTTACCAGAGGGGGGATGGGTGAAATAGGTGATGGGTATTAAAGAGGGCACTTGTCATGATGAGCACTGGGTGATGTATGGAAGAGTTGAATCACTATATCGTACACTTGAAATTAATATAACAGTGTATGTTAACTACTCTGGAATGAAAATTTTTAAAAAGAAAATTTAAAAAAATCAAATAAACAGATAAAATTTCCTCCCCAGGCCCACCATTGATAACTTGTTGTTCCAGACTTGTCTGCAATAGCTGTAAACAAGAGCAGAATACATGATAATGACACAACTCAGCCCATTAACTCATGTTTCATTTACATTTTGCAATATGAACACAAGAACAAAATTCTTAGTGCTTTTCCTCAGCGTGCGTTTTCTCCAAACCATCTATTCCTATTTTTCTCTCAACCTTACCTTCTTTAATTTTTCATAGCTCCAAGTCCCTCTTTTATGTATAACAACCATTTCATAATTTTCTATCTGGAATCCTCTAGCTCACCCAATCCCTTTATATACAATTTCTACATAATCCTTTAAAAATTAAATTATTTTTCTATCACGAAGGTAGTATGAAGTCATAATAGAAATTACAGAATACTAGAAGCAAAATTATCTGTACGCTTTTAGTTCATATTTTAAATAGTTCCTATTTTGGTGTATTATCTTTACCTATTTTTGCATTCATATTGCATAAACAAATCTGTATTACTACTTTTAAAATAATATCACCGGAAACCTGGGTGACTAAGTAGGTTAAGCATCCAACTCTTGATTTTGGCTCGGGTCATGATCTCACAGTTTGTGAGTCCCAGCCCTGCATCAGTCTCTGCACTAACAGTGCAGAGCTTCTTTGGGATTCTCTCTCTCTCTCCCTCTCTCCTTGTTCCTTCCCTACTTGTACTCTAAATAAATAAATAAATAAATAAATAAATAAACGGTAAAGATATAAATAAATAGATATCAATCAATCAATCAATCAATAAAATAGTTTTACTGAGTACAAAGGTAACAATTGATCATCATAAATATTTTAGGAAATTTAAACACATTAAGTTTTTAGTAAAAACACCCAGGATCCCCTTAACACAACTACTGTTAATAATTTCCTAAATGTTCTCATAGTCTTTCCATGCATGTATTTATATTTTTGATACACTCTATATGTGTCTTTATAGCACAGTTATCAAAGAAACATTAAGTTTCAAAAGTAATGATTAAAGTAAAGGAAAGGAACTTATTGAAAACAGCTCCAAGAGAGTGTTTCATTAGTATTTTTCAATTTAAAATACATATTATTGTAGAATTTTAATTCTACATGTATGTAGAATTCTACATTTATTGTAGAAGGAGAAAATGATTTCTTAGTTTGTTCTTTAAAAAATAAAAGTGTTTTTTTCTTTTATAAGAATTGCAAACAAATAAACAGCTACCATTTTGTGGAGCATTGATTCATTTCATGAAGCAATGATAGCTACCATTTCGTGAAGGCACACTGTGGTCTGGACATTGCTGCTAAGTGTGTGTGTGTGTGCATGTGTGTGTGTGTGTGTGTGTG
This sequence comes from Lynx canadensis, assembly GCF_007474595.2. Taxonomy (NCBI): domain Eukaryota; kingdom Metazoa; phylum Chordata; class Mammalia; order Carnivora; family Felidae; genus Lynx; species Lynx canadensis. The sequence continues at coordinate 61,199,746 of NC_044306.2, forward strand.
TGTGCGTGTGTGTGTGTGTTTTAATTCACAATAAGATAACTATATAATACTTTATCCTGTATTTACAGATGAACATAGTGAGGCAAGAAGAAGTTACATAATATTATTTTTTATTAATTATTTTTTGAATGCTTAGTATGCTAGGCCCTGCATTAATTTCAAAGGGTGGAACAGTGAGAGATACCCCACAATCCTCTGACATTAATGGCAGGCCAGGATTTGAAACCAGTGGGACTCCAGAGCATAAGTATTTATAATTACTCGATGCTACCATGTTTTTGCTTTCCAGATTTGTCAATGAATAAAACAAATCTGTTATTTCTTCCAGAGTGTCCTAAATGTACAAATATTTTAGCAATTTTGCAAATTAGTAAAACAGAATATATAAATATTTTATGACCATTAAATGTAGCAACAAGTTTCCTGTGAAATGTGGAGGGAAGGATGTATTTATAGACTATTTGTTATAAAAAAAATGAAGAATAGGATTACAGAAGAGTTTAGGGCAAGATAACAGATCATACAGGTAGGTTTCTAAATTTGAGGCTTATCTTTATTAAAAGAATATACACAAGGGCAGAGAAAGCAATCTGAGAGATATCTCAATGTCCAAAACTGAAAAATTTGAGCAAAAAGATGAATAGAATTTCAAAGCATTCAAAAAATTCATATCCATACTAATATAAATGAATAACCAAATAGATAGATAGATAGATAGATAGATAGATAGATGATAGATAAATAGAGCTCTTCTATACAGAAGAATGCAAATTCACAAATGTAGAAGGAATGAAGGAAATAGAAAATTATCATTAGAACAACTTAGAATAGTTGTTTCATTGTCAAGATTCAATAATGCAAGCTACAATTAGTGGAAAAGTTTGAGAAGAGATAGGATATTTGCAGGGCACCTGGATGGCTCAGTCAATTGAGCATCTGACTCTTGATTTCAGCTCAGGCCATGATCCCAGGGTCATGGGATCAAGCTTTGTATTGGGCTCCATGCTCAGCGTGGAGTCTGCTTAGGATTCTCTCTCTCTCTCTCTCTCTCTCTCTCTCTCTCTCTAATAAAATAAAAAAACAGGGGCGCCGGGGTGGCTCAGTTGGTTGAGCGTCCGACTTTGGCTCAGGTCATGATCTCACAGTCTGTGAGTTCGAGCCCCCCGTAGGGCTCTGTGCTGACAGCTCAGAGCCTGGAGCCTGCTTCAGATTCTGTGTCTCCCTCTCTCTCTGCCCCTCCCCCGCTCATGCTCTGTCTCTGTTTCTGTCAAAAATAAAAATAAACACTAAAAAAATTTTTAAAAAATAAAAATAAAAAAATAAAAAATAGAATATTTGCAGAATGTATTAGTATCTTACCAAGATATTTTTTGATTAGTTAGAGAAAATGGTTACTTTACAGTGGGGACACCTAGCAGACACCACCTTATGCAATTGACTAAAGTTAATATCATCACTGATAAGACATCAACCATACTAACCAACCAAATCCAATGATACATTAAAAGTATTATTCACCATGATCAAGTGGAATTTATTCCTGGGCTGCAGGGCTGTTTCAATATCCACATATCAATCAGAATGATACATCACATTAATAAGAGAAAGGATAAGAACCACATGATCCTCTCAACAGATGCAGATAAAGCATTTGACAAAATACATCATCCTTTTTGATAAAAGCCCTCAAGCAAGTAGGAATAGATGGAACATACCTCAACATCATAAAGGCCGTATACGAAAGACCCACAGCTAATATCATCCTCAATGGGAAAAACTGGGAGCTTTCTCCCTGAGATTAGGAACACAACAGGGATGTCCACTCTCTCTACTGTTGTTTAACACAGTGTTGGAAGTCCTAGCCTCAGCAATCAGACAACAGAAAGAAATAAAAGGCATCTAAATGGGCAAGGAAGAAGTCAAACTTTCACTCTTTGCAGACAATGTGATACTCTACATGGAAAACACAAAAGATTCCACAAAAAAAACTGCTAGAACTGATCCATGAATTCAGCAAAGTCGCAGAATATAAACTCAACATACAGAAATTGGTCACATTTCTGTATACCAATAATGAAGCAGCAGAAAGAGAAATCAAGGAATTGATCCTATTTACAATTGCACTGGAAACCATAAAATACCTGGGAATAAACCTAACTAGAGGTAAAAGATCTATGTGCTGAAAACTATAGAAAGCTTATGAAAGAAATTGAAGAAGACACAAAGAAATGGAAAAACATTCTATACTCATAGATTAGAAGACATATCAACCTTGCTTGCTCTTAGATATGATGAATTTATAGATTCCTCACTTCTGTGGTATTTTTGTCAAAAATAACCTTATTTAAATCTTAAGAAAAATCAGACAAAACTAATTCAGAGATGCCTTTCAAAATAAATGACCAGTACTCTTCAAATGTCATGACTATGAAAGATTGAGGAATGTGACTTCCCCCCACCCCCAGTAGAACCGTGATCTGGCCTGGATACCTAATCCATCAGAACCTTAGTTTACAGACCACTCCATATTCTAACGATTTGTGTGGATTTACAATATTTGTCATTAGATGAATATAAATGTTACATCCTTGAGAATACTGCACTCCAACAAGGCGTGATCCCAATGCTAACTCCTTAGATGAGTCTTTAATAATGTATTTAATGTTCTATTTGGCTGCATCCAAGTGATATAGAAAACAGTGGATTTCATAAAACTTCCTTGAACCAATCCCTTATGAAACCCATTGAAATAGATCTGCCATTCTGTAAGATTACTTGGAGAGTGATAAGCCGGTAACATTGTAGGCAGAAAAGGCAAATCCACATCCAACAGAGTTATCAATCCGGTAAGGACTAAATATAGACACCTTCAGATCGGAAAGGTGTGATGTAATCATATCGACACTACATGGCCAAAAGGTCTTCTTAAGGGATGGTGCCATATCAAGGTCTCATCTCCCATCTCTGTTCTTGACACGTTGGACAAGCAGCAGCACGAGAAAACTATCAACCTTGGTGAGAAAGAAATGCTGCTAAATTTCTTCACAGCTTCCATCACCGATTCTATTCATGTGCCTGTTACATACACAAGCACTAAGACATAGATATTCTGAAAATCAAACGTGGTGTGTGTTTTTACATTCTTATAAACTTGCTGTCAAAACACTGATATTTAATTATATTAATATAAAAATATATTTTCTTATAAAAAATTTTTGGCTTAATATCAGGAGTAGTTCCCTAGGTTCAGAAATGTTCCTTTATTAAATATCAAGAAAGATGTCATCCATTATATTGCATTCATTTATTCCAAGAGCTCAGAGGTGAATTTGGTATTCAAATATAGTAATGAAGTTTTATTCAGGTTTTTCATACCCTCCTCCAATTTATTGTATGTCTACTGATTGACACATCAATCTATTTTTTTTAATTGCATGTATACAGAGAGTGTGTTATAGGATAATCAGCAATGGAGGGAGCTGAAATATTGGAAATTGAGAGAAGCTTTGCCATGTAATAATTGGTCATAAAGCTCTAATCTCTGTGAAACCTACAATAATAACATATACATATGAAGCTTTTTGGAGAATGAAATAAAATAATCTTTTTTTATATAAAGTATAAAAAATTAATACAGTTTGTCATAAATAAAGCAGAAATTCAAATGCCATGTGCATTGAGTTTGCATAATTAGATACAAATTTATGAAAGACATTATATAATTGCCCAAACCTGAAAGCAACCTGCTTATAAAGTGTCAATGAAATAATTTTGTTAAATATATTTTCCAAAATGCTAAAAATTATTAAACATATAATTTTAACGACAGATAAAACGAAACATATAAATTAAACAAAAATCTCACTAACCACCTTTACTTTCTAATAAATGTGAAATTTGCATGTATGACAATTATATCTTCAAGAATTGTCTATTCTAATTTACATTTTTAATTTATACTTTCGTCAAACACACTATTATGTTAGTATCGAAAAAGCAATTGAAAATCACTAAATTGGGGTTCCCATGTGGCTGAGTCATTGAGTGTCCAACTATTAGTTTCAGCTTGGGTCATGATCTCACAGTTTGTGGGTTCAAGCCCCACATCAGGTTCTGCACAGGCAGTGTGGAGCCTGCTTGGGATTCTTTCTCTCTCTCCCTCTCTCTCTGCCCTCTCCACTTACACTGTGTATGTTTCTCTCTCTCAAAATAAATAAACTTAAAAAAAAAAAAGAAAATCACTAAATCAATTAATCAAGCAATAGGAAAAATACACCAAAAACTGAACATAGCAGCAAATGTGATTTTATAATTCTTATTACTTGCTAATATGTAATCTAAAATTATATAAAATTGAAGCATCTAGGTGGCTCAGTCGGCTGAGGGTCTGACTCTTGATTTGGTTCAGGTCATCACGGTTCATGGCATTGAGGCCCACATTGGGCTCTGCACTGACAGCATGGAGCCTGCTTGAGATACTCTCTCTCTCTCTTTCTGCCCCTCCCCCCTCTCAAAAATAAAGAAATTAAAAAATAAAATTAAATAAAATCATACCTCTCCAATTTCAGGATCATCTAGCTGAGAATTGCAAAATATAATACAGATCATTATTCTAATGCATACAATGAATTGAAATAAAAATTAAATTCAATCATTATAAGTCAAAAATGTTAGTAACTGCTTTTCCGAGCTCTTTCCAGATGAAAACTTTCAGTTTCTTCATAACATTGAACTGTGTTGGTCGTTAAAAGTGTAATTGCCCACATTTCAGCAAAATGCACGCTTTTGGCCCAGAACAGAAAATGATTAAACAACATACGTTTAAAACTGAATAACTTGTGACTACAAATATTTCTTCAGGAAGGGTGCAAAGAGTATCTAAAAACTGATCTAAAGGATATGAAAGACCTGTGAATTCTTAAAAATTTTGAAATGCTCTTGAATTATTTTATAATGGCTTAACAAATACGAACAACAGAAAGAAAAAAATATTCAACATAGCACGAATATAAACTACTTTCACTCGGTTCTATGGAAATTAGCAGTGAGGTTTTGGGTTTTAAAACATTGAATACAAGTGTGGTAATAAGTAAGTCTGGAAAGTATGACAGGGATTATTGTCTGCAACCCGTTCAGTCTTAGCATCTGAACATGATCACATCACATGTTTACAAAAGAACTTCGGTTTTGAAGATATAATCATTAATGAACTGAACTACCAGGTTGAAAATTAAATTACTTCCTCAGAAGCAGTATATTTTAACAAATAGGATCTTAGAACTATCAGAGCAATAAATTGCCTCAGATAATTTTAATCAAAATTTAATAACATTTAAATAAAAATCAAATCACTCTGATTATGTCAAAGGATGCATGGCATATGCATGCTTGCATAATTTTATGATCCAGAAAGCTTTATGATTGCAAAAGTACCTGCAAAATAAAAACCTATACTCAAACATTTGAGGCTGTTCATTTTTAATTGCTATATCTCAGATTCCAGAATTCCCAATTTCCCAAGAAAGGCAAATGGATTACAGTATTAATGACTAACATATCAATATCTACCATTTATGTTAAATAAATCAACAGGGATAATAAATGATTTAATGCTTCAATGCATACAGTTATACAAATATTTATTCATGTTCTGTCATAATGTTTTCACAGTTGATCAAAAACTATCTGAAGTGAAAATTTTCTCTTAATTATAAGTTTTCCTTTGGTATCCTTTTGAATTCACATATAATATGTAATATATGTAATTAATATATGTAATTTTTGCATATATAATATATATATTTTTTCCAAAGTTTGGCTTAAATGGTATTGTGATTTCATTCATCTAGACCTAATATGAACTAAAAAATTCACATCATTGGATAATAATAATAACTGAATATCAAGTCAAACTTTATATTTGACCAAAAACATACTTGGCTTTTGATTAACAGTTCAGGATACATTCTATAAAATATACATTAAATTATTATAATTAATCAATATTTACAAATAACTTGGTTATAAAATGTGCTTCTCTGTTAAATTTTAAAGAAATGAGGGGCGCCTGGGTGGCGCAGTCGTTAAGCGTCCGATTTCAGCCAGGTCACGATCTCGCGGTCCGTGAGTTCGAGCCCCGCGTCGGGCTCTGGGCTGATGGCTCAGAGCCTGGAGCCTGTTTCCGATTCTGTGTCTCCCTCTCTCTCTGCCCCTCCCCTGTTCATGCTCTGTCTCTCTCTGTCCCAAAAATAAATAAACGTTGAAAAAAAAATTTTTAAAGAAATGAGTTAACACAAAAACACTCCTGTTTCTATAGCATTGTCTTCATGTTCTTCCCTTCAGAGCATCAAAATGTAAGTTCAATGAGAGCAGGAATTTCTCTATCTTGTTCTTTGATATATTCCAATCATTAGGAAGAATGCCCAGAAGAAATTAAATGAATCTTCCTCAGAGAGGCTTTAGTGGCAGGGTATCTATCTTTTCTCCAAACTCAGGATTTCATATAAGGTCATAACCTCTGTTCTGACCTTAGGTCTTTATTCCATATCAATCAGTTTGATCACTGGACTGCGAAATATTTTTAAGAAACAAAATTTTTAAAAAACAGAATTTCAAAACATAAAGAGTATACCAGGTTTACAGTCCTTTAAAAGGAATGTGGGCAATGAAAAGTTGTAGAAGAATATGTCCACATTTTAAGCAACCAAAAATCTCGATTAAAAAAATATGAAAGTATTTAAAGAAATCAATGCAGCAGCCAGGCTGCTTTATGAAATTGCAGACTTTGAAAGAGCCAAGTATGATGGAATAGCTAGAAACAAAAGGAAAAAAAATTCCAAAATAAACCCAAAATAACTTCATGCCACCTCCCTGGTTTTATCTCTAAGTTTTTTCTTTCACCGTCCCTGCCTCTTTCCCCCTCTTTGCCTAAAGTTAATAAATGTACAAAAATTAAAAGGATAAAATAAAATAAACCCATAATAATTTTGTCAAAACTATTAAGCACAAAGTATGAATCACCAAGAACTGAGCACATTGTTTTTTCACTTCTGCTTGGAACATGAAAGACATGTGTAACTCTAGTTGGTAGCTAATATGTTAACAGATCACCGGGAAGAAATAAATTCATGTTTCTCTTTAGCTTCTATATTTCCTGATGAAGAAGTTAATCTTCAACCTGAAAGAACAAAACCACATAAAAAAAGATTTGGAATTAAAATTCAGGGTTGAGGAAGATCTGATGACAGTTTACCATATCCATTTAAATGTAACTTAGGTCTCCTGGCTGAAGTGAGTTAGATCATAGAACCAAAGGTTTGCAAAAATGATCTCGGGTCCAGACAGGGCAATGTATTTAAGGAATCATATGACATGACAAGGTTGACAAAAGATTCAGTGTAGCCAAATATCATGAGTTACCAAAAGAAAAAAAATTATAGAATTCAGAAGTAATCGCTAAGATTTATATCAGTCTACACATTCACATTCTGTTCTAATGTGTATTAAGCCATTATTTAGATAATTTGTGGGGTTACTTAGCAAAGCATAAGTAGATTCTAAATACCAATCATTAAGGCTATAATGATAATCACTTTTTCTTTTTCCATGTTTCTTTTGATGGAAAAGTAGAGAATTTATACAAACACACTATGCTACATTTATTTCATTTTTTGCATAAATAAATAGCTATTGTGCATGTTGGAAGATTTTGTAGTTAATTATAGATTTACTCAAAGGGTATACCCTAATAATAAGGAATAAAACTGTATGTAGGTCAAGAAGTCTGTCTCTGGCCCTACCCTGTTCTATATTTCAATTAATTAGATCAAAATATAAAATACAGGTTGATCACAATATCACAACTACATTCAGTTGAAAGCATACATTTTGAGGGTAACTGGCAAAGTACCTAATATCCAAAGGTAATGGCTAAGCAGATGAAGGCAAGTAAATGTAATGATTAAACAGAAAAAAAAAAGAGTATAAAGGAACTTAAAATATCTAGTCCAGAGAAGAAAAAATGGAAATTATCCAAAATCAGGGATATATTGCACAGTTTAGGTTTAAAAAGGGATATTTTAGACTAAGATTTTTAAAATCGGGAATCTTTCCTTTTCTCTTAATATATGCTAATCCAGAAATACAGATGTGTAAAAAAGTAGCAGAAAAAGGCAGAATGAGTTATGTGTCAAAAAAGAAGAAACTTGGCATAAGATTGGTGTAAAGAGCATAGAGTTGCGAGAGTGTTGCCGGATGCTATACAAATAATGAAATACTGGAAATTTAGTCATATGGTTGGGGGCATTGGGTAGAAGAATTTCCCAGATGGAAGAATAAGCATAGAGAAGACAGCTGTAGAAGCTCACTTTGATAGAGCAAACAGTCAAATCGATTAAGGTTTTGCCCATGAGGGGTAAGTGTTTTAGTTTTGTTTTGTTAAAGGGGTGATATCATTACATTTATGCATCAGAAAACATATTTGGCAGTGATAGTGGAGGCAAGATAAAAGATTGCTCTAATGAGATTTGAAGCAAGGCCGTAGTGGTGGGAACGGAAAAAAGGAGCCAAATATATCGTTAAGACAGAGTTGACAGAACTTAACAACTAACTCACTGTCAAGGAAGAGAACCCAATAATATAAAATCATATCTCACAAGGGAAGAGGGAAGGGTGCCTGGGTGGCTCAGTCGGTTAAAATCTGACTCTTCATTTTGGCTCAGGTCATGATCTTATGGTTCATTAGATCAAGCCCCGCTCTGTGCTGACAGAGTGGAGCCTGTTTAGAATTCTTTCCCTCTTCTCTCTCTGCCCCTCTGCTGTTAACGTTCTCTCTCTCTCCCTCTCTCTCAAAAATAAATAAACAGTAAATTTTTTTAAAAAATAAATTAAAAATTAAAAATTACAGTTTAGAGGAATTCAACCAATCTTTAAAAAAACTGTATAACATACATACATGAAAAAGGCATAATTTCATGCACATACAATTTGATGAATTTACAGTAAAAGAGCTTGTCTGGATAACCAGAACCCAAATCCAGATATAAAACATCTTTATCACCATAGAAGCTTCCACTGAGCTCCCTTTAAGTAAACTGTTCTCCTTCAAGTGTAATCACTATTCCAATTTCAATGCCTTGCTTTTATATTATATAAATGAACCAATACAGGAATATCCACTTTTATGTCTTTTTCCTTTTGCTTAAAATTATGTTTATAAGACTTAGCCATATTGCTGTATGCAGTTGAAGAGCTTTTGATTTCGTTGCTATATATGTGTGACTATCATAATTTATCCAATCTCCTCTTGATGACATCTGATGGGTGCTTGATAAATGTTTAGATTTTGTATATTACTAATTATGCTACTATAAACATTATTATATGTGATGTTTGGTAAATATATTATGAATTTCTGTTGGAATTGTACCTTATAACTAAGACAAGAATCACTGGGTCAAAATTATGTATATGTTCAGTTTTAGTAGACAGTGCCAGATTTCCAAAGCAGTTACACTGTGTATGTTCCCACAAGCAGTGTTAGAGACTTCAGGTTGTTTGACATTCTCATCAATACTTGAAATAGTTAGAGGTTCTCATTTCAAACATTCCAGTGTATGTGATGGCATTAATTTACATATCTCTAAAGAAAATGAAGTCAAACATCTTTTACATGTTTATGGGTCAGGTATATATTCCATTTAATAAAATGTCTGTTTGAATAATATATTTTCCACATTTTTTTGTCCTTGATCAGTAGTAGTTCTCTACATATTCTGAATGCAGTACATATCTCATGTATGTACTGCAAATATCCTCACTTATTCTATGGTTTTCCATTTCACCTTTTCCTTGTGACTTTTGATGGAAATTCTTAACAATATAATAATCAAATTATAAGATGTTTATTCCTTTAAAATTTGCATTTTTAAAATTATGTTTGAAAAGTCTTGACATATTCCATCATGAAGTTGTTATCCCATATTATCTTCTGAAAACTTTACTGTTTACCCTTTGCATTTAGACCAAAACCTACTGATAATTTGTTTTCTGAATGTTGTGAGAATGCAGTCAATACTGGTTTTCAAACATGAATTTCCAGTATAGAATCTTTTTTCTCACTGTACTACAGGGTCACTCTCATCAAGCATCTAATGTCTTTTATACATATAGGCCTCTGTTCAAATCCATTCTGTTGCATTGATCTATTTTTCATCTGTGTAACAAGACTGCTGTTTTCATTACTATTCCTTTATATAGGTTTTGAAATGTCATTATAAGATCTACAATTTTGTTCGTCAGACTGCCTTGATGTTTCTTAGACATTTGTATTTTCTTTCTTTCTTTCTTTCTTTCTTTCTTTCTTTCTTTCTTTCTTTCTTTCTTCTTTCTTTCTTTGAGAGAGTGTGTGAGAGTATAAGAGGGGGAGGCGCAGAGAGAGAGGGAGACAGAATACAAAGCAGACTCCAGGCTCTGAGCTGTCAGCACAGAGTCCGACGCGGGGCTTGACCTTGTGAACCACGAGATCATGATCTCAGCCCAAGTCAAATGCTTAACAGACTGAGTCACTCAGGCGCCCCTGGACATTTGTATTTTAATATAAGTGTGAGGATCAGCTTGTCCGTTTACTTTTTTATCCTTATTGAGGAATAATGGTATAATGTGTGTGTGTGTATATATATATATATATATATATATATGTATTTGAATTTACATACTACATTTTCTTTCTTTATATATTTCCCATCAAGAGATAGTTAGGTTGTTTGCATATCTTGGCTATTGTGAATAATGCTCAATGACCATGGGAATGCAGACATCTGTTTGATATCCTGTATTTTGGGGGGATATGTACCCAGAAGTGGGATTGCTGAATTATATGGTAGTTCTATTTTTAAGTTTTTGGAAAGCTCCATACTGTTTTCTTAATAGATGCACCAATTTACTTTCCCATCAGCAGTGCACAAGGGTTCCCTTTTCTTCACAGCCTCACCAACGTTTGTTACCTCCCTCTTGTCTTTTTGAAAATAGCCTTTCTAACAGTTGTGAGGTTATATTTTACTGTGGTTTTGATTTTCATTACCCTGATTCGTGATGTTGTGTACCTTCTGTGTACCTATTGCCCATTTATATATCTTCTTTGGAAAAATGTTGATTAGGTCCTTTGCCCATGATTTGGGCATGGGATTTGGTTAGATTACATGATTTATTGCTATTGACTTGTAGGAGCACTTTATATATTTTGGATATTAACCCTTCTCAGATATAAACTGCAAATATTTTCTTCCATTTAGTATGTTGCTTTTCAACTTATTGTTTCCTTTGCTGTGTAGAATCTCTTTAGTTTGATGTAGTCCCACTTGTTTATTATAGCTTTTGTTGCTTATGCTTTTGTGTCCTATGCAAGAAATCATTGCTGAGACCAATGCCAAAGATTTTTTTCTCTATTCTTTGTATGTATATAAGTTTTATAGCTTCAAATCTCCATGTAAGTCTTTAATCCATTTTAAGTTCATTTTTGTGAATGGTATGAGTCCAGCTTCATTATTTTGCATGTAGATGTCCAAGTGGGTTTTTTTTTTTTTTTTTTTTTTTGGTGAATGATGATTTTTTGTAATGATATGCTTTGACTTTCTTTTTGTCATTTATGTATCTATTATAGGTTTGTACTTAGTGAGTACCATTAGGCCTACATAATACATCTCATAGTTGTAACAGTGTCTTTTAAGATGATAACAGCTTCAATTGTATAAAAATATTTCTACACATTTACTTGCCGCCTCCATATTTTATGTTACTGATGACTCAATTTACTGATGTTTTATATTTTTCATTTTAGAGAGAGAGAGAGCATGAGAAGGGGAGAGAGTGGCAGAGGGGGGAGGGAGTGTGTCTTAAGCAGGCTCTACACTATTAGCACAGAGCCTGATGTGGGACTCTGTCCCATGACCCTGAGATTAAGAGTCAGACACTCAACCAATCAAGCCATTCAGGCATCCCTAAATTTACATATTTTTATGTATCTATTAACAAATATTTTAAGTATAGATAACTATAGTAACTATAGATATTTTGGCACTTTTTTCTTTGATCTATAGAGTTCAGAGTGATTTACACGCCACCATTTCACTATTAGGGTATTTTTAATTTGACTATATACTTACCTTTACAGTGAATTTTACACTTTCATATGTTTTCCTGTTCCTAATAGCATCTTTTCATTTCAGCTTGAATAACTCCTTTTAGCACTCCTTTTAAGGCATGTTCACTGGTGATAAATTCGCTCAGTTTTTTTTAGGAAAGACTTCTCTCTTTACTGGCTAAGATATTCTTGGATAAGTTTTCTTTTTATTTTTTTGGAGCATTTTGAATATATCATCCCCCCATTCTCCTGACCTGCAAGGTTTCTGCTGAAAAATCAGCTTATACCTTTCTCAAGGCACCCTTATGTATTTTGAGTCTTTCTTCCCTTTGACAATTGCACAATTCTGTTTTAGTGTCTGAGAATTTGATTTAGTGTGTTTTGGTGAAAACCTCTTTGGTTTGAATCACAGCACTTTGGTGCCATATCTCTATGACCATACACGCATGACCTTATTTTTCTCCAACTTTGGGATGTCTTCTGTCATTATTTCCTTGAATAAGTCTTCTGTCCTTTTCTCTCTCTCTTAGCTCTCTAGGGCTCTCATAATGTCAATATTGATTCATTTCATACTATCCCATAATTCACATAGGATTTCTTTACCCTTTTTAATTCTTATTTGTTTTCCCTTCTCTGATAGCGTGGTGTTATGAGATCTGTCTTCAAGCTCACACATTCTGTCTTCTGTTTGATTGTTGAAGCTCTCTATTGCAGTTTTTATTTCATCCATCTATTCTTCAGCTCCAGAATACTTGTTTGGTTCTTTTGGAGGTTTCCATTTCTTTGTTGAACTTATTTTTTCAAGCATTGGTTTCCTGAGTTCATTGTTGTCTTTCTGTGTTCTCTTGTATCTTACTGACATTTCTTTAAAAAAAAGTTTATTTCCTTTGAGAAAGAGAAAGAGTGCATGCAAGTGGGGAAAGGACAGAGAGAAAGAGAGAGAGAGAGAGAGAGAGAGAGAGAATCCCAAGCATGCTCCATGCTGGCAGCATAGAACCCAATGAGGGGCTCTATCTGGTGAACCATGAGATCATGACTTGAGCAGAAACCAAGAGTCAGACACAATCAACTGAGACACCCAGGTGTCCTTAGTGCCATTTCTTAAAGTAATTATGTTGAATACTTTCTTTCAGGTAATTTTCAGATATCCATTTCTTTGGGGTCAGATACTGGAAAGTTATTGTGTTCTTTCGGTGATGTTAAGTTCCCTTGCTTTCTCATATTTCAAATGGCTTTGCACTGACATCTGTGCATTTGGGGGAACAGTTACATCTTTTAGCCTTATCTGACTGGCTTTGGTGCAGAAAGGTTTTCACCAGGTTGCGGCTGTGAGGGCATTGGTCTCTCGCTCCTGGGATAACACGTTGGCATAATCTTCATGTGTCTCTGTCAGCTGAGGTAAATAATGGATAAGACTTCTAGGTGGAGAAGTGTCTTCTAAGGGCAAGATTATGGAGGTCCCATGTGTAGCAGCGGTGGCTAGTTTTCTTGGGCTTCATGGAGATGAAGACTGCTGTAGTCTTCATTTTCCTTTTTTTCCCCTATGGGGGGAAGTTCTGGCCAAATGGATTTTTTTTGTCACCAGCATTGGCGTGCTAACACTCAGAGTAGTAGTGGAGCTGGGATCCTGGGATCAGATGCACATGGAATTACCACAGCTCCTAGGGTCTAGGTGCACTTACTGTGGTATGGCACCAGTGTCTGAAGTGCAAACATGTGCAGATTTCCCATGGAACTGGGCTCTCGTTCTTCAGTGTTCACAGAAATGATTCATGCACTGGATAAGGGATAGGAAAGCAGCAAGCAATAAGCAGTAAGCATCCAAGGGTCTTAGGAAAGACCCTAAGATGACAGGGTCTTTCACTGCTGGAGCAGTGGTTTGAGCCTAGGAGGCAGGGTTGAGCAGCAGCACACTCTGGGGATCATGGCCTCAAGCCCCAACTCTAAGAGACAGTACTCATAGACCAGCAGCAGCTTGCCCAGTGATGGCAGGTCACAGCCTCAACTACGAATCCTGGAGTGAGGCACAGAGCCGCAACAGCCAAGTCTCAGTGATGACGGGTCAAAGCCAAGACTTTGGACCTGGGGTTGAGATGCATAGCAGCAACAGCAGCATTGCGGTTATGAGGGATCAAAGCCCCAATGTAAGAGGGTGGGGGGCAGAGGGCAAAACATGGCAGCTCAGTCTTGGTAAAGAAAGTTCAGAACAAAGACTTGGGACCTAACGGTGGGGTTCAGAGCAGCAACAACTCTGGTGTCTCAGAGGTTAAGATACTGTGGTGGTGGCAACCTAGTCACAGATAGCAGGGCACAGCAGTGACTAAGGAACATGGGCACAGGTCTCACTGCCGTGACATCTCCAGCCTCAGGAGGAAACATAGTAACAGAGACTCCGGGCAGCTCTGTCAGTTGTGTTCAGCACTGGTGAAGATGTGGAGGTCCTCAGTAACAGAAGCTACAGATATTTGTGGCAGTGAAGCTTGCTAGGATTCTCGTGCTCTCCTTTTCCCAATCGGATGAAATCCCTCCAAAAGTATATTTCTTGGCACCATGGTGCTCTGGACTAGGGGATGGGGTGGCATAGGTAATATGCTTCTTATGGTTTTTTATGTGGCTATCATCAGTTTTTGAACTCCTCAAGATTTATGCCGCACCTGCATTGCAGTTCAGGGCTTTCCCATGAACTATTTTCATTGCTTTATTATTTATTCATTTTTTCATTGTGCGTGTATGGGAGATGATCATTGGAGCCTTCTTGCCCTCCATCTTACATCTTGCTGAAGGAACCTTAGCTTGCAGTTCACACACACATGCACATTTGCACGCACATGCACAGGCTAGGATTTTGATTGTGATTACATTGAATCCATAGATAAGTTGGAGAACATTGATGTTTTACAACACTGGGTCTTATTATCCATACACATACAATTATATTTCTTAAGACATTCTTTAATTTCTTCAAATAAAGTGTAAAAATTTTAGTTTCGTAGATGCCTTACATATTTTGTTAGATGTATTTGTAAACATTTCTCTCATTCTCTTCTTTAGAAAACCTTTTTGGTAGTGGAAAAAAATACACCATAGTCCAATATTGCATAGTTTTTGATGTTTTTTATGCTTTATTTACTTAAAGTCGGGTTCAGTGAACTGTTACTGTAGGTCAGTCTTTAGTTCCCATGACTTATTTCTATAAACTCTTCTTCTTTTGTGGATGCTTTTAGTTCCTTGATATTTTTTTGTAGGATGACAAAAGGTTATGAACTCTACTATTCTCATTATACAGTTAGGTTACAGAGTTCTCTAAACCCCGTGCTGTTCAACAATTCCTTAGGTCAGCAGTTTCTGTCACAATTGTCATCTGCAGGAATGACAACAAAAAAGTAAACCACCTGTATGCATTGTGGCAAGGTCATGGTAAACTTTGTGTTTTCTTCTTTCAGCTATAGAACCTATTTACTTAGATAACAATGGCTAATAATAAGAATATATACTAGCAGATTTATTTTTAATTATTAAAAATAATAATACCAGGAAGTAAATAACCCATAATAATATATAAATAAATAATGATGAATGCTTTGAGAAAAGCAAAGAGTTCCCTAGATATGAAAGTTATCTGTGTAGTACATATTTTTCCTTGAGTAGTCCATCATAATAATAAAGGTATAAATATAAAGTAAGATTATATAGGAGAGTAGAAGAAGGAAAATCAATTGAATCTAAAATACAACCTGTCCCTGCCATCCATTTTGGACACAAGTCTTAATGGAACCTCATGGTGATAAAGCAAGCACATTTGATTTTTTTCACTCAGTCAGGAAAACAGAGTTTTCGTTTTTTGTTTTAAATATAGAGGGTCCACTATAAAGAAAATAAATGTTCATGACATAAATAATCCGTAATTATCTCCTAACATGTTCACGAAGAATAACAGTGATAGAGTATAGCTGGAAGGGTATGAATCTTTCACTTTTATAATAAAGATTGGTTTAAGCTGGTAACAAATATGATTATTTAAGTTTAGATAAGATAAAATGCTATGCAACAGAATTCACCTATTCATCCTTTGGTTTTATTTTGATTTTTCTCAAATATTTATCAAGTACATGCTCTGTATGAGAAGAAACAAAAAGGAAGGGGAAGAAAGGAAAAGAAAAGGATGTATGTTTCTTATCTATGAGTTCTCATGCAGAGGACATTAAACATTCTGATTTATGAATGGTGAGTTGATACTGAAAACAAATATAATACTATCATTTTAAAATAAGCTATTGGTTTTTAACAGTGAATATATAATGAGGGTTTGATATGCAAATTTCAGAAGGTAAGAGTGAAAGGATCCACTTAATTGGCATAAGAAAAAGATGGTATCTTTTCAATGTTATTGAGGATCTATTTCTGATACCCTGAAGCCAATGTTATCAATATCGGCTTTGTAAAATTTTTGGTAATCGTAGAAAATACAAAGAGTGAGCAGTTACCTGAGGCAGGCACCTCTTTCACACAACTGTTGAGTTGCAGATGATCCAGAGTTGAGTAAAACAGTTATGTTCCTACCTCCATGAAGGCTTTCTGAGTGTTCAAAACTCCCTTCCATAGAGATATATATTTGCCATATTTCTTGTCAAGTGTAATTGTGAAGCTATGTTCTGGAAGAAAGTATACAGTTGTCTTTAAAGAGATAATAATATTCTAGAACACTGGGTAAACAGAAAACATTCCTAACTGAGAATTATAAACAAAGAAGCAGCAGCCTGTTTGCCCTCCACAGTAGCAACTTACTTCACATTGCAGACTCAAAGGAAACAATAGCAGAAGTAAACTACTGGGACTTCATCAAGATAAAAAGTTTCTGCACACTGAAGGAAAGAATCAAGAAAACTAAAAGGCAACCTTCAGAATGAAAAAAATTATTTGTAAATGACACATCTGATAAAGGGTTAGTACCAAAACCTATAAAGAACTTATCAAACTCTCCACCCAAAAAACAAATAACCCAGTTAAGAAATGTGCATGTTTTCGGTTAAGAAAACATGAATAGACATTTTTCCAAAGAAGACATGCAGATGGCTAACACGCACACGAAAATATGCTCTATATCACTCAATATCAGGAAAATACAAATCAAAACCATGATGAGCTATCACCTCTACACCTATCAGAATGGCTAAACTTAACAACACAGGAAACAACATATGTTGGCAAGGATGTGGAAAAAGGAGAACTCTCTTATACTGTTGGTGGGGATGCAAACTGGTGCAGCCACTCTGGAAAACAGTATGGAGGTTCCCCAGAAAGTTAAAAATAGAACTACCCTATGACCCAGCAAATGCACTACCAGATATTGACTCAAAGGATACATAAACAGAAAATTGAAAGGTACATGCACCCCGATGTTTGTAGCAGCATTATGTACAATAGCCAAACTATATAAAAAGCCCAAATATCCATCAATTGATAAATGGATAAAGAAGAGGTAGCATATGTACACACACACACACACAGGAATATTACTCAGCCATCAAAAAAAGAATGAAATCTTGCCATTTGCAACAATGTAGAGTATTATGCTAAGCGAAATAAGTCAGTCAAGGAAAGACAAATATTATAGATTTGACTCACATGTGGAATTTAAGAAACAAAACAGATGAACATACGGGAAGGGGAAAAAAGAAAGGGAAACAAACCATAAAAGACTTGTAATAATAGAGAAAAAAAAAAGGAGAATTGCTGGGGGGGGTAGGGAGATGGGCTAAATGGGTGATGGGCATTAAGGAGGGCACTTGTGATGAGCATTGAGTGTTACAGGTATGTGATAAGTCACTAAATTCTACTCCTGAAACCAATAATATACTGTATGTTAATTAACTAGAATTTAAATTAAAAGTTGAGAAAAAATGGTGACTTTTAAAAACTTTTTCCTAAGTTATATTTTTTTTCTTTCAAAAGAAAGGGTTATATTTTCTTTCAAAAGAAAGTTAGGGTTATATTAGTTCTTTTTCCTCTTGCTTTGCCCTACGTATCGGTGCTTATTTGTAACATTATTTCATAAATTAATTCATGAAGTTGTTCTACAACATTTCATTGAACTCTCTGCTTACTTGATTTGGGTGACTTCCTTTTCAAATATTTCAGAATAATATTGGTAAAATTCAACAATTTCTGAATGATTTTCAGTTAGTGGAAAATAATATTTCAATCATAGTTTCAGAAAGCAAAATCCAAGACTTATTAAGTAATGGCTCTGACATTTCTTTCCATTGATTATTTGTAATTACAGGGAAGAGTTTTTACTTCTTAATTTTTATTTACTTTTTATTATTATTATTATTATTATTTTAGGGAGAGAGAGAGAGAGAGCATGCAGGTAGGGAAGAGGGGAAGAGGGAGAGAAAAAGAATCTTAAGCAGGCTCCATGCTTAGCATGAAGCCCAACAAGGGCCTCGATCCCTCAAACCTGTGATCATGACCTGAGCCAAAATCAAAAGTCAGATGCTCAACCAACTGAACCACCGAGGTGCCCCTTAATTTTTATTTTTGAGAACATGGGGGCACCTGGGTGGCTTAGTTGGTTGAACTTCCGACTTCGGCTCAGGGCATGATCTCACAATTCGTGGACTCAAGCCCCACATCGGGCTCTGTGCTGACAGCTGGGAGCCTGGAGACTGCTTCAGATTCTGTGTCTTCCTCTCTCTCTGCCCATCTCTGGCTTATACTCTGTCTCTCCCTCTCAAAAATAAATAAACATTAATTTTAAAAATAAAAACATTATTTGAGTTATATAAATACATACATACATATACATTTATGAAATATAAATATATATATATATATTTATAAAAAGAGAACAGAAACTCAAAGAGAAAAAATTGGATCCAGCAGGAGGCTCTAGATAGTACATTTTCACTACAGAAATAAGACAGCTTCTGAAATTTAAAATAAAAAAAAAAAAAAACAGGATACATCAAGAATTCACCCTTACCCATGTGGTATTTATTCTGCTTGATAAACATTTGTTGGGACCAGCAAGAACACTGAACAATTGAAAATGAACTTAAACCTATAACAAAATATTCAGTGCCTTATACAACCCAAAATAAAATGATTTCTAACTTTAGCATTGGCACCAATCTACTTGCTTTTAATTTTTTTTTTAATTTTATGATCTAGTAAATAAATTCTAGCTGCTAATTGTGAGATACGTGTTAAGGAAAATTGCCGCAATCATTGCCTTGCTTTTTCTTAAATTAATATGTAAAGTACTTCGTTAAGCTATGGTTCTCAAGTGTTGAAATAAATGAGCTTGCTTTGAAAAAAAATATATCAACCTAATTATGCAGTCAAAGATTCTGGTAAATCTCTTTAAAATTTTCTTTGAGAACTATTTTTTTTTTCATTTAAAAAATATTTTACAAAAAGAGAAGTGCCTATGTGGAAATTTATTTTTTAACATTTTAGCTTTTTTAGGCAAGTAAATAAACTGTATGAATTTATGTCAGTTTACAGTCCAGATTTTCTCTAGAATTTCATTTCTTTTTTAATACGGTAAAACGTGTAGGACATTTATTCATGTATTTGTTTTATCATACAATGACAACATGAGGAATCTATTTTCATAGAACCATTGTTTTCCTATTTATCTGTGGATAGTACACTATTTCCAATGGCTCAAATAGATTTGAATCAATTTGCTGATGCTTACTAATTTTTAACCATTGCTTTTTAATCCATATAACCTTTTCTATAACCAGGTTATTGGAGAAATAAAGTAATATTAAGCTAAAGTTGTAAGTTTCTGTCTCATATCTTTTATGAGAACATAAGGTACATGTGACAGAAAATCCAATTTTCCTTTGGACAAGATGGGTAAAATATAGACTTGATTCTAAGCATGTGCTTCAATCCTTGATGAAACATTAACCTCTAAGTCACCAGTACTCTAAGACCCATATAAATCATACTCAATACCC
This sequence comes from Lynx canadensis, assembly GCF_007474595.2. Classification (NCBI taxonomy): domain Eukaryota; kingdom Metazoa; phylum Chordata; class Mammalia; order Carnivora; family Felidae; genus Lynx; species Lynx canadensis. The sequence continues at coordinate 61,219,858 of NC_044306.2, forward strand.
AAATATTATTTAATAAAAGATATATAATATGCCTCTTCATGTCAGTATTACCCTCCAAAGTACATTTTAATAACTGTTCTTTTATTTTTCTCTTTTCACGTTTGTAGGATATGAATGTTGCACCCATAAAGAACTCAACAAATTATGTTAACATGACATTATAAATGTTTTCTGTGTTCTACTATTATGCTTAATAGTTGCATCTACCATTTCTCCCAAATTGATTGTGATTTCTATGAAGTTCAAACTTTCATCCTGGATAGGGAATCATTTAGAAATAAATTCCATGAGAAAATTAGACACAATGTGCACTTTAAAGAAAATATTTCCATATAAAAAAGTTGACTAGATGATGCATGTGACAGAGTGACACAGCAAAAGTTTTGCTGCCTGTAGTGCAACAAATGGGACACTGACAGTCACCGCAATGAACATTCACTGGGTGGCAGTGACCTATGTCAATGCTTCACTTTATTCCATTCAATAAAAACGTGTTTGATTGAAGGATTCTTCTCAGGTAAACCGTAACAGTTACCTCACTAATGATCCCAATTTCAACCAGTGACCCAGAAATGAAACACTACATTTCACAAAACTCCTGGAGTGCGCTATAAACAAGACTTACAAAATGTCATGTCCTTGAAAACATGAAATCCAACACGCTGGTATGTGTCTTTCACTCAAAATTGAGTTCAGAAATAAAATGTTTCATGGGCCACAGAAGGAGGCTAGGTCTAAATTTGAAAAGAAACACAAATCTTTTCTCCTCTAGAAGTTAAACAGCAGAAAATCTGAAATGTGAAGTTATAGTCGTACAAGACTGACCACCCAATTCCTTTCATAACCTCAAGGTGCCATCTCAATATTATTTATAGCTCTGAGGAGACTACACGTAGGTTTCATGAAATTTATAAGGCGTTGGCTTGGGAAGGCCTAGAGAATCCAGGTGTGTCCACACAAAAAACATATTAAATCTATTTCAGCACTGATTGATTGCCTGATTTTTTTAACCTAAATAAGTATGCCGACCCTCTTCTTAAACCCTTTGCTTAATAATTTATATCTTGAAATGTTCTATGTTCTTTGATTCTCACAGCCAAAGTACAAGTTTAACTCTAACAAGTACTCAATTTAGTTGCAATATTAATATATACATGAAAATGCATTTGATATCAACCTGTGTAGACATTTTCTTGACTATTTATACACCGAACACTTTTAAATCATAATGCTGTACTTGCTTACCCAAGAAATCACAGTGACATAAAAGAATTAATTCTGTAATTGTTGATTTGTCAATCACTTTGCATCAGTGATTGCCACATGACTGTGGCTAAAGTGTCCTCCAAAGCACTCTTCAACTTTTCACTCCTACCAGCAATATATGTGAGTTCCAGTTACACTGTCTTCTCACCAGGATTTATTATGGCCAGATTCAAAAAATTTTGTAGACATTCTATATGGTGTGTGTAGATATTGTATGGGTTTTCAATTTGTATTTCCCTGATGAATAATGATGTTGAGCCTTTTTACATGTGTTGATTTGTCACATGCACATCTTTGTTGACAGGTGTTTTCAAATCTTTTGTCTATTTTCAGATGTTTATCATTATGACTATTATTCAGTTTTGATAATTTTTATGTATTTGAGAAATGTCTTTTATCATAGATGTGATTTGCAAATATTTTCTTGCATTCTGTGTTTTGTCTCCTTGTTCTCCTAACAATACCTCTTGAAGTCCACCTTATCATTGTTTTCTATTATGGGTTGTGCTTTTGATATGTTATCTAAGCAGTATTTGCCTAAACTAAAGTCACAAACGTTTATAGTTTACTCCAGAAGTTTTATAATTTTTGGTTTAACATTTAGGCCTATGGTGCAATTTGATTTAAAGTTTATATATGGTGTGGTTCATACTGAAGTTCACTTTTTGCATATGGATATCCAGTTGGTACAGCACTATTTACTGAAAAAATTTCACTTTAAGCATTGAATTGCCTTTATATCTTTGCTGGCAAACATATGTTGTCTATTTCCAGATTCTCTATTTAGTTTCATTGATCTACATATCTATGCTTTTGCTTATACCAGGAGTCACCAAATTTTCTGTAAAGGACCATGTAGTAAATATTTTAGACTTTGAAGACATCATATCTTTCTTTTTTGCTTTTATTTAGTTTTAGTAAATTTAATTTCAAATCTACATAATGTAGGGTCAGGTTCTACCATTTTGGACAGGGTAGGTCTAGAAAAGGGTAAAAGTCTTACTTTATATTAGTGTTTGATAACTCAAGGATGCATAATATAATCACTACATTAGGCATTAACAGAAAGAGAAAGACACATTTAAATGCTAAGCTTAGTAGGTATAAAGATAGAATGATAGGGACACCTGGGTGGCTCAGTTTGTTAAGTTGCCCCAAACATCCGACTCTTGATTTCAGTTCACGTCATGATCTTACAGTTCATGGGTTCAAGCCCCACATGGGACTCCTCACTGGTGGTGCGAAGTCTGCTTGGGATTTCCTCTCTCCCTCTCTCTCTGCCCTTCCCTCACTCACACTGTCTCTGTCTCTCTCAAAATAAATAAATAAACTTTAAAAAAAGATAGAATGATAAAAATATTCATTTAATCCAAAAAAGGGGCCCTGGGTGGCTCAGTTGGTTAAGCATCTGACTCTTGGTTTCAGCTCAGGTCAACATCTCACTGTTTGTGAGGCCAAGCTCCACAGCAGGCTCTTCACTGACAGCTCAGAACCTGCTTGAGATTCTCCCTCTCTCTCTCTCTCTCTCTCTCTCCCCCTCACTCTCTGCCCCTCCCCTGCTTGCTCTCTCTCTCTCTATCAAAACAAATAAAGATGTAAAACAAATAATTAAAGCAAAGAAAAAGTAAGAGAAATAAAATATTTAAATACAAATATATCAGAAATCACATTAAATATATGAAGTAAATGCAACAATAACGGGACAATAGCTGTCTGAATAGATTAGAAAAATGGATGACACAACTAAAATATAAAGAACTGAAAGGAAGAACATGAAAAGAACCAGGAAATCCATGACTAGCTATACTATGAAAGCATTAAACCTAAACATGGTTGGTTTAGTTATATAATTAGAAAATGCAAATGTTAACATGAAAAATATTACACAGATAAAGAGAATCTTTACATTGGTAATGGTTTCAATCTGCCAAGACACTGTAACAATTTTACTTTCATATACCCTAAAATATGAAAAACTAAAAATTGACAAAACTAAAACAAATAGAATATTTGACAATCTTGGGGTATCTAGGTGGCTCAGTTAGTTGAGTGCCTACTCTTGATTTCAGCTCAGGTTGTGGTCCCGTGGTCATAGGATTGAGCCCAGTGTTGGGCTCTACAGTGAGCATGGAGGCACTTAAGATTCTTTCTTTCTCTCTCTCTCTCTCTGTGTCTCTTCCTCTCTCTTTCTCCACGCTTCTGCCCCTTTCCTCTGCTAGCACTCTCTCTACAAAAATTAAACAAAGAAAATAAAGAGAATTTAACAATCTTATTGCAAGATTTTAACAGATATCTCTCAATAACAGATGATACAAGTAAACTAGTAAGATTATAAATATATAAAAAAACATAAACTTTTCCTAAACAACATATGCATGGTATGTACAAAAAATTGCAGAAAAACATACTTTTCCAATGCACATGATATTGAAAAATATTTTTTATTTTTTTTTAATTTAGTTTTGAGAGAGAGAGAGACAGATACAGAGGGCGAATGGGGGAGGAGCAGAGAGAGAGGGAGACACAGAAGCCAAAGCAGGCTCCAGGATCTGAGCTGTCACCACAGAGCCCGACAAGAGGCCTGAACCCAAGAACGACCGGACCATGACCTGAGCCAAAGTCCGACCTTAACCAATTGAGCCACCCAGGAGCCCCAACACATGATATTTTTTAAATTACCCTTTGTTAGGGTGCATCTTGGTGATTCAGTCAGTTAAGTATTGGACTTCAGCTCAGGTCATGATCTCATGGTTGGTGGGTTAGGGCCCTGTGTCTGGCTGCATGCTGACACCTTAGAGCCTGGAGCCTACTTCAGATTCTGTGTTTCCCTCTCCCCCACTCATGCTCTCTCTCTCTCCCTCTGTCTCTCTAAAATAAGTGACCAAAAAAAATTAAATTCCCATATGTTAATATGTTAAGCATCTAAAATGTCAAAAATTTTAAAACATATAATATATGCTATCTGACAGCAATGGTTTTATAATAGAAATTAAAAATAAAAGGGTGTCTGGATGGCTGGGTTGGGTAGGCATCTGACTCGATTTTGGCTCAGGTCAGGATTTCATGGTTTATGGGATTGAGTCCTGCACTGGGCTGTGCACTGACAGTGTGGAGCTTGCTTGGGATTCTTCTCTTCCTCTCTTTCTGCCCCTCCCCTGTACTCTCTCTGTCAAAATAAATAAGCAAATATTTAAAAGTTTAAGATATTAAAAATAAAAATACTAAAGTAATTCTCAGGTTAATAAATATGGAAATTAATTCTTAATAATCAACAGGTCAAAAACCACAATAAGTTAGAAAACATTTGAACTAAATGATTACATACACATGTGTAATAATAAATACACATTAATATAACATTATTATATACCATATATAGTCATTTTAGAACGCAGCTAAATCATAACTGGAAAGAATTCTGCAGCTTTAAATTCACTGTACATATTAAAAGAGTAAGACAGCAAATCTATTTTGAAAACATTCTTCACAAGAAGTTATTTTAAAAATCAAATGGAAGTCAAAGAAAGAAGCAAAAATGAAAATAACAAAAATGGTAGTAAACTTTTATGGAATATGTGTGTATGTATATGCGTGTATATATATTATGAACACTGTTATGTCAGTTAATTTCATGATTTAGGTGAAATAATCAAAATTTTAGAAAAATATAACTTTTGGAAACAAGAGGAAATAGAAAATATGAATAGCATATACTTATTAAAGGAAATTTATCTGTAATAAAAAAAACTATCTTAAAAAATAATTCCATGACCTGATGTCTTAAGCCATGAATTCTAACTAAGAATTAAGAAGAAATAATGCACATTTTATTCAAACTTTTCCAGAGACTAGCAGAAAAAGTGAAGACTTTCCCAGCTTTTTTTCTTTTACATCATAAACTTGATATCAAAACCTAAGAAGGATATTAACAGACCAGAGTAGAAAATTATAGCCTTTGTCATAAACATAGAAGCAAAAATTTTCAAATTAAAATATTAGCAAATCAAATCTAATGAAATAAAAAAGGATAATAGTTCACAACTAAATTAGATTTAATCCAGAAATGCAGTTAGGGTTGCCTCAGTGTCTCCATCAGTTGAGCGTTTGACTTTGGCTCAGGTCATGATCCCAGGGTCATGGGATCCCCAGGTCAGGCTCTGTACTGAGCATGGAGCCTGCTTAAGATTCTCTATTTCCCTCGGCTTCTCTCCCCTGCTCATACACACACCCTCTCTCTCTAAAACAAAACAAAACAAAAAACGAAATAAAATAAAATAAAATAAAAAATAAAATAAAATAAAATAAAATAAATGCAAAGTTGACTTTAACATTTAAAAAAATCAGCTAAGGTAACTCAACTGAATAAAATAGAAAAATCACATAATCATCATTATAAATGCAGCAATGCCTCAAAATCAACTGATAAAATCACATATAGGTGAAGCTAACTCTTTAAATCTCTAATTGATATTGACAAAATATTTGCAGTAGATCATACTGAATGGTGATGTTTCAAAAGTATTATCTGAATAGATTAAAGACCTAAATGTGAGACAGGCTACCACTAAAATCCTAGAGGAAGAGCACCAGAGTGGCTCAGTTGGTTAAGCATCAAACTTTTGGTTTCAACTCAGGTCATGATCTCACAGTTTTGTGAGTGCAGGCCCCACATGGGTCCCTGTGCTGGCAGTGAGGAGCCTCCATTGAATTCTTTCTCTCTCCCTCTTTCTGCCTCTCTCTCTCTCTCTCTCTCTCAAAATAAATAAATAAATAAATAAATAAATATATATATATGTGTGTATATATATATATATATATAATTTAAAAATAAAGTAAATAGATAAAATAAAATAAATAAAATAAAATCCTAGAGGAGAACCCTGTAGTAACCTCTCTGACATTTGCTGTAGCAACTTCTTACTAGATATGTCTCCTGAGGCAAGGGAAACAAAAGCAAAAGTAAACTACTGGGACTTCATTAAAAGGAAAAGCGTCTGCACAGTGAAGGAAACAATCAACAAAATTAAAAGGCAACCTTCAGAATGGGAGATGACATTTGCAAATGACATATCGGATAAAGGGTTAGTATCCAAAATCTATAAGGAACTTATTAAATTCAATACCCCCCAAAATAACGCAATTTAAAAATAGGCAGAAGACACGAATGGACACTTTTCCAAAGGAAACATACAGATGGCCAGTAGACACATGAAAGGATGCTCAACATCACTCATCATTAGAGAAATACAAATTGAAATTACAACGAGATATCACCTTACACCAGTCAGTATGGCTGAAGTTCACAACACAGGAAACAGGTGTTGGTGAGGATGTGGAGAAAGATGAACCCTCTTACACTGTTGGTGGGAATGCAAACTGGTGCAACCATTCTGGAAAACAATATGGAGTTTCCTCAAAAAAGTTAAAAAAAAGAACTACTCTAATGTCCAGTAATTTCAAGAGTAGGCATTTACCCAAAGAATATAAAAATACTGCTTCAAAGAGATACATGCATCTTAATGTTTGTAGCAGCATTATCAATAACAGTCAGATTATGGAAAGAGTCCAAATGTCCTTCAACCGATTAATCAATAAAGAAGATACATAATTTTATATACAAAATTGTATATATAGTATATATGTTATATGTATATTATATATTGTTCATATATTATATATACTATGACATATATTGTATATATTATATATAATGTATATATTATATATTATTAATAATGTATATGTACTATATATTGTATTTATTATTGTATATATTATATATTACATACATACAAAATGAAATATTACTCATCCAGAGAAAAGAATGAAATATTACCATTTGCAGTGCCTACGTTTTTTCTATATGTGTTTTACTTCAGAATTTTTTAAAGCCAAAAGACACAAAAATAGGAGAAGTCTATGATTTTTAGATATAGAAGTTTTTTAAATGCAGATCTCCTTGTATTAGTCAGGGTACTCCAGAGAAACAGAACCAATAAGATATGTATGTATAGAGAAAGAATTGTTTTCTAGAATCAGCTCATGCGATTATGAAGACTGGCAAGCCCAACACCTGCAGAGTGAGCTGGTCTAAAGTCTGCAGGGTGGGCTGGCAGGCTGGAGACTCAGAAAAGAGCTGATGTAGTTCAAAACTGAGGGCTGTCTGCTGGCATAATTCTGTCTCACTCAGGGGAGATCAATTTTTTGTTTTGGTCAGGCCTTCAACTAATTAGATGAGGCCCACCTACATATGGAAAGCAATCTGATTAATTCAAAATGTACAAATTTAAATGTTAATGTCCCAGAAAACAGCTTCACAGAAACATCCAGAATGTTGAGCCAAATATCTGGGCACCATAGCCCAGCAAAATTGACATATAAAATTATTATACTCCTTTCCTGAAGTATATGCATATAAAATTCTTCAGTAATTAAAGAAATTGAAATTTTTCAAGAATATAAATGTATATTATATGCAAATCAGAAAGTGACATGCAAAGGGCTAAAAGCTCTTGCTTTTATTCTTTAAATCTCCCTTTGTTGTCAAAATCCCAAAGGGAACCAGTTCCTGTCAGGGAACTTGCTTGCACCACACAAACACCCAACTCTGTGCTTCTGTGGATCCATCCCTCTGGCGGGTCTGACTCCCTCCCAGTGCCACAGGGACTCTCCTGAAGAGGATCCCCAAAGGAAAAGTGAGCTGAGCCTGCCCCTCCCACCGCTGTGCACCTTGCCGATCCACCCCAGCTAATTCGCCAGATCCCCAGCACCACAAGCCTAGCAGTGTGCAAGTAGCCCAGACAGGCCATGCCACCCCACAGTGAATCCCGCCCCTAGGGGAGGGGAAGAGAAGGCACACACCAGTCTGACTGTGGCCTCAGCAGTGGGCTGGGGGCAGACATCAGGTCTGACTGTGGCCCCGGCCACCAACACAAGTTATTCAAGACAGCAAAGGAGAAGTGCCCCGCGGTTCCTCACCACTCCAGGGACTATCCAAAATGACGAAATGGAAGAATTCCCCTCAAAAAAACCTCCAGGAAATAACGACAGCTAACGAACTGATCAAAAACGATTTAAACAACATAACAGAAAGTGAATTTAGAATAATAGTCATAAAATTAATCACTGGGCTTGAAAACAGTATAAAGGACAGCAGAGACTCTATTGCTACAGAGATCAAAGGACTAAAGAACAGCCAGGAGGAGCTAAAAAATACTATTAATGAGCTGCAAAATAAAATGCAGGTGACCACAGCTCGGATTGAAGAGGCAGAGGAGAGAACAGGTGAACTAGAAGATAAATTATGGAAAAAGAGGAAGCTGAGAAAAAGAGAGATAAAAAAATCCAGGAGTATGAGGGGAAAATTAGAGAACAAACTGATGCACTAAAGAGAAATAATCTACGCATAATTGGTATTCCAGAGGAGGAAGAGAGAGGGAAAGGTGTGGAAGGTGTACTTGAAGAAATAATAGCCGAGAACTTCCCTGATCTGGGGAAGGAAAAAGGCATTGAAATCCAAGAGGCACAGAGAACTCCCTTCAGACGTAACTTGAATCGATCTTCTGCACAACATATCATAGTGAAACTGGCAAAATACAAGGATAAAGAGAAAATTCTGAAAGCAGCTAGAGATAAACGTGCTCTAACATATAAAGGGAGACCTATAAGACTTGTGACCGATCTCTCTACTGAAACTTGGCAGGCCAGAAAGGAATGGCAGGAAATCTTCAATGTGATGAACAGAAAAAATATGCAGCCGAGAATCCTCTATCCAGCAAATCTGTCATTTAGAATAGAAGGAAAGATAAAGGTCTTCCCAAACAAAAACTGAAGGAATTCATAATCACCAAACCAGCCCTACAAGAGATCCTAAGGGGGATCCTGTGAGACAAAGTACCAGAGACATCGCTACAAGCACAAAACCTACAGACATCACAATGACTCCAAACCCGTATCTTTCTATAATAACACTGAATGTAAATGGACTAAATGCGCCAACCAAAAGACATAGGGTATCAGAATGGATAAAAAAACAAGACCCATCTATTAGCTGTCTACAAGAGACTCATTTTAGACCTGAGGACACTTTCAGATTGAAAGTGAGGGGATGGAGAACTATTTATCATGCTACTGGAAGTCAAAAGAAAGCTGGACTAGACATATCAGACAGACTAGACTTTAAATTAAAGGCTGTAAGAGGAGACAAAGAGGGCATTACATAATAATTACAGGGTCTGTCCATCAAGAAGAACTAACAATTATAAATGTCTATGTGCCAAATACGGGAGCCCCCAAATATATAAAACAATTATTCACAAACATAAGCAACTTATTGACAAGAATGTGGTAATTTCAGGTGACTTTAATACCCCACTTACAACAATGGATAAATCATCTAGACACATGGTCAATAAAGAAACAAGGGCCCTGGATGATATATTGGATCAGATGGACTTAACAGATATATTTAGAATTCTGCATCCCAAAGCAACAGAATATACTTTCTTCTCGAGTGCACATGGAACATTCTCCAAGATAGATCATATACTGGGTCACAAAACAGCCCTTCATAAGTTTACAAGAATTGAAATTATACCATGCATACTTTCGGACCACAATGCTATGAGGCTTGAAATCAACCACAGGAAAAAGTATGGAAGAAAACCTCCAAAAGCATGGAGGTTAAAGAACACCCTATTAAAGAACGAATGGGTAAACCAGACAATTAGAGAAGAAATTAAAAAAATATATGGAAACAAACGAAAATGAAAATTCAACAATCCAAACACTTTGGGATGCAGCGAAGGCAGTCCTGAGAGGAAAATACATTGCAATCCAGGCCTATCTCAAGAAACAAGAAAAATCCCAGATACAAAATCTAACAGCACACCTAAAGGAAACAGAAACAGAACAGCAAAGACAGCCTAAATCCAGCAGAAGAAGAGAAATAATAAAGATCAGAGCAGAAATAAACAATATAGAATTTAAAAAAAAAACTGTAGAGCAGATCAACAAAACCAAGAGTTGGTTTTTTGAAAAAATGAACAAAATTGATAAGCCTCTAGCCAGGCTTCTCAAAAAGAAAAGGGAGATGACCCAAATAGATAAAATCATGAATGAAAATGGAATTATTACAACCAATCCCTCAGAGATACAAACAATTATCAGGGAATACTATGAAAGATTATATGCCAACAAACTGGACAACCTGGAAGAAATGGACACATTCCTAAACACCCACACACTTCCAAAACTCAATCAGGAGGAAATAGAAAGCTTAAACAGACCCATAACCAGCAGAGAAATTGAATCAGTTATCAAAAATCTCCCAACAAATAAGAGTCCAGGACCAGATGGCTTCCCAGGGGAGTTCTACCAGACGTTTAAAGCAGAGATAATACCTATCCTTCTCAAGCTATTCCAAAAAATAGAAAGGGAAGGAAAACTTCCAGACTCATTCTATGAAGCCAGTATTACTTTGATTCCTAAACCAGACAGAGACCCAGAAAAAAAAGAGAACTACAGGCCAATATCCCTGATGAATATGGATGAAAAAATTCTCAATAAGATACTAGCAAATCGAATTCAAAGCTTTTAAAAAGAATTATTCACCATGATCAAGTGGGATTCATTCCTGGGATGCAGGGATGGTTCAACATTTGCAAATCAATCAATGTGAAACATCACATTAATAAAAGAAAAGATAAGGACCGTATGATCCTGTCAATCAATGCAGAAAAATCATTTCACAAAATTCAGCATCCTTTCTTAATAAAAACCCTCAAGAAAGTCGGGATAGAAGGAACATACTTAAAGATCATAAAAGCCATTATGAAAAGCCCACAGCTAATATCCTCAATGGGGAAAAACTGAGAGCTTTCCCCCTGAGATCAGGAACACGACAGGGATGTGCACTCTCACCACTGCTGTTTAACATAGTGTTGGAAGTACTAGCATCAGCAATCAGACAATAAAAGGAAATCAAAGGCATCAAAATTGGCAAAGATGAAGTCAAGCTTTTGCTTTTTGCAGATGACATGATATTATACATGGAAAATCCGATAGACTCCACCAAAAGTCTGCTAGAACTGATACATGAATTCAGCAAAGTTGCAGGATACAAAATCAATGAACAGAAATCAGTTGCATTCTTATACACTAACAATGAAGCAACAGAAAGACAAATAAAGAAAATGATCCCATTCACAATTGTACCAAGAAGCATAAAATACCTAGGAATAAATCTAACCAAAGATGTAAAAGATCTGTATGCTGAAAACTATAGAAAGTATATGAAGGAAATTGAAGAAGATATAAAGAAATGGGAAGACATTCCCTGCTCATGGGTTGGAAGAATAAATATTGTTAAAATGTCAAGACTACCCAAAGCTATCAACACATTCAATGCAATCCCAATCAAAATTGCACCACCATTCTTCTCGAAGCTAGAACAAGCAATCTTTAAATTCATATGGAACCACAAAAGGCCCTGAATAGCCAAAGTAATTTTGAAGAAGACCAAAGAAGGAGGCATCACAATCCCAGACTTTAACCTCTACTACAAAGCTGTAATCATCAAGACAGCATGATATTGACACAAAAACAGACACATAGACCAATGGAATAGAATAGAAACCCCAGAAGTAGACCCACAAAAGTATGACCAACTAATCTTTGACAAAGCAGGAAAGAATATCCAATGGGAAAAAGACAGCCTCTTTAACAAATGGTGCTGGGAGAATTGGAACATGCAGAAGAATGAAAGTAGACCACTTTCTCACACCATTCACAAAAATAAACTCAAAATGGATAAAGGACCTGAATGTGAGACAGGAAACCATCAAAACCCTAGAGGAGACAGCAGGAAAAAACCTCTCTGACCTCAGCCGCAGCAATTTCTTACTTGACACATCCCCAAAGGCAAGGGAATTAAAAGCAAAAATGAACTATTGGGACCTCATGAAGATAAAAAGCTTCTGTACTGCAAAGGAAACAATCAACAAAACTAAAAGGCAACCAACGGAATGGGAAAAGATATTTGCAAATGACATATCGGTCAAAGGGCTAGTATCTAAAATCTATAAAGAGCTCACCAAACTCCACACCCAAAAAACAAATAACCCAGTGAAGAAATGGGCAGAAAACATGAATAGACACTTCTCTAAAGAAGACATCCAGATGGCCAACAGGCACATGAAAAGATGCTCAACATCGCTCCTCATCAGGGAAATACAAATGAAAACCACACTCAGATATCACCTCATGCCAGTCAGAGTGGCCAAAATGAACAAATCAGGAGACTATAGATGCTGACGATGATGTGGAGAAACGGAAACCCTCTTGCACTGTTGGTGGGAATGCAATCTGGTACAGCCACTCTGGAAAACAGTGTGGAGGTTCCTCAGAAAATTAAAAATAGACCTACCCTATGACCCAGCAATAGCACTGCTAGGAATTTACCCGAGGGATACAGGAGTACTGATGCATAGGGGCACTTTCACCCCAATGTTTATAGCAGCACTCTCAACAATAGCCAAATTATGGAAAGAGCCTAAATGTCCATCAACTGATGAATGGATAAAAAAATTTTGGTTATATACACAATGGAGTAGTACGTGGCAATGCGAAAGAATGAAATATGGCCCTTTGTAGCAACGTGGATGGAACTAGAGGGTGTTATGCTAAGTGAAATAAGCCATACAGAGAAAGCCAGATACCATATGGTTTCACTCTTATGTGGATCCTGAGAAACTTAACAGAAACCCATGGGGAAGGGGAAGGAAAAAAAAAGAGGTTAGAGTGGAAGAGAGCCAAAGCATAAGAGACTCTTAAGAGACTGAAGGTTGATGGGGGGTGGGAGGGAGGGGAGGGTGGGTGATGGGTATTGAGGAGGGAACCTTTTGGGATGAGCACTGGGTGTGGTATGGAAGCCAGTTTGCCAATAAATTTCACATATTAAAAAAAAAATCTCCCTTTGCCACCTAACTTTTTCTCTCCTATTTCTCATAAGGGATTTATAGAGACCAATGAAACCAGTATATAGGCAAAGGTAACAGAGAACAGTTTAGTGAATGGAGTATAATCTGGGGAGTACATTTAAAGGCCATGCTACGAGATTTAATTTTGGATAGGGAAAATTTTGTTGATAGTCAGGAAAACTTATGTTTATCCCCCTGTAGTGTAATTGCATAACGGTTTGAAAACTATATATCTTAGAATGCTAAAGTTATATAATCCAAATTCTTGCTTACAAAGCATTCAGTTTTTATTTAGCAGCCACTATGCTGTCTAAGCGTAACATAAAAGGCTTCTTTTAAAAATTCCGTTAGCAAAATGGTTAAGCTTAATAGCAGTTTTCCTGTAAGTTAATTAGAATTCTAAGGATTTACCTTTTGGTTTAGTTTAATATGTCTGTCAGATGGAGTCTTAAATTATATAGTAATCTGTGAAGGTTAAATTCCTTTGTAATGGCATTGTTTCAAGATTTATTATGCTGATTAATCCAAATCTCTAAATGGCTTCTTTATTGTTTATCTGTAAAGCTTGATTCAATTGAGAGAACACTCTGGGTCAATTGTTCTCATCAGTTAGGTAGTGACTTTCCCTCCGTCACTCCCCCCTCCTAGGCCCCATTGAACTTGGCTGTGTTAGTGTGTATTTTTTAATATCATTGTATCTGACATATTTATGCAATCTGAGTTGTATGCTTAGAGTTTGAACGAATGAAGTTGATGCGTACCACAGTTAGGAATGTGTTAATGATCTTTTATGCGACCTGTCTTAAGAAATACAAAGATATGACTTATTCCTTAGAGATTTGCAAGTACCTTTTTATAATTTAAATTTCCATGAATTGAGTGACTTTGTTTTATTTTATTTAGAAAACTAAGAATATAAACGATCAATAGTCAATTAACACACATCCTAAAATTCTCTCTACGCTTTAGAAGGTACTCACAGTTACCTCCTGCTCTATGATTTCCAGGGTTCTTTGTACACTTCTGCAAACCTTTATCAACCATGACCACTAAAAACACACCATACAAGCAAAGTATTCTATTTGTTCACATGTAATGAGACACCCATTCTTTTTTCATCTGTCTTTTTCCCTTTGCCCTTTTATATACTTTCCTTTACTCAAGGTAAAACTGGTTCATAGATTCAGCCCTACCAGGGAAAGAAAGAAGAAAATAAGTTAAAATAGGTTATAAATCAAGTTAAATAAGTGAAACTCATATTTAGAATTTGAATCTGTAAAATAAAGTTGCATAAAACCAAAGGAATAATGTATTCCTGACTTACAGGCATCTTTAGAGAAAGCTAGAGTAGTATTTTTCGAAATGTGGACTGTAACCTCTATGTGACCATCCCTGGGTATCTTACTGCAATATAAATTTCTGAACGCCATCCCAAATATATGAACCTGGAGTTGGCAAATCAGGATGGTGTAGGAGGAAAGTGATAAAGCCTAGGAGTCTATATATTCATTCATCATTTTTCTTTACACATAACTAAAAAATCACTGTCCTAAAAGTTTTGACAAATGGGTAGATTTTTATTAAGAGAAATAGTAATATCTGTAAAGAAAGCCTCTTCCAATCACATTCAACTTCAATGAGTTTTCAAAGTAAAAATTATGAGAAGTGACATACAAAAACTGGCTAAGAAAACTTCTTTAGGTCAGTTAAATCTAAAATTCCAGGTCTAGAGAGTTTCCCATCGTGGCATATATTTCCACCTGATAATTCTTCATTGTTTGGGGTCATTGTGGTCTAGATTTAACAACATCTCTGGCTTCTGCCTATTAGATGCCAGTAGCACCCTGACCCCATTTGTGGCACCATTATATTCCTAGACACTGCCAAATGTCTCCTACAGGTAAAATTGCACCCACCCACAGTTGACAAACTAGTCCAGGGAAATGTTTATGGGAAACAGATTTCTTGTTCTTGTGTATTCACTCACAAGTGCTGTATAATTTGATGACAGCGAAATCTAGATAGTTTGAAGAATATTTACCATTGATTTTGTTCATATTTCTAGCTTTTATTACAGTTAGGCTACAAAAGTTGGTCCACTTCTAACAAATTGACTTTTACTAAAAAGACTCATATTCTTTCCTGCTTCCCTGTTTTATTGATCAACCTTTTATTTTACCCAAGCTATATTCTTGTCCTTCACTCTTATATTTTAATAATAAATTGAGAGAGAACCTTTTTTCATGGATAGAAGTGGATGTCAGTTTGTAGAGAATCAAAAGTTATTTCAGAGCAAACTATTTTTTACTATATATGAATGCTCTTTGTCCTTCTTCTTAAAAAGCATGACACCGTGTAACTTTCATTAGCTATATCGCTCATAAATTATTCACTGAGTATAAACACCGGTAAGCACAGTCTAGTAATTTTGCATAAAATCCCTAGTCTTCCATTAACTCAATTTCTTAATTTCTCATTACTGAGGAATTCAGTTTAATGCTACATTGGATGTTCTCCAGTGTTTCAGATCTGCGTGATCAAAAGTTCCCAAGGTCATGCCATTCTCACTCCCAATGTGAGCTTTGCTGTTCTTGTGATCTACAGAAACAACACCCCATTGACATCACTGGAAGTCACACTGAGGACTATGAGGAACATATGGCCTTTCTATTGCGTCCTTAGGGTCATAATGAAGAACAAGCCCGGAACACATCAAAATTATGCCACGCTGTCAGGAAAATTCTAATCAGTGTAAGCTCAACAGCTTTATTCTCTAGAAACAGTGTTCTGTTTGTAGAGAGCTTCCTATATGGTCATAAAAGTGGAAAAAAAGCAGTAGTATATGCATTCCATTAGCTGGAATGTCTCGTGCTTTCCTTAAAACTACTTTCTAATCTATCCCCATGAAGCATGTTATTCTGTTTCCAGTAAAATAAATTTAAATTTAAAATTAATGTCATGAAAAAATAAAAAATAAAAAAAATAATAAAAATAAAATTAGTGTCATGTGCAAAAAAAATTGAGTGTATTTTAAGAATGGTAAGATTTTTTTTTTTTTTTAATTAAAAAGTGTCCCACTAGTAGCATATCTTGCTGTTCGTATAAGGTTTCAGAAATCACAAGAGGGCACTCTTTTACTAAATACCTCAGGAGAAAGGGCAATGATTTGAGTGACTTTTTAAAATAGTTTTTAATGATATAGTAGTCCTACTCATGCACATCTAATACTATTTTTCAATGTTAAATTTAGATTATTTTAAACATGTGAACTTACCCATAAAAAGTCCTTTTTTTACAACGGGGATTAAGAGTACACTTAGCATGATGAGCACGGAGTAATGCATGGAATTGTTGAATCACTATATTATACACCTGAAAGTAATATAAAACTGTATGTTAGGGGCGCCTGGGTGGCGCAGTCGGTTAAGCGTCCGACTTCAGCCAGGTCACGATCTCGCGGTCCGTGAGTTCGAGCCCCGCGTCAGGCTCTGGGCTGATGGCTCGGAGCCTGGAGCCTGTTTCCGATTCTGTGTCTCCCTCTCTCTCTGCCCCTCCCCCGTTCATGCTCTGTCTCTCTCTCTCCCAAAAATAAATAAACGTTGAAAAAAAAAAAAAAACTGTATGTTAAATATACTGGAATTAAAATGTAAAAAAGTACTTCTTTGCCTCAAAAGGTTAGCAAATTAAATTTTGAAATTGTAATACAACAAAAACTTCTCTTGAAAATGAATTAATATTTTGACTGAGAACAAAAGATTTTGTTGGTTTTTTTTAATTTTTTAAAAGTTTACTTATTTCAAGAGAGAAAGAAAGAGACAGAGTGTGAGCGGGGGAGGGGCAGAGAGAGAGGGAGAAACAGAATCCAAAGCAGATTCCAGGCTCTGAGCTGTCAGCAGAATCCTAAGCAGAGCTCAAACCCAAGAACCATGAGATCATGACCTGAGCAGAAGTCAGATGCTTAACTGACTGAGTCACCTACGCACCTCAGAACCTAAGTTTTCAAATACTCAAATTTGTTTTCTTAGGCACCGAATATTTTTTTGAAAAATCATTTTTTCTGTTGATACTAAAAAGAATATTGATGAAGCTACCATTTGTAAATATTCTTTTTGTTGACTAAAATACATTTAATCTTTCCCTGAATTATATATTTGAGGTACTTTAGCAGAGATCAGTAATATATCCTGCATTAAAATGAAATTTTATTGGGCGCCTGGGTGGCGCAGTCGGTTACGCGTCCGACTTCAGCCAGGTCACGATCTCGCGGTCCTTGAGTTCGAGCCCCGCGTCGGGCTCTGGGCTGATGGCTCGGAGCCTGGAGCCTGTTTCCGATTCTGTGTCTCCCTCTCTCTCTGCCCCTCGCCCGTTCATGCTCTGTCTCTCTCTGTCCCAAAAATAAATAAACATTGAAAAAAAAATTAAAATGAAATTTTATTAATCTCCCTATACTATAATAATGCTATTTGGAGTGATTCAGGGATGATGATATTTGAAAATAAACACAGGTACATTATTTGCCCTTATGACCATAATTGGAACTGGAAATATTAGACGGTAGGAATGAGAATAAACTAAGTGGGCCACATAAATACAAACCAGCATTACACTAAGTAGGAATATAATCTATTACTCTATGATTAACAGAAATAAAAATAAAAAGTAGAAAAATTTCAAAAACTGTAACAATTATAACTTAATTACTTTCTAAGTGAAGAGGATAAGGGTAGTCCAAGATTTATTTAGACTTAAAGTGTTTCAAATAAAGATTCTAATTAAAGGTAATCCAATAGATGAGAAAAATTATAGATCATAAATATAATCACTTTTTTTTCAAAGAAAATACCGATAATACCTAGAGAAGAGCCTAGAGTAGTTAAAATTTGCTAGGATTAGCAAAAAGCACCCTAACTTCACAATTGGAAACCTTAGCTACATTTTTGGCTGTGTCCTTTTATTAGTTGTGCAGCCGTGGGCAGATCAGTTAACCCCTGGGGTTCTCCATTATTCTGTTGCAACATAAAAAAATAGATTAACTTTTGAGATCCTTCTGTCTCAAGTATCTATGATTTTATTAGTTATCTTTGATCATATTTTTATCTGATATAATAAGCATTCAGTTGCAATTTGTTCAAATAATTAAGGATCAAAAAAGTTGATAAATGAAGCAAAGTACTTAGGCTCAAATATCGGGTTACATGGTGACACATATTCTAAGATTTCAATGACTCTATGTCAAAATTTAATGCAATTTATTTTTATAATAGTTTATATTACAGTATATTTAAAATATTTGCAGGATCTAGGCAAGCTTATACCAACAAACTTATATGAGTGTTGAAAATATACACTGTTAAGCAACCCTGGGGATATGACAGCCCTTATCATAATGAGCCATCATGAAATCTTTTATGGCTTCTTCTCATTATGTGGAGATTTGCCTTTTAGAATTTATGCAAAATATTATCATATCTTGGTTGCAGTTTTAGATATAATTTGTATTATATAGATTTTTAAAACTATTACTATTAACTCTTACACCAAGCACTCATTCTGACACGGGATTTAACCATCAAATTTCAACAATATTTGTTGGACTTCCGTTCTCAAAAGCGAAGTCGTTTGTGACCATGAGTGTTGTTAGGTAAAGGCTTGGAACTGGAGCTCAAGTTTTCTCACTAAAATCTCAGTGTTTTCCCACAATGTCATAGCTACCAAAATATGTTTTCTGTGCAGGTGACCAAGTCTCAGGCTTTAGAATGAAACTAAATTTTAAATATTAATTTAAATTTTGAGTTGGCAGATACTTGAGATGACTATGCTTATCATCATTTGCTTCTAGTAAAATAAATTTCACTTTAATTACGTGGATTTCTTAAAGAAAACTGCACTCTCTGAAAAGAAAATCCAGGTTTTCTGTCGATACATTTTAGTAATATTACTGGAGGATATGTCTATATCCTAGTCAAAACTGTTCTCTGTTTTGAAAAAAAATATGATAATAACGCTTACAAATGGAAGGTAAAAACAACATTAAGGTGGCTGGAGAAGTGTTTACAAGCTCAAGGCATTAGGAGCAATACACCTTTGTTGTTCATGATACAATCGTTGGATTCATATCTGAATTTCTGAGTAATGCACATGTGCTAGGAATGATAAATTTCATTGAGAAAATGTGATTTATATAACTGCACAGTCTCTGTATAATCAAGATTTGAGCCTGAAGCATCTTCATCCTTTCTTTTTTTCCGCCCGTTTTTCCCCTTTATCCTTCCCTCTCCCTGTCTTCAGCCCTTCCTTTATCTCTCTTCTCTTACAAGCCATCTTTCTCATTATCCTTCCCAATGCCTTTTCCTAAAAAATATTTCTTTTTTAAGAATATAACTGTCTTGGGGCGCCTGGCTGGCTCAGTCGGTTTAAGCGTCTGACTTCGGCTCAGGTCATGATCTCGCGGGCTGTGAGTTCGAGCCCCGTGTGGGGCTCTGTGCTGACAGCTCAGAGCCCAGAGCCTGTTACAGATTCTGTTCCCTCTCTCTCTGACCCTCCCCCGTTCATGCTCTGTCTCTCTCTGTCTCAAAAATAAACATTTAAAAAAATTAAAAGAATATAATTTTCTAACAACCTTTTTCACAGTGCCACATATCTACATTGTCTCAGAGAAAATTTTTAGCCATGCTAGTGAGAAAATATATGTATTTCTGTTTCCTACATTTCCTTCCCCACTAATGATTCATTCAGAAATTAGTGAGGGGTTAATTCAAACTAGATTTTTATGCCAATGAATGTAACAGTTGGCTGAGTTCTTTCTTTTCCAACACAACTTCTATGTGAGTAGGTGACTCACCAGCTTTCTTTGAAGTATGAGGTTGTTTTTTTTTATTTTTCCTGTTAGTAAGCAACAATACTCATTGGGAAAAAATTCTACAATATAGAAAATCAGAAAGAAGACAAGTCATATTACTATGATTATTTACTTGATATTATCTTGTTGTTATATTAGCCTTTTCTTTGTATTAACTTTTATAAATTTGTAATCACACAGTTTGTGCAGTTTCTTTGTCATTGCTATTGTTTTGTATGCTTTAAAATGTGTTCCAAAATATAATAAATCCCATATTCCTTAAGATCTTTGGAAATACTTTCAGTTTGCATAATATCCCATTGGTTAATTATCTGGTATCTCATAATAATTCTCAATTATTTGTTAGGATTTGTTAGATAGTGATGTCTGCATTTTATCTGAAGCACAGCATTGCTCATACTGTTGACGAGGTTATCCACCCAGTTGTAGCTATAAATGATACTGTAATAAATATTTTGAGTGTAATATTTTGCTATTGTTGTTGTTTGACTTCTGTATGGTAGACTAACACAGACAAATCATTGTCCCGAAGGATAGTAAACATTTTAAGATTTTTTTATAATAAATGTCAATACTCTTCTAAAGACTGCGCTTCTTTATTTTCCCATTAGTTACATATGAAACAGCCCATTTGATAGCATCCTCTGTCAGGTTGTCAGTCATTTCCAATGCTGTTTTAATCCACTATAAGGAACATGAATTCCAGAACTTGCCCTAATGTTCTATTTGATGTTATTTTCCACTCAATGTCAACTAGCACGAAAGGAAGCATCCTTTTTTCAAAATTTTTTAATATTTCTATATTTTTGAGCAGGAGAGAGAGAAAGAGAGTGCGCTAGGGAGGAGCAGAAAGAGAGGGAGACACAGAATCCGAAGCTGGCTCCAGGCTCTTAGCTGTCAGCACTTCACCAACTTAACCGACCACTTACCGACTGAGCCACCGGGTGCCCCTAGAAGCATCCTTTTTTTAAAGCAAAGTTGACTGTATAAGATCTCTGTCCTAATTAATTAAGAAGTTCTTTCTATTAACAAAAGAGTAAGGAAATGCTACCAATATTTTCACAGCTATGTTTCAGCAATCCTTATTGATTAGATGCCCTTTTGAGGATTTTCTTTTTACTCAATTAATATATCACATTTGTAATGTCATCAGAGGATGACCTCAAGAGTATTTTTCTCAGTGAGGCTTCATCTATTTATACAAACTAGAAAAGAGCACTACCTAAGGATAGCATAGTGAGCTGTCTGCAATAAAGGACTTTGATGTTGCTGTATCCCTCCTATGGACACTTTGGTCTCTCCTACTGTCCATTTTGGGCTGACCCATATTAACTGAAGTTCCACGCTGACCTATATCTTAAACTGAGTCTGTATAAAATAGTACCCAAAAATGATTTGAGGGTTTCCATCCTGTTGTATAGCATCATCACATTTTTACTTATCTAAGAGATAGATATTGGCTCCAAAATTTACAGTCAAACACTAGGCACCAAGGATACACAATTGGTAAAGAATCTTCCTGCCCTTAAGCAGTTTAGATTACAGAGGGGAATGAGACAGGCAAATAATTAATAAAATGATTGTTTCATGTTTTCATGGGCACTTGGAACATCAGAAGAGAAGCAAAGATAGTCACCAAAAGGACCTCGGGAGATTTCAGAGACATTTGAAAGATGATTGGAGGTTTAAAAGGAACTGGTTAGGAAGTGGAAATAACATGTGTTCATGTAAGGAAAACTTTACACATGTATTGTGAAAATTCAAGGAGGAGAGATGTGTAAAGGAAGCAATGCTATTTGTGACCTCAAGGGGAGTCCAGCAGTGTGATATGGGTTGAGTAGAGAAGTGAATCGCGTGTGGAAAGTAGAATGAAATGACATGAAAGATACAGATTAATATGCAGATGGTAACAGGATTAAGAGAGGTTGGTTTTGTTTCTATTTTCATCAGTAACTCACATTAATTGGTCACTTGTTCTTCATCCTAAGTAGTAGAAATGTAGTAGAGAACAGGAAAGAATCTCTATCCTCAAGTTGCTGACTTTCTATTGGGGGTTGGGGGCTACAATATTAACATTTACACAATACAATAATCTTAGTCACAGATAAATTCAATAAAGAAACCAAACAAGGGAAGAGCTGCTTGGGCTAGGGAGTCATGGAAAGACCCTACGTTGAAGGGATATTTCTATTGAGAATTAAATGTTTCAACATTCTTGGGACGCCTGGGTGGCTGAGTGGCTTAAGGGTCCGACTTCAGCTCAGGTCATGATCTCATGGTCGGTGAGTTCGAGCCCCGTGCAGGCTCTGTGCTGACAGCCTGCCTCTGGATTCTATGTCTCCTTCTCTACCCCTCCCCACTTGTCCTCTTTCTCTGCCTCTCAAAAATAAATAAATGTTAAAAAAAAATTAAATGTTCAACATTCTCAGTTATGGAGGCAGCCATAAAAAGATTTGGTGGAAGAGGATTCGAAAAAGACAAGTAGGGCAAGGAACTTGGAGCTATTAAGAGCCTCACTTGTTGGAGGGGCAGAGAATTAGGTAATGGGCAGTGAATGAAGGGAAGAGAGAGAGAAACAGAGAGAAAAAGGAGGATTACAGGAATGTACTGGAAGGCCAAGCAGAGTGGAGTTAATTGTTTCAATTTGTATTCTAGTTTCAATAGCAACCTATTAAACAGCCTTAAGTTAGGAAGTGACATAATACATACTTTAGGAAAATTGCTCTGCCTGCTCTATTGACTTTCAGAGAGGGGAGAGAAGAGCATGACAATGAGTGGAACCAATAGGAGTTAAATTTGCTGCTAATTAAAGCTGCGGCTTGGGAGAGAGTTGTATTCTTCTGACAGTGCAATATTTTTTTGAGTATATTACACGCTGTAAAATTGTGCAAGCTACTTGAACTTTATAAGCTTATTAGCCTCCATTTCCTTAACTTTGTAATGGGCTAATAGTAGTAATTTTCCTACTTCTCACCAGTTTGTTGTTTGGAATAAATAGGGACATCTATGGGAAAGCCTTGAGTAAGCTATAAAGCATTTGTCTTGTGTTTTTATGGTCTGTTCTGTTAAATCGTCATTTGGCAAGAACATCTGCTTCCTCAGAATTGATTCTGACATTGAAAAGGCTAAGAAGAAATATAACATACAACAGTTTGCTTTGTGAAGCCCACCAAAAAAGTACATGCCTTCTGTGAAATACGACTTCATGTTACTGTTTTGATATTAGTGACTTATCCAAATTCCCACAGCTATTTAGTGCAGACCTGCACTAGTTGATTTCTCATGTTCAAACGTATACTCTTTCCTTCAATATTCGAGATCAAATATTAACATTCCAGCCAGAATAGCTTATATAAGATTATGGGGCACATTTAATATATCAAGTCGAGAAATTTGTCAAGCTATTTGCCTATCCATCTATCTATCTATCTATCTATCTATCATCTATCTATTCAGGTGGCTGTTATCCTGATTAGGTCCAAAGAACTCAGAATGGCTGAATCACAAGTTACAGACACATTTTGGGAAGCATTCAAGGTTTTTGATCTTCTCACCAATATTGGTCTCTATGGCTAATTCAAAAAAATTTCGCGTTTTAAATTAAATAGTACTTGAAGCTCCAAAGTCACTAATGTTATGTTTGACGTTCGATGTGTTCTAGTACACTCACCTTGTCTGCTTACTAAACTCAAGGATACAAAAAACAATTTAACATCTAAAAGACACTGCAATTTTTTTTAACCTGGCATTTTCCATTTGTTTGCCAATTATGTGTAAATTTGAATGTCCCATCCTAGGTATTTAGTTGACTTCTTGACCTGTAAGTTTCCAACCAATTCTCAATTTATCATATTGCTCCATTGCATTTGTGAGCAGAGTTTTTTCTTTATTGAAACTTTTTACACTCCAAATAATTTTGAATTTTTTCAGACTGCAAAAATTGGTCAATAACTCTATAACAAGATTACATACTACATGAAGCGAATCTGTTGTTTTGGAATGAACCAAATTTGAAGCTAACACATATTCATTTCTTTAAAAATTGGATACAAGCTATGTGCCAGAATTATTCTTAAACACTTGGTTCTTATCAATGGAAAAGAAATCCCGGAAAAACATGGAACTAAGTTCCTACTGTAGGAGACAAACAATAAGCCATAAGCATAGTGTTGAATCAATTATATATTATGTTAGAAGAAAATAAACACTGTGGCAAAAGTCAAGCTGAGTAAGGATTTGGACATCTATTTAAATCATTTTTTTTTTTTCTGCTAATCCACTTTTACTGAATTGGCAACCTCAACATCAAACTCTGCTTTTACGGTCCCATTTTGGTGTTCAGCCCAGACTGGCAGGAATTTTTCAGTTCCATTTCCTAATTCCTATGGGAGGGAATCTGATTGTTACAATCAAGTGAGGGTTCCAGTCAATTGTGGACAAGAGCCATACATGTCCTATAAATCTACAGTTAGAGGTTCATCCCTGTGTACAGAGAGGGTCTCACAGAAGAGAAATGAGGCCTGGACAACACACAATACATTGCCTTTTTATCCTTCAGTTCATAATCATGAAATGGCTTCCAGGACCACGTTCTCAGAGAATTCATTCAGTGTTTTGAGCTGGAGGCTGGTTGGCCAGTTTGCTAAGACAGTTATACTCCCACATCTCCTTCTTTCAGGAATGAATGTCTTCTCCTGAAGTGTTGCTTCAGACTTCTCAAATCTCGTCAGTCAAGACTAGGGCACAGGGGTTGAAAAGTTAGTATCTGGCATTTTGATACATTTATTGAAAGGACGGGCCATTGCCAGTAAGGAAACAGTGAAAGAAGATTTAGGCAGCCCATCGTATCAACTAGTCTCAGATTACCATACATTTGATATTCTGCCAATATTTTTACCTTAGCTGCATTTAATTTATCTTTACTCCTACTTACCACCTTTGGGGACCAATTTCTCACAATTCTTTCTTTCTCTATCATTATACAAATCGAAGGTGATGTATGAAACAGACATAATGCTATCCTAGTGGTAGAAAACGTCTTCCCCTTGTGAAATGATCTTAAATATAAGTACAGACAGAAATGCTGTAGAACTGCTTCTCACTGTGAGACTGTGAGTGATAACCCTCATAAAGTCCATAAGATGGGGATTTCTACAACGTTTTACAGGAAAACTGAGTTAGTGAAAAATTTCCAAGAAACATCAGGAAATTCGCTCCTTCAGAAATGTTTGTCCATCTTTAAATTGGATTGTTGGTTTTGTCAGCGTTGAGGTTGTAGAAGTTCTAATAAAATCCACTTTAAGTGTGCCAATGTCTACTTCTTGACGTAAATCTAAGGCAAAAACCTAGAGTTTTTAAATAAAGCATATAAGAATTTTTGCAGAATGAATTTTCTTACATTACTATGGAGCAAAATCTCAAGTCCATTCATGTAGAGATAATATGTTGTTCACAAAGCATGCGTTCTAATTTTTTTTTAGTTTGCTTTTATTTTTGAGAGGGAGAAAGAGAGAGGCAGAGAGAGAGAGGGAGACAGAGAATACCAAGCAGGTTCCGCACTGTCAACACAGAGCCCGACGTGGCACACGAACTCATGAACCTGAGCCAAATCAGAGTCAGATGCTTAACCTACTGAGCCAGCCAGCTTCCCCGAGGAAATACTTTCTATAATAAAGATGAACGAATATAGTACGGATGTTACTCATTCTCTCATTTAATACATAGTTTTGACTGACAGATACTATTCTCAAGCTTAGGGTGCAAATGTTAAATCATTCATGTATTCTGGGTCAGGGATCACAGTCTTCTGATAATATATTGACATGAAAAAAAAATTTAAAGTAAACCTGAAAAGCTCAAATAGAAACATGAACACAAGATATAATATATTCTGGAAGCACGGAGGACGAATATTTAGATTTGCATAGAGGAACAGAGGATGTTTCCAGAAAAGGGGGGCATCTGAGCTGGTCAAAGGAACAGCATTTCCCTAGATGGTATAAAAGGGAGGGCCTTCAATGGGAAGATATCAACATACACAGAAGCACAGAGGGTAACTGAGCATTCAGGAATACCTTAACCTGAGCAAGAGTGGCAATGAAGTAGCAGATGGATATGAGACTAGTGGTTTAGACACATGGCAGTATATCCTGTGAGCAGGTGAGACGCTGCTGTGATGCTGAGCATGGGAAGTTTATTTTGCAAGCCCGGGAAAGCTGCAAAGTCACCAGAAGTGTTGAAAGAGGGATGGTATGAACTAATTTATTTCTAAGTTATCATCCTGACAACCAGAATGAGATACCATGAAACACCCACCA
This sequence comes from Lynx canadensis, assembly GCF_007474595.2. Classification (NCBI taxonomy): domain Eukaryota; kingdom Metazoa; phylum Chordata; class Mammalia; order Carnivora; family Felidae; genus Lynx; species Lynx canadensis. The sequence goes on from NC_044306.2 coordinate 61,246,278, forward strand.
GATGTCAAAAACTAAAAGGACTAACGACACGAAAAGGTGTCAAAGGTATGGAGCAGCGGGTGCACTCAAACAATTCTGGGGGAAGTGCAAAACGTACCATCACTTTGGAAAACTGTTTGGCAGCTTTTGACAATGTTAAAAGTATATAACATGACCCAGGAATTTACCCCAAGAGAAATGTAAATATATGTTTGCAAAGACGAATGCTCAAGAATTTTCACAGTGACTTTATTCATAATAGCCAAAGTATGGAATTAATCCAAACGTCTGTCAATGACAGAGCAGATAACAAATGTGATGTATTCACAAACTGGAACACGACTCATCCATAAAAACTAATAACCTCCTTTGAAATACACATGAATAATCTCAAAAAAATACTATGCTGAGCAAAAAGCCGTGAAGAATATCTATAGTCTGAAGCCATTTATATGAAGTTCAAAGAAAGCCAAATTAATCTATTATATTAACAACAATAGTGATTTCTAGGAGGGATAGGCTTGACTAGACTTGGGCTTGAGGACAGTTTCTAGAGAGATTAAAGTGTTCCAATTCTTGATTAGTATCATGGTTACACAGAATATGTATTTTTTAAAAACTCATTGAATTAAGATTATCTGAATATCCTTAAGGTTGTTGACTGAGGTAAATGTCACCTTAAGTTCCAAAAAGGACAACTTTGACAGCAACATGGAAGTGAACTGCAAAGGGAAAAGGTTGATAACAAAAATACTTCTGAGGAGAATGATGTCTTATTACAGGTAGAGGTAAGGATTTGAATGCCAACAGTGCCTGTGATGACACATAAGAGAGCAGATTTCATGAGGAAGAGGAAGTTCAGAGGAAGGAATGATTGTGTTCATAATATGATGATGGTGACAGTGGTGGGTAGAGAAAAAAGAGAAGAAAATAAAGAATGGATCTATTTTGATGTCATTGTTAAAATACACATTTTAAAAAAATTTAATGTTTATTTTGGGGAAAGAGGAGAGAGAGAGAGAGAGACAGAGCCAGAGTCGGGGAGGGTCAGAGAGAAGGGGAGACATAGAATTAGAAGCATGCTCCAGGCTCCGAGCTGTCCTGCCCAGAGCTCGATGCAAGGTTTTGAACTCATGAACTGTGAGAGCATAGCCTGAGCTGAAGTCGGACACTTAACCAACTGAGCCCCCAAGTGCCCCAGAATATACATATTGAAAGGCAAAAGACTCAGATAGCTAAAACAATATTGAAGGATAAGTCAGACTAGATTTCAAGACTTACTTGCTACAGTAAAAGCCACAGTAATTTAGACAGTGTGATATTGGTGGGAAAAAATAGACAGGTCAATGGAAAAGAATAGAAAAACCCAGAAATAAACCATGCACAGTGATCTTTGACAAAGGAATAAGGTAATTGAATGCACAAAGGATAAGTTTTTTTTTTTCCCAACAAATAAAGCTGGAACAAACTCCTAAAACAATGTGCAAAAAAAGAAAAAAAAAAAGAAAGAAAGAAAAAGAAAAAGAAAAAGAAAAAGAAAATAGAAAAAGAAAAAGAAAAAAAATCTGGGCACAGACTTTAGACCTTTCACGAAAATAAGTTAAAATTGATTATAGGACTACATGGAAAATGCAAAACTATAAAATTCCTGGAAGATAACATAAGAGAAATCATACATGATCTTGAGTTTCATAATGACTTAGATACAATACCAAAAAGCAAGAAAATAAAGAAATATGGAAAGGTTGTTAAGGGGATATATGAAAACTAATGATTTCAGTCTGATATGGATTGTTTGGATACATGTTTGATATGCAGGTGGAGAAATATAACAGCAATGAACATATCTTATTGTATGTCAATCTTCAGAAAGAAATGGATATATGTGTAGAGGAAGAAAAATGATAGAGTCTATGCCAGAAATCTAAGAAACACAGGTGGAAGAGCCAGAAAAGAGAGTGTAAAGGAATAGTTCAGTAAGAGAGAGAAGAAACAATAGGTTGGTTTCATGTGAGCCAAGGTTGAGTATGTTCTGTCGTGTCAAATGCTGCAAAAAGATACAGTAGTTTTATGAATATGAGGAAACATTGTGAAATCTAGGCTACTATTTTAGTAAAGTGGGAGGACGTAGGCAGGTTTGCAATCAGGTGAATAAAGAAAAGGTTTTGAGAAATAAGTCACAAGTTCAGAGCAATAATTGAAAAGTCTGATGACGAGAAAGAGGAAAGGCCAACCATCACTCTGTCATAACTCACTAAGAAAGTTCAAGGCAGCTTTCTTTACTTCATAGGTCCTAAAATGGGGATCCAGGTCTTTGATGAAGCTGTCTCATAGCTACTGTTGTTGACAGAGCATAAAGCTAGTTAATAGTATTCCAGTGAGTTTTGAAATGTATTCCTACAATGTGATACTCTTATGTAATATTCACTATAAAAAGGAGAGTCCTCCAGCATATGTTTAGCAACGAATGATTGAATATTTTAACTGATGCTAAATATTCTACTTGGGATATTGAAACAGAATCCTCTGGAAAATTAATGATGGTTTTACAGAATTTCTTGTTTGACCTCTTACCTATGCCTTGTTTTTAAAATTTAATATAAAGTGTCATTCTGAAAGCGATAGCTGTTATTTTAAAATGATGTATTGGTTAACACAAAGGCATTTCTTTCATTAAAGTTGATTTCCTACGACAATCAGGGTAACCAGGTAGACCATAATAATTCTGATCAACATGAAGTGATCTGAATGGTATATCCCACTTTGTTTTGTTTAGCATATTTATTCTGCTCTCAAAAATATTTATCAAAGAAATAGCAATAATCATATTAATATAAAGATGATTTAATGAATAAACAATTATTCTTCTAGAAACAGAGAAAGTGAAATTTGGGGTTATTTATTTTCTGAAGTGATTTTGGTTTTAATAAGGTAGTTTTTAAGGCTGGGTCTATATTTCCAAAGAACACAACTATTTTTTTTTCAAGCAATAATTTATTTTAGTCTAAGTGGCCATTTTGTTCACTGTTTTTTTACTGAAAAAATTTAAGTGTTGAAATATATTGTATAAGGTATTAAAACAAGGGTGAGTTCTCAAACATTCATGCTCTTTAGTTGTGACCATCCATAAATAGTGCAATATGTCAAAAACATTGCCCCCGTCCTCAAAAAAAGGTGGTTCATTTGTCTTGCTCTGTATTTGAACATGAAAATTAGACTCCACAACATCTTCAGCAAATAAACCTCAAGAAGGTCATGGCATTCTTCAAGTTCTCTCTTTGGAGCAATTAAATCAATCCCATATGACAACTTTAGAAATTGCTAAGTATTCTATGATAATAATCTCTATCAATGAAGTGCTTATCAGGTTGCTATGGTCAATGCAATTAAATTAAGAACCTTGGTTGGCATAAAAATGGTCAGATTGCCACAGGATAATTAGTAATAATTGTAGAAAATTCCAAAGTTTTTAAATTTCTAAGATAAATGGCGATGGAATAAAAAAATTTTAATTATGTTAATGTAGCAAGATTTGCAAGAATTTATATATAATACAAGGTAATTGGTTAATTTGACTATAATGCAATCATTATAGTCAATATTATATGTTAAAGTATTAACTTCATATATTCAATATTATATGTTAAAGATGATGTAATGATATAAAAGAGATTAATAATATTTAGGTAAGGGGGTAAATTCAATTTCAGTGCTTTTTGGGGTGGGAAGACTAATCACTAGTCCAGAAACAAGTGATGTCCCCCTTGTAGCTTCTTGAGACTGAGTCCAGTCTCACAGTGAGAAGAAGCCAATTCTACAGCATTTCTGTCTGTACTTATATTTAAGATCATTTCACAAGGGGGAAGAGGTTTTCTACCACTGGGATTAGCATTATGTCTGTTTCAAAATAGAGAAAGAGAGAATTGTGAGAAATTGGTCCCCAAAAGTGATATTTTTTTTAAATTAAAGTTATAGAAAGTTACATTAGGAAAAAGTCCTAGAAGATATCTAGTCTTATTTGTTATTTTATTGATTAAGAACATTAAAGGACTGAACAATGACTTATCCTAAGCTGCACCATTGATGGCACATTTGGGGCTAGAGTTCAAGACAGAAGAGTAATTCAAAATTCATCATTGCTTTTATTTTTATTTTTTAAGTTTATTTATTTTAAAAGAGAGAGAGAGAGAGAGAAAGAGAGAGCATGAGCAGGGGAGAGCAGAGAGAGAGTGAGACAGAGAATCCCAAAGCTGACTCCATGTTTTCAGTGCAGAGCCCAATGTGGGGCTCCATCCCAGGAACCATGAGATCATGACCTGAACCCAAATCGAGTCCAGTCCTTAACAGGAGCCACCCAGGTGCCCCCTGTCATAGATTTTAATACCATGAACTTGAAGTTCAAGTTCTATCGGTGTTTGTTTTTGATATTTAAAAGCTATGAAAATTTTTGAATTACTGCTGTCTTGTATTATATTTTACACCTCTCTTAATTTAATCTGACTGCTTTTCTATTGGATTGTGAGATATTTTATTATTGATTTATAATTTTTTGCATAATATTAACACTATGTTGTATATGTGTCAAATATATTTTCTATCAGTTTTTTGTTATTCTTTGTTTTGTCTGTTTGTTTTGCATAACAAGTATTTTCATTTTTATGTGATCAGATTTATTCTTTTTCAAGTTTTTGCTTTCTGGACTATGGTTATGCTTAGTAACATATCCCCCATTTCTAAGATTATGAAGTTAACACTTTTTTTAAAGATTCTCTTTCTATGATTTAAAATGTTTAATACATCTAAAATACCTTCTAATTTGATGAGTGAGGTATTCTATTTTAGAACCAGTGTTCTGCTGGTTTCTACAATATTTCTTTCTCAGATAATTTGAATAACTTCAAAAGCATCTGTTTCTAGAAGAAACTTTAATAAACATTCATCTATGTAAGGACCTGAGTCTGGTAATTTTTCTCAAGTCCATTTATGATTTTTAGCACTTTTAGTGTATTTTTTATCTTCTCTGTAGTCAACTAGGGTGATTTATATTTGTAACTGAAAATCATTAGTTTGTTCCAAATTTTTAAGTTGATGTGCCCACAACTGAGTAAGACATATTTTTATTATTAACATGTCTCCTCCAAAATATGTGGTTACCTCTCCAATTAGAATGGGACATCATTTGTTTGTTTTGTTTTTCTGGATTGGGTGACTAAATCGTTTTTCATTTTACCCAACTATTTCATCTTACCCACCACATTTAAATCTTAAAATGTATTTGTCGTTTTCCTTGTTTGATAAACTAGTGTTTTAAAAGTTTTTTCTTGGGGCGCCTGGGTGGCGCAGTCGGTTAAGCGTCCGACTTCAGCCAGGTCACGATCTCGCGGTCCGTGAGTTCGAGCCCCGCGTCGGGCTCTGGGCTGATGGCTCAGAGCCTGGAGCCTGTTTCCGATTCTGTGTCCCCCTCTCTCTCTGCCCCTCGCCCGTTCATGCTCTGTCTCTCTCTGTCCCAAAAATAAAATAAACGTTGAAAAAAAAAAATTTAAAAGTTTTTTCTTGATTTTTCCATGGGGTTTCCACGGATCGTTTGTTTTTTTTGTTTGTTTATAACTTTTTTTCTGAGACAAATGCTTAGTTTATTTATTATAAATGTTTCTATTTTTCAAAGACATACATTCGAGGTTATGGATCACTTCTTTTGGCATACCTTTTTTTTTTACTAGTCTAAATATTTTACAGGTAGTTCTCCAGCTTTCTGACTGCAGTCAGAAGTCTAATTTGACTGAGATCCCGGTGATGTGGGCCTTGCAGATTTGAAAAGCCTAAATACTTCTAGTCCACAAAAGGAACTAATTACAAATTGCAGCGCAACAGCTCCTGAGCAGAAATTAAGACGCTCACTTCAAGTCTGTTTCAGATTCTTTCTGAAGATGTTCTCTGCCAGCAATAAAATCAAGCCCTCTTTAGAGGCTGTGAGGCCAAATGGTCTCAGGTGATGACCAATACTTATAAGGTCTTTGGGCTTTATTCACTTGTGCATGCAACTGAGAAAAAGCAATAGCTAAGAAATACACTACAATTGGGGAAAGTTCCTTGTCTAGCAAGTAACCTGTGATGGTCATGCCCTGAAACATTCTACTGGGCTCCGAATCTTTTCCAGTACCAGCAACTGCCTTGGTGGTGGCTGTGGTAAGGAACAAGAAGTAATCTGGCCGAGGAAAGAACCTTGGAGGATAACAGACAAGATTTTTTCCCCAGATAGAGATAAGGATAGTAATATTGACTAATCAAATCAGTTACTCCTTAAGGGAAGAGATCTAGTGCTGGCAATTTCGGATGCACTGACTCCATCGATCAATAACTGCTGTGTTTGTTTCCCTTTACAAATGGGACTTTTTATTTGATTATTCTGTCGTTCATCCTCCATTTTACATTGAAGGTACTGTAGGCAGAAATCATGTCTATTAGTTAATTGCTAGGCTGTGATTAGCTGTATATGAGCTTGATGGAGAGATGGCTTATTGCCCAGAAGACCTAGGAAGTTGTTTCAGAGAAAGAGAATAGACTCTTTGTTCCTTCCTCACTTCTATTGTTTGAATATGATTTTAGAACTGTAATAGTCATCTTAACATGAGAGTCACTCCCGTCAAATTCTTTAGAGAGCTTGAAGATATTCAAGTGTCTAATTACTATGGAGTTTCCTGGAAAGACATGCTTATGTCTGGGATTTTATTATGTACTTCTATACGAGTTAGATAAAGACACTGTTAATTTGGATTCCTAGCATACATTTAGTCAAACCTACTCTCAATTGACATAAAAGTTCTGTCAACTGCTTAAAATTGTATTATTCAGCTTTTTCATATTCCTGTGTTTGCCAATTTGGGTTAAGAAATACGAGCTAATATTTTGCTATTATTAAATTTCTATTAATTTCTTATGTAAGGTATTTATATTTAATTTACATATCAATATGATACAACTTGATACAATTATATGCATATTTATGACAGTGATTCTAATAACATCAAATATTCTCAGTCTGAGGCAACCTTCTTAGCTTTGATAATTTTTAAAATTTTTTTTGAAGCTTATTTATTTATTTTGAGAGAGAGAGTAGAGGAGGGAAAGAAGAGAGGGAGAGAGAATCCCAAGCTGGCCCCATGCTATCAGTGCAGAGCTCAAGGAGGGGCTCTAACTCACAAACCGTGAAATCATGACCTGAGCTGAAATCAAGAGCTGGACACTTAACCAACTGAGTCACCCAGGTGCCTCAGCTTTGCATAACTTTTAAAACTAATTCTCCATTGAATTTGACCATATGCAATATTACTCTACCAACCTCTGCTTTCTTCCCTTATATGTACCTGATCTTCACATTTTAATGTGTCAGCCTTTGGAATTACTTTCTGTCTGATAATCTCTTATGTGTTGTTGTAGTTTGATTTCATTTCGTGATTGAATCTAATCATCTTTTTTTTAAAAAAAAGCTGAGCAGATCCCATTTACACGTATTTCATAACCAGTAGTTGACCTTAAGCCTATTATGTAATTTTAGTGTTTTTATCATTTATTTTCAAATCACTTTGTTGATATTTCATTTGGTTTCTCTTTTTAATTATATAATCTTTTTTCTTTCCTTTCATAATTTGAAAAGAGACTTTGTTTCTGTTCTTTTAATGGTTACTATTTTAACAGTGAATAATATAGTTAAATGTTTATTTTTTAATTTTCAATTAATGGGTTCAGATGCCATCCCAGTTCAGGGAGGGCAGTGACTTCCGAGAAGTACTCGATCTGGGTCCATCTGTATTCTGCTCTAATCAGTGCTATGACGCAGGGGGAAGGGTGACCAGGGAGACTCAGCACTAAGCATGCTTCTCTGAGTCTAGTTTTCATAGGGACAATCTCCAGGGATTTGGGTTGGGGTCTTGGATGAGGATGGAGTGGGATGGGTATAATATAATAACTTTTAAAGTTTAGACATATGATATGTGGGCCATGATTTGTTCTCTTTTGCCTAGACCACACAAATATTAAGGGCAGGCCTAAATTTAAGAAGCTACCATAGAGAAACATAATTATCATTGAAAAATTAAACTAACATTAAATATGTTGAAAAGCTTGTTTCATCCATTAATATTGGGGTTAAGTTAATATGCTTATCGTAAATGTAATCAGGAATACTGTGGCTATGAAAGACACATGCTCTCCCTGCTTCAGAAGCATAAAACCAAATTCCAACCACATCCAAACCCTTCCATTGTGAATCTACCAATTATTTAAGTTATATTCACCTTCTACATAGGAGGGTATTAAATATTCTGTATTTTTATTTACTCATGATGAATTTTTATGTTCATTGGTCTGGTTTTGTAAACAACCGTGTGCGTTGGTGTGTGTGTGGTGGTGTGTGTATGTATATTATATTATATATAATCTATATATATTATATATAATATATATATGTATATATTCTAAATTCACTGCCTATCACTCTTACATCCCTTTAATCCCTTGGAGCAACATACATTCTTCTGTTGTTTAAATTTAAGGAAATCTTTTTCTTGATTACAATTTGTGAATTCAAAGGACTGCTCTGAGTCAATTACCATCTAAACCAAGATGTAAAAGAAGTCTGATGACACTAGTATAAAAAAAGGAGTTATCTGTGATAATGGTACAAATATTAAAAAACTCACAAGCAGCAGCAGCAGTGAATCATACGTGCCTGAAATCTCACGTAGTAGGATATACCTACCTACTTTCTTACCTTTTGGTTGTGATATTATGTAATTTTAATTGATTATGAACATTCAAATCTCAGTGTGGTTTCTTTTTGCCCTACAGTACCTTTAGAGGCATTTTAAAAATTTATTTTGAAGAATAGGATTCTCTCTCATAGTAAAGAATTTTCCATGAATGTATCAGAAAGACTCATTTTACTAAATCTAAAAGGTACGTTGTCCTGTTTTAAGGTGAGAAAGTTAGGCTTAATTCAGAGCTCATAATATACACTTGGCTAGGACAGACAACACTGGCCTTCTAAGCTTCCCACAATGTGGTCTATGTGAGTTTGTCCGAATTTTTAAAGCTAAACTGAGATCTCAGTTTTAATGTTGACAATGTGAAATATCCAATAGTTTCATAATTATATCTGGAGAATAGAAAGCATTTTCTTTTCATAAACTAACAAATAGGTTTGGAAGTAATCTAAAACTGAAGACAAAATTTTAACTCAAAACTCTCCAAATGTTTCATTTTATTAAAAATAATTTTCAGTTGACAAAGGCCTTCCAGAAAGGTGGCAACATAAATACAAATGTTAACTGTCACCATCTCATGAAACCACCATAAAATAAAGATAAATGGATTTTTAAAGATGCATAAAACAAGGGAAGAACAGAGCAGATAACATCAACCACAAAATGATGATGGAAGTTAGAAGGTCAAGGGAAAATGATAAGACCCAAGAACACAAAATCATGCAAAGGTAGGTAGGAAAGAAAAACATAAACCATAATGACACTGCAAGAATTCCAGGAGAATCCAAAATTAGCTGTACCTAGTTACTTCTTCACGTTGAGGTAAAAAAGGAGAAGCTTAAACTAAGGAAGACTGATGAAATTCCATTTAAGAAGTAGTCAGACCTATTGTTCCTTTCCCTACTCGAATTTCCCTTCCTTCACCCCTGCAAGAGATGGTGGTTTATTTTCTAGAAATGGTAAAACACATGTTCTCTGATAGAAACTCATCAAGCACAGATGTGTAAAGTGTTGCATCCAAAAGCAGAGAGATTGAGCAAACATAAACATAGTGAACTAAGATACTTCACTCCACCCCAGTCCATTTCACATTACCTTGTTTCCTGCAAATTAGGCTTTTATCTTTTTGCATCCTAAAAGAGTCTCCCCACAAGAATCTGAGGAGCAACAGGGGTAAGTCCAGAGATGATATTAAAGCAGAAAGGGAAACTTTGACATAATATTTGGAAATTACCTTCTCAGATAGAAGGGTATTATTTCTCTGACAGTAGAGAAAAATACAAAAGATCAATAAAATGAGCCAAAGACTTAAAAAAAAGTTCAGGAAGTTAAAAACGCAAATTAAAGGAGTTCTAGAAAAAGAGAAGCAAGAAAAATAGGAAGAAAATCACTCATGAAACAAGCCAAGAAAACTTGACATAACCAGGAAAGTGTAGTTTCTAGAATGAGTAAGTACCTAACATAATGGATCAAAGTAGATCTATCTCAAGAACTTCCTCAGGAGATTTTAGACTATAACGATATATATCTGAAGAAAATAAAATCACATGTAAAGTAATTAGGAATCATCCTGAATTCACATTCAGACAGTAACACTATGCAGTAAAAGGCAATGGAGAAATACTTTAAAAATTCTGAATAATAATCATTTTAAAACTAGAAATCTATATCAAGAGAAGTCATCAACCACAGTTGGGGGTTGGATCAACATCTGAAATTTCAAATTGTTTATTTTCCTTGTATACTCATAAGAGAAGTTACTAGGTTATGTATTCCACCAAACATGGGCAAACACCAAAAGAGGAAGACATGGGCATAGGAAATGGAAGATCAATTACAGGAGAGAGGCATCAGGACTCTGCAGAGTGGTGATGAAGGTTAATGTCAGGATGACAGCTGTCTACCTATAGAGAAGACAAACCAGATGAAAGTAGTCAGATGGTTCCAAATCAGATTTCTTCAGAAAGATAAAACTGATGAAACGATTTTCTCTGGAAAACTTGAGAGAAGATTGAAATAATTGGTGAAAAGTTTTGAAGTGTAAATCTTTTAAAAACCTAGAAAATACAATTATTAACTCTAAGAAACAATTTTGTAAAAAGAGAGAAAGGAAAAGAAAGAAGGAAAGAAAGAAGAAAGAAAGAAAGAAAAAGAAAGGGAAAGAAAAGAAAGAAGCAAGAATGAATTTAGAATTTATTATATGGTTCAACTGTGAAAAGAATTTACTTCATCAGGTGATGGGAAAAGCTGTGTATTTGTATAACAAAAATTACAATACACCTATACTGGGATGATGGGAGGATGATAAGAATGTGTGTGTGGTGTGTGTGTGTGTGTGTGTGTGTGTGTTAGAGGGTATGGTAGAGAAAAGCAGGAAACGAGGAAAATCAATAAGAGATACCTAACACTGTAGAAATAAAATAATAAATACAATGTAGAGATGTGGAAATAAAAGCAAAATTAAAAAGCTGAAACATAGAAATAAAAAATAGATGGGGACAAGGGAGAAAAGTCACTGTTTTCCATAAAAAGCCATGTAGAATGATTTATCTTTTAAAATACAGCATGCATCACTTTGATTAAAGTTTTTAAAAAAGCCAGTTTAATGTTTTTAAAAGTGCATGTCAAACCCATTTGTGAGTTAGGCAATTTATATAAATACTCTCTGCTTTAACAAAGTGAAATACAACTGAAAGAGATAATACAGAAATATCAAGGTAATATGAATTGTGTTATCTATGCAGTAAAGGTGTGTTGTTTTGTGAAGCATGCGTGGGTATGTTTGAATGAGTATGCTATGTGTATACTGTGCCATAATATAAAACACATCGTTTATTATTTGAAAATACGTTGCTTAATGTAACTCTCTAGTTATAAAAAGGGAAGGAGGCCCAAAAAAGTGTTTACTTTCACAACAGCAGAAACACCTGAGAACAGAACTCCCCTTACAAGAAAGTTGTTTACAGTATGACATCTTTTTAATGTAATGGAGTGTCCATAGACTATAAAATTCAAAGACCCTGCATTAATACTCCAGCCTTTCCATGTAATTGATTTACCACATTGTTGGCCTGTACAATTGTTTGGGTGTTGTTGTTTGGATGTTTTTTGTGTGTGTGAAAATCACTTAAAACATGTTTGTTCCTTTATTATCATTTTTGAGACTTTCTAAGGAACCAGAGATAAATGCATAGACTTAACCCATCATAGTTAAACATAATTCTGTCTAAGCTTTTACTTTTATGTCATGATCAGAAATAATATACCCCCTGAGGGCTTCTGTTGCTAATCAACTTTATCATTTGGGATAATATTTATTCTTTGAACTTCAACTTCCTCATCCATTAAACAATGAAGCTGGACTTGTTTCTTTCTGTCTCTAGAACACACATTTCAAAATCTAAGCATTTCCTATGTTTTATAACACATTATTCCTCAATTCCCATTTTTACATTTTTAGAGTCAATATGTCCTATAATTTGTATAACTAATAATTAATGTATCTTACAATTTCATGAGGGATTATTTCTATTTTTCAGAAAAACCATGCTAAATCAAAGGTATGTCTTGTCAATTAACAATTTTTCCCTACAAATATCTTTTATACCAATTATTTTTTTCAGCTACTCCCTGACCCCATACAATAACTAAAAAATTGCCAGTCATCACTCTAAATAGAATCTCTAAATTAGTGTCTCGAAGTAAATGTGGAGAAATATTGCCATATTTTATGATACTTTTTTGAACGACTTCCTGTTTGAGGAGCTTTTCTGAGTTCTGCCTATCTACAACAGAAGCTAAAACCTTGCTTGTATAGCCTTCTTGAAGTTTGGCTCCTCCAGCCAACACTAAATATTTATTACTTCTCACACTTTCTGTAGATAAAGAATTCAAGACCAGCTGACTAGACAGTTCAGGCTCAGAGACCCTTATAAAGTGGCAGTCAAAGTCTTGGCCAAAACTACAATCATTCAACATCTTAACTGGAGCTACAGCATCCGTTTCAAGGCAGCTCACTCACATGCCTGGCAAATTGGTCATGGCTAATTGTAAGGAGCCTCAGTTCTTCTCTATAAAGGATTCTTCAGTGTTCTCACCACACGGTGGCTAGCTTCCCATAAAACAAATAATCAGACAGACATAGGCAGAGAGAGCCAGAAAGCCAGAAGGAAATTATTCTTTTCATTATCTAGCCTCAGAAGTCACATAGCACTATTGCATCCATATTCTATTTGTAAGACATGAGTCACTAAGTCCAAAACACTTGCAGACATATTTTAAAATCACCATTCCTATCTTTTTGTTCTGCCATCCTCAACAACTGACTTGCATTATGAAGATCTCAAGATGGCTCATGGAGCTCTAGTCATCCAGGTATTTATTTTAGCAGCAGGAAAGAGAATACTTGGCAAAATTGTGCACCTTTTCCCTTTTAAGGACATTTCAAGGAAGTCTCAGTGAATGTTTCTATTTAGGCTTCCATGGGTAGAACTCTGTTGCTCCCTCAGCTGACAAGGAGGCTGAAAAACATAATCTCTTATTATTTATGATAATATATCTAACTAAACATTGGGGTTCTGTTATAAAGAGGGATAATGGAAATGGACATTAGTGTAGGCAACCATCATTTTCTACTCAGAAAGTCAGTAAATTATTAAAAAAAACAATCAAGAGACTACTAGTTCTGATAAAAAATGGGGAAGCCTTATTTCTCCCAATTTCTCCTTCTTTTAGCTGAAAAACTCTGAACATATCTCCAAAAATAATCCTAGGAAGACTCTCATCGGTGGAAATTAGAAGGCAGTTGCCTAGGGACAGCAGATCTTGAGAAAGACCATGTAGATGAGTCCTGGGTTCCTTATTGCTGCCTGTATATCACAGACAAGGCACTACAGAAGGTTCTAACTTGGAATCTTCAATGGGAACAGACAAAAATCCACTCTAAAAATCTTATTCTCCCAAGACCAAGGACTTAGAAAAGAATGGCTTACTAACAGAACATATTTTTTGGCAATAACTGCCCTACTCCAGCCCAACACCAATGCATAACCCTATTCCCTTCAGTTTCACTGTGGAGGTGAGCTTTCACCTGAACAGGCATCAAGAGATTGAGCTAATCAACATCTTCTTGGTGTCAATGGGTTCCAGGGAAGCTGATCTTCCATCCCTACTCTGCAGCAACAAAGAAGTATGAGTGAATCCTCCACCCAATTCTATCCAGATGTCATCAGTGCCCACCATGGAACTCAGCTACTTCTCTCATTTCCACTCCCCATGTTCCAAACTCAGAGGCAATGAGAAGTCTCATTTTTGCTGGGAAGATGTTAGCAGGGACTGAATTTCCAATCCAACCATCTTCAGAGGCAGTATGAATATAATCAGTTCCCCATTTTGCAAGTAGTGGTTTTGGCAGGGTCCAAATGGGAAGTTAAACTTTATATCCACCTAACACTGTGGCTATAACTTCATAGGAAACAGCATACTTAAAAGAAATTAAACTGGAACCAGTCATAACATAATATCCAAAATAAGAAATACACCTAACAGATACAAATATCAAGATAAAATCAGTTGTTTGAACTATCTAACAAGGATTATGAAAGCATAAAAGTGCTTGAGCAAAGAGTTACAAATTCTTTTGAAACAAATGAGAAAATAGAAAATTAAAGAAATAGAAATTATAAAAATAACTATATAGAAATATGAAAATTATAAAGCTGGAAAATGTAACTGAAATAAAAAAAACTCACAATATGGGATAATTGGTAGAATGAGGATGACAGAGAATAGAGTCAGCAAACTTGAGAATCTGTGAACACATCATTTGAATTTCTCTAATCTGAATATCAGAAAATGGACCAAAAAAGTAGACTCTCAGTGATATGTGAAACAAAAGAACTAATATCCACATATTTGCATTAAAGGAAAGGAAAGGACAGAGAAGGAGACACTGACAAATAGGTACTTGAAGAAATAAAGAACACTTCCCAAATATGGTGAAAGACACATACCTACAGATTCAAGAGACTGAGTTAACACTAACTAGGATATATCCAAATAAATCAAATCAATGAATATTTAGAAAGAAGAAAGAAAGAAAGAAAGAAAGAAAAAAGAAAAGAAAGCAAGCTTGTTTAAAATAAGGCTAGAGAGAGACCACATTACTTATAGAGAACAATTCACATGACGGTGGACATCTGAACCATGGAGGACAGAAGAAAATGATACAGTTTTTAAGTGCTGAATGAAAAGAACCGTTGACCATGAATTCTATATCTGGTGAAATTATTCAGGAGTCAAGAGGAAAAAAGACATTCTCAGATGAAAGAAAACTAAAAGCATTTTTTGCTAGCAAAATTATCTTTGAAGTATGGCTAAAAAAACTTTCTAAAGACAAATAAAATGGTAACAAAAGGCTTGGGACTTCAGAAAGAAATAGGAACATTGGAATGGGTTAAAAGGAAGGGTAAACAAAATAGACTATTTTTCTCATGAGTTTATTAAATCATATTTGATGGTTGAGGCAAAATTATAACGTCACCTAAGTCATACCCTATATATGTGGAGGAAATCCTTAAGACAATTATATTTGAAAGTGGAGAGGGTAATTGAACCTAAATAGAAGCCAGGTTTCTATACTTTGTTGAGATAAAAGGTACAAGAGTTAAAATTTCCATATCAGTAGACTGTCATAAGTTAAATATGTATATTGTAATATCTAGAGAAACTAAGATAGATTATATCTTTGGTCATAAAATAAGTCTCAATAAGTTTAAAAGAACTAAAATCATACAGAGTATATTCTCTGACAATATGGAATAAAATTAGAAATCTTTAACAGAAAAAGAATAAGAAAACCTCCAAATCTTTAGAAATTAAACTATATACTTGTAAACAATCTCTGAGTCAAAAAGGACATTTAAAAGGAAATAAAAATTCATGGAACTGAATGGAAATGAACACAACACATTAAAATATGTGAGATGAAGCTAAAGCAGTGCATAGAGGGAAATTTGTAGCATTAAATACTTATAATTAGGAAAGAAGAAAGTTGTCAAATTAATAATCTGATTTCTTTCCTTGCGAAATTAGAAAAAAAGAGCAAAATAAATTCGAATAAGCAGAAGGAAGGAAATAGTGAAGATAAAAGGAGAAATCAATAAAATTGAAAAAGAGAAGATAAATGAAACAAAAAAGTCATTTCTTCATAAAACCACTTAAAATTATAAATCACAGCAAGACTGACAAGGATGGGAAGAAGTCAGAAATCCTAATATCAGGGCTATAACTAAGGATCCTACATCCACGAAAAGGGTAATTGGGGAATATTATAAATGCACACTCATCTGTTTGACTACTTATAAAGAACTTACAAATTCCTTGAAAACTACTATTGACCAGTCTGTAACCATAAGGAAATATACAAACTGAATAGTCTTACTCTAAGTAAAGAAATTAAACTTGTAATTTAATAAGCTCCCAAAAGAAAAAAAAAAGTCAACAAAAATGTCTCCATATCTCAGTTCAAAGTACAACGTACACCAAATTGAGCTATATTGTTGATTGTAATCCAGAGCTTCATTAGTACAGCAGATCCTTTTAATTAGTGTTGCTTGTTTCAAAAAAAAAAAATAAAAGAAGCAAAAACATTTCTCTACCAAAAAAAAAGTTGCAGTATTGATGTGTTATGCTATATTCTTTATGTTCTAAAAAATAAGTGTTTTCTTGATTCACAGGGGAAATCTCTGTATATCTGTGAACACTGGGAAGTATTTTATGCAACTAAGTGAGGAATTTTATACTATTGAAATTATATTTCAATATAAGATGTATTTTAAGAGGGAATATTTTTTGCTTTGATATTTTTTCTAGATATGGTTGTCCATTCTATTTGTGTCTAAGTAATAGTTTTGATACAGAACAAAACACCTAAAAATGTGATCACCGTGTTATTTCATAGTTCTCTAATTTTACCTGTGTTCTTTCCTCTAAAAGGCATGTTATTTATATCATACTTCCCCTGGATAATAACTCATCCTTCAAGAGTAATAAGTCTTGTCCCTTAAATTACCTGTGTCTTTGCTCCCACAGTATCCTCCACAGACCTCTGATGTAAATCTGTTACTTTTGCCATCCTTGACACTGGCATTTTTAAGACCATGCTCTGACCTTCCTTACTTCAGGGAACTAGTCCGTCCTCATCTCACAAATCAAAGATTTGATAGGGTCTGTTGTGTATCACTGCTCCTACTATTACTGGGACTTCCAATATTCCTTGGCACAGGCATTTGTTCAGGATTGGGTATTTAACCAAGTCAAAACCAATGTGATTCAAAGAGGCAAATGTTGTGTCCAGCCATTTATTAACACCATGAACAAACGTGAATTTGATGGGGTAGAGTTTCATATTATTAAGTTGGCTCATGGTGGAGAAACCTGGTCTTCAATAGTTTTGTTTGAGCTCTTTGTCTGAGATCAAGTCTATCTCTAAACTTTTTTTTTAAGTTTATTTATTTATTGTTGAGAGAGAGACAGAGAGAAAGCATGACTGAAGGAGGGACAGTAAGAGAGGAGAGAGAGAATCCCCAGCAGACTCTTCACTGTCAGCGTAATGTCACGAACTGTGATATTCTGACCTGAGCCAAAATCAAGAGTTGGATGCTTAACTGACTGAGACATGTAGGTGCCCCTAAAATTTTGTTTGTATGTGACAGTTCACTGAGTCGTGCTTTTGGTTCAGGAAGATACTTGCTCAACATAATTCCTATCTTAAAACTCATCATACTCTATTTAAATTATTAATTATTTAAATTTAATTATTAATTAATCAATTAATACTTTAATTATTTAAATCAACAAGAGTCTGAATTCTGGTGGAATGTGATCAAGTAGCAGCTTATTCATATATTTTTTTGCCACTAGAGAAGTTTTATTTTTCACACATTTTCTTCCCATCATCCATGTCATAAGACCAAAGACATGCCAATCACAGATTCAAAACCTGAGCTCTTTAAAGAAAAAGAGGAATTGTATCAATATAACAAATGATATTCCAAGATAGATAATCATAGTCTTTTATTGATTTTCTTGCCATTCTTGGCAGGAAGTGGTGGCTGTTTTTTCTTAAAATAGCTTCCAATTATTTTATTTATCTATCTGTATATATATATATATATATATATATATATATATATATTAGATTTTTATTTTAATTCTAGTTAGTTAACATACATTGTTATATTAGTTTCAAGTATACATGACAGTAATTCAACTTCCATTCAACTTTCACTTCCATACACCACTCTGTGCTCATCTCCACAAGTGCATTCCTTACTCCCCATCGTCTATTTAACTCATTCCCTCACCCACAACCTGGTAATCATCAGTTTGTTCTCTATAATTAAGAGTCTTTTTCTTGATTTCTCTCTTTCTCTCTCTCTTCTCTCTCTCTCTCTCTCTCTCATACTTTTTCCCCTTTGCTTATTTGTTTTGTTTCTTAAAATCCACATATGAATGAAATCATATGGTATTTATTTTTCTCTGACTTATTTCCTGCAACATTATGCTCTGTAGCTCCATCCATGTCATTGCAAATGGCAAGTTTTCATTCATTTTTATGATGGTGTATATTATATGTGTATGTATATGTATATGTATATGTATATGTATATGTATACACCATCTCTTCTTCATCTATCCCTCTATGGATGGACACTTGGGCTGCTTCCATACGTTGGCTATTGTAAGTAGTGCTGCTATCAACATAAGGATGCATATATCCCTTTGAATTAGTGTTCTTATATTCTCTGAGTAAAGAGTAGTGTGATTGCTGGATCATAAAGTAGTTCTATTTTTAACTTTTTGAGGAACCTCCATACTATTTTCCACAGTGGGTGAGCCATTTTGCACTCCCACCAACAGTGCACAGGTGTTCTTTTTTCTCTACATCCTCGCCAACACCTGTTGTTTTGTGTGCTGTTGATGTTAGCCATTCTGATAGTGTGAGGTGATATCTCAGTGTAGTTTTGATTTGCGTTTTCCTGATGATAAGTGATGGTGAGCACGTTCAAGCATATTGCATAGCATTTAGAGAGCAATCAATAAATTTTTAAGGTAAATAGCAAGAGAACAGCTTTTTAACTTTAAGAGAGGAAGAATTTACATTATTTGTGAATTGTTTCATGTTGTTGTTTAACTTCTAATTAAATACTTCCTTTACTTTCAGCAATCCTATAGAGCACAGGACTCTTGACACACATTATGGACAGTAACAGAGCATTCTCTTTTTTAACACAATTGCTTCTTATGGAGAGAACACCCCATTTATCCAAGAGGACAGAAGTAAGTGTCAAGGTTTTTCAATATCATTTGGAATACTTTTTATCCTCTGAAAATAGGTTACCAGTAATAATTTAATAAAGAATGATATGAAGTCTGTTTTGTATTAGTCAGCTAAAAATAAGTAAACACACAAAACAAAAATTCACAAAAATGAAAACAGGTTCTTTGTAGATCTTGATTTAGAAACTCTACAGTCATTTGAGAACAGAATACCACTCCAAATGACATTCTGACTCAACACAAATTCTTATCTAAAGGTTACTATATGAATAATCTGCAGGTCGAACGAATTTAAAAAAAGTCTGTATTTAATTTCAAGGAAAGAGGTATTTGTAAAAATCGTTTTGACTTGCAGATTTTAAAATTTCATAAATCTAGTATAAGAATGTGTCTTACTGTGTATATGTAGAGTTTATTGTTTAAATATTCTTGTACATTTCATTTTAACCATTTTTGTGTCAGTAGTTTATACCCTTCAATAAAATTTATATTTTTCCTTAAAAATAGTCAAGAAATATATCTCAGTATAAAGTAAAACCAAATTTAATTGCCTTATTGGACACTTTCCAGGATCATCTACTTGGCAATCAATTAATTGAATCAGATTCACCCTCTGGTTTAAATGGTGAAAAATGCATTTTTAAGAATTACAGTAATTGAACTGATTGATGTGCTTCCTATGTTTATTACAGCTTTTAAGTCTGTTTATCTATTCAATGTTTTAGATTAAGTTAAATCACAAGAGGACCTGTTTATCAAATTAGATATCTGATATCTTCTAAGTTTGCTTAAGTGGGGTTGGTCTTCGAGAACAAATAAGCAAACAAACAGCAAAGACCATTATACTATTCTGGCAATTCCATTCTAGTTTTTAAAAATTTTTTTATTTTTATGCACCTAATGCAAATCTTAATAATTAGTTCTACTTTCTGTTAAATCAAACACAGATGCTTTATAAGACTTCTAAATTTTCAGTAAATAAAATTCCCAGAATGAGGACATTGAATGCTTCTTCTGATATGCTTTTATGGTGATTGATGTTGGCAGATCTTTAATTTTCTCCTGAATTTTTAATATCCAGAGTTTGCTTCATTTTTTTTATATGCTGAATTCAAGCTCATAGTTCATGGATTTGGCATAAGGCACCACTCTAGATAGTTGACTTTTATAGATCGTCATGTTTCCTTCACCTTATAATGAAACATTTCAGACATAGCCAAACTGTGCCTTTAGAATAACTCATCTATCATTAAACCAAACTTCTGGTTACTTCAGATACTCTACAAAGCCCCTTACTGCCCATCTCTCCTTACCTTCCACCAGCTGGCTGTATTGGAAAGGCAAACATTTGTTTCACTGGCATAAGAGATGGAGGCAGTCTTGATTAATTTTCTATCCAGCCAAGCAGGTAGATTGCCTGCTGGGCTCCTGGCTTGATATTGTTGAGACTAGAGGTCTGAGTGAATAATGAGGGACTAAGGTATTCCCACTTGAAGTGGAGTGACTTCTGTCTTAGCTTAGCAAGCTCCTTGACTTAACCATCCCCCCATTCTTTGACTACCAAGAGATGAATCCTCACTCTGCCTGAAATTAAGTCAAATGAATGCACAACAAGTGGAGGAGGAAAGATACAGGGGATGTGGAACTTAAGAACATAAACACAAGATCCAAACAGAGATGTTTCTGTATATAGAAAGACAACCTAGAAGCAACGTAGCATTGTCATTCTTGAGAACTTCACAGGCCCTCAAAAACCCTTCCTTTGTGTTTACTAACCATGGGATCCTGGGCATGCCTGGCACATGAAAGATACAGTGACTTATACCTTTCTATATAGGCTCAGGATAGTTAGGAATAACATGTTTTTATAGTAGCTGAGAAGGAAAGTAACCTATGAAAGACAACTAAGGGATATTTGTGTGTGTGTGTGTGTGTGTGTGTGTGTGTGTGCACGCACGCATGTGTGAATTAAAACATATGGAGTTCCATTAAGGTCTTCATAGATCCCAATCTCAAAGGCGGTTATAAGTGGATTCCTTGTCACCATATACTTAGTATTTATTGTTCTAGAACTATGGCAAATCTAAAAATGAGAGTAAGAGAATCTGGAAAAGAAACAGATTTATTATAAAAATAATTTTTACGAAAATCTTGGAAATATTTGGTAACAGATGTTTGTTGACTGATTGACTTAATGTTTAGTAAAAGAGTGAAAAGGAGAAGGAAACAAATATAGAGGTTGGCTCAAGCTTGGAGTGGCCTTCATATTGGCTTTTCATAAAGGTACGTGAATAATTATCTGGCATACAGTGACAGAAGTGCCGGTAGAGGAACTGGAAACTGAGACATATGGGTTCCACTTTTGTAAATATGATCTCAAACACAAAACCAAATTCTTGCTCCCTACTTACTTCTGGCACCAGTGTCTTATTCTGCCCTCTGAGAACACCCCACTCCACTTTGCACTTTTTTAGCTTCTCCCAGTTCCCCACAAAGTTCTCAATAGAACTGGGAAGCAGTCAGTGAGTTATTTTCCTCTGTACCAACCCACCTTGACTTGCAAAGTTCCTACTACTCCTCCATATTTTACCTCCCACTTAATACTCTTCCTGTATCCTTCCCTGCTGTGTTTGCTCTCCTGCAAGCTTTCAATAATCTCCATTGAGGTGTTAACTGATAACCAAGGTGTTAACTGAAGTGTGAATTCTCTCAGGATTATTTAAATTTTGAAAGCAGGCTCTTTGAAGACCTAACATTCAGTTATATAGAGTAACTGAAGACTTCCCTGTGATTAATACATCAAACTATTACACTTAGTAGACTTTTTTTTTCTGACTACTAACTGCCCAGAAACTTAACCTTAACAATGGTGCGTGGCTTGGAAGAAAGGTAGATGTCCAAGGAGCTCTGTGAGTAGTAGTAGTCGATGAACTGAACCCACAAATGCACTCGTTCTATCTCTTTTGACTTAACAGCATTTCAAACCTGCAAGTTTGTTGGCAAATCCTGCTCTACTGTCAGATATGGAGTTTGATACCCTATTAGAGGCTTTTCTCCAAAGATAGGTACAAGCAGTGAAACTAGATGGGAAGAGATTCTGTGAGCATGTCAGAGTCAGCAATGAAATTGTATGCAGTTTGGGGTAAATTAATATATACGCTATGTTAACATATATACAGATGCTGACAATGGGGGTGGGGGAGTGTTAGAGCATTATCCCTCATCAAATATTTTAGAGCAAAACCATGTCTCTTTATAAAAGGTAGTTTTACAAAGGCTAGAAGGTAATTTTCAATTTAAAAATTATTAACTTCTGCTGGGCATCATAGAGTCATCTAAGGCATAGTTTTTGTGCCTTTTGCATTAGATTTAAATTAAAAAAGAATGACTTTTTTTAAAAAATGTTAAAGTATTCTCATTGAATTAAGAGGAAAATACGTTTTTCAAATTTTGAGGTAGAGGGGTTGAGACAGGGCTGTAGGGGGCTGAAGGATGGAATGCAGAAAGAGAGATAGGTGGAAGGTGGACCTCCCAATGGTTATCTAAACGGTGCCCTAAGCAAGAATTAGAATATTCTGAAATACATCACATAGCCAGCTGTGACTAAACTGAAATAATATCATTGGAGGATTAGTGCACATCAGTGTTTTTAAAGTTATCGGAAGTGATGGGTGCCTGGGTGGCTCAGAGGGTTATGCATCTGACTTCAGCTCAAGTCACGATCTTGTGGTCCCTGAGTTGGAGCCCCACATTGGTCTCTATGCTGACAGCTCAGGGCCTGGGGCCTGCTTCAGATCCGGTGCCTCTGTCTCTCTCTCTGACCCTCCCCCACTCACGCTCTCAAAAATGAGTAAACATTAAATTTTTTTTTTTAAGTTATCTGATGTGAGTTTACATCAGTCAGGGTATCTCTGAATTGCAATTGTAGATTCTGGGTATTTTTTCTCCCCTTCATCAGAGTGAGAACGGTGACAGATGAGGAAAATATCTTTTTTCCTTTCATGTAACTTACACATGATACATTCATTTTAAATCCTATTATTTACAAAAAATAGGAATCATTGTTAATTATCCTGTTAGATTCCTATTTGGTATAGTTTGACAAGCGTTACACAAATGTTATTTGAGCCCGAAATGGGAAATATGAATGGAAGGTGCTGCTGCTATTGAACTAGCTCCTGAAGTTTTGGAAAACCACATGAAATTTGCAAAGGTCACAGCTTTGAGAGATACAGTTTTAGCTGAATAACCCCTAATAATTCAGAGATATGTAACATTATTGTGGTCTTTAGCCTCCACAGATCTTCTGATTTACATATAATATTCACTCTCATCTAAATCCTCTAAATCTGTGGGAGAGATTCTCTTCATCAGAATCCGTTGGGGGAGGGCACTAATTACTAATTTCCTTCCAGTTTATTTTGAATATGTGGAGAAGCAATGAAAAGCCAAGTATTTTGTCATAAATGGAGGTTTGGAGTACACAATTGGTGCGGGGTGTTGAAAATGCTCTTCCATTCTTCAGTAGGGAGACATAGATTAAGATTAAAAAATTTTTGATTCAGGTCCTAGAGCATAAAATGCACTTGTCAATGAGTTTTTAAGGGGCGATAATCTACAGCTTGGGGAAAATTTAGGTGTACTCAAACTTCCTACCCACTCATGATTCTGTTTAAAAAAAGAAAAGAACTTCCACTAAAGAGTGAAAAGTCTGCCATTTTCATATCCAGAAGTTCACTCAAACCTTCCTTAAATTTCGGTATTAAACACATCTCCCAAGACCCTGAAGCTATGGCTTTGCCTTAGGGTGGAGCTCAGTCCAAGAGGTTTTCAGGACCTAAAGTGCAAGGGATTCTTGGCTTGGTGATGCATAAAGTTTTCTTCAGAGCTCATTTCCCACGTCTGAGTGACCAGCTTCGAAATCGCAGAGCCCGAGGCAACTAAGAGAGATACAGTATATTCGTGTTAAATCGGTCCAGGAGCAGAGAGAATGTGCAGGCAGTCTCGCGAACATGAGAACCTCTTCTGGAGGGGAGAGGTTATAAAGCAGATAAGGATTCCTGGCGAAGAGCTACCGCATCCTCTGCCTTTAGCCGACCGTCGCATCCGGAGTCCACGGCAGCTCGGATCCAGAGAGGAAGGTGGGATAGGAGGAGGTGGAAAAGGGAGAGGAAGGGAAAAAAAAAAAAAAAAAAAGAAAGAAAAAAAATAAATAAAAAAGGAGCTGGGGGAGGGAGGGGTGAAGCCAAGGGAAGTAAGCGAGGGAACAGCGCGCGGGGGGAGGTGGAGATGCGGGAGCGCGCCTGGCGCAGAGAGCTGAGTGGACCGCTCCAGACAGCGGCGCGTGCAGCAGCTCCTGAAAAGCAGCGAGTTGGCAGAGCCGGGCTTGCGTTTCCCAGCAGGAGCTGCGAGCTCAGTGCGGGCTCACAACAAGGTGATGTGCCTGGAAGCATTCTTTTGCCCCCTCGGGCTGCCGCGGTTGGGGCTTCCTCCCTCATACCCACCTCTCCTCCCCCAGGTCTGCGGGTCTGCGTGTGTGTGAGTGCGCGGGTTGGGGGGTAAAGCCTACGGGGAGGGGGCACTCCGTCCCCGCTCGTCTCCTCCTCCCTCTACCCTGTCGTCGCTGATGCATGCATTCCCGGGTATCCCGGTCTTCTTACCCCTTCTTTGACACTGCCCCCCCCCGGGCACCCCGGTTGTGTCTCCTTTCCCAGATGCTCAAGGTGTCAGCCGTATTGTGTGTGTGTGCAGCCGCTTGGTGCAGTCAGGCTCTCGCAGCTGCCGCGGCGGTGGCTGCTGCCGGGGGGCGGTCGGACGGCGGTAATTTCTGGACGATAACAATGGCTCACCACGATCTCTCAGTATGACAAGGAAGTCGTACAGTGGAACAAATTCCGAGACGTAAGTGCTGCGCACCCCCGTCCCCGGGCACCAGAAGCGCGCTACTCCCAGGCGGGGGCCGCGGCGGCTGGGGATGGGTGGGCAGTGGCTCGGTTTTCCGAGGCGAGGGCTTTGGGGAGACGCGGCCTGCGCTCAGGGTCTGCAGAAGTTGGCAGTTCCGATGCCCCCCTCCTGGCTAGTGCAAGGGGAACGGCGAGCTCGCCGGTGCACTGGAGTTCGGGTCTCACCAGGTTCCCGCTCGCCTCCTGCCTCTTCGCTCTCCCACTGTGTCTCCCCACCTCCCTCGGCCCCCAAAGGTTTGCAAAGTGCTGGCTCAACCTTCCCAACTTTGAATGGTGTTTCTGGCAATAGTAAACACGGCAGATGCGCCTTTGCTGTGCAGTGCTTGCTACTAAAGTAACTAGGATCGATCCCGTTACTAATGGTCCATTAAGGAATTTGAGGGAGGAGGTAGGGAAGATGTAAGATTTATAAATGCCGGCTCTCCAAGGGGCGGGAGGTTGTTTGGCCGCGCCCGTCGGCAGAAGTTGAACGGCTCTTGATGACATAAAATTGCTGATCAGATTTGTGCTTCGGGCATTAACTTTGACACGGAACATGTTTACAGTGCGTTGGATAACGTTGTATTCCGAATTGAATCACTGCCGTAAAACCCGCCGGGTGAGAGGGTCGCGAAGCGGAAAGGGACTTCTTCGCAGGGGTAGCTCAGGAAGGGTTAAACTGTAGGCTGCCCTGGGGAGTTTCCTGAGGCTTGTTAAGACCGAGGCTCGTTTAGGGACGTTCGTTGGCGGCGGAGCCAGTGCCGTGACTCGCCGGTCATCTCCTCCCCCCCCCCCCCATCTGATCTGAATGGAGCCGAGTGAGAGAGCCGCGGGCATCAGGAGCGCGGTTCACCTCCACGCATTCAACTTGGATGTCCCCAGTGAGGTCGCTGCCCGGGCAGTGGCAGTCGTTAACCGCCCCCAGTCCACCCTTTAAAAACCCGGAAGGCCCGAAAGGAAGCGAGAGTGATTCACAGACACATCGCCAACCTTACTGTGACATTTCAGAGAATTTCTCGTGGAGTCCATCTGCACTGCTCTACGTGGAGATGAGTTAACTTCTTTCATCCGCTGTCGCCCGGTCACGATTTGGGAAAATAAATGGAAGCACAGATTAGTTTTCATTTTGGCTCCCCTAACCCCTTCTCCTGACCCCCCCCCCCCGACCTGTGTTAACTGAAAAGCCAAAACACGTAGCTGATTCTGGCAGAGGGATTCCCGAAGAAACGCTCATTTTTACTTCAAAATTAGATGTAGCTCATTGATACTAGGCATGGGTGCTGGGATGAAAAATGGTAATGATAATGATAATACTTAATGAAGGGTTTTGTCTTATATTCTTTATGAACAAAGCTTAAACATCATTTTATTTCTAAGTGAAATCCCTTACACATTTGTTTTATTTAAGTTTATGCTAATATTGAATACAATCAAAAAAGCAAGAGAGCAATGAGATATTTCTAAACCTGGGGAAGAATTTCTGCTTATCATATTCCTCGTTTGGAAAAAAAAATATTGAAGATTTTTCAGTGTTTGAACAGTGCTTCGCATAATGACATTTATTTCTTAATGGGTGCTTGAAAATCTTTTAAATAAATTTTAGGCTTTCTTTCTAAAATATATTTTAAACTTAATATATGTTTCGAACTTAGTATTCTCTGACTTTATTCAAATACTTTATTTAATTATTTAGAGCCACCAGTTGTACTTGGACAGTTTGTAAATGTGTTTGGTTTAAACTATGGAAGCAAGCTGAGTTGCCTGAAATAATTAAATATTCCAGGAATCATTTAGCCAGCTTCTATAGACAAAGAGTAAAGCATTTTATTGCCATAGTATTTTCAGTTATTCTTACTTGGTCTCTGGGGAAAAAAATCCATCAAAAGTGTATGTTAAAGTTAAGTAAAATACTTATGGAAATATTTTTAGCAAATATCTGTTTTGAAATACATGAAAATATAATAATTATCTGTTTAAAATACAGCAAGTTTTAGCATTAACCATTTTAGTAAGATCATTATCTTTTTGTAAAGATAACTTAAGGAGGGCATAGAGAAAATAAGTGCTGTCTTTTTTTCCCCCTTAACCACCTGTTGCTTATTATTAACATGATAAAATGTATGCCCATGGTATGACTCAAAATGCATAATATAGAATCCTTACTTCTATACTATATAGAATATAGAATGCAACTCAGAATGCATAATATAGAATCCTTAGTTAGACAATCCACCTCACTGCTGATCTACAGATTTTTTTTTTTTTTTTTGCCTTTTTTGGGAATCATGAGCTCACTTACTTTTTTTTTTCTGTATCTTTTAAGGAATTGTTTATTTTTCATCCATTTTCATCTGGAAGCCCATGTACTGCATGAATCTGCCTTTAATGTTCTGCATCAGCATTGATGTCTTAAGTAGTTGATTTGCCACTTAGGTTATACGAAGGCAAAGAACAAGGAAATCATCCAATTTAACCGAAGTACTTCTGTTTAGTGCTTTTCTTTCATAAAAATATAGTGAATTTTATTTACAAAAAAAGCTTTGGAATGCCTAAGCATAAGTCATACTAGAATTAACCTTCTTGTTAATTTACACAGTCAACATTATTTTATAAATAATTCCTAAATGGAAGTTGAACTTTTTTAAAAAATGTAATGTTTATTTATTTTTGAGAGAGAGAGAGAGAGCATGAGTGGGGGAGTGGCAGAGAGAGAGACACACACAGAATCAGAAGCAGGCTCCAGGCTCTGACTAAGCTGTCAGCACAGACCCCGACCTGGGGCTTGAACCCATGAACCATGAGATCATGACTGAGCTGAAGTCGGACACTTAATGGACTGAACCACCCAGGCGCCCCTGAACTAACTGTTCTTTTCAATTATATTTGAAAACTACTTTGAATAGTATTTGAAAATATAATCCTTATTATATTTTAATTGAATGATTTTTAAGATAAATGTACTTTTCATAGATTATATGTAATAGATACAACTACATTTATATATATAATTAAGCGTTAAGAATAAGGAACATTGATAGGAAGTATTATGTGAGAATAGATGAACATCGGAAGCACTGCCATTGATGATTCATTTTTCTCAATTTCCTCAATATAATCACAGAGAATAATAAACCAAAGGCAAGCTTAACATAGAAGAAACTTCAAATAATTTTGACTACTTTCTACTAGCAGTGCTCTTTGAATAAAGTTTTGTTGCCCTTTAAAGTGTACAGAATGTCATTATATAGACAGAGAACTTTTGTCCTTTTGAAAATCATTAATGTATTTGGTTGTTAGAGTAAAAATTCCTGTGGATATTCTAACTTCTGTATTTTAGGAAAAATTAAAGTTTAACTTTTTAAAGGTGTAGAAAAGTCAACTAATTTGAAAATAAGTATAGTAGATAGAACCAGCATGTAATGTTTAGGGAATAATTATGTGATTTGAAAATAAAGCAAACAACAGAAACTTTCAACAACAGGATATATTTAGAAGATACACTGGTTACAAGGCATTTGCTATTTTTTTAGTTCTGGAGAGTAGTGGTAAAATCAAGACACAGGATTCCCAGTGGGAGAATTGTGGAAATACTACGTTTACCAAGAACAGGTGTAAGGAATTCCCTCACTCCATTCTTGCATATATAATATTTACATGCATGTTAGGAAAATTGAAAGCCAGGATCATAATAAGAAAACAGAATCATCAGCTCATGAATCAAATGGTCCATATACTGCATATTCAAATATTTATGTTTTATAAGTCAATTAAATTATACCTTTAATCACATAATAAATGAATATGAAATTTGGAAACCAATGAATTAGTTGATAATGAATGATATAATAAATAATCATTCTTAGATACTATTTCACCAAAGTACATATTGTAATTAAGAATGGCAGAAAGATACTATATGTGGAAGCAATATAATAAAAATGTAGCATAAGAAGCAATGATGGCCACACTAATTACAAAGAATTCACACAATGAAATCAGACTTGTACCCATACGTTGAAATTCAAATACTTCTAGGTTAGTTTTCTTTTTCAATAAAAATGCCTGGGAGTGGGGGATAGTGGGTAGGAGGAAAGTTGAATAGGTGGAGCACAGATTTCTAGGGCAGTGAAAATACTCTGTGTATTTGTATAATGATGAATACATATCATTATACATTTGTCTGAACCCATAGAAAGCACAGCTCCAAGAGTAAACTCTAAGGTAAAGTATGGACTTTTGGGTGACTACGATGTGTCCGTTCATCTATTGTAACAAATGTAGGACTCTGGTGGGGGATGTTGATAATGAGGGTTATGCTTTTGTGGTAGCATGAGGTATATGGGAAGTCTCGGGACTCTCCTCTCAATTTTTCTGTGAACCTAATCTGCTCGAAAAGAGAGTCTTAGAATCATAACCACAACCTCATCACCTTAAGAAAACAATAAAAACCTAGGGTCACACTGAACATTGTTTTAAGAAACGGTTGCCATTCTTATTGCAAAATCCACAGTCAACTTCAGGGTACCCTTATCGCTTAAGTAGTTTTTAATACCCTTCAGATATGTTGAAAGCAATAATAAAGTCTTACAATTTGACTTTAGAAATTCAACCGTAAGTTAAAGGACATGTAAAGTGTGAACATGTAAAATATAGGTTTACATGTCTCAGAGGCACTCAAATTTAAGTTGACTTTCAAAATGCTTGATTTGGATGTATTGAGTAGGATGGTAACCTTTCTTAACTTCTTTCTCTTTCCTTTTCTCATCTGAGTTGAGGTTTCATTTTAGTAGAATGTACAGATTATTTGAGAGATAATGGCTGATGGGGAGGGATATTTCCTGCCACTTAGTGGCTGTAGCGGAGTAAAGCCCCCTGAGAGTCTATCAACTTTTACTGCTGTTAGTTGGTAAATGAACAATTGGTTTCTAGACCTACTCCAAAGTATTTTGTTGCTTTAAAAGGCCTTACAATTGAAACAATGAGAACCTTTAAAGAATACTCTGTCAGTGCTTTCTTTAGATTCGTGATACACCCTCATATTTCCTGAGAAGCCAGCATACCTTTAGCACTGAGGGCTTCTCCTTCGTGGTATCTTTTCCTGAAATTAATTTTCTTAATTGACATATAATTGACAAAAGTTGTGTATATTTAAGGTGTGCAATATGATGATTTCATGTTCATATACATTGTGAAATGAATACTTCTGGGGAATGTTAATAGTAGGAAGGAAAACTTTGCTGTGTGGCTTTTCAACAATATGTAACAAAAACAATTATTAATAATTGGAGAAATCGAACAAATTAAACTGCTGCTCTCTTTGTTCAGGAATACTTTTCAATAATGAACACCTAATTCTGACTTTAAAAAAAGGACATTTTTGGTGTTTTTCACTATGAAACGATATTTTTAACTATGGTAAACATTACCTATATTTTCTCACAGTGCGGCACATAGGCTGTCCTTGGGAATTCTTCACAGTTAATTTGTTGCATTCTCACAAGTGTTTTGCTGGCTTTCTTGTGATCTTTTTTTTTTTTTTCTTTTGATCTTTTGATGACTGTGGGCCACACCATGTTTACAAATCTGTGAAATTGTATGTGGTGTATATATAGTGCACATATTTGCAGAGCAGACTTGGTAAAGACTATACCATGCAATATTTTTATATTTGACTATTACTCATATTGTTTAAATCATTAGAGGATTTAGTCATTAGAGAGGCAATTGACTGTAAGAGAAGCAATAGGCAGTTTTTGAAGATTATTATGGGGCTACTAGGGCAGCAAAGGGCTAGCTCCATGCAGCATCCTGACCCCTACCCATGTCATCTGGGTCCTGGTCAAGCAATGGTTGTGGTACTGTTGGAAGAATCTTTACCTCAAAAGCCGGGGCTGGTTGTCTCGCCGCTTTGAAGAATGAAGAATGCAGATGTGGACACAAAATGAGCAGCAGGCAAAAGTGTATTAAAGTATAAGATCAGAAAGGAAGAATAGTATGAAAGCTCTCTTTTACAGAGAGGGGGGCATTGGAAAGTGAATACCCACCACTATAGGCCAGGGTCTTTGTTTTATAAGGTTCTGGTCAGCACTACCCCCTCGTTCCTTCTCAGGTCCCACCCTTATTGACTTGATGACTCTGGGCACTGGGTTGTCCATTCCTGATTGGCTTGATTCCATTTATGAGGGGTGGTCTAAGACCATAGATCATTCCTTGGGGATCATAAGTTTTATGGTCTACTACTTATTTTTAGTCCGGTCTTTTGTCCAATTCCTGAGGGGAGACTGATGGGGAATGAGTGGTGTCTGTTACATTCTTAAAAGGAACACTATGCCTGAGGGGGTTTGCTGTGGTCAGACACTCCCAGCATTGTTCTAAACTATGTGTTTTTTCCCACCCAGGGACCACAGGTCCTAATCTTTCCCTCTACCTTTTCCCTATCCTAGTATAGCCTCCACACCCTATTTCTTAACCTACCCACCCACCCCCACCACCATCACTACCATACTCACCAGTCAGGATTCAAGATTGGTTTTGTCAAGTCAGATGTCACAGGAGGAAGGCAGGGCCGAAAATACCCACTGATTTACTGATTTCTGAAAAAGGACTGTCAGGTACAACTGTATCACCTTATCAGGCAAAATTTAGTTGTTTTGCCATGGGAAATTATAGGGAAGTACACAACACTTTAACTCTCTAGCTCTCATAGTTTCTAGTGAAGAATTAGGAAAGTAGAACCAAGTGAAATGAGAAATAGATTACTTTGTGTGTGTGTGTGTGTGTGTGTGTGTGTTACACATTTATATGCTTGTATATACAGGTGTATGCGTAAATATATACGTATTACACATATGCTTTAAGTGTGTATTCCTTCAAATAAGTAATAGATGAAATAATCATAAAACCGAAGTGATTATATATTGCATTATAGATATTTTTACATGCTAATTAGAAAATAGGCCCTCCCTCTAAAATGTTGTTAAGACATGTTTTAGGGTTTGTTTGTTTGTTTGTTTGTTTTTTCCCCTAGTGAAGTTTTTCCACATCTCACAATTTACAAACATGATCTCCTTTGCTGTTATATGTGTGGTCACTGTGTGCCTTTCTGGTTCTTATGGGAAGTCAGCAGCTTGTTTGGGATTATATGCTTAAACTTTTTACCTAACATACAAAAAGAACATCATGTACTGCTATGAAGCATCTATTTTCCTACTCTTACAACAAGACTATGATAAGACCGCTTTTAGATCTCATGATTCTGACTCAGACTAACATTTCATGTTCTTATGCAACTTCAGTTTTCATGATCTAGGCTAGAATTATTTTATTATATTTTATGTATTTATTTTCTAAAGTCCGATCTGTGAACTTTCTATACACACCATTCAACTCCTATGAAATCCTAGCGTATTTACATACATTTTCCCCATTTACGAAAATCCTTTCGTTTTTTTTTTTTCTACTCTTTCTTCCTTTCTTAGTTTACAGATTCTGCTCCCTATTAGGCTCTGAACTCTCTACAGTTAAAGATTGTAGTCTCTTCCCCCTCAAAAATCCAACAGTTCACCTAGCATGATCCCCGTGACAGACTCTGACTTAGCGTTAGAAAAATATTAAATAAATAAAGGAACATTATATTAAGTGTGCAATGCCATCTGAACAGTCCTTAAGCAAAGGCTTTTAGAACGGCATTGTTTTTTATTGACCATTTCCATTTCTGACTACTGTTAGCCCAGTTTTGTAATATGAATGAAAATTGAATTTTATATAAAATATAAAGCTTCAAGTACAAAACTGGTTTAGTCCATAAGTTTCAAAGTGCACTAAAATGGAAATTCCGTGCCAAACTGTCAAGTTCAATTTTAGAGTGGTAACAGTAGATGGTAATTATATGGCTCTTGGCACTCCCTCTGCCAATTCATCCAGTTCTTTTCCGATAGTTTCTCCTTGACCACATAAATTTTTGCTCTAAAGTCTTTAAATATTTTTATCTGCCTACTATGTCATATTAAACACCAATATCTCCCTCTTTTTCAACTACTGTGCTTCGTTTAATGGCTGTGTGTGTGGCTGGATCCAGATATTTCACAGATAGTCTAGATTTATTTCATTAACTTCTGCCTCAGTTACAATTGCCAATGCCTTAGTTAAAAATAGGTGAAGTTCTTGCTAAATGGAGGCCCTGAAACAACATGCCTGAATTAAGATAGAATTTTATTTCACGACCACGTAAAGGTTGAGATGGGCTTGACGAAATGAGTTTTCCAGGCCTGAACTTTCAGGGTTATTCCCTCAGTGTTCTCTATCATCAGTTATCATTTCCTATCCAGCAGGAAGGGTTTAAGACAAAGTCCAGGACATGCAATTACCCTGTAAGTTACCTGGCAGTTGTTCCACATTACTTCTGTGTGTATCTCACTGACCTGAACTCAGTGACATGGCTATACCTGGCCAAAAGGGAGGCAGGGGAATGTCATGTCTAATGGGAAAGGATTAACAATAAAAGAAAGAAGGCACAGCTGGATACTGGAAGGAAAACATTGGCTTCATCCATCTAAATATCTGTTTCATCCATCTAAATATCTCTTGAAATTATTCCCTGTGCCCACGGAAAGGAATTTTTGTCATTTACCGTTAATTGTTTGCCTTGCCTTCTGTCTTGTTCCCTCCCTAATTTCAGATTATCCCTCTATCCTCTGTTCAAGATAGAACTGGAGCACCCAGCATTTAAGGTTCTGGATATAGGTGCTTGAGGGAGTAGTAGTCTGCCAATGTCTAGGAGGAAATGTTGGAGGTCAGACCAAAGAAGAGCGTCCACACATGTTTTTAAGGAGAGCCTTCATCTGATGGCAAGTCCTACTTCATAGTGAAATCATTTAGCATTGTCTTCTGTGAAACCTTTATCTTTTTTTCTTTTTAAGTTATGGATCTTTGGTCATAGGTCCAGGTAGGTAATGTAATTAGTGGGAAGGAATTAGAATTTGTCACTCCTCTTAGTTGGAAGATAGAATACCCTCTCTACAAGGTTGTATTTACTCTGATGCAGAAAAAAAGAAAAGACAAGTATGGTTGATGCGAAGTACCTTTCCCTGGAATAATAGTAGAAATGGTGCCATTGCCGAATTCATGCAACTCCTAGTCCTGGAAGCAAAGAAAATAATCTCTTCAGCATTAGCATTTCTGGGAGAGTTAGGAGATAGAAACTGTACCAAGTAAGATTTGCCAGAAAGAGAGTTTGTTTCTTGACATCAGAGAGGGCTCAGCTCCTTGCCTGGATCATAAGTAGAGATAGGGCATCACACTCTTTTGTTAAATTTATTTATTTATTATTATTATTATTATTATTATTAAGAGATCTTTGGGGCACCTGGGTGGCTCAGTTGGTTAAGTGTGGGACTTCAACTCAGGTCATGATCCCGCTGTTTGTGCCTTGGAGCCCTGCACCTGGCTCTTTGCTGACAGCTCAGAGCCTGGAGCCTGCTTCAGATTCTTTGTCTCCCTTTCTCTCTGCCTCTCCCCTGCACTCTCTCATGCACCTGTCTCTCTCTCTCTCTTTCTCTCTCTCTCTCAAAAATAAATACACATTAAAAAAAACAGGAGAGCTTTGAATACTTCTTCATACTTGCAAATTGGAAACTTTGGTATTTATTTTTCTTTCATGTATATAGTTTTAAAAGTAATCGGAAATAAAAAAATCTTTACAATTTGAGTGAGGTAGACTCCTTTTTATATGGAGTTTATGTGCTTTGTATACTTTTAATCAGCATTATTGTTCTTATTGTAAAATAGGGATAATTAAATAAAATTCAATATTATGTTTTCATGATTGCTTCATTGGAAAAAATACTCATTTTTAAAGTTATACTAGTTAAACATGCAAGAGAAAGTATTAAGTCTCTTGCCATTACAGCAATATGTGATTTTTATTATTTTGTTAGGTTTTATTATTTGATAGTTTGGTTTATTAATGACATATATATACTTTGTCTTATATTCTTATAAGATATATATATATAATATATATAAATATATATATATATTAATTTAGGAATTAACTGTATGATAATGTGCCTTTTTTCAGATGATGGTTTTGGTATTTTCTCAATAATACCATATTTTTATGTTTTCTGAACATACGAGGGAAAATAAACTACATTTAAACTTGGCCAGATTATTTTTTTATAATGGGTATCCTCTATTTTCCTTATTTTATTTTTGAAAACTAACCATTTGTGCTAATTATGTTGAAATAAAAAAAAACTTAATGTAATGATTACATCTCTATATCTATCTGTGTGTGTGTGTGTGTGTGTGTGTGTGTGTGTGTGTTTGCGTGTATCTCAACTGAAATGCCAAAAATAATGTAAATGAGAAAAAAGATGGCTGGGAAGCGGGGGAGAGAGAGAAGCCCAAGCAGGCTATGAGCTTGTGGGCATAGAGCCCACTGTGGGGCTCAACTCACCAACCACAAACAAGATCATGATCTGAGCTGATATCAAGATTTGGATGTTTAGCTGACTGAGTCACCCAGGTGCCCTAGAATATTGTAATTTAATGAATAGGTATTACTCTAAGCCAATGGCTTTTAAACTATTTAAGTGAATAAATTTTTATACCTCGTATGAATAAGCTACTCTTAAAATTCTACTCATAAATAGAGGGGGTATAATGGTAAAAATGTACTAATTCAAAATATCAAATGAGGCAAATATTTAAAATAAAATAAATTATAATAAATATATAGTATGGGGTGCCTGGGTGGCTTAGTTGGTTAAGCTTCTGGTTCTTGATTTTGGCGCAGGTCATGGTCTCACAGTTCTTGAGATCGGGGTCTGCACTGGGCTCTGTGCTGAGCCTGCTTGGGATTCTCTCGCCTTCTCTCTCGCTTCTCCTGCTAGTGCCGCCTATTTGTTCTTTCAAGAACAAATAAATAAACTTATTTAAATATATATTAAGTAATGACAGATTATTCCTTGTCTAGATATTGATAATAACACAACAATAAGCATTTTCATAGAGTTTATCTGATGCCAGTAGTATTGTAAGTTTTTAGATATTCATTAGTAACAATCCTATAAGGAAAGCACAGTTATTATCTCAGTGTGTAGGTGAGGAAACTGAGGCCCAAAGTTACACAGGCAGTAGTATCAGTCGGGTTCTGTCTAGTACTGGCATTTTGGCTCCACAACCTTGTCCTCACATGCAGTCCTGTAATGCATCCTGGGGTATAATACAATTTTCGGGTATCTGTTATAGTCCAGGAATTTTAAGTACATAATCCCATTAGTATAATCTTTAAGAAGTAGTTTATTTTTCATTGTAGTAAAAAGACTTACATAACATTTACCATATCCTTTTTTAAGTACACATTTCAGTAGTGTTAAGTATATCCACCCCTTTGTATACCCAATCTTCAGAATGTTTTCATCTTAGAAAACTGAAACTCTACCCACTAAACAACTCCTCATTCTCCCTTCTCCCAGCATCTGTCAACCACCATTGTATTTTCTGTTTCTGTTAATTTGACTACTTCAGAGAGCTCATATAAGTGGAATCATATAGTGTTTTTCTTTTTGTGACTGGTTTATTTCACTTAGCATAAAGCCCTCAAGGTTCATCCATGTTGTTGCAAATGGCAGGTTTTCCTTCCTTTTTATAGCTGGATAATATTCCATTGTGCGTACAGATCACATTTGTTTATCCATTCGTCTGTTGATGGACACTCGAATCGCTTCTCCATCTTGTCTATTGTGAAAAAGGCTGCTATGAGCATGAGTGTGTAAATATCTTTTCAAGGCCCTACTTTCAATTTTTTTTTTTTTTTGTTATCTCCGAATTGGGATTGCTGGATCAAATCATAATTCTATTTAAATTTTTTTTTAGGAACTGCCCATTTTTCAAATGAGTTTTTATTTTTTGGTATAATCTTTTAATAACTTTGAAAGTAGACATTATTAATTTACTTTTATAAATGGGATCACTCAATATCAACAAATTTAGTTAATCTGCCCAAGGAATTTGAATCTACTTTCTTTAGCTCTAAAGATCATGTTTGTTTGTTATTCTTATTTATTAACTGTTGGCCACTTTAAATAAGTCATTTCAGACAACGCCAATTGTTTCTCTGTGTTTTGAAATGTTATATTTGGTTGTTTTAAATGGTCACAATAATTGTCTTTATTTCCATTTCTGCTAGATAAATAAATTGATAAAGATTTAGAATTTTTATTATGATTATTGAGGGAAGGTCACTTATACAAAATGACAGTGATTTCATTATAATTTGATAATTGTATCTTGACTTCCAGTAGCCTGTCCCTCATTAATTTTAGAGTAAGTTACATTAGTGAATGGAAAGCCAGTGGTTGCATAGCACAGTATTGTTCAAAGAATAAGGTTTATTCCTATAGACATTCTAAATATGACAATTGCATACTATTGGCATTTTTATTAGTGATTTTTTTTTGATATCACAACGAAATTCTGAATATCTTAGGTAGGCAGAAGTGGCTGTTAAAAGGAATACTAATTGTTCTTACAATAGGTATTGTTTGGCTTATAACTAAAACATCTTTGGAAACTGTTAGGCATCATTGAGCCTAAATTCCACCCATTACAGTTGTGGATTTATTTTCAAAGTAGATAAAAGTAGAAAAGGAAAAGGTATTATTTCTTACAATTGAATACCAAGAATTCACAAATTATTATCATATACAATCAGGTGTAATCAGTATTGAATGGGTGCTGAGGCAGCCTACCAATTTCTGTCCATAGTAGATCACTTATTTTTCTATGTGCTCCATGTTGAATATCAAAGATTGTTGTAATTCTGTTGGCTTAAAAAGAAATGAAATTGCATCATATATAAGATAGATTATTGTGTGTCTAATACTTAAAATAATTTTGTTGTTTACATATAATCTAGAGACTTTTCGATCTAGAATTCATTAAATTTATTAAGTATGAACTATTTCACTGAAAGCGGACTCTTGTGTTTTTACAAGAGTGAAATTAATTAGATGCCAGACTGAAGAAAATATGGAGTGAATAAAATTCAGTGATTTCCCTGTTTTGTACCGATTAAAGTTATGTAATAGTGAACTTATTTGATGCTAAATTTTATACTAAATATTTATGTGAAATAAATGGCTAATTTATATTATAATTAATATTTATGTGAAATATTCTCTGATAAAAAATTAAAATAAATGTATCTGGTCAGTTTTGGAACATGTTCGGTGTTCTAGATAATTCTGTAGGTTTTTTTATTCTTAGCATAAGGAAAGGCCCATTATTTGTCAGGATTGAAAGAAGGAGTGGGACTAAAAATGCAAGAACTTAATTTAACTGGGTCTCCAAATATATAAAACATTACAGGGCCTTATCTTCCTGAATATGGTAAAATGCTTACTAGCTATAGCTCCTAATATAGTAATTTGATAGTCTCTACCTCACAGCTCTCTTTTACTTTTCTATCATCAGGCTACTTTGTGACTTTCAAAATATTTACATAGGGTACTCTAGGCAGGATACTCTGAAATATGAGCTTGCTAATTGCTTTGGCACATGGTATTAGCATCTGCTGAAGAACCAGTTTTAGAATATCAGGAGAATATTTATAGGCCTTTCATGGCATACAGTATAGTATGAAATTATAGGCAACCTCCTAGTCTTCCACTAAGATTGTCTAAGGTGCCCTTGACAACATCTGATATTCTCCGCAAATGTCCGGGAGGCAGCCAGATTCATCTAAAAGGAACATTCCTTGAGGCAAAACTTTTCTAGAACATTGTATCAACAAGCATTGGCCTAGGATTACCTAAGAAAATTTTCTTAGACATGAAATGTAATTTCTTGGAGCTAAGTGTTATATATTTTATGGTTTTAAATAACTATTGCACCTACTGAAACTACGTGAATCAAGGCATATTTTCAC
Organism: Lynx canadensis; assembly: GCF_007474595.2. Classification (NCBI taxonomy): domain Eukaryota; kingdom Metazoa; phylum Chordata; class Mammalia; order Carnivora; family Felidae; genus Lynx; species Lynx canadensis. The sequence continues at coordinate 61,285,235 of NC_044306.2, forward strand.
ACTGATAACTGAAGCAGTGCTAGTTTGGAAGCTGTGAAGTTTCAAAGTAACCTTAGGCAAAGTAATGTTTTTACATACATCAACACATTTTAGTATATTATTCCCAGAATTTCTTGTTGATTAAACATGTCAACTTTGCTGACTGATGTTACTGTCATTTGAAATTATTTGTTTCAGAATCGAAAGTTTTATGTTTTTTTTTAATTCTACGTATTTTCCTAATTTTTTTTTTTTTTTTTTTGTCTTTTAAACGTGGGAACATTGCCAGTGGAAAATGACATGTTTAATTCAAGTAGCAAATTAGTAGTAAGTATAGGGGAAAACACCCCACAACATCTTTAGGGAATAAGACATACTTGAAAAAGAATTTAATTTTGAATGTATGCCATGCATCAAGTTTTGAATATCATTGAAAACCACAGCATTTATATCAGTGAATGAGATCTGGAAATCTAATTTCAAAATTGCTCTGTTTGCTCTGAATAGCAGAAAGCCACCTGGCTTTTGCCGCCCAGAGTCTTGTGTTTATTCTTAGAATGAGTGTCCCTTTACGCACGCTGTTTGCTCCGACGTGTGGATTTGGGAGAGCACTAAAAGAAGCTTGCCACCAGTCCCAAAGGTGACAAAAGTACCTCTGATATTACTCTTGGTACCCTTGGCACCAAGATAAGAGCAAGGGTACAACATCAAACATCATCGAAGGCAAAGGTAACGTCCTTGGGAATCTGGGACAGTTATTTGGCTGTTCACACACAGTCATTTCTGAGTTAAAAGCAATTTGCTGACTTTTTCCCCCCCTTTAATGTTTATTTTATTTTTGAGAGACAGGGAGAGGGAGAGAGAGTGCATGTGTGCGCATGGGTCGGGGGAGGGGGGAGGATGAGGAGAGAGAAGGGGACAGAGGATCTGAGGCGGGCTCTGCGCTAACAGCAGTGAGCACAATGTGCAGCTTGAATTCAGGAACTGTGAGATCGTGACCTGATCCAAATCCGTACACTTAACCCACTGAGTCACCCAGGCGCCCCACAGTTTGCTGACTTCTGATTGGTCTGCCTATGTGTCCTTAAATGGCTTTCAAATTTCCTTACTCCATAGCCTGCCATCTTAGACTCCAAAAATAAGTTCTTTGTGAACCGTCCTTGTTAGTGGTAGGTAGTTTTAGGATTAGATAGTCTTAGGTGTAATTAAAACATGTTTCTTCTTAATTCTTCCACCTACAGAGGTTTTTTTTTTTTTTTATTTTTTGTCCTTAGACTAGATTATGATGTTTCTGATTTGCATTATTGATTGAACAAAAGCCCTCCTTTTATTGTGTTTTGTGAGCTTAACTTTTTAAAACTTGAATGAAACTATAAATTTAAATAAATTTCTCCTAGATGGTATGATAAGAATCCCACAATTTAATTTTTACAGTGATACAGCAATATTGGTATTATATAAAACTATCATATTTGAAAACATATTGACTGATATTTTAAGTGGACATAATGTGTATGTTCATTACCGAGTTTCTTTCTTTGTTTTTTAATTAATTCATTTGTTTTGAGAGAGGGAAAATGCGTGTATCAGCAGGGGAGAGGCAGAGAGGGAAAGAATCCCAAGCAGGCTCCATGCTGTCAGTGGAGAGCTGATGTGTGACTTGAACCCATGAACCTTGACATCATGATCTGAGCCTAAACTGAGAGTAAGAGGCTTAACTGAATGAGCCACCAGGCACCCCCATGAAGTTTCTTACTGAAAAAGATATTGGCTAAATCACATAGAAACCAAAATAAGCTGTATAAAAAACATATGATAATAGAATTATGTGTATTACAGAATTTGATGTAGCATATTTCCCAAGCTTTAATATTTTGCTGTATTATGATTTTTTTAAGTTTACTTCTTTATTTTGAGAGAGAGAGAGAGAGCATGAGCTGAGGAGGGGCAGGGAAACAGGGAGATAAAGAATCCCAAGGAAGCTCAGGCTGTCAGTGCAGAGCCTGACTTGGGGCTCGATCTTACAGAGTGAGATCATGACTTGAGCGGAGATCAAGAGTCAGATGCTTAACCGCCTGAGCCATCCAGGTGCCCCAATATATTATAATTTTTAACTGAAATAACTTTGTATATAAAATTGACCAGCTAGTGAAGGAGATTTAGATTATTTTTAACAAAAGTTTGTTTTTGTTTTGGAATTCAAAGGCTAAAGTAGAAGAAAGGAAAATAAAAGAATAAGCAAAAAAGGCAAAAAAAAAAAATAGCATCATAAATTCCATCTCACACTGTTTAACAAATAGATTTTTTTTTCAACAAAACTTGGCATAGCGGGTTATTTATAATAAGGCAATAATTAGAATAAATCTATATATGTGTATTTAGTTTGGCATCGAAGTTTAATATATTTTTTAAGTTTATTTGTTTATTTTGAGAGAAAGAAAGAGGGAGAGGGAAGGAGGGAGGGGCAGAGAGAGAAAGAAAGAGAATCCTAAGTAGGCTCTGTGCTGCAGGGCAGATCCCGACCTGGGCCTCAACTCATGAACTTTGAGATCATGACCTGAGCCGAAACTAAGAGTCAGATACTTAATCGGCTGAGCCATCCAGATATTCCAAATTTGGCAGACAAATTTAGTCAAATCATGAGTCCTGTTAAGGTCTCTGTAGTACCTTTCAAATCCAGAAATTCACTGAAATTCACTCTTCCTTGGCTCAAATCATTACCTCTCACATAAGCTAGTCTTATATAGGACTTTCATGTGTTCAGGCTCTTCCTTGCCTATGGTATCTAAAGCTTCATTGATAAATGAATTTACTCAAATTAGCTCTGATCTTTTTGCTTCTATGTTCAAAAACGCCCATTCATCCTTTCATTTATTATAGAATAGGACTGCATATAACTGCAAATGTAAATTACCCTGAAAAAATTTGTGAATAGAATTATGCCCCATGGGATAAATTGTGGAATCCACAATAACGGGTCAGTTCATATGTTTGTAAAGTCATCTTAGAGATGATGTGAGTCCTAAGTCTGTTAGAGTTATCGTAATCTGTTTGAATATCATAAAATATACCTGGGGGAAGACTGTTCATCAAGAGTCTAAAATCAGAAAGGGAGAAATAATTCACCAGGCAAGCTTTGGCCGTGCTCAGGAGAGAGAGACAACGGTCACTTTAAATGTTGTTCTAATGTTCTGTAACATGTAGATGACAAAAATATTCCCCTGTCTTTGATTCCATGCTCACCTCGCAAACTTCTGATTTTAATGTAGCTCAGCCTCAGGGAGAGAATGTACCAGTCATGCTGACATGTGTTTTCTGCTGACAGAACCAGGTTTTCTGAGGCGTCAGGGCTGAAGGCCAGAGCCTGGATGGTGTTAAATTCATCAAGGTAATATCACAGTGGGAGGTCTTTGGTAGGCACTGGGAGCTTCCTGGTGATAGACAGATCTTGCCAGGAGCTTTCTATTTAAATGTCAGTACCAAATAAAATCCAAAAAAAAAAAAAAAAGTTTTTTTTCTGTTCTCAAATCCAAAAGCCCTCATGTCCTGTCTCTGAACTTTCTCATCCTTATTTTCTCTTTCATGCACTTTTCACTCTGGTTGAATTGAGTTATCATCTATCTTCCTGCTACACCTTCTGTTTTTTGTGTGGCTTTCTCATAAGCTGTCCCTCTGGAATGGAAGTCTGATTTTTTTTTCTGTTTCCTAGTATTTCTCATTTTTCATGGCACATTTTACATTCCCCTCTATCCTAATATCTTCTGTGATTTCCACAGTCAGAGGCACTATTTCTCTTCCCTAAACTGCTGCAGCACTTTTTGAGAGACAGTGGTAACAATGGAAAGACCCATGCATCTTTAGAGGTCTTTGCCTTGCAATCCAGGAGTGTAGAAGGAATACTCATAAAACTAATGAAATACGTGGATGGGTGAATGAAGATATCACTGGTTCTCTTCAGATCAAATATAGGAGGTAACAGTTAATATAGATCTCAAAACCCATGTTAATACTATTAGTTGATATCACAACATCTTATCTTATTTTTTCCTAGACGTTTCATTGAGTGTGTCACTTATGGATCCTCTACTCATTCCCAGTTTCTAGGCCGTCTTTCTTAAATGTCTGATTTCTGTATTTAAGCTCTCGTTTATTTTTACAAGAATGATGTTGATTTTTACCACCAATTGTGAACTATAGTTAAAAAAAAAAAAGAAGAAAAAGAATATTAACAAGGGTTTGCCATGTCATATATGACACATTTTTGCTTTTCCAAGCAGCCAACTCCTGATCTATAATTACTATGAAAATGTCAACAGTAGGCTGCTGGATTTTTGCCATAAATTGTCGCAGAAATTAGCCACCCCACAGCCGGCTTTCAAAGAGAGGAAAAGGACTTTCCCTGCCTGTTTTTGTCTAAACTCAAGCTTTCTAAAAATGAGTATCCTAAGGAAACATTTTAAACTACTGTTAAGACTCAAACGATTGATTCATTCACTGTAGGTAACATTATATAAGAGGGAAATATATAGAGATTTATTGTCTCTGGAAGAGCACCTACTGAAAGTAAACTTCTTAACCTGATTTTGTAATAAAAATACAATGTTAGGAACAATCATTTTTGGAAAACACCTTTTGAAAGATACAAATGTTCTGAGATATACTAGGTAGTCTGATGTTTTACTTTCATAAATTAAAACATAAGATTTTTTAGTATCCCAAATGAAATTTAAGTTACAATTTCTCACATAAACTTTTCTTTTTTTTCTTGCTTGTAATCTTATTGTCTTATGCATTCAATTTGGGGGAATATAAAATACCAATGAAAGTTGTATGATCTATAACATAGATTAAAATTACCTAAGAAAGAAAAGATAACAACTACTGTTTGTAGATATTTCATATCTTAAACTATGTAAAAACAGTAATGACAACATATATGAGACCAAAACCAAGAATTATAATCAGTGTTTATTGAGTGTTTTTACACTGTTGTGCTTTCCTATTTTCTGAAAATGTTTTCCAAATTTACATCTTGGAAGACATCCTGAACCCAATTGATGGAAGCAGTGTCTATGCCCTTAAAATTGAAAGCAAAAAAGAGGCCTTTGAACATAATTTGAAAGATACAAGGCTTGTCTTAGGTGCCCCAAGACAGGTCGATTTCTGCACCTGTCTGCCAGAACCTGAAAAGCTGAGTTCACAGAAACAGAAAGTAGAATAGTGGTTGCCTGCAGCTGGGGGCCAGGAAATGGGGAGATGCAAGTCAAAGGATACAAACTTTCAGTTGTAAGAATGGGTTCTGAGCATCAAAGGTCCCCATGATGCCTATAGTTAATAGCATGGTATTGTTTACTTAGGAGTTGCTGAGACTAGGGCATTTGGGTGGCGCAGTCTGGTACGTTAGGACTTGAGCTCTGGTCATGATCTCCTGGTTTGTTTGAGCCCCGCCTAGGGCTCTGTGCTTACAGCTCAGAGCCTGGAGCCTGCTTCAAATTCTGTGTCTCCCTCTCTCTCTCTGCCCCTCTCCTGCTCTCTCTCTCTCAAAAATAAATAAACATAAAAAAAAAATAAATTAAAAAAAAAGAAGCTGCTGAGACTGGATCTTAAGCATTCCCCCAAGAACAAAAGCAGAGAAAAGTTAACTATGTGGATGGATATGTTTATTATCTTGATCTTGCTAATCATCCCACAATGTGTATGTATATCAAATCTTAAGTGTTGTGCACTTAAAATATACGCAATTATATTTGTCAGTTTTCCCCAATTACTCTTCAATAAAGTTTAAAAAAAAAAGGAAAAAAAATGCTCATATAGAGGCCTTAAGTGGGTTCGGTCACGTACACAGTCCAGAGGGTCTCAACAGCACATTACTCTCCCAGGCTACATCTTTCACTTGGCTCCTAGTGTGGGAATAGGGAATAGAGTGTACATTCCAAGGACAGGGGAGGAAATAAGGAACTTTTGATGCCCAGGTCCAGCTCTTGGTTCAACTGGTGGTCACGTCCTCTCGATGACCTCCTCCCACAAATTTGAGACTGAAATTGATCCTGGGGAGAAAATTTCTATTTTCTTCATTGTATTTAAATGAAAAGTTCCGGTAATACTATTTACGTTTCAAAGTAAAGCTCTACATTTCTTATTTAGCACTAAATACAGCTGATACTAGTGGAAAAAACTATGACATAAAATTAAAATCTTGCAAATATTGAAGTTTTCCACATTTTTTGGAAAGTTACTTTTAAACTATCCCTTAGAACATGTATTTGGAACATTTTTTTTTTCAATGTTTGTATTTATTTTTGAGAGAGAGTGTGAGTGGGACAGGGGCAGAGAGAAAGGGAGACAGAGTCCAGAGCAGGCTCCAGGCTCTAAGCAAGCTATCAGCACAGAGCCCGACGCGGGGCTTGAACTCACAAACCGCGAGATCATGACCTGAGCCGAAGTTGGACGTTTAACCAACTGAGCCACCCAGGTGCCCCTAGAACGTATTTTTTAAGATTATCATTAGTGAGGTTAAATGGGATGCAAAAAATGGAGTGAATACTTAACATATCTTCATGTAGCAGAAAAGATTTAACAGTGATTCCAACTTTTTAATAAATTATTGTACATCTATAATAGCAATATCAAAGTAATTTCAAATGCCATTTGACAAAATTTTGTTGCATAAAAATAATCAAATTATAGTTAGAAAAAGAGAAGCAAATCAAAATTTTGTGATCTAAGTACTATTCACGAAAAAAAAAGATCAATTTGGTACTATTTTATAGGTATCAGACATCATGGCAAAATAATAGAAAAGTGAACATTTTAGGGGCACCTGAGTGGCTCAGTCCATTAAGCATCTGACTCTTGATCTCAGTTCAGCTTAGGTCTTTCTTCCTTTTTTAAAATTTTTTTAACTTTATTTTTGAGAGAAACAGAGGCAGCGTGACTAGTGGAGGGTCAGAGAGAGGAGACAGAGAATCCCAAGCAATCTCGGCCCTGTCAGTGCATAGCACAACCTGGGGCTTGAACCCACGAAATTGCCAGATAATGACCTGAGCTGAAACCAAGATGAGTTGGATGCTTAACTGACCAAATCTCACCTCAGGTCTTAATCTCAGGGCATTGAGCTCAAGCCCTGCATTGGGTTCCACGCTGGGTATAAAGCCCAAATAAATAAATAAATAAATAAATAAATAAATCTATTTTAGTTAGATGTGATTTTTTTTTTCCCTATATGAAAATACCAGAGGCGCCTGGGCGGCTCAGTCAGTTAAGCGTCCAACTTTGGCTCAGGTCATGATCTCACAGTTCCTGAGTTTGAGCCCGAGGTTGGGCTCTGTGCTGACAGCCTTGAGCCCGGAGCCTGCTTTGGATTCTGTGTCTCCCTCTCTCTCTGCCCTTCTGTTCACATTCTGTCTCTCTCTCTCTCTGTCTCTCAAAAATGAATAAACATTAAAAAAAAAAAAAGAAAATACCAAATAACTTATTTTCCCATATGCCCTTCAACATGATATGTTAGTTTAAAGGTAGTTGTTTATTATTACTGTTATTACATTGTTAATTGATGCAACCATGTAATTAATGGTTGCAATAGCTATAAATATATTGGCTGTTTATTTTTAATTAGTTACTTTGGAATTGTACCTGTGCTCCTGCTTTCCCTTTGCTGCACCTCATTACGCATGACTCTACGGCACACAGAATGACACCTGCCTTTGCACAAACATAGGAGGAAATTACATATGTAAAAAGCTCATTTTATATCAAGAGTAAAAATTAAAAATAAATAATTATTCTGTATTAGTGGCTGTATATTTCAAAAAGTTACAGAAGAAAGGCACCTCTATTTCTCTAGCATGGAACTGAGAACCATGGGAGCAACTTTATTATTTACTATGTTATCAAGGAGCATAGACTGACACCATGCTGTCTATGCAAAACCTAAGTGTTTCAAGCACATGCTGCTGAGAGCATTAAAATGACTATAAAAGAACAGCTGGAAAATGCTTAGGTATAGGTTATATTTCAGCATTTTCATTACAGGCAGTGGTAGTAGCCCAACCACATATTCTAAAGTAGTTCTTAAATTCATGCTAAGATGGTTTCCAAACTCATACTATTTGTACTTGTGCTGTATTTTGTCAGACGTCTTGAAAAAATAATTTCCTGTAATTTTCTAAAATATCTTGACCTTGTGACAAGATTTCTAGGAGCTTAGATTGTAAGAGTTCTACTGACATCATGTAAACATGTTCACAATATTGTGTTAATTCAATTTTGAAATGATTGTACATGGATTTTGGATTGATTAAGGTTTGTGTTTTATTCTATGATCTGGCCGAAGAAATGTGACCCTTGATTGTTGACTCTCTGATCTCTATCAAATGGTTTACTCATACAGACATAACTTTCACTCTTATTGAAGCAAAGGAATAGGAGAAAATATTGTTTAGCTTAAAATCATTAAAATTTTTCTTGGATCTGGGTCTTTATCTGTAGTTGAAAGATAAAAGAATAAATCTTAAAAAAAATCAAAGAGAGACAACGAATAAGTGCTAAATTTACTAAGTTTTAATACATTCATTTTCTAACTTTTCAAAGGACATTCCTGAAACTAAAATAAATTTTAAAAAGGGTATGTAGCTATTTCTTTCTTTCTTTCTTTCTTTCTTTCTTTCTTTCTTTCTTTCTTTCTTTCTTCCTTTCGAGAGAGAGAGAAAGCACGAGCGAGGGAGGACCAGAGAGAGAGGGAGACACAGAATCCAAAGCAGGCTCCAGGCTCTGAACTGTCATCAGAGAGCCCCACTTGGGGTTCGAACTCATGAACCACTAGTTCATGACCTGAGCCGAAGTTGGACGCTTAACCGACTGAGCCACTCAGGTGCCCCTAAACTTTAATATGACAATGTTTTCGGTTTCATTTTTGTTTCAATAAACTGTTATTAAATAAGTGGAAAGGTAGGAACAATCCTAATATGACTTAAACAAAGAAAAACTATACCATCATCTTAACTCTAATCAAAGCTGGTTTGATTAACTGTGCTAAATTTCCTGTTTAGATTTATAGTTTAACCTCCATTCATTAATTGTCCATTAAGAGACCATTCAAATAAGTAAAAAAAAATAGTGTATGTAATTGGTCTTTGACATGATCTAAGACAATATTAGCAATTGGCTCATTAGATTACATGGACAAATGTTTGCATTTTATTTGAAGAAAGATAATTTGAAATTAGCTATCTCGTCTAGGAAAAACAGAGTTGTTCTCCTTTCATGAGATCATTATTATTTGAAGTGAAGAAGTCATCAACCTCAGAAAATGCAGTCTCCCTTAACTGGAGGGGCTATGCATGAAAGCTGCCATGATTCTTGGGGGCTTCTTGGGCTACAAAAAATATTATATATATGTATATGTACATACATATGTGTATATACTTGTATGTATATATAGCAAAGTTTAGAAAAATGGGAGATAATTTATAAGAAAAAGTAGAGTTTATTTTGTGCTATTTTCTGAAATAATGAGCATACGTGAATGAGTCTATTCAGAGATTCCTAGATTCTATTATTCAGAGATTCCTATGGATTTAGGCACCTGTTTCTGAAAGTTCTTCTTAAGTTTTGTATTATTAACATCTTAGGAAAATCAAAGACTGACGTTATTGATCTGACTGCCTGCTGATCTGAGTATATTCAACCAATGTCAAGATAGAAAATGCTTCATTATACTGTAATAGCAAGACCTTATTACAGTCCATAAACATAGTGGAGATGTCATTTATTGAGTTCAATACAACATAATCTTGCTGTTGAATATTGTGAGGTTAATTCTAGCTGCTGCAATGCAAGCATTATAGGATTACTGTCATTTTGCAGCCAGACTCCCTGAGATTGAACCTTGACTTTACCATTTACTGCTAGATTGGTTTGAACTCTGAATCTGCCATTTACTACTAAGTGACCCTGAGCAAGTTATCCTCTGTCCACATATTCTGGCTCTGTAAAAGGGGGATGGTATTAGCCCCTACTGTATGATATTTTATTGGAGGGTTATGTTATTAATACGTATGAAGTTCTTAGTTCACACCGGTATATGCTAAGTACATGGTACATGTAAATCATAAATATTTCTATTGTCATCAATATCTTGTTATTTAAGTTTATAATTCAAGTTGAACTCTTAAGAAAGAATATTCACTGCCCAAGAGTTGAATCACATTTAGGTGAAGCATTTTGTATGAAATATGTAGGAATGAAATATGTTGGAATTTTCCAACCAATCACAAGTGTCTATTCAATCATAAATTTTATCAGATATTAAGAGAAAAAACGTGTAGATTAAGAGCATTTTGCACTTAGGTACATGCTCTAGAGATAATCACACAACATTTGTAAGACTCAGCTAGTTAGTAAAATGAAAACAATATTTTCTCTCAGAAAATCAGAGGATTGTTATAAATATCAAATGTTCAAATGCACATGCAAACCCTTTGGAAAATAATAAATTGCTAAAGCATGGTATCATTTTGAAGACAAACACTCTTCCTCCATTTATAAATTTGTCTCTCTTTCCGAAATAAACACATTTACTTCCTAAAGTCTTTAAAAACAATTTTTTTTAAATGTTTATTTAGTTTTGAGAGACAGAGCACAAGAGGGGGAGGGGCACAGAGAGGGAGACAAATCAGAAGCAGGCTCCAGACTCCAGGCTGTCAGCACAGAGGCCAATGTTGGGCTCGAACTCATGAACTGTGAGATCATGATCTGAGCTGAAGTTGGACGCTTTACCAACTGAGCCACCCAGGTGCCCCTATACACATTTACTTTTGATTATTTATAAAATTTATAATCAAAGTTGAGACTAAAAATAAATCAAAACAATGAGAAGAAGACTGTTTTATTTTCAGATAACTATGTGTGCCACTTTTAGCCTAGCCCCCACCCTGCCTACTCCCTGAAGAATCATTGGAATAGTTGAAGTGATTGAGGAGTTGAAGAATGATTGGAATGTATCATGACAAAGGCAATAAGATAAGCACATGCAAATTATATCTGTAGAGGGAGGTGAGGCAATGAAGTCTTCACAGAGTCAATGACATTTAACCTGGGCTTAATGGAAGAAAGCATATGAACAGGGATTTGCATGAACAAAGCTATGGAGGTTGGAAAGGCATGCAGGGCAGGTATGATAAATACAAGAATTTAGGTCTGATGTAAATAAAGAGTGAATGATAAGGAATTATTGGAGAGACAAAAGTATTAAGACCAGACTTAAGTTAACTCTTTAAAATGTTTATTTATTTATTTTGAAAGAGGGAGAGACAGACAGAGAGAGAAAGAGAGAGAGAGAGAGAGAGAGAGAGAGAGAGAGAGAGAGAGAGAGAGAATCCCAAACTATGTGCTGTCAGGGAAGAGTCCAATGTGAGGCTTGATCAGACACTGAGATCATGACCTAGGCCGAAATTAAGAGTCTGGCACTCAACTGACTGAGCCACCCAGGCACTCCATAGTTTTAAAGGTATTTCTAAAATGTGCTAAAAGATTGTCCTTTTGTTTTTAAGTTTAGTTTTATTTATTTTGAGAGAGCATGAGCCAGGGTGGGGGAAGAGAGGGAGAGAGAGAGAATACCAAGCAGGCTCTGTGCTGTCTGCCCAAATCTCTATGCAGGGCTCGATCCCACAAACCGTGCAATCATTACCTGAGCAGAAATCAAGAGTGAGATGCTTAACCGGCTGAGCCACACAAGTGCCGCAACAGATTGTCCTTTATAGACAATGGAGGGTTCCTACAATTACCACTTAGCAGTCGCTGCTTGACTGATTTTGATGGATGTCCACAGGGTCAGAGTAAAACCTTTGCAGATCTTAATCCTTGAATGGCCTCCTTTACTTCCAATATGAAATGAAACATAAAAATGAGAGTGTGGGATTAGTATAAGGACTTTCAGTCAAATTTTGCCTATCCCCCTGTGATACCTACTTTGATTGATTCTTTCAGAAAAATTAAAAATGCAAAATTCTTTATCTTTTTCATTTTTTATTGTTTTAGTACCTCTAGTTTGTTAGGGTTCTGAGCACATGCTATATCTCAAGGAGTGCAGCACTAAGTTGTTAGTCTTTCATGTAATGCCTTGTGAATACATTCACATCTTATAGTCTGCCTACTTAAGTAGGACTGAAGACTGATATAATTTTGTATCCCAAACCAGACATTAAGAAATCCCTAAAAAAAGCGGGGGAGGGGAGGGGTGGTGGTGGTGGATATTTTGAACATAAAGACTTGTATAGACTTGTAAGGTTTCCTTCTACCCTCCAAGCACATAAAAAACAATTTAATTGCCATGCCATTCAGATTGCAAGCTTAAAAATGTTTGCATTAAGTTTCTTTGAAATAGCATTTTTCTTTAAAATTCATATACCTTTTGCGTTCTGTTCTGGTACAAATGACAAACACTACCCATCCATCAAGACCCAGATTAAGCATCATAAGTCAATCACTGTTTCAATTTAAAAGTAATATTTTCAAATACCTACTGCTTGGAAGATGAATGTGTTGGGAGTGTAGAAGGAAAGCACTACTTTTCCAGTGGCAATGAGCATCCTACAGCGTGTCACCCAATACGTGGACTTCAGTCTGGTGAGCACAATGTTAAGCCAGAGCTAATTTGACTTTCTCCTTATTGAACTAAACTGCAGATGACCTTCTGGCTTCAGTTGTGGCTGTAGTAGTTGTTGTTTATAGCAAAGGAGCGAGGAAAATCTGAGTCTAACATTTCTGACTCCCACTGTTATTTGTATATTAAAATGTCAAAGGCAAAATTGAGCTGCTAGTGATTCATTTGCAAAATACAAATAAATAAGTTTTAACTAGTGTATTTATTTTTTAAAAATTATAATGTGCAGGCTGTTGTATTTAATCTTTATAAGCTTTTAATATGACTTCTTTATTAGGATACTGTTGTAGATTCTTAATTTTTTTTAAATGTTTATTTATTTCTGAGAGTGAGAGAGACAGAGATGAGCGGGAAAGGGGCAGAGAGAGGAGGAGACGCAGAATCCAAAGCAGGCTCCAGGCTCTGAGCTGTCAGCCCAGAGCCCAACATGGGGCTGGAACCCAGGAACCACAAGATCATGACCTGAGCTGAAGTCAAATACTTAAACGACTGAGCCACCCAGGCGCCCTGATACTGCTTTAGATTCTTATTACTTATAACTGCTATAGGAAAAGAAAGTTTCCTGGAAAAATATGAATAAAATAATCACTGAATAGTGATTTTAATAAGTAAAGGCATGCTAAATTTATATAAATATTTTGTCATATTTTCAAGATCTAAATTGAATGTCATTTACAAGCATGAAGCAGTAATATGTGTTTCCATTTCCAAAAATGTGCTTAGTTGGAAAAGGTATAAGAAGATAAAAAGAAAACAATACAAATTCTAGGTAAATTTGGAAAATAAAGGAGAGAATTTAAGATATTTGCCCAAAGTAACTTACCTAGTAAGATTCAGAGGTCACCTGTTTAACTCTGAAGTCCAGGATCATAGTCACCGTTCTCTACTGACTTCCCAAATTAGGTTGAATTTCCCAAAAAGGAAATGACTTGAGTCTCTAACCATTTGGGATGAAATAATAGCTCCAAAATAAAACAGCTACATTTCCTGCTTATAGAAAGGAACAACTATAAATATCACAGCAAACTACAAATAGTAGAAAAACAAGTTACCTCTTGCTATGTATACCTGTTGCTATAACATTTTAATTTCATTTATCATTCAATAAATCTCCATGAAATTGCCCCTCACCATTTTTTTTTTCCCTACTGTGTTAGGCAATGATGATTCAAAGATAAATATTTAACAGTTCTGCCTTCCTTCCTTCTTTTCTGGTCTAGAAATGTCTCCTAGTGGCAGTTCCTGTGGTGTAAGCATTGGGAAATGAGAATGTATTTGCCAGGTGCTAGGGATTGAAGTGTGGGGTGGCATTTAACTTAGAGGGAACTGTGAGTAAGAAAATAAAAACGCCAGGAAAGGTCAGAAGGTTATTTACAAATCAGGCCTCCTAGGCTTCACGTTAAGATGTGTTTGCATTCCTTCATCATAAATTAAATGAAAGCAGCATGGCTCAAATTTTACTGACTAGGAGACGCAATCTGGAATTTAATTTTTATTATACAGTTCAAAATATAAGTGATCCCAAACTGATCATTGTACTTTAATTTACTGAAATAGATTTCCATTAGTATTAACCATTGCTCAAAAATGTCTAAAATTCTTCACAATATTTAAAACGACATATTAAAATAAATATTTTCAATAGGGCTATCGTGGGTTTATGGGTGATAACTGAGTAATTTTGTTCATTATTGATTTTATATTATGCTCATCACTGTTGAAAGTATTTAAAGGTTCACATAAAAAATTATGTGTAACTGTAGTGATTTTAGACCAAATACGTGCCTTATAGTGTCATAATTGAAAGATAATTATTGTTCTAATGTTATTTTCTTATATTAATTTCTAGTTTTCTTTAGTAGAAAGCAAAACAATAGCATATTAACATATATTGCATAAATCAAACCACCCAAGCTTTATTGGCTATGTATTTTCACATAATTTCATTTCAGACAATTAAAAATAACTTGAATACAAAATCCATGGAGTATCTTTGAATTGACAGCTGGCCCCTTGGTTATTTCATGTTGATAATTTTCAGCCATGCAACTTGCTCATTAGACTAAAAACAGGTCAAAAAGTCAGACACAGAAACAGAACAAAATATAATATAACTTAAAAAGGAGGGGCGCCTGGGTGGTGCATTCGGTTAAGCGTCCGACTTCAGCCAGGTCACGATCTCGCGGTGCGTGAGTTCGAGCCCCGCGTCAGGCTCTGGGCTGATGGCTCAGAGCCTGGAGCCTGTTTCCGATTCTGTGTCTCCCTCTCCCTCTGCCCCTCCCCCGTTCATGCTCTGTCTCTCTCTGTCCCAAAAATAAATAAACGTTGAAAAAAAAAAAAAAAAAAAAGAAAAGAAAGCTGTTAACAGAAATGTTTAGGTCTTAAAATTGAGTTTGATGATGTCCAATTTGTGCAATATTCTGTTTGAATAAAATAAAATCTTACATCTGTCTTGAAGTATTTATTTTTCCTCAAGACATTTAAGTTACCCAAGCAGACATCTACTTTTGTTGAGGTAATAACAAGGGGAACATCATTCCCCCTGATGAACTTTTTGAAAAACACAATCATTTTAGCTTTTTCTGTAATGTTTGCATATTTTAAATCAACTGTTACTTAGTAGAATAGTTTATTAAGGTTTGCTTGCAGAACTGATTTTTTTTTTTTTTTCTGAGCGATTTGCGTATTCAACCTGTGTCTGGAACATGCGTAAATATACATATTTTAAGATACTTTCTGGAATCGTAGGTACATCATGTAAACTTCCGACAGGTAGAAAGCTTAAATGAGTTGATAAATAAAACCTTTTTTTAAAATATTTAAACTAACTAAAGCTGAGAAAATAAATGCCACGTTTTTGTGTGTTTAGGAATTATTTTCATTAGGATCCAGGATAAGCAACAGAAAAAAAAAAAAAAAAAAAAAAGGAAAAGACCCAAAAGAAGAGTGATTTTAAACAGGAGATTATTTCTCTCACGTCATCAACCAAAGACAGACATGGTGCCAGCACACGCTGAAGAACAAATTATTCTTTGTTCTCCCCTTCTCTCCCAACACATTTATACCTAGTAGTTCCTGTTGGCATCTCCAGCTGTGCCAGGACATCTTCATTCCAGTCACTGGGAAGGGGAAGGAAGGGAGAAAAGGAGAGCAGAGTTACTTTTTAGCGATCAGCCTAGGAAGTTGTACCAATGATTTCACCGGTATCTCTTTGGCCAATACTTAGTGACTTGAGTTCACGAGATGGAAATACAATCTTTAAACTGTGTGTACATCTAAACTTAGACTTTCTCTTGCTACCACAAGGGGAGAATGAATATTAGGTAGAAACTAGCAGTTTATGTTACAGAAATATTAGAATATATTTATTTGAGAAGGTTTCCTTTAAAACATTGCTCACCTTAAATATTATTGTATCTTTTAACAATACTTTCAATAGCAAGTATCAGGTGATTACATTCTAAATAGCTTCAACTGTAATTGTAATTGTAATTTCTTACCTTACACAACAAGAGCTGTGATAGAACTGGTTGTTTCAAGTATCAGAAATTTTATAAAAAACTACACAATTTTTCTATGTTTTCATTCCACATCCTCAGCAAGAGTGTCATTCATACTTATGCATGGTTTTGTCTTCATAGTCACAAGATGGCTGTTGCAGCTCCAGGCATCACTGTCTTAGAAAGACATGTCCAAATGTGGGAAGAGCAGCTTCACCTTATTTCCTCTTTTGGTTCCCTTCCATCTTTCCTTCCGTTCTCATATAGGAAAACCTTTTCTATAATCTCCCAAGCGGATTTCTTTCAGGTTTCAGTGACCAATATTGGGCCACAAATTTTTGCCTTGGTTGCAGGGTCTGTTATATTGTTACTTTCAGCATCTTTATTGTGAAATGTGCTTTACCAGAAAAGAAGATATTTGGAAGAATTGGTTTGGATGGCATCCAAGAGTATTTACCACAATTAGCTTTCACAATTAAAAAAAAAATTAAATGTACATAAGATGTTTAGTTATTCAGTTTAAAAACATTTCTCGGGGCGCCTGGGTGGCTCAGTCGGTTGAGCATCCGACTTCAGCTCAGGTCATGATCTCCCGGTCGGTAAGTTTGAGCCCCGCGTTGGGCTCTGTTGCTGACAGCTCGGAACCTGGAGCCTGTTTCAGATTCTGTGTCTTCTTCTCTCTCTGACCCTCCCCCGTTCATGCTCTGTCTCTCTCAGTGGAGCCTGTTTCAGATTCTGTGTCTTCTTCTCTCTCTGACCCTCCCCCATTCATGCTCTGTCTCTCTCAGTGTCAAAAATATATAAACATTAAAAAAAAATTTTTTAAACATTTTTCTAGAAAGCTCATCTGGCAGTTAATTAAAAAATGGAAGTTTCTGCTTCTTTAATATTAGATTTCTAATAAATACAAATTTTTTGTGACTTTATGTTATGTCATTGTGATATTCCTAAATCTTAGTGATAACTAACAGAATATAGTTTTCAAATAAAATAGTAAAAAAAAAATGTGAATAATCGGTAATACCTGAAGGTATTTCTTTCTTGTAAAATAACTATCTAATCTTATCAAGTATTGTATGATTTATTCACATTAAGAATAATTATATGTATCTTTTCTCTTTTATATTCAAGGATATATACTTTTACTTCCTTCTTTGTGCCTTTTCCTATAATTTCTACATTTTCTATAATAAACACATAATCTTATAAATACATATAATTTGTGTTTATGTGTAAAAATACCTACTATTTAACTTACAAAGGCATTTAAAAACAATTAGGAAAAACATAATAATATAATTGGTGGTTATTCTTTGGGCCATGATATTATGAATAATTTCTTCTTTACTTTCCTGGCCTTTTCAAATTCTCTAAAATTAAAAATTATCTTTATGAAAATTAGATTGTACTGATTTTTGAAATAATGCAAATCAATTTAAAATACTGCTAGGACAATTGAACATCCATATTTAAAAATATGAACTCCGCTTTCTCATCATACTTTATATAGAAATTACCTCAGGGCTCCTGGGTGCCTCAGTCGTTTAAGGGTCCAACTTCCACTCAGCTCGTGATCTTATGGTTCATGAGTTCAAGCCCTGCATCGGGCTCAGTGCTGACAACGCAGAGCCTGCTTTGGATCCTCTCGCTCTCTGCCCCTCCTCAACTTGCGCTCTCTCAAAAAATTAAAATAAATATTTAAAAATAAATAAAAATTAGCTCAAAATGGATCACAGATCAAAATGTAAAATATAAAACTATAACACTATTTTTATTAGCTTATTTATTTATTTATTTTGAGAGAGAGAGAGAGAGAATAAGCTGGGGAGGGGCGGGGGGGGGGTGGGGGTGGGACAGAAGTTCCGAACAAAGCAGGCTCTGTGCTGACAGCAGCAAGCCCGATGGGGGGCTTGAACTCATGAACCATGAGATCATGACCCGAGCCGAAGTCAGACGCTTGACAGACTGAGCCACCCAGGCACCCCTAAAGCTATAAAACTTTTAAAATATAAGAGAAAGTCCTTCTTGTCCGTATTTTTTACTTTTAATTATATATACATTGATAGTAATTTTGCTATAACAAAATTATTATTTTAAAGTTTTTATAGAGGAAAAGAGCAGATGCAAGAAAGTTAAATATCTCAAAAGGAATGTTTAAGGGAGAGAAAAAAATCATAATCTTACAAAATCTTCCAATATAGGCCATATGGCCTCATATATCTCTTAATCTATATCTTAATATTGTTTATCTTTGGTTTTGAACTGAGGATGAATGGAAATCAAAAAAGGTAGTCTCCCCAGTTTTGTTCCCTAAATAGTTGTACTCTTTCAGGAATGGTTCTTACATCAAAAGTATGAAAAGACATTATTTCATAGTTGGGAAGGAAACATGCAGATCCCTACTTTTCATAGTTGATATTGACAGTATGCTTTTATTTTTTGCTTTGGAGGCTTGACTTCTATTGAAAGAAACAAAATCATACATGTAAAATGGTTTTTCATTTCTTAGAATCTCACACTCTAAATTTTAAGAAGAGTAACAATAATGTTTCACTAAGTTTTACCCCAGTTCTATTCATTTCAACTATTAATCTTTTTGTGCGCAGTATTTCTGCACCTTAGCTACACAATGAAATCACCTAGAGAGCTTACAAACCACTGTAGACAGTGTCGTATCCCCAGAGATTCTGATTAATTGTTCTAGTAAACAACCTGGGAAGGAGTTGGCAATTTTTAAAAACTCCCCCAGTTATTCTAACAGGAGGCCAAGGCTGAGAATTATTGTTACACCTGTTTTTGGACAGTGTGCTTTTTAAGAGAAGTCTAAAAAATACATTCCATGGCAAATGATGACATTTAGACTATTTGAACAGGTCTGTAGCATAGATGCTAGGATTCCTGTGGTATCTCCAAATGTCCTGATGCATTGGTTGGAAAAAAAACTCAGGTATATCAGGTGTGCTTTTTTTGTGTGTGTGATAAAAAATGTCATGTTTATTTAAAATTTTTTTAAAATGTTTATTTTATTTTTGAGAGAGAGAGAGAGAGAGAGAGAGAGAGAGACAGAGCGTGAGTGGGGGAGGGGCAGAGAGGTAGACACAGAATCCAAAGCAGGCTCCAGGCTCTGAGCTGTCAGCACAGAGCCCGACGCAGGGCTCGAACCCACAAACTGTGAGATTGTGACCTGAGCCGAAGCCAGATGCTTAACCGACTGAGCCACCCAAGCGCCCCTAAAAATGTCATGTTTATTTAAAATACAAAGCATGACTACTGCAACCACCATCAACAACAAAATTTCTTTGTTAAAAACAAGTGAACTAAAACCTTCCAAAATTATATTTGATTCTTAAAAATCTATTTTTAGTGAACACCATCATGGAACTTCATTTAGGTCAAATAAAAGTCAGATAACATTTCTAACTGTCCACAAAATGTGGACTCCCTCCCTCCTCCAGGGACTTAATCTTAGCACTACGTATTTCAAAGAGCTCATTGAGAAGATTTTATTTTACTTTTATTTTATTTTATTTTATTTTTTATTTTATTTCATTTTTATTTTATTTTATTTTATTTTATTTTATTTTATTTTAGTATCATTAACGCACAATGTTACATTCGTTTCTGGTGTACAAATAGTGATTTGACCATTTTATACATACCACTATGTTCACCACGTGTATCTACCTCTCTGTCCCATAACATTGGGACATCTGCCTCTCTGTCCCATAACATTGCTATAACGATATCATTGGCTGTTTCCTTATCCTGTCTTTTCATCCCTGTGAGTTACTCATTCCATAACTGGAAGCCTAGATCTCCTTCTCTCCTTCACCCATTTTGCCCAACGGCCCACCCTCCTTCTTTCTGCCAACAATCAGTTTGTTGTCTGTATTTATAGGTCTGATGCTGTTTTTGCTTGTTTCATTCATTTGTTCCACTCATAAGTGGAATCGTATGGTATTTGTGTTTCTCTGACTCATTTCACTTAGCATAATACACTCTAGCTCCATCCATGTTGTCTCAAATGGTACAATCTCGTCCTTTTTTATGGCTGCATAATATTTCCTTATCCTTGTCCATTCTTTTGCTGGTGGACATTTAGGTTGTTTCCTTATGTTGGCTATTGTAAATCATGCTGCAATAAACATAGGGTACATACATATTTTTTCAAATTTGTGTTTTGTTTTCTTTGGGTAAATAACCAGTAGTAGAATTGTTGGATTATATGGTAGCTCTATTTTTTTATTTTTTGAGGAAACTCAGTGCACCAATTTACATTCCCAGCAATAGGGAACAAGAGTTCCTTTTTCTCCACTTCCTTGCCAACACTCATTATTTATTGTTTGTTTAATTTTAGCCATTCTAACTAGTGTAAGGTGATATCTCATTGCACATGAAAAGATGTTCAACATCACAAAAGTCAGGGAAATGCAAATCAAAACCACAGTGAGCTATTAAGTGTGCTTCTATGTTACCTGCTAACTAATTAAATGGCCATTTTCACAAACCTGACTACATTTTGTGTGCCCTGTGTAAAGTGTCATGAATGCAGTCTTCTTTTTTTCTCACATATCCATATCTATATCTTATATCCATCTACATCCATATCTATATCTATCAGCTAAAAGTATACCCAAACTATAACATCACTTCTGTCAGAATGTTATTTGGTTAGAATAAATAAAGGATTGCAGTTGTTGTTATATAACTGTGTAATTGGAACATGATTTGATGAAAATTACTTGTTTCAAGTGCACAGGCAAGGTATGGCATCTAAGAGGAAAGTTTGAGACTTAATGCAATAATGTATTGAGCATTTGGATTAGGAGGACAACAAGTGGGTTCTGATAATGGTTATGAAATTACAAAATAACATTTATTTCCCTGTGATTTAAAACTGCATTTATTTTTGGAAGACAGAATACATTGAGTTGACCAAAAGATCAGTAAATTCTAGTCTATACATTAAATAAAGTTCATAAAGTTGAACAAAGGTAAAGAAAATTATACTCTCATGAGTTTATGATAATGGTATAGGGAACTGAAAAATTGCTCTATAGAAGTAACACTTCTAATAATATCATTAACTGCATTTATTCTGGAAATATCTGCAGGTACAACTCTCAACTTCTTTAGTCAGGGATCATTAAAAGATATTCTAGTTTAAATATCATTCTACTATATTGCTGACTTTGAATATGTCACATAACAACCAGGTGAAATGTTTGGTTTTAATTTCCAAAATGGGTGAAATAACCCCGTGTTGGTAGTCATTGTTGGACAAAAAAAAAAATAACTGAATTCTTCTGTTATAATTCAGAAAATGTGTTTAAATGTGATTATTATGCAAGAATACATTTTTATATTCCACTCACTACATACATTTATACAATTATGTCTACTAATTAGATAGTATTCCTCTTGCAAAACCAGGCAGTCATTCGTTTGGGCTGTTTATTTTCAGTAATGGTTTTGGATTTCAATTTAAGAAGTACATCAGTTACATTAAGGAAAATATGAGAGGTTTTGTGATCAGTTTTCATATATTTTTTCTTTTCAACTCCCATATATTTTGTATATTTTTTGGATACAGTTTGTTTACTATACATTGTTCTTTTAGATGACCAAGAAAGAGTATCATCATTGTATGAAATATCTTTTTTTAAATTATTTTTAATGTGTATTTATTTTGAAAGAGAGAGAAAGAGAAAGCACAAGTAGGGGAGGGGCAGAGAAACAGGGAGACACAGAATCTGAAGCAGGCTCCAGGTTCTGAGGTGTCTGCACAGAGCCCGAAATGGGGCTTGAACTCATAAACCGTGACCTGAGTTAAAGTCAGACGCTTAACTGACCGAGACACCCAGGCACCCCTGGAAATATGTTTTAATCCAGTAAAATGATGTTACAAGGAATACTTATGTTCATTACTAGTATTAGAAAAAAAGACAATACAGGGCACTTGGGTGACTCAGTGGGAACATCCCACTTCAGCTCAGGTCATGATTTCACAATTCACGAGTTCGAGCCCCACATTGGGCTCCCTGCTATCAGCATGGAGCCTGCTGTGGATCCTTGGGTCCCATTCTCTCTTCCCCTGCCCCTCTTGCACTCTCTCTCTCTCAAAAATAAATAAGCACTAAAAAAAAAATTTAAAAAGAGAAAACATAATACATACAATATAGTTTTGATTTTCAAATCTCTTACGTTCTTACTTAATTCTTAAAAGAATGCATTTTTATTTTCTCTTTCTTGGTCTTCTTTTTATACCTTTCATTTTCCTTTTTTTCTCTTTCCTTTCTCTCCATAGTGCTACCAAGGAGAAATTGCCAGCATCCCAAGGAGGAAGTTTTATTCAGCTCAATTGTCTCAAAGTTTGATAAGAAGCTTTAATAAACTGTGCAACAAAGTTAAAATTAAGTTGTTTAATTATAGCTGGTGTGTCAGTGCAGGGCCACAGTAGGGTGGCTTTTGCAGAAGGGCTGTGTTTTGGACGAAGTACTATACAGGGTCTATAGAAATAGGATCTATTTTATTTCTTGTCAATGAAAAGTTCTGGGCACTTTTGCTCTTAATAATATAAATAATTTTTTATCTGTTATATTTCATATGAAGTGACTTATAACTCGACAAAATTTCCAGGTTGTTTTTTCTACTTCCAAGGTTAGAAATTCAAAGTTACTGTTGCAGGATCCTGGGTGGTGGTGAAATCAGCAACTGTAGGAGGCAGCTTGCATCATTTGACCTTTTCTGCTCCTCAGTTTGTGCTCATTATCTGATGACTTTACTATTCATAGCTGTTATCTGTTGTAATATTATATGTGTGTTATTACAGTAAAAATGCTTAAGTATAAAAATCTATGAAAAAGATATTTGTGGAGAATACTCTGCGGTGTATCTGGTGACGGATGGAGTCAATTGCCTTTTCAGTATAGCATCCCCTGCTGTATTTGCATTTTGTAATTTCAGCCTATGGATTTGGTTGTTAATGAGTGACTATGGCATCCTTAAACAACATAAAGAGCATATTTCATAGTTGCATTGTACCTGTGTCAGTGGAATTGACTAGATTCATTCTTTGTGGTGTTCCTATGTGTTTAAGCAAGGACGAGATAACATTGTATTCCTTTGAATACATAGAAATTTCTAAGCTGATCATCCATTTTAAGCAGGATTTCAATCCATCAAGTAGATGAATCCCCTATGTACCTCCTCCTTTGCCTCCTGAATTTTCAGACAGGCAGTGATTATTGGAAAAGCTTCATTGTGTGCAACCAATGTACAAATGAACAAATTCCATGCATTGGTACTGATTTGCCTTCTGAAGAAATACTTTCTTGGCTTTATAATAACTACACAAATATCCGAAGGCATTTATTATGTCTTCTCTTTTCCAAGACAAACATTTACTATTAAACATAGACCTTCCATACATTGTATATTTTTTATTTTGCATGGGCTTTTTTATTTTGCATTTTTAGTAATTATGCAGTCATTGTTTCCCTTCTATGTAAAATTTCTCTATAGAGAGATTATTTTTCTTTAAAAATTTTTTTAATGTTTATTTATTATTGAGAGACAGAGAGAGACAGAGTATGAGCATGGGAAGGGCAGGGAGAGGAGGAGACACAGAATCTGAAACAGGCTCCAGGCTTTGAAATGTCAACACAGAGCCTGAGGCAGGGCTCAGACTCACAAACCTCAAGATCACAACCTTAGCTGAAGTCGGACGCTTAACTGATTGAGCCACCCAGGCACCCCAAGATTATTTCTCTTTAAAGCAAAGCAATAAAAATACACAGGGTTTAAAATAAAATATATAGTCAGTACAGAAAAGCACAGAGAAGAAAAAATATTGCCTATGATTTCATCATCCTGTGATAACCATGATTGTGTGTGTTGACCCTTAAAGTTATTATATTTTAAAATTTCATACATACTATAATTGGTTGGGTTCCCAGGAGTCAGACTCAGATTTGAGTGAAGTTTACTGGGGAGTGTTCTTTGTAACATCACCTGTCAGGGAGAAAGGAAGCAGGGGAGAGGGGAAGTTGACCTGGAATGAACTTGCAACGGCAGGATTAGTCAATAGTTTGAGGAACTGTGCAACTAAAATGGCCCTTAAGGATTATACCATGTGAGGCAGGGGGCCAAGCCTTTGCTGCTGTGCATTGATTAGTTTTTTGCATATGGACTGGCTCCAGGTATGGGATGTAACCACTGGTTAGGCAGCTGCCTTTGATGGAAGCAGTGTCTGCAGAGGGAGTCCCCTGTAGCCATCTTTAATTTGTTTTTAATGTTTATTTATCTTTAAGAGAGAGCAAGAGAGCGAGAGAGTGAGAGAGAGCACTTGAAGGGGGGAGGGGTGGAAAGAAAGACAAACACAGAATCCTAAGCAGGCTTCAGGCTCTGAGCTGTCGGCACAGAGCCCGATGGAAGGCCTGTGGGGCTGGAACTAATGAACTATGAGATCATGACCTGAGCCCAAGTGGGACGCTAAACAACTGAGCCACCCAGGCACCCCCAACTGTGGCCATCTTTAGCTGACATCTCACAGCTGGGTGATCAGTGACTGTGCCCAGAAGAGGCACCTGAGCGGCACACAAAATTATTTAACATTTTGAGAGTCATAACTCCTATTCTTCTTGGATATTTTGTCAACTTAAAAATGATTTCCGTGATTTCATGTATTTAAAATTTCAGGCAACAACAGATCCCATGCCGCCCTCATTTAACTTGAATGCATTTTCATCTTTTATGATGTTTTTCTGAAGATTCTGTACAAATAATGATTATTTCATGTATTCAAAAATCTACTTGTGGGCAACTCAATATGAAGTATGAGATCTTTTCGGTAAAATGTGAAGGATGTTTTTAGGTACCACCTAATATCTTTTGGGGCCTTCTTAAGTTAAGGCAAGCTTTAGGGCTATATATTTTATAGGCCTGATTAAAGTGGATTGAAATCCCGGGCGCCTGGGTGGCTCAGTCAGTTATGCGTCCGACTGGCTCAGGTCATGATCTCACGGTTTGTGAGCTTGAGCCCCACGTCTGACCGTGCTGATAGCTCAGAGCCTGGAGCCCACCTTGGATTCTGTGTCTCTCTTTCTCTCTGCTCCTCCCCTGCTCATGCTCTGTCTCTCTCTCCTTCAAAAGTAAATAAACATCAACAACAACAACAAAACAGTATTGAAATCTATTACTTTTGATCCAACTTACTACATGACAGTCATTAACTGATTGAGTTCAGTTTTGTAACCTAAGTATTGACCCTCTAAAGTCTATACTTGAGTGGGCTGCGATCTTCATTGTCAGATTTAAAGTATGGTTCTTGGAGACTGAACTGGGCCGACATGAGCTCAGTCTAATGAGATGCAGAACATGGACCCATACAACATCTAAAAGAGGATCCAATGATACAAGAACAGAGAAAAATACAAATAAAAACAAACAGGAAAGACTACTGTCTTCCATAATTATTGACATTATTATGTGAAAATTATATGCAAGGTCCTAATAGTGGATTATGTATTCTACCATTGTATCAATTAAAGGCAGACTTTGTTACTTCTGCGTAAAAATCTAAAGACATTTTTGCATTTGGAGATTGGGTCCTCTTATAGATGGTTGTGAACTGATCTGCTTAGAAACATCCATGAATGTTCAATTTTTTAAAAAGCTGTAGGTTCAATGAGGTGAGTTCATTGTTTTCTCCAGAAACTTTTGAGACATCCTCTAGATATCCAAATTACTAGACAGGGCTGTCACTTAGCAGGGTCATAAGCCATTTCAGCACTCTGGTTTGGGAGATGTTGACATGGATTGCCACAGAAATATGTTTTTTTTAATGTTTTATTTATTTTTGAGAGAGAGAGAGAGAGAGAGAGAGAGAGATATCAGGGGAGGCGCAGAGAAAGAGTGAGGCAGAGGATCTGAACCAGGCTCTGTGCTGACAACAGAGAGCCCAATGTAGGGCTTGAACTCGCAAACAGTGAGATCATGACCTGAGTTGAAGTCAGAAGCTCAACCTACTGAACCACCCAGGTGCCCTTGTTATTGCTTTTTAATGCTAAGTAATGAGGATTTTAGAATTGCATTAATGAAGACTGAATGGATCTCAGCCCCATTTTGATACTCTTATTTTCAAGAACAAAATATATTTTTCTAGATCCATATTTCTATACTTGGCTATAAATATTCCTGATCTGATTACAGTCATATTGGAGGGAATTAAGAATGGCCACACATGTTGATTTTTAAAAATGTATAATGTAAAATAAAATAAGCCAAACACAAAGGACTATAAGAGATATTCTTCATTGAGACAAGCTGTATCAGCAACATAGTGAAAGAGTTGCTAAGGGCCCCACAAAGCCACTCACTGATCCGCCTGCAGGCTGAGAGAGCCAGGGGTTAGCATTAAATTCAGGACTTCTGGGGCGCCTGGGTGGCGCAGTCGGTTAAGCGTCCGACTTCAGCCAGGTCACGATCTCGCGGTCCGTGAGTTCGAGCCCCGCGTCAGGCTCTGGGCTGATGGCTCAGAGCCTGGAGCCTGTTTCCGATTCTGTGTCTCCCTCTCTCTCTGCCCCTCCCCTGTTCATGCTCCGTCTCTCTCTGTCCCAAAAATAAATAAACGTTGAAAAAAAAAATTTTAAAAAAAATTCAGGACTTCTGCAGTTTGCATCAGCCCCCTGTGGATGGTAATGGGAGAGCAGTGTTTGTTTTAAGGATCAGGATGCTTCTTTGCAAAGGCCTTTGGGGGCTTACCTCATTTAGCATGCTTATATTTCAAGCACACCCTTGAAACGTAACATGTACATTAAGTGAACTTGGGAATGGAAATAGCCAATTTGTGAATGAAAACTTACGTTCATCATGTTTCTTAATCATTTTCACTTTATTTAAGTGACTTATAAAAATTTATTGCCACTTTGGTTTGATACTTCTTTTTTCTGATTAAAAGCAATTAAGACATTAGAGTGCAACCTTCAGATAATTTTAAAGAAATTTAACTTTCAAGTGTTTATGTAGAAATATAAAATTAATGAACCATAGATTTCTCACACTTGAATTCCTAATAGTTTATTTTCACTTTCTTTATAAATTCACTTATCTTTAAGTAGTAGTGTAAGATTTCACATATCACAAATTAAGGTGTATAAACTCAAATTAAATTCTTAATTTTATGAGTGTTATGTCTGTTTTGCCTCTAGTATCATTTTTTGATAGTCCTGAGTGTATTCCTAGATCTGTGACAGTAAAATCAATGAATTTATAAAGTTGGACACAATTCTGCCCTTCAATAGATTTGTAACTTAATTCTACCTCTTTTTTTTTAAACTTTATTTATTTATTTTTGGAGAGAGAGAGAGAGGGAGAGAGAGAGAGAGAGACAGTGAGAGAGAGAGAGAGAGAGAGAGAGAGAGAATACCAAGCAGGCTCCGTGCTGTGATCATGACCTGAGCTGATAACCAAGAGTCAGATGCTTAACTGACTGAGCCACACAGACGCCCCTTAATTCTACCCTTCTTTTTTTTTTTAAGTTAATTTATTTTTTGAGAAAGACAGAGACAGAGCTTGAGCAGGGGAGGAGAAGAGAGAGGGGGAGACACAGAATCCGAAGCAGGCTCCAGGCTCTGAGCTGTCAGCACAGAGCCTGATGTGGGGCTCGAACTCACGAGCTGTGAGATCATGACCTGAGCCAAAGTCTGACACTTAACTGACTGAGCCACCCAGGCACCCCAATTCTACCCTTCTTAAATGGTAAATTGGCAACATGAATGAAAGCCTTAAAAATGTGTGTAACATTTCATCCTAAGGTTCAAGATTTGATTGGGTAAATTATCATGGTTATACAGTGAGTTTACCCAATGGTAGTAGACATACCTTAAGGTAACCTCTAATGAGTCACACCTTTGAATAATCCTCTCCCCTTGAGTACAGGTGGAAACTGTGGTGTGCTTTCTTGCCAGTGATATTTAGAAAAGGTGGTAGAATGTCATTGCTGTGATTAGGTTACATTTTGTGGCAACGTGATGAGATAGTCACTCCTGTGATTACCTACATCATATGTGATTGCACCTTAGCTGATTATAGGGGGAATTCTCCTTCTGGCCCAGAGGAAGTAGGTCGGCAGGTTGTGGGAGGGCCCGTGAGCATCATTGCAGATTATGCTGACAGCCAGTGAATAAGCAAAGACTTCATTCAGTCCTCCAACAGCAAGGAACTGAATTATGCTAGTCACCATTTATACTTGGAAGAGAACCCTGAACACCAGCAAGGATGTATCAGGCCAACACCTTTGATCAGAGTCTTTTGAAACCCTGACTTGAGGACCCAACTAAGCTATGCCCAGACTTCTAACACATGGATACTGTAGGATTAGTAAATGCTTGTTGTTTTAATCTAAGTTGGTAGAGAATGTGTTATATAGCAATAGACAATCTAATATATTAAGGATGTTAATTATAGCAGTTTTACATAGTTCAAAAAGAAAAGGAACAAAACACAAGCAACTGAAAAGTAAAATAATATTATATATTCTAATCCATATCTGTGTATCAGAGTGCTCAGCTATTAAAAAATATTGTAGATTGGTATGTTTTTAAGTGATTAAGAGGCTGCAAACAGTAGGTTCAATGTGACATAATATTTTTCTTAGGCAAAAATAGTATATATATATGTGTGTGTGTGTGTGTATGTGTGTGTACTACTATTATATATATATATATATATATACACACTATTATATATATACTATTATAATGTATACTATATATGTTTGTGTGTATATATACACACACATATATGTATATATATATATACACATATAAAATGATAGAGGGGCACCTGGGTGGCCCAGTTAAGCATCGAACTTCGGCTCAGGTCATGATCTCACAGTTTGTGAGTTCGTGCCCTACATGGGGCTCTGTACTGACAGCTCAGGGCCTGGAGCCTGCTTCTGATTCTGTGTCTCCCTCTCTACCCTCCCCCACTCGTGCTTTCTCTGTCTCACACACACACACACACACACACACACACAACTAAAAGAAATGATAGAATATACAGTGATGTGGAGAGTAGATTAATGGTCATTCAAAATTTCTTTCAGCGCATGAATATTTTTAAACATTTATATAATAATAAGCCTGTCATTTGGTTAAGTACTTGAGAATAGGATCATATGATAAGCATATTATTAGCTGTGTAAGAAACTGGCAAAGCATTTCCAGAGCAACTTTGATATGTTGTGTTTTAATTTGCACCTAGTTCAAAATGTTCTTTTCTTTTCTAATCATGTGTAAATTACACATGTGTAATTAGACATGCATTATTCATCTTTGAATATTTGGGGATCTTTCTATATGTCTTCCTGTTACTGATTTCTAGTTTAATCTGTTTATGTTCAGAGAAAATATTTTTTATGATTTCCATTCTCTTAAATTTATTGGAACACATTTTATGGTCTAGGATATGTTATATCTTGGTAAATCTTCTCTTTGCACTGAAAAACTGTATATATCTTGCTATTTAGGGGTTGAGTTCTCTAATAATATGTTTAAGTGATTGATAGTATTTCAGCGCAGGGCAATCTTTTTTCTGTGTCTCACCCTTGCATGGCAATCCACATCTACCTTATATTTGCACTTTATCTAAGGTAAAGTAAAGTGTCTTGCATGGCCTGGCCTGGTAAGAATCTTCTGCATCATATCCACGCAGGAACCAGGGTACAAGTAGATGATTTGCTCCTATATTGATGGCAAATGGGATTTGCTTACTATTATTTAAGGTGGGCTGGCTGATTTCTTTCTCATCTCCCAGAGGCAGCCATCCTTAGCCTGGTGTCAGGTCAGGGACTGGCTAGAGCGGGTGGTATTTCCAGCCTTTTCTTCAGTAGGAGTCATCTCATGTCCTTCTTCAGAAAGACTATGATCTGACACATAAGCATGTTTCATAGTCCCTCTTCTAGGAGCAGACAGCTCTTTCCTTGTATGAGCACAGGATACGGAGCATGGGCAACTATTATGGCTGTCCCCTAGTGGTCGTCAGCCAGCACCTTGTACTCATGCCGAATCTGGGGCACACATGTGCTTCCCCAGGTGTTTTTTGTGCATGATCAAATTTTGTCAGTCTTTTCATGAAATATCAGGCAAGAACTCTCTCAGAACTCCCTCTGCTCCCTCAGGCTTTTTTGTGTGCAGCCAGTGGTGTCCTGGGAAAAAGTGCTGGTGAGTGGATATAGAATCATCTTGATGCTGGGACTTTAATTGGTTCGAAACAATCATGCTAATCTACACTTAACCTTTGAAAGTTTGTTAAAATTTGTCTTGTCTTCTTTTTACCCACTTTTACACCAGCTCCTCTTCTTTGCCTGCTGTCAAAGGGGAAACTGATGGGTATGTTGTCTTTCCTCGAATGCAGTTCTGGTTGCCTTATAATCGCAGAACTCTCTGATGGATTAAAATGTTTGATTTTATAGATTATATGTCTTATTATTACGGGCAGTGACAGTGCTCTCTTGTGGCTTTCCACATCCTAAGCAGTAGTGGAAATTTATCTCATTTGTCAAACATTGTTTGATAGAAAGAAAAATGGAGTTGCCTCCTTTATTATGGCTGCAAAGTACTTCATCATTTGGATATAACGTAAGTTTTTTAATCAGTGAAATGTTGCTGGACGTTATATGCTTTTTTCAGATCTTATAAAATTATAAACAATGCTATGATTGTTTTTATACATTTTTTAGTATCTTTATTAAACAGGAAGATACTATGTACTATTGTAATAATTTTTCATTTAAAAATCTCTTGATTATGAACTTCCATCTTTATACATATATTATTCTCTGATCAATAATTTTAGAGAAGTGCATCTCTTTTTATCAAATGGTCAAATTAAATGGGTATGAGTTTTATATAATGCTGCTTTGTGTATATTACCATGAATCAGTCTGATATATTAATTACTTACATGAATATCACAATATTTTAATCAGAACATTACATTTAATTCCACTATATAATTCTGAGCAGTTTTTTATGGGACTGCTTGAGGGTAAATCACAAACATAACTAAATGATTATTTTATAAAACAGAAGTCACTCGTTATGGGTTTTTTTGTTTTTTTTTTTTTGCATATTCTTGATTTAGTTTCATATCAGCCAAACTTCCTACCAAGAATCACCAGGAGATACAAGACAGAGCCTTATGTTAGAATTTAGGGATGTTCAACTATCAGTCCAGTGCTGTTTCCTCACAACATCTTTTATAACAAGAATCCTGTTTTTCTTAAGTAAAAATGGAATTTATCTGTAAATCTCGGAGAATTAGTGAATATTTTAAAATCCTACATAGGTAAATATTTTCATCCCTGTGGGAAGAATTGAGAAAATATTCCTTTCTGGGAAACTTTTAAAAACATATTAAAAAAAAAAGCCAGCATCATAGATAGCCAGGTACACATGCTTAACAGTTAGGGGTGACCCACTTGACCATATAGACTAGCCAACTCAAATGTTATGAACAGTGGAGTAGAGGAGCAAGTGACTATATAGAAACTTGGCTGATCTGTTTATTTGCATGATGAATATTCATTTCTATTGTTCTAAAATGTAAATAAGTATAGAAATCCTGGAAGACCTTGGAATTACAAGTCAGCAAATAAGCATAGATGTTCCATCTATATGTATCTTTCTTTTAACTCTGTGCTGGGTTCCAAATTTTAATACAATTTGGAAATAAAATTTAAAACACTTAAAACATTAATATGAAAATAATTTCAAGATCTATGTATATATGTGTGTATATGTATGTATATTGGGGCATAGAGACTAAGTTTAGACTGGAATGGAAAGTAGACTATGAAAAAGTATGAGAGAAAAAAATGGAATGTTAGGGTGTTAGATTATGCAGAAAGTGGAGAACACATTAGTTTCAGGATTAGGGAAGTAGTATCACGAGAAAAGCACTTAAGAAAGAGCCGTCTGAAAATCAATACTTGCTGATAAAAAAGGAAAAGGAATAAAATGAGGGAGGCCATCTGGCAAATTGTTGTTGGGTAGAAAATAATCCTGGAATCTTAAAGTTCCTTTCTAGAAAGAAATGGCAAAGCTTTGTGCCATTGAATACAGAAAGCAAAATAGAATTGGAGCATGGTGTCCTGGATGAATGGGAAGGTCACCATCATAACTAAGATGGCTTTTGTTGGATGCTTTAGGGGCATGAGATGATCTCTGAAACTCTATGAACTGTATTTTTAAAAAATCAATATAAAGTTATAGAGTTATAATTTATTAGCCTATTTTATAATTGTATATTTTATATCCTACAACTGGATCCCTGTCTTGAATAGATTTGTTATAATATGAACACCTACGAGGCGGCTGGGTGGCTCAGTTGGGTAAGCGTCAGAATTCGGCTCAGGTTATGATCTTGTGGTTTGTGGGTTCAAGCTCTGCGTCAGGCTCTCTGCTGTCCATGAAGTGCCCACTTGGGATTCTCTGTCTGTCTCTGTCTCTGTCTCTTCCCTGCTCACGAGCTCTCCTTCTCTCTCTCAAAAATAAACATTTACAAAAAAATAATAATAAAATAAATATGAACAACTAATGATGCAACATGAAAAATGTAAAGCCGGAATATGTATTTTTAAACCTAAAATAAACATTTGGATTTTTTAATTTATATCTTATTTTTATTTTGCATTTATGTTTTCATATGAACATAAGTTGAGTTGTAATATCCATGTCTAAAATTTTATAATTAATTGTTTCATGTGATTTTTATTTTACTGAAGAATACTTATCTTAAAGAGAAGTTCTACATGCTATGGGGGTCTTCTAAATTATTCTTCCATATTTCTCCTTTTCCTAATATTACTATCATATATTTTTATTTTTTAGAGTACTATTGTAAAATAAATCTGAGTAAATGGGGAAGCATGGGGTATATGTTATTTTTGAGGATGTACCTATGAAATTTGGAAATACTAAAAAGCATTTAGTTGCCTCTTACTCTAATTAACACAGTAGTGTTGATCAGTGCATGGATATCCAAACCCTGACGAAAGAAGAGGGAAAGGAAAGATATAACGTGTTTCATTTTTATTTGAAAAGGTACTTTATTATAAAAAGTTAAGAATGGACAAAAACACTATTTTAAAATAATTGATTTTTGGAACACTGAATTCAGTGGTCGTTAATTGTATTTAGATTTACCTTCAGTCAGCACATAATTTTTTTTCCTACACTATGTGTTGTCAGGATCTAAATTCCAATTCGTGTGAAGGGGAAGCTGTCACTATGGAGGACTGCCTCTTCCACACTACTGTTTTAAGCTGAAATATGGAGGTCTTCAACTTATGTTGGTTTTTCTTCTTAGAGGTGCAACTCGCTGCATACTGTATTTTTCTAATCAGCCCAATTATTTGTAGGAGCTGAACCCACACAACAGACGGCATTTACACAGGGAATCTTGACTCATGGCCATGGAGTGGTGGATAATGAGAAAGGGGAGAGAAGAAGGGCAGAAGAGGCGAACATGAATTAAGGGCTTGACTCATGGCCATGGCAGAGCTCTGGATAATTTAGAGTTGGTTCAGTGGTGGATAAAGAGAAAGGGGAGAAAAGAAGGGCAGAAGAGGCGAACATGAATTAAGGGAGAGGGCTGGAGAGAAGGAGCCACTGTACAGTCAAATGTCTGGGTCTAGGTGAGGCACCTGCTTCCAGGAGAATGAGTGCTCTTGGAAGCCAGGAGAAGATGGCTGATCGACTCATTTATCAAGGGTCGAGGGTGTTACAGTAAAAAGGGAATGTATGACATATTTGTCAGCTGAGTTTAGCCCATCTGTTAATATTTAATTAAAAATGTTTTCCACTCCTTCTCCCTCATTTCAAGTCCTGATGAAAGTCCAATACCTTAAGAAAGTTCTTAAGATTTCTGTGCATTTCCAAGAACTTAACACTGTCATAATCACTGCCACATTTTAGTCTCCTCTTTCTGCTGAATTCATTTAACATATTCACCTGGAGGTAGAACCCAGACATTTGATTTCTAGCCAGCCACAATGCATAAAGCAAGTAAAATATTACTCATACAAAGCTGGTGAACATAGCCAACTTGTTGAAAATATAGAAGGTTTGCATAATACAGACTCAAACGACTTAAAATTGACTGTCAGACATCACTAGAAATAATTTCTATTTCCTTTTCTGCCAAGTAAGTGTCCAGACTCAGCTCTGTCCCTTCACGACCAGGTTGCCATATATTCCATATATAAAGGGCATTAATGATAAATTTTATTCTTTTCCCGAGAAAAAACTAAAATAACTAATTCAGCTTCCAAATGAAGAACATTTTCAAGATTTTTTTTTTTTCAAATCAGACTGTTCTCTTCTAATATGAAATCTGGTGACATCTGTTTTTTCTTTTCTTTTCCTTTCTTTTCTTTCCTTTTCTTTTCCTTTTCCTTTTCTTTCTTTTCTTTTCCTTTCTTTTCCTTTCTTCTCTTTTCTTTTTCTTTTCTTTTCTTTTCTTTTCTTTTCTTTTCTTTTCTTTTTTCTTCTTTCCAAGAACTATGAATTGTGATATAATGGCTAAGAGAATCCATCAGCCCAGTATATTATTCTGGCCTTGTTTTGGCAAAGCTAATACTCATTTCTTTAATCTGTAAGATGGAGATAATAGTAGAATCTGTTTTATAGGGTGGTTATGAGTCTTAAAGGAGAAAATTCTGGTGAAGTGCCTACAGTAGTGTGTGGTTCAGTGGGAATGCTCAGTAAAAATGATCTGTTCTGAATCCTGGATGTATATAGTTTTTTGCTGGATACTGGAGAATGTCAGTTATGATAGGAGGGAATGCTGCATAGCGAGTTTGGAACATTTGAAACACAGATAACCGATGTTCATGCTGTTGGCCCTCTGAATTCCGTGAGTTGAAATATGCCACCTAAAACTGAATCGGCTATTTCCAAATTAAGGTTAGCGATATATTCTCTTGTCAGACTAAAGGAATAGCCGATGTTCAAATATATGTATGATGATTCTTTCAGGAAAATAGGCATACGAGTGAGAGGGGATTAATTTCCAAGTCCCTTCAAGTTGAAGTCTCTCTTTAAGAGATATGTTCAATGTGCACATAAAAAGGCTAATTTCTTTCAGTGTATATATATTTAACAAGAACAAATGGGAATTTAAGCAAATTACCTTCACGACCCTTTTGATTTATTACCATCTTGGTAACTCATGAGCCATTTGGGCTTCAAATAAATGATCCTGGTATGATATTCAAAAACGTTTTTCAATCACTGTTTTATGACAAACTTTAATAAAAGTTTCTATGTCTAGATACTGCTTCTATATCTTTTCTTCTTTTTTCCAGTGGGCCCTGAGAGTAATGTTAGATTGATTCTAGTAAGCTCTCTTGGCTGAAGACTATTTGCTGGCACTATTATAGGCTTTTAGATCATCTCTTATTTACAGTCTAGTAAATTATATGCTTCTCTTCATTACATTTTTCAAAGGATAACTCTAATTATTATGAGGATTCACTTCTTTTAGGCAAACTATAGTTTTATGTGGCTATTGAATGCACAAATTCTTTGTGGAATAATAAAATCCTAACATTGAATATTACAAGTCTTCCATTCTCTTTATTCCTATTTTGTTTTGTTCAGACTTCTTTATCATGAAAGCTCTTCAGTATCACATTTTATTCATATTTTTATATGATCATTCATTAGAAATTCTTACTATGCATTATGTTTTCTTTTAAAAAGTGTCATTTTTTTCATGCTGTTTCAACCTAAACTTTGGTTGGAAGTCATTTCATACTTTTGTACTTGAGTGAACTTTTTTCTGACTTACCATGAAGAAACCTTTTTTAGGAAGTTTAAAGGAATATTTTGGAAAGAAGATTATATTGGCTTGCTACTGATGCATAGCAAACTACCTCAAAACTCAGTGGCTTGAAACTGTGATCATTTATTCTTCAAATATGTGTGGCTTAGCTGGCTTGGGCTTAGCACAGCCTAGCACTTTCTTCAGGCTGCTGTGGCTGGGAGACTTTGCTTGTTACTGTAATTGTGTGGGCTGGGTCGGAGTTGCCCTGTTCCATATAGCCTTCTTTGTTCTTTGACCATCAGAGTAGACAGGGCCAGCTTTAATTGTTGGGATGACCAAGGGTAAAAAAGGACAGTCAAAAACCTGCACAGTCTCTTTGATTCTAATCTCAGAGCTGACACACTATCACTTCTGCTTCATGCTATTTGTCAAATCAAGTACCTGGCATAGCCTGAAGTGAAGGGCACCTCCTCTTTGTCAATGATAAAGCCACAGAAGGAATGTGAATACAAGAACATGTAGAGGATTGAGATAAATGGCACAGTCTACCAAAAAATAAGTAAGAAACAAGAACTTTGTTTGACAAGTACTTGTGGGGTGTGTTTTTCATAATGTAGCTTTTCACCCATCAACTTCTTACTCCTTTCAAATATCCTTGAGCATGAGCATGAACAATAGCTATTTGTTTTTCTTTCTTTTGGCTGCAGAGAACTCCTTTTGGCATTCTTTTATAAGATATAAATAAGAGAGGATATATATATATATATATATATATCTCCTCATATATAAATAAGGATATATATAAATATATATATATATAAATAAGAGAGGATTTATTATATATATATAAATAAGAGAGGATTAATATATATATTAATATATAAATATATATAAATAAGAGAGGATTAAGAGTGTGTGCAATGTATTCTCTAATACTTTGTTAAAAAACATAAAATTTTCCAGAACTTTATGGGTTGTAACTCTGCACAGTAAGTTATTTAGGAAGTCATAAAATGATAGGATAAAACAGAATAGATGAGAAAATTATGAAGTTCTAATTTTTTGCTATGTTTTAATTTACCCAACAGATCTTTACTGAGAATCGAATGCGCAAGTCCTGGGGATACCATGGTGGAAATATTAAATAGTGTCAGGATCTCCTGGGCACGTGGGTGGCTCTGTTGGTTAAGCATCTGACTCCTGATTTTTGCCCAAGTCATGATCTCATGGTCCGCAAGTTTGAGCCCCACATCAGGCTCCGTACTGGC
Source organism: Lynx canadensis (assembly GCF_007474595.2). NCBI lineage: Eukaryota > Metazoa > Chordata > Mammalia > Carnivora > Felidae > Lynx > Lynx canadensis. The sequence goes on from NC_044306.2 coordinate 61,322,476, forward strand.
AGTGCTCATGTTCTCTCTCTTTTCTCAAAATAAATAAATAAACATAAAAAAATAAAAAAAAATATATATATATATATTAAGACCCCATGGTACTTACATTCTAGGGGAGGAAGACAAATATAAGCAAAAATGAATTTAACTTGGGTGATTATTACAATAATAATATAGCTTAGAAAAAAAGAATGAAGGAGCCATACAGATATTTCATTGAGTAGCTTTTTAGTTAGAGGACAAAACAAGTGAAAAAGCACTAAGTTGGGAGTATGAGAATTTGAATTACACCAAAGAGGTCTTTGTGACTGGAATGGAGGAAGTGGAAGCAGAAATTGCAGAAGATAAAGTCAGGGAGACATTAAGGAGCTAAATCGTAATATAACCTTATAGCTAAGTCAAGTGTTTTGGGTCACATTATCTTGGAGAGATGGGAGGCTTGGAAGTTTTAAACAGAGGTATCATTTGATCAAATTGTTCGCAGAACAGACTAAAAGTAGAAACCTGGAGTCAAGCTAGAACATTCTACCAATGGTTTTACAGATGAGGGCTTTGTAGCAACAGAGTTAGTGAGGAATGGTCAGGCTTGGGATATATTTTGGTAGAGGAGTGACATGATTTGCTGACAGGTTCAATGTAAGCCTGGGAAGAAAGAAACCAGATTTACCCGAGGTTTTTTTTTTTTTGTCCCATGTGTTTTAAAAAATGGAAGTTGCTTTTTAAACAAGATGGGGAAGTTGCTGAAGAGCAGGCTTATGGGGAAAGTCAAGTTTTCTATTGTGCATGTTAAGTTTAAGATTTGTGGCAGACATCAAAATTTGTCAGCAGGCATTTATTTATTTACTTTTTCAATGTGTATTTTTGAGAGAGAGTATGTGCATGTGCATGTGCCTATGAGCAGGGGAGGGGCACAGAGAGCAGGAGACAGAGGATCTGAAGTGGGCAGTGTGCTTCTGACAGCAGAGAGCCCCATGCAGGGCTCGGACCCACAAACTGTGAGATCATGACTTGAGCCGAAGCTGGACGCTTAACCGGCTGAGACATCCAGGCACCCCATTCAGCAGGCATTTAGATATAAGTACTCATCTGGAGTACTGAGGAGTAAACGGGACAAAGATATAATTTGGGAGCCATAGGCTATAGTTCTTATTTAAAGAAATACATCTAGTTGAGGTCACTCTTAATGAATGAACATTTTATGCATCAGTGCATGATGGATTGGTCTTTTTCAACATGATCCAAGTTACAGTAAACATTTAAATGATGGGCGCCTGGGTGGTTCAATTGGTTGAGCATCCAACTCTTGATTTTGGCGTAGGTCATGATCCCAGGGTCAGGGGATCGACCCTGGTGTCCAGCTCTGCACTGAGTGTGGAGCCTGCTTAAGACTCTCTTTCTCTCTCTCTCTTCTCTTCTCTTCCCCTTTGCCCCTCTTTCCTGCTCCCACTCTCTTGCTGAAATAAATTTAAAAAAATGAAAATAAATGGAAAACTTTAAGACACCCAAATAATTTTAAGTTAGACAACTTGTACTTTTTCAATTTTTGATGTTGTAGGAACACATCCATCTTTTAACTTTTCAGATGGTTGAAAATTTTTCTGTAGCATTTGCTTTTAAAACCAAAATATCATCTCTTATATGGATGTTCTTCTCAAAATGTTAGGTCATATCTTCCTGGATTCAATTTGACATTTATCAAATACCTGTATTGTTGGGCTCATACTCAAAATCTTAACTATTTTTTCCTGTAGCTATAGAATATAAAAAAAAATCACTAACTAGGTTATTGATCTTTAAAATATAAATGCTGAAATGTCATGATGCCTCATTATTCTGTGCATAAAAATGAGACCTTGATATATAGGCGGCAATATTTCTTGCTTAATAGAACCTACTTACATACTTACAGGAACACAGTCTCAAGGTTCCCTTTATGTTATGTTTTCTCCTCGTGGATAATGATTCTTGAGCTTCTGATTGTGTCTTGACACTAACTCTAGGCTACTGCTCATGCAGACATCCCACTGTCCTGCCTGACTACCACAGCTTCTACTTTTGGGGGCACTCTTCAAAGTTCACCTGCTTCTGTGACCAGCGAGTAAACTCTGAACTGGTGTATCCTCAGTTCTGCTCCTCCGTCTCAATGGCAAATGCTTAGTTTATTTTGCAAGGTTGGTTGGAGAACATTCCTTTCTTCTCTGAATGCTTCTACTCTGAAACATCCCAGCTTGGTAAAGTTTAGACCCTGAGTGGTTGCCATTTTCTTCTTTTTTCTTCTTTTCTTTTCTTTCTTCTTCTTTTTTTAATCTCCACTTGGCTCTTTTCTCTCTAAGATGCCCCTAAGGAAGGCGTGTTGAGGTGAAACCATCATGTGACAGTTTTACTCAGAAGCCCCATTCCACTGTAATTGGGTCATACTTGTTAACTAAATCTCTTCGTGTGGGGTAGAGTCACTCCCAGGAAATCCATGTTCCTTTCTTGTAATATACCTTCCTTTGGAGCTTTAATACCTCTCCCCTCTGTACGCCCCATGCCAGTTTTATTACCCTTCTTGTGAGTGATTTCTCAGCATGATATTTTGAGTTTCTTTCCAAGAAATCTTATCAGCTTCCATGTAAATCAGTAGATGCAAATAAATTTTAAATGAAGGTAAAGTATGTCTCCTAAGTTCTCCTAACAGACGTATTGAAATTTCAGTTCTGGCATAGTGAGGACACCTGCCTCTTGTATATTGTGAATGAAAAGATCTTGGCTACTATAGTGTACTATCATTCTGATATGCACATAACAAAATGTACAATGTCCATTTCTTTCTCAGGTTAAAAGTACATTAAGTGAAATCAATATAGGTTGTCATGGCTGTTCATTAAATTTTTATATTAAGATTATAAGAAATCCATGCATAATGAATTAGATTAAGAAAATAAAACAGCCATGAATGAAAAAAAAGAAGTGATTTGATTATAAAAAATATTTCCTCTGGGAAATCATTTTAGCAACTCAAAGAGGTTTCTGGGACCAAATTGCCCAGGGACAGAATGGAAAGTAGATTTATACTTGTGTGCCTGCTCTGATAAATTTTTAGAGCCTGCCTCTGATGTTATTTTGAGCACTGCAAACTGGGGACAGGCTCTGCAGCAGAGTCGTGGTAGACGTGGAGAGTGGAGGCTCCAACCTATGCCTTGAACGTGGTAGAGTGGAGGCTCCAACCTATGCCTTTTCCACCTTGACCCATAGGGCAGAACATAAGGGAAATGGATATCAGTAACAATGGATGGACTCATAGCATCATCAGCATAAGTGCTGGGACCCTAGCCTTGTGTTCCCTTTTTCAGAATCTCAAGGAGTTTGATAAGCTGTCTTGTACAAATAGCAGCAGTATAAATCAGTCATTTAAAAATATCTCACTCATGTGATCCTTAAAATGATTCTGAAAAATAAGTAGTCACAAAGTTTTGAAATTGACATTTAATTTTTTTCAAGTATAATTAGATAAGACATAATTTAAAACATATTGTAAAGATTGACACTTTAAAAATAAAGCTCCGTTTTATAGAAACTTTTAACATTCACAGACTTTTCTATTGGACTGAGTAATGTAACAACTAGTTAAATAACCACTATATCAACCACTCTATATAGAGTCAAAGAGGAACATATATTACTATATTATTCCGATAGTTGTTAATATTGAAAGGAAGAAAGGATTTGGAACTGGACTCTCAATGAGATAGGAGGGTTTGGTGACTTGATTAAAAGTAATTTCATTGATGACAATATTTTCAATTGCCCTTTGAATGTATACTTAGTTTTTTTCCATCTTGAGGCTATGTTCAATCCACAGTAAGACTAGATAAATGAACATTGTTGTTTAAACAGAAGAATATTATAGTTTAAATGGAAGAATGGTTATGTAAATGTTGTGCTGTGAAACCCTCACACAGAATACCAATTCTTAAGGTCGCATTAAGAATAGAAGTTTAGGGGCACCTGGGTGGCTCAGTCGGTTAAGTGTCCGATTTCGGCCCAGGTCATGATCTCACGGTTCATGAGTTGGAGCCCCATGTGGGGCTCTGTGCTGACAGCTCAGAGCCTGGAGCCTGCTTCGGATTCTGTGTCTCCCTCTCTCTTTGCCCCTCCCCCACTCACGTTCTGTCTCTATCTCTCAAATAAATGAATGTTAAAAAAAGAATAGAAGTTTAGGGGCACCTGGGTGGCTCAGTCATTTGAGCCGGTGACTCTCGATTTCTGCACAGATCATGATCCCAGGGTCGTGGGATTGAACCTACATCAGGCTCTGTGCTGAGAGCGGAGCCTACTTAAGATGCTCTCTTTCCCCCTCTGTCCCTGCCCCCCACTCATACTTTCTCTGTCTCTAAAATTTAAAAAAAAAAAAAAAAAAAGAAAAAGGAATATAAGTTTAAAGGTGTGGAAATTGATTTCTGTAAAAGCATCTGTGACAGCAAGCCTCTTGGGATATCTTTGTGGTGAGCTCTGGGCTGGGACCCTAGCATGAGGGTTTTCACCACAGCTGCGGGTTGCTGCTGATTATAGCACAGGGCACAAGGCTTGGAATCTGGAACTCAGCTGCCTGGGTTCCAACCCTACCTTGCACTTAACAGCCCTATGACCTTTGAAACTTCCTGTGCCTCTGTTTCTTTATCTGTAATGTGAGGATTAAGAAATGAGAAAGCAGCCTTGATATTTGGGATTATAATTTGAGGCCTTGGTGTTCTATTGAAAATTTAAAAAAAAAATCTCACAGAACACCAACATCAGACATAGTCATTCTGTGACCATGCTGAAGTAAGGTGAGGCAGGAGAGGTTGATCATTTTGTCTAAGGGCATACAAAAGACAAAGTTATAACAAAATACCCGCTGAAATGAGTGACTGCTGCGTCATTAGCCTCATTGTAGTCTGCCCTCCTTCTAAAAAAAGCTTCTTAATATACTCAACCATAGAATTCTCCCTGCTTGCAGACAGCACTCAAAACAGTGAAACCCTGCTTCTGGAACCCTCTTCTGAAATCCCCTCACCAGAGTCCAAATTCTAAGATAAGTCTTTCTGTCACTGTCTGAGGTGCCCCAGGGATCTCCGTGGGTCTCACTTGCCACAACAGGAATTAAACCCAAATGTGAAACTACAGGTATTCCCCCTGTCGTCTTTGACAAGAGAATGAGTAATAATTGCTCCATAGAGTTTTTTTCTTTTGCTTTATAGGGTTTTATTATAAATTAATTAGTATGTAAAAAGCTCTCAGAACATACCTGACACACTAAAAAGGAAAGGTGCCATTGGCCATCAGTGCCTCATGGCCCTGGTTTCTGGGAATTTGGATCTGCCCCCTTCCAAATGCTTCGCCTAAAGACTCTCTGTCCTCTGCTGTGACCTCACTCTCAGGCTGCTGAGGACACAGATCAATTCCCTATTTACGGGTGTCAGGAAGAGCCCATGAAAACTAGTGCCTTGTTAAATAATTGCCTGTCTAGTTTATTGAAAATGGCGATTTCACCTATTCAGTAGAGTTTAGTTAAAAATTGCCTTGTCAATGCTACAATTTGGCATGTCTTGAAAAACGAGCACCGTTTCTCAACTTCATCAGTTCTTTAGCAACCCTCAATGCTGGGGACATGTTGGTGCACAGTTCCAGCCTCTCCATCAATGCTCCTGCAGGCCCATGCACCTGCTCTGTGCAAAGTGGTTGATCTGCAGGGCTTGGCTGGCCCGTGCCTCCGCGGACCCCTTGTCTGGGTGCCCACATGCAGCAGCCCTAACTACACTTTTGTGGAAGCTAAAGATTTTTCGGCCTTGTTATGAACAGGTTTATTTCTAATCCATCTGGTTTCAATTTGATACTGCGTGTCACACTCATTGCCTAGATTCGGCTGCTCCGTATTTAGGAAACTGGACTGAATATTTTTAAAACCTGGTATTTAACAGCTAGAAGAGATGGAGGCATTACTGTTATGTACAAAGCAGCTATGTTTATGGACAATAGAGACATATTGACTACAAGAAGTTGCATTCAATTACATAACTTAGGAAAGTTTAGATCAGATGAATTCATTGAAAAGACATACAAAAATTTAAATTCTTAGATAAAATGGATACAGCAATGGTATCCACGCCATTAAATGGCTGGGAAAAGTGAATGAGGAAATTAAGGTGAAGTGCTTATTAGCCGGATGTTTCTGCGTCCTCGTTGCTCAGTATTATCTGCAAAGTGGCCCCAGCATTGTTCACGTCCCGGTTCTCAGATCCCATGCTTATGTTACTTTATATGGCAAAAGGGATTTGGCAGATAGAGTTAAGTATCTTGATATGGGGAGATTATCCTGAATTGTCCTGTGGACACAGTGGAATCACAAGGGTCATTATGAGAGGGAGGGGACAGGATAAGCATCAGAGAAGAAGATGCAAGCAGAGGTCAGAGTGATGGGGCCAAGCACCAAGGGATACCTACAGCCTCCAGAAGCTCGAAAAGGCAAGGGATTGGTTTCCCCTTGGAGCCTCCAGAAGGAATGCAGCTGTGCTGAACCTTGATTTCACTCTACATAGACTTCTGACTTCTGGAAATATAAGCTATGAGTCTGTAGTGTTTAAGCCATTAAGTTCTGTTACGAGGCAAAAGGACATTAGTACAATATTGATAGTTTTGTTATTATTAATACTGTTGTACTTGTTTGCTGGGGCTGCTGTAAGAAAATACCATAAACTGAGTGACTTAGACATAGACACTCACCGTCTGACAGTTCTGAAGCTACAAGTCCAAAATCAAGGTGTTGGCCTAGTTGGTTCCATCTGAGGGCTGTGAGGAGTGTGTTTTCATTTTTTTCTCCTTGGCTTGAAGACGACTGTCTCCTCCCCTGGTATTCACATTGTCTTCCCTCTCTGTGTGTTTCTGTGTCCAAATTTTCCCGTTTTATGAGATTACCAATCAGATTGGTTCGAGGTCTACCTTAATGACCTCAATTTAACCTGATTACTTCTGAAATGATCTTAATTTCAAACATCAACCTATATGGTACTGGGGGTTAGGATTTCAACATATGAATTTAGTTGGGGGGGCACAAACAACTCATAATAATGATTACCTGCATTTATTTTATTTTTAAAGTTTATTTAGTTTTTAGTACAGCCAGCATGGGGCTTGAACTCATGACCCCCAGATCAAGAGTTGCATGTTCTACCAACTGAGTCAGCCAGGTTCCCTTTATTATGTGCATTTAAAATATACTCCTTGGGGAGCCTGGATGGCTCAGTTGGTTAAGCATCTGACTGTTGATTTCGGCCTGGGCATGATCTCACAGTTCATGAGTTCAAGTCCCACATTGGGTTCCTTGCTGACAGTGTAGAGCCTGTTTGGGATTTTCTCTCTCTTCCTCTCTCTCTGCCCCTCCCTCACATTCTCTCTCTCTCACAATAAGTAAATACATTTTAAAAATAAAATAAAGTAAAATAAAAGAAAAGAAACTCCTAGAATGTGAAAGCTATGACTGTACTTTCAGAAACAGACAAAAAAATCAAAGAATTATTTTAACCATAACTTTCATTTGACTAAGGTGGTTCTTTTAAAGGGCAGCATGATTGGGAATTTGCCATGTTGTAAAGGTACTGTGACTTATTGGTTTAATAAGAAGTGGTACCACTGATATGACAACTGGGATACAATCTCAATTATGGGAAATGACAATTTAATAGTTCTAAAAACAACTCCCTTTTATAATTATAGAGAATTTCCTTAGTGGTTTTGGAAGTTCTTTAAGTCATTCAAGTTATCTCATGAGGTTTGCTTAAGGATGTGGTTACTATATCATTTGAGCATCCTCAATAATTCTGCAGGGGGTAGGCAAAAAAAGTATGTTTAATACATATACTAAGTGGCAGCTACATCATAATATAGAATGAGCAAACCAAATCGTATTTACCACTGGAATCTCACTTTCCTTAGATTTGTCCTGGATCAGTGGGGCTTAAAACTTCAAGGAGTCCTTTGAGGATATATACTACAAAAAAGATTGGTTTCTCCCCAGGAAAGTGCTGTGTGTGTGTGGGGGTGGGGGTCTGTAAGCGTAAACACAAATTTTGCATAAATGTCAAACTATTTGAAGTTGTTTCAAAGCTTATTTATGAGCCCCTCAAGACCCTACTTTAAAGCCTTTTTTTCTGACGCAGTTTCTGCTGAAGGTCTCTTGTTTGCTTTAGCCTCATCTCCAAATTCGGCATCTTTATTGGCTTCTAGGGCCACAGCTCAATCCCACAAGCTTTAGGCTCATCTCCTTCATCTTGGTTCCATGTCAGCACTCACTACCTCATTCTCCCTGGTCCTTGGGAACTTTTCTGAATGCCAAACTTCATAAGCAGTCTCCTCCTTCTTTCATTGTGGAATAGGAGAAATCAGTCGTAAATCGCCGTGCATTTTGACAAACTATTGCCTAAGTTATTTATTTGCTTTAGGGAACTTACTTGCTTTTTTTTTATTCCTCAAAACATTAGAGTACAATTTGTAGTGCATTTATAAGAAATAGTTTTATTCATACCTTGCTTCCCTGAAACATAGAATGTGCTTTAAAATGCATTTTTTCTCGGGGCGCCTGGGTGGCTCAGTCGGTTAAGCGTCTGACTTCGGCTCAGGTCATGATCTTGCAGTCAGTGAGCTCGAGTCCCGTATCGGGCTCTATGCTGACAGCTCAGAGCCTGGAGCCTGCTTCAGATTCTGTGTCTCCCTGTCTCTCTGCTCTTCCCCCACTCACACTGTGTTTGTCTCTCTCAAAGATGAATAAATGTTAAAAAAAAATGCATTTTTTCTCATATGTAGGTAGCATGTATTACTATTTCAAGTCTTTCACTTTCTTATTAACCTTTGGAAAACATAAAATTTGCCATTTATTGAATGAATAAAACAGTTCTTGAATAATAGTAATATCATATGGGACAAATCATATAAAATACATCATATACATTTCGATTACTTTGAAAAGAAGTATCATGTAATTGTATGTTTTATTTGGATTGGCTATTCATTATCTTCTTTCCTAAGGAATGATAAATAAAATAACACTGTATTATTTCCAAAGCTTAGAAGTAGTAAAAAATTGGGGATGCCTGGATGGCTGAGTTGGGTAAGCATCCAACTTTGGCTCAGGTTGTGATCTCAGTTTGTGGGTTCGAGCCCCATGTCGGGTTCTGTGCTGACAGCTCAGAACCCGGAGCCTGCCGCAGATTCTGCGTGTCTATCGCTCTCTGCCCCTCCCCAGCCTGTGTTCTCTCTCTCTCTCTCAAAAAAAAAAAAAAAAAAAATTAAACCTTTAAGAAAAGTAGTAGCAAATCTATGTACTTAAGTGTTGAAAATCAGAGAAAAATTTTCAATCAAAAACAACTTGAAATGACCCATATTGCATATTGCCTTTATTCCAACTGGTTCCTTCTGCCTGGGGTGTCTGGTTGGTCTCTGTTTTCAAGATGAAGCTCCATCCCTGAAGTTTTTCTTGAACCACTCGATCCAGTATGGTTCTCTGAATCGGAACACTTCTGTTTCCACAGTTATCTCATTAGATTATAATCATGAATTGGTTCTTTCTTTTTTATCGTCCTCTCTCACTGTACATCAGATATTTGAAGTCAGAGACGGTCATGATTGGTTACCCCAGTATCTAGCACAGTGCTGTTTACTTAGTAGTCATTCAGTAAATGCCTGTTGAGTTAACAAAAAGTTAACAAAAAGAAGCTTAAGTCAGTTAAGAAATAATTGGAACAGGGATTAGAGAACTCTTCATATTAAGACGGATTTTTCTTTTTGTCATTGTCACTATAGAATAATTTTAATTTTTTTTTTACGTTTTTATTTTTTATTTTTGAGACAGAGAGAGACAGAGCATGAACGGGGGAGGGGCAGAGAGAGAGGGAGACACAGAATCGGAAGCAGTCTCCAGGCTCTGAGCCATCAGCCCAGAGCCGGACGCGGGGCTCCAACTCACAGACCGTGAGATCCTGACCTGAGCTGAAGTCGGACGCTTAACCGACTGAGCCACCCAGGCGCCCCAAGAATAATTTTATTTATTTATTTAAAAAAAAATTTTTTTTTTCAACGTTTATTTATTTTTGGGACAGAGAGAGACAGAGCATGAACGGGGGAGGGGCAGAGAGAGAGGGAGACACAGAATCAGAAACAGGCTCCAGGCTCTGAGCCATCAGCCCAGAGCCTGACGCGGGGCTCGAACTCCCGGACCGCGAGATCGTGACCTGGCTGAAGTCGGACGCTTAACCGACTGCGCCACCCAGGCGCCCCCAAGAATAATTTTAGATGAAGAAATTCAGTAACAGTATCTAATAAACATCCTTTAAATTCAGAGTAGGGGCTACAAACACTTCATTCAGGAAATTTACAAGGTAGTTGGAAATATAGGCTTCAGTATCAGAAAGAAAAGTTACAAAATGCAAAGAAACTTAAGAATATTTAAGGCAATATTGTGCAAGCTACTTACATATATATTGAGAGGCTGTAATAACAGTGACTGGACTCACTGTGAACGAAAGAGCAGAAAATAATGAAAAGGAAAGATACAGAGATATTTCAGTTTTTGTACTACCATTTCAGATCATCAAATGGAGTGCCACTAATGCACAGATAAACAAAGTACTTATGGGCATCCATTCCCCATCTCTCATCCCAGTGAATGAAAGCAGGAAGTCACAAAAATTTAACTAAGGCAAGTGAAACATTAACGTGGCTTACAGCCCTGGATTGCAGGTACCTGGTGCTAATGAAATGATAGAGATGAAAGGAAAATATCGGATTTGCATATGGCTCTGTTTATTTCGAGACTAATTAATGTAAAGAATATGAAAAAAACAGGGACAAGGATTCATTCCTGTGATCAGATTTGTCAGATATTTCATATTTAGTATATGAAAAATTATTCAAAATAACTTACTCTTGAAAAAGTATGAGCTCTGAAATCTTGCCACAGTCCCTGAAACCTGTGATAAACTGTCAACCAGAGATTTCTTTCCAAAATGAAATGCTTGCATGGGTACCACACACACACACACACACACACACACACACACACGTGTGCATAGATGTGTGTGTGTGTGTGTGTATCTATATCCATATATTATTTTTTAAAACCTCTATTCTAACTTATAACCACTCTATTAAAAGAATTGTGTGTCTAGCTATAACTGGGGCATAATATAAATTAACTGATTTAACTGAATCGAACAAATTGGGGGAAACTAATTTGAAATTATCTTTTGCATTTAGGTAATATGCTTTCTTTGTATCTGTGCATAATGATTTGAGCTCTACAAAGGAAGAAATAATTATTAGGAATCCTCTTTCAATAGATAGGAATGGTTAGTTGTCAGCTTACATAAACGTCATGTTGAGGGGCTTCTTCTCTTACTGAAGATGGCACTATTTTAGAAAGCGGATGTCTCTTAATTGGGTACACATTACCCTGAAAAATGAATTATACTTGCTAATCACTTGTAAATTGACAAACTAAAATTCAGTGACGTTGCTGTCAGAAGGATGACAGATATTAAACCAAAGAAATTTGTAACAATTACCCTGTGAAAAAAATCTGATTACAATAAACGTTGACTCAGGGTAAGTAATATTGCATTTTTTTAAATGTTTATTTTATTTTTGAGAGAAAGAGAGAGAGAGCGCGAGCGCGTGCATGAGTGGAGGAGGGGCAGAGAGAGAGACTGGGTGACACAGAATCTGAAACAGGCTCCAGGCTCTGAGCTGTCAGCACACAGGGCTGTAACCCACCAACCGTGAGATCATGACCTGAGCCGAAGTCAGCGCGTAACCGACTGAGCCACCCAGGCACCCCAAGGAATGTTGCACTTTGAAACACAGCACATGCTGTACCTCTGTCTTGCTCTCAGTGTCCATCTCCTAGTGCCGTTCTCAACTGATTACTGTTTCAGGGACCCTGAACTGGCCTGCACAGAGGGCCCTGCCTGGAGACTTGCCACTGTACTTCGCATTAGCTTTTCTCCTTTCTTCCCTAAGCCCGGTTAAGTTCACCCTGCTGGATGCTGTCTTAAGTCTGTCCATATCCTCTCTAGTGCCCTTCCTTTCCCCTCAGTTTTCTTCCGTTGCTTTTTAAGCTATTAATTTTTAAATTAACATGTAAAAACGTTTTCTTCTGGGTCTATTTATCCCCTTCTTGTTCAATATACATGAGGATAGAAATAAGTGAGCCCAGCGCCTGGGTGGCCCAGCAGGTTAAACATTTGACTTCTGCTCAAGTCGTGATCTCATGGTTTGTGAGCTTAAGCCCCGCTTGGAGTAAACATGAGCTTCATTTCAGATGAGCCTGCTTCGATCTCTCTCTTCCTCTCTCTGTCTCTCTCTCTCTTTGCCCCTCATGGTATTCTGTCAGTCCTTTTCCTTCTGCCCCTAGTTCACTTGCACCCTCTCTCTCTCTCTCAAAAAAAAAAAAAAAAAAAAAGGAAAAAAAAGTGAGCTCTTGAGAAGGATACCTAATAAGGTAAGGGTTTTTTCATATTAAAGAAAATAATGCCATAGATTTAATGCAAAATTAGTTAAAACCTAAAAAGAGTGTCATGAGTTTTCAAAACGTTCTTAAATAATTAGGGTCTGCTTTCAGATTGTCCCTCCTGATTCTTTAATTTCCTTTAATTAAAACTATGTTGATTTCTCAGGACCTCAAATATTTAACTGAAAATATGAACTTTTGTCATTTGCATCATGGCCACATTATATTGTTATTATCTGTTGTATTTTAATGTTAATATTTCAGCCAACCTCAAGGCCTGATTAAGCCATTGGTGATGAACTTAAGCACCTTTGATGCATTTTTTTTTCCCATTGGAAAATCTTCAGGCAAGTACTTAAAAAAATACTTTTGGAAGTCAACCTCTTTCCTATTTGGAGACTTCTGTAATAGACACAGTTAATGACAAATAGAGTACTTCATGCTGTTTAATAGATGTAGTCTTAAAAAAGTTTATAATTTCACTTTTTATCAACCTGTGCATGTTGTGCACCCTTTTAATGTATAACTGGGTATTAAGAAGAATCAAATCATTTGTGAAACAGATGAACTCTCTCTTCCCAACTTATGTACTTAATAGGTAATATTTGTATAGCAAAAGTATTTTAACTGAGAAACTTAGGGAATTGGATGACATGGTCTGTCAAATCGTCTGTTGTCAATACGGTTTTAAAAAAAATGCTTGGGAATTAATCTCCCGGGGAAAATTTCTGCTTCTTTGTCCCTTGTTGCTTGCAAGTTTCCCTTTTTTGTCCTCTTCCTCCCATCCCACTTCCCTTTCTTTTGAAATCAGTAACTGCTAGAGCTGATTTGATTTTTTTTCTGGCTATCAGTCAGACCTACTGTTCTGTCTTTTGATTTTCTAACACTGCAAATAGCATAATCTAAAGCTTGAATTTGGCACACCTTCAACAGCTGAAATTTGACTCTTCTTCACTTTGGGGGCTCCTGTCACCTCCATGTTCTGAAATGTGATGCTCCTTTTGGGGTATTTCAGCTGATCAGTTATTTTGTTTATCAAGTTTTGTTATAAAATGATAAACTTATAAAATCGATAGAAAACAGTAATTTAAATCTAGGTTGGTAGCCATATTGCCAGAATTCAAAGATAAGCTGTGCCACTTCCTAGTTGTGTGACTCTATCAAAATATCATTAGCTATGTGTGCCTCAGTTTTCTCATCAGTGAAACTGGGATAATTCGAGAATCATATTGAAGATTTAATGAGTTAATAGAAGTAAAATGCTTAGATCAGTTCCGTTCCTTTGCAATTAATCAGTACATGATTGCTCTCATCATGATCACAAATTGAAAAAGTATGTAGCATATCACGGGCATATATAGCAAAATGCTTGTTGAATGAATCAGTGAATGAATAATGTTTCAATTCAATAATCCCATAAACAGCTGGTGCATTTTTAGAACTTTTGCTTTGACTTACCTAAAGATGTTAGACATTCAAAAACTGTCTTATAGCTTGTAAAATTCAGGTTGTTTATTCTGGAATTTTATGTAGGTCAAATCAATTAGGTATCTCTTATTTATATTTAAAATAGTAAAACAGTAGCTTTCATAAATGGTGACCTTGGGTATAAACATGGGAAATGACTAGTCTTTTGAAATGAATTTGAGCCATTTAACTACTATTTTAAAAATGTTATTTATACTGTTTCTTAACATTATTTATGTGTGTGTTGAAGGAGAATATGGGCAGTATTTTGAACTTCCAAAGTCTGTAATATTATACATATGGATATATACACAAAATTGAAACTATTTATTGATCAAATAAATTTATTATTCTCAGTCACTGGGTACTGGAATAAATGTTCCATGTCTACATTTGTTCCTTTCCCTAAATTATTCAAATCAAATCAAATCAAATCAAATCAAATCATCTTGTTTTGAATTAGACTCAATTTAACCCTGTTGTAGCTTCTCACTAAATGGATCCTCTGTCATAGAAAATGCGGTTTCATATTTCTTAGCCTGGATTCTTGCACAAAAAAATGTACCATTATTTTGGTTTCTTATTCTCCTCCTCATAATAGTGGGAACCACCTTGTACGTTGATGATTTTATCATAGTTTTCCAAAACTATTTTAACAGGTGGATGAAGTTTGACTCAAGATAAATATGTTGAATTGCAAGGCACTGGCAGAAATAAGTCCCTGCTTTTGAATCATATGTAATAATTAGGAATTGCCCATGGCAGCTGGTGAAAGGAATATTGCTAAAAATTCACTTCCTATTCTCACTACAAAATTGAATCAGCTTTCATAATGGCAAAGGGACTGCTCCCTAGATCCCCACTCAATTCAAAATCATTTACAAGAAATTCAAGTTCAATGTTGTGACTATTACTCTTTGTATACATAGTTCTGGAATTATTGATGATCCATTATACTTCCTTATAATCTAACTGTATTATTTTTAATGAGGAAAGATATAGAAAAAGGGTACTAAAGACCAAGATGGAATTTGCAGGGTAAAGATGAGTGAAATGTTACTTAAGGAGTTTAGGCAGGCCCAGCAAGAAGTAAATAAAATGAGCTGTCATGTGAGGCCATTCATACATTCATTTGGGAGTGTTCCATAAACTCATGGAAATACACTGGAACTTTATTTTTTCTTGCTTCTCCAAACATATATAGGACATGGAACTCCATCATAAGTATAATTCATTATGAAAAAAGTCTGTTTGTGTGACCGAAATCATTGGGAAATACTCAGAATAGACCTGCTTTATACTTTATTCCATTATGGAACCAAGATACAAAAAGACTTGAGTATTTTAAAACCACTGCCATTTTCAAAATCCCACACATACATTTTTAACAATTTTCAAAAGAAATATGTAAACTACTGTTCTCCCACTGAGGAATGAAATTAATGATTGGTGGGCTGCATTTCAACAGACCGTTTACCCTCCATTGTCATAAATATTAGCTGTCTGACAGGACACTATTAACTAGTCCCCAGGAAACTAATTGCTGAAAAGGCTTACAGGTGATTTTATAACGAGAGTTATAAAAATGCAGAAATTCTGACAGGAAGAGCACATGAACTCTTGAGAGCTTAGGAAAAAAAAATCAACATTTTCCAGCTCCTGAGAGATGGATTGGAGTACCAATGTCACTGACAGATCAGTTTACCTTTTAGTGCAGTACAAAGGAAGAGAGTTGTAGGCTGTCAAACACTTCAGCAAGTAAGAAAAATGGTATAGCCTTGAGGTAAAGTTGAAAAGAATTGTGCCTGTTGGATTCTGTGGAACGCTCAGTTATGTTTTAATTTCTTAGAATCCAGTAGACATTGACTTTTTATTTTAGAAGACATTTCATCTGAAATGTTCTATTTTTGTCTGGAGAATATTAAAATAGTACATACATTTTCAGTTTGGAGGATATTAAAATAGTAGACACTTTTTCAGTTTTCTACAATATCAAAGAAAATAGTCATTTTGGGTTCAGTAAAATACAAGTTGTATTTATATTAGTAACGTTTTCTCCCAAATTTTCTTTCTCCATAGAATTCCCATTGAACGTGGGTCATGAGTTACTTTGTTTTCTTTGGTTGTCTGTATTGTATAGTAATTTGTCTTTTCTCTTAGAGTGTGTTACTTTCTCTGTATAATGGCATTTAAACCATATAGATTTTTGTAAATCAGTTTCCAGAATTCATTGATTTTACTCTGTCTGTTCGTTGCTTTTGCTAATTATTGGATGAAGATAACTACAGAAAACTTAGTTCTCCTTCAGTTCCCTCAATCTTGAATCTCTATGAGTGGCAGTTTTCCTGACTGTTCCCAAATATGTCTTATTCCTTTAGCACAGGTGTCCTCTCAAATATATCTTTATCCATTGACATTTGTTTGGATTTTTCTTGAATCTCTGACAACTCCCACTTGTGTGTGCATACAGTATTTTTGGATCTATAATATTTTGTTGTGCTTGACATGTCTCCCTCCCACTACACACTCCATTAGAAAGTCTTTCCTGGGGACACCAAGGTGGCTCAGTGGGTTAAGTGTCTGACTCTTGGTTTCGTGATCATGACCATGAAACCGGGATTTGTGGGTTCGAGCCCCACATTGGTCTCTGAGCTGGCAGTGTAGAGCCTGTTTGAGATTCTCTCTCTCCCTGTCTCTCTGCCCCTACCCTGCTCACACTATGTCTGTCTTTCTCAAAATAAAATGCACTAAAAAGTCTTTTCTGATTCATGTTTATATATGGTCTTAAAATACATATGATACAGCTTACATATTCATTTTATACATTTAATGTAACTATTTTCTAGGAATTTAATTCAACATGGAAAGAATATTAGCTTTTATTTTGTTTCAAATTTGTGTTCCGAAGCCCCATTTGGCCTCATTAATGTTTTGAATCTACATATTTTTACATGTTTTTTTCAAAACCATATATACAGACTTAGAATAAGTCACTATTTCTCAAGTTTAGGAAATATGGTTGTATTGATTATAAAACCCACATGATTTTTGTATGTATGTAAATATGTTGAAATATTCTGTTAGTTAGAATGTTAATTGTTCTCAATGATGCAAAATTAATCAGTTGTTTGAGAATAGAATTAGTTCATTATAACAATATATTGCTGTTTCCCATTCCCAATGGAGCATTGAGCTGTTCTTGTTTGAACAAGACAGAATAGTCCTGTTATTTGTGGGATTAATATTCTGAAAAAAATGAGATCCAGAAATGTTAACCTCAAATCCTATGATCTTATTTTTCATTCCAATACCTCAAATAAAACTTTTAAGACTGCTTCATGTCTGTTTTTTCATAGAATAAATGAGAACTTCTTGTTTTTATAGAGTCTGATAGATTAGCTATAAAATCAGTTACATTACCTAGAAATAACAAACTTTTGTCCAAAGACCTAGTTTATGTTCAGATTTAAGATGTGGGCTCTTTCTGGATCATACTGACTCAAATCTCATACATTGTCCACTTGGGTAATTATCAGCTAATTTGCTGATCAGGATAATCTGGTGTAAGCAACATGTGTTTATGTTATTACATTTTCTCATATTTAACATGGTAAGGATTACCTAAAATGTAGGTTTATCAAAAAAAATCCCATTTTTATTTTTTTTATTTTTTTAATGTTTATTTATTTTTGAGAGAGAGAGAGTGTGTGCACAATCTGAAGAGGTCTCTGTGCTGACAGCAGAGAGCCTGATGCAGGGTTCAAACTCATGAGCCATGAGATCATGACCTGAGCCAAAGTCTGACATGTAACCAACTGAGCCACCCAGGCACCCCCAAAAAATCCCATTTTTAATTGCAAGATTCAGATTGACTAGTACAAAAACTGTATTTAAATGACAAATATAATAAAAAGCCAAGAAAAATATTATATAGTTAATTAATATGATTTAAAAAATATATAGTTAATTAATATGATTTAATTAGATTTTAGCATTTACTATGAAACATAATGAAATATGGAAAAAATATAAATCAGGTATTTATCTTTTATTTAGTAATGATAAAGTGAAAACTGTTACATGTAACCTTACAAAAATTTGAGAGTAAATATAGTTGGTTCATATTGACCATTTGCCACGATATCATGGAATCAGAATGCCATGGTGTCATCCTGGCTCTAGTCCTGCTTGCTAGCATGTGGCTTTGGTCAAGTTCCTTCCTCTTTGTCTAACTCTCTTTTCTCTTTTATTAAATGGAGATATGTAATAATATATGAATATATGCCTTGGAGCAATGCTGTACAGCAGACCTTTCTATCTTGATGGAGATGTTCCATATTCTGTGCTGTTTAATATGGTATTTACTAGAGGCATAGGGCTCTTCGGAACTTGAAATATGACCAACGTGCTTGAGAAATTAACTTTTAATTTTAATAATTTAAGATTCAGTAACCACACGAGACTAGTGGCTACGTTATTGGAAAGCCTAGACTGGGGGAGTTGTTGTTTAGTTGTTATCTGAGATAATACATGAGTAGTGCTTAAAAGAATGCCCAGCATATGTTATTATAATGCTACTTATCATGGCCCACACATGGTTAAATGTGTGTTAAGCAGGCAGTATTTCTTTTAATATAGCAATTATATGAGATAGCCATTACCTTTCAGATGAGAAAAACAGTTTCTTTGGGTTAAATAACTTGCTTCAGGTTATAAAGGATCTAGGTTAATACCAAGGATTATAATGGCTAATGTGACCTTTATTCCTGCTTGTTCCCATGTTTTTGCTAACAAACACCCTCGTTTTACATGCTTGATAGTCAAGTTCAACTAACTTACTAACTTTTTAGAAGTCTGTCTTTATCCTTGTATATATTAACATTTTTCTGGTTGACTACCCTTTCTTCCAATGTGCACGAGTGGATATTTTATCCTTACTGAGATCCTTCCAGGGAAAAAACAAACATACAATAAGCAAAAATATTTTGATGACTTTTACCACAGTTATATTTTTTAAAATATCCTAGGTGATATCTGCCTTTCTGAAACATTTGTAAAATAAAGTCAGGTGCAAATATTTGATAATGTTTGTAGATATGATTTTACTCTCCATTTTGTTTCTTGTGTATTTTTTCAAGGAAAACATTTATTTGAATTGAACTGTGTGAAAAGTAGAATATTCTTTGGCTTTTCTTAATAACTATTACACATCACATTCTGAAAGAATATCACCTGAGAGTTGGCTCATACCTTAGAAGCTCTCAGAGGTTATTTACTTGGCTCAAATAGAATAGTAGCCTGGTAAGGAGAGTGATCTCCTGTGTATAATAACACATCCTGACAAAACTCCACCATATATCAGAATGAAAACAAGAAAGGTGATAGATTGTTGCTGACAAGTTGGTGATGACACCCACTGTATTTCTTACAAATGTGTATGTTCATTCTCCTTTGTTGATTATGCTTAGCATTTTGTTTTAATATATTTCTAGTACTGGAAAGCATTTTTAAATAATTCTGTTTAAAAACACAACAAAAACCATTCTTGGAAGTGTTGACATGATGAGGGCTCTATATCTCTGCCATCTGATGCCAATGACTATAGTGTGTTCCCTATTTCCATATTTATAAAAGCAAAAACAAAAAGCATTTCATGTAAGTGTTAAAAAATATGATAAGCTACAACTGGGTAATCTTAGTGATTTTTTCTGTGTTTCCTATAGTCCTTTTCTAGATTCTTCTCTATCTGTAATCAATCATTTCAGCCTCGAATATCTGTGTTAGTACTGGAATATAAAATGCTGTTAGAATATAGTGATTTTACACTTAAAGGTACAGAATTCCAAGATATTGGTCATTTTAGAGTAAATATTGTAAAATATAGAAAAGAGGATTTGGATTCTTAAGTATCAGAAAATACACAATGGCTTTCACAGGTGGCTCATTATAAAATCTATTACTTTCATGAAAACTTTTCAGTGCATGGAATCATGTGGCACAAAAGAATACAAACAGAATGAATTGTAGAAGGATTTGGTGAAATATCAGGCAAAATAAAACAACAAAAATAAACTTGCTATATATATGTATATATATATGTATATGTATGTATATATGTATATATGCATGTATATATGTGTGTGTATATATGTATATATATGTATGTATACATATATAAATATATACATATATGTATACATACATGTATACACACATATATGCGCGTGTGTATGTATATATGTGTGTATACATACACACATGCATATATACATACATATATATATATATGCATATACACAGACATACACACAATCAAGATAATTACTCTAGGGAAACATTTCTAGAAGCGTTCTTTTCAGAACTCTAGTAGTATTTTTACTGATGTGGCATATAAAAGGATTTAAAAATGTAACCTATTAAACATTTATTATGGTATTCTCCAAAACCTTCACTATTTGAAAGTGCTTGGCAAATGTTCAGGAAAAAGGGTAGAATATGTGACATTTCCCAGACATTAATGCCAGAAATAGCACCTCCCCCCATTTTTTTTCTGATGATCAATCTAAGTTATTAAAAGTTTAGGATTTTATAGTGTATTATCGGTCAGGGATATTTCTTGTTTTTAATGTTTATTAATTTTTGAGAGACAGCACGAGTGGGGGAGGGGCAGAGAGTGAGAGAGACACAGAAACCGAAGCAGGCTCCAGACTCTGAGCTGTCAGCACAGAGCCCGATGTGGGGTTCAAATTCTGGAACCCTGAGATCATGACACTAAACCAACTGAGCCATCCAGGTGCCTGATCAAGGAATATTTCTTTTTTTTTTTCTTTTTTTTTTTTTCAACGTTTATTTATTTTTGGGACAGAGAGAGACAGAGCATGAACGGGGGAGGGGCAGAGAGAGAGGGAGACATAGAATCGGAAACAGGCTCCAGGCTCTGAGCCATCAGCCCAGAGCCCGACGCGGGGCTCGAACTCACGGACTGCGAGATCCTGACCTGGCTGAAGTCGGACGCTTAACCGACTGCGCCACCCAGGCGCCCCTAAGGAATATTTCTAAAGCCTATTTGAAAATTTTATTTTATTCCTTTGCATGGGTACAAAGTACACAATAAAGTCTGAAATGGATTTAACTCTTTCTTTTGTTCATATTTTAACTCCCCATTTCCCCAAATCATGATAGGACATGGTACTGAATATTTAGCACACTTAGGAAACCTAACGTACCAATCTTTGTAAAGCTGGTTGTTCTCAAAGATGCAGCAGTTAACTAAACTTTGTAATTTTGTATTTCCCCCTTTTTTAAATCTCTTTCTTTGATTCACATTTTGTTTCAGAAATTATTAAAGCAGAATTTGAAAAAAAAGTACAACTAGATTTTGAAGGAGTGGTTCTGGAAATTACATTCTCTGCACCATCATTACTCTCTGAGAATAATGCAGTGACAAATGTTTGTGAATAATTCTTTTGCTGGAGATCCTGCATTTTACTCTCAGAATCTCAGATTAACATACAGCACCGTGATGTTTGTTGAAAACTACGGAACATTTTCAGTGAGTGCTTTGAATAGAAAACCAGTGTTTGGCCAAATTCCAGTTCAAGTAATTATATTCTCCTTCCCTGAATCTTACCCTATAATTTTCATTCTTGAATTGTGGAGTAGTCTTAACAATTGGGATCATTTAAATCTTTGCTTCAATTTGAAATTCTTTAGATGTTTTGGATGGGAAGCTCTGGGTACTATAAGTGCTTAAAAATCAGGTTAGTTGGTCATGTTTCTAAGACATTCCTTTGAATAGAATAGAGAAATTATGCAGGCCTTCGTGAGTTACACTATTTTATTTTCATTGTGTTTTTACTTTTGACTAAATCCTGTATTTTACATTCTTTATAATAAAAAACCCTCTTTTATATCTCACAGTTTTTCTCTATCAAGTTGCTCTTGTTCATCTTCTCACATGCCTAAACCACAAAAAGAAGGCTGTTGAACAACCCCCACCCAGCAGGCAACTGTTTGTGGTGCAGAAGAAGTAAAGTTACACATGCGCATTTATAAGCACAGATATTTAAGTCATTACGATATAAATGAGGGATGATTTACAAGAAAAGAGTTCTAAGTTACCGACTCAGGGTGTTTTAATAGATTGAAGCTGGAAATAGGGGACAGAGTCACTATAATTGCACTCTGGTTTCTCGTTAACCATCTCTCTCTATTGGCACTGTCCAATATGGTGGTTATTGAGAACCCTGCATGTGGTTGTTATGCTGTACATATATAATAGAAATTAAATTTGAAGACTTAATGTTAAAATTAATGTAAAATCTATCCATTCTTACGTTGATGAAATATTACATATTTTTTAATATATTGGATTGAGTAGAATATATTATTAAAATTTATTTCACCCGAGTTTAGTTTAGTTTTGTTTGCTTTTGACTCTTTATACACAGCTACTAGAAAATTTAAAATTGTGTATGTGGTTCACACAGTATTGCTATTGGACAAGGATGCTCTATATCTTCCAAATATTCCCGTGGGTTGTATTTTCCCTGCCATTTGAGTTTAATTTTTTTGACCTTTTCGAGTCTTTTATATTTGCTTGTTAACAATTCCCTACTTAGTATCTCCTGTCCAATGATTTAAAATTTATTCTGTGAAAGTGGTAAAACTCAAGTGAATTAACAGTGTGTTCGAGGAGTTTTAGATTTTCATGAATTGAAAAGGGATAGATTGTGAGTTGCTTTACACAGCAATTTTTATCGTATCTCATGTGTTAGGTTTTCTTCCCAGCTTTTGTTATAACTGCAGTGAAAACACTTGGGCATATTGCTTTGTTTTATTTTCTGCATTTTAAGGGACTAGACACAGGATGAAATCATGGAATAAATTATATGCTATTACCAGACACACCATATAATTTCCTGTTATGAGGGTGATAGCCACTTACTTGGATGGACAATTTAACACAGGTATTACATTAAAATAATTTTAAGGTAAAACTTGAGAATACTTGAACGCTGCTTTTCTTCCCATCATCACAACTACCAAGCACAAAGAAAGCAGGAGAGATCATATAGCACATTATTGTCTCTGGTTTGCTACATGCCAGTAATTTTACCTAAGGTACATTCGATCAGATTTCGGAGCTGCTATTCTGCAGGGCTGATGCTTCTCAGGCACTGACTCCAATAAAAATGGTATCTTGTAGTGATATCCTCAAAATTTGTAGCAGTTTTGGAACATGAAGATCGATTTATCAAAAAGACACAGGAATGATAGAAATTTTCAATTTTTGTCGAATCCCATGTAATCATAGGCAGGGAAGATTTTTGAAGAGGTCATGGCAGGATTATAGTACTAAAAATGAATTTTGAACAGACTTTTTTATTCCTCCCTTCTATTGAAGTAATTTGTTTTTTTTTTTTTTTTTTTTGCTCAGTTATTTAATGCTATGATAGCGGCATAAAAATTATTCAATCTTTTAACATGGGAAATAGTTATTTTTTCTTTCCCCTAAATCTCTCATATTGGATCAAAACCCCCATTTTTCTTGTTGCTACACCAAATTCATTTCACATATATGATTTCTGGTGGAGCGTTTGTGTGTTCATAGGGCCTAACCCTGATTCCACGATAGGTATCTGACCCATTTGGGCTGCTCAAACTATTTGGGGGGAATTATGGAGTTGAAGCCAGAGAGAATATAATTTTAGTGTAGATGCACCTGTTTATAAACATTTTTTTTTTGTCACAAGGATCACTTTGGTGAAATGCATATAATAAAATACTTGAGATTATAAATAAAACAAATTGTATTGAGATACGATTTATCAAAATATAAAAGAAAGCCCAAAATTTGATATACTATTATACGTGATTCTTAACAGAGAAAATGACACTGGCGTCGGGAGACTGGGGCAGAAAATAAGAATGAAAACAGATGAGAAATGGAGAGACAGAGTTCTGACAGTGGTAAAAACACTGGTTCTAATTTTTCCCTGAAACCCAGCCGTCTTGCTCTCCTCCTCCACCACTGCCCTGCACCGTAAATTGTATTTGTTAGTTGATGACTTTGAAGAGAAAGCTCTTCTTTGTGCTTTGATACTAAGTGTCATCTGAATGCTAATGCTGTAGTAACTGTGTTATAGACATTAAACATGTGAGGAAAATTATTGCTAAAATTTAAAGCTGCAAAGTCAAAGATCATACTGTACTTCCTGACTCTTAAGATTTTTAAGATAATGGTATATAATACTTCCCAGCAGAACTATCTGCAATGATGAGAATATTTTATATCTGCACTATCCAATACTGTAGCCTTTAGCAATGTGTGGTTATTGGGCACTGGAATGTGACTTGTGTGGCTGAGGAGCTTAATTTTTTAAAGTTTATATTATTTTAATTAATTTTATTTTGACCTCAAATAGTTACATATGGGGCAGCAGAAGCTATAAAAAAGCAATCCTTTTAAATTTATATAATCTAACAGTTTCCTAAGCAGAAATGTTTCAGGTTAATGGCAAAAGTTCCTCCGGTTAGTCCCATGGGCACTCCATTCATTCCCATTTTTTTTTAGAGGGTTCCCAAGTGCATTGTAGGAAAAGAGCCTCATGTAATGGACAGACTCTTGGTTTAGAAATCAAATAAATGATCAGTGATTCAGTCTAAGCTTAGTCATATACTGTGTGTGAGTTACCAACCTTAAAGCAGTTATCAAACCTAACTGAACATTAGTTTCATCATCTGTAGAATGGGGATTAGAATATCCCTCTCATGGTGTGATGTGAGAATAAAATTGAATACATTCAGAATGCAGTTAAATATATTGAATGAGTGTAAGACAGTGTCTGTCACTGATGTCACATGTTTGATGTTATTGTTTTTTTTTTCTTTTTTTTCCTACTTTGGATAATTCTTAAAATATGGTAGAGAAATGATAAACAATAAAACTGCCTTTATCAGAAGATTCCATTTTTGTCTCAACATACTTGGAACACATTTTGAAAAGCATGCCCTTGTCAGTATTATAAGGTATAAGATATCTTGTCACTCTGGTCACCATAGTGTTTTGGAAGTATATGACGTTTCATCTCACTGTTATGTTGGAGCTTTCCTACATTTTGAAAACAGATTCATTCTCTCAAAGTGGAAATTCTGTTTTCAGCTTTCAGTAATGGCTCATATTTATATTTTATTTGACTCTAAGTGTACAGTGATTATTAAAGAAGTTTGAATTTCAGTTTAGTCCAAGTTTAGATGATTTTAAAGTGTTTGAGTGATGCTTTTATCAGACAGATGTGTCAGATGGCTGTTAGGGAAATTAGCCATCGATGATTCCATTCAACAGTCCTGATTAGTTATACTCTCCGTATCCATCAAGTTGAGAAGTTACTCCATGGTTCATTGTAATATATAAAAAAATATTAGCATTGGCCATATTATCTTATAATGTTATCACCCTTTATCATTTTGGTAGTCTGTATTTATGGGTAATATGACCTATATGCACTGAAATTTATATTTATCTAGCAAATGTTCCACAAGCAGTTTTTTGGACCATTTATATTAATAGCATACTTTAGCTTGATATCTCAAGTTGTGAAATTATTTCTGGATGTCCCATAACTAATGGAAACTTTAGGATATATAGCTCTATCTTTACATCATTTTACGATGATGTAAGATATTTGTATTCTTGTCTCAAAATACCTGATCTCACATTCTTTAAATTGTATTGTTCCTCTTTATTGATTTGTACATAGGGCTCCATTATGCATTAAATTTTAAATTCTAAGTAAAAATTAAAGGAACTGGGACCCCTGGGTGGCTCAGTCGGTTAAGTGTCCAATTCTTGATTTTGCCTCAGATCACGATCTCAGTGTTGGTGAGATCGAGCCCAGTGTTGGGCTCTGCGCTGACAGAGTGGAGCCTGCTTGGGATTCTCTCTTTCCCTCTGTCTCCGCCCCTTCCCTGCTCATGCTCTCTCTCTCTCTCTCTCTCTCAAAATCAATAAATCTTAAAACTATTTCTAAAAAATAAATCAATTATTGTGTTTTCTATAAAAATAAAAGAATTTTTAATAAGGCACTTCTCTATTACCAAAGCTAAAAGCCACCCTGCTACTAATTTTAATTGAAGTCATTATCAGTGGATGGTTTACTAGCATAGCGTGGCCCTTGATTATGTACTGCTGCTGAATATGACAGTATTTTCAACTTCAGAACAAAGATATTTAAGGACTGGTTTCACTGTCTTTAATTTCCTCCCATATTTTTCTCTTTTGCCCTCTGTGACATCAAAACTAAGAATGTGGAAAGTGAGATTGCACTATGAACAAAAAGCTAGCCCAGACAACCTTTGCATGGCAGACTTATACACTAGTGCTTGTGTGTTCTTTATCTGAAGCTCTCTCTAGCCTGTGTAGTCCCCTCCAAAGTGAGAAGACTAGGTAAAACCTTAGCATCTTTTTCCATGTGGCAGAAAGCCCTGAGTCTTTAACTTTGGTACATATTGTAATCACCTGGAAAGCACTAAAAAAAAATTAATGCCAGGGATCCGCCACAGAGATTCCAGTTTAACTCACCCTGAGTGTGACCTGGGCGTGGAGAATATATTTAATGTCTTCATCACATGATTCTAATACGCAGTGTGGCTTGAGAACAACCACAGTAAGTCCAGATGATGGACTCAGTGTTACCTTCAGCTGTTTTGGACGAAAAGATAACACAAGGAATTCAGTTCTTTTGAATTTTTTACTCTCAGCATGATACTCTTAAAATAAATGGCATGCTTATCACCCAAAATGCAGTTGGGCATGGATTACTTGAATTAATTATTTCTCTTTTTCTTTTTTTGACGTAATGAACACACAAGCATTGACCCTGGTACTAACTACCAATTATTAAGACCACACTTGGGAAAAATCCCACCTCTAGGAGCTCTTAAATCCACATTTGTATTCTGATACAACCAGATGGCCCTTGACAATCTTACTCTTTCACTTTATGGGCCAAACATAATATCTTTACTTTTTCAACAATATAAAAAAAAATTTACTTCTTGTTACACATACAAGGCAATACTCATTTGTCGCCACCCCAAAAATCTGTGGTCTTCTCTTTTTCTACTCTATTTATCCTTTTCAGTACCATCAAAGCCAATTTGCTCCTCTCAGACAGGTTAGCCTTTTGTTCTGTGTCCCACTCATTCCATGCTCTTCAGAATATCTCTTACTCCAATCACTTCCTAATTCAGCTTCTCTTTCTATCACTCCTGGTGGTATGTAAAATTTCTTTTGAAAATCTGCATCTACTTCTTTGTCACCTAAATACCATCTAGTCCCTCAATGATTTTTCTGCCAAGCTCTTCTAATAGTTGAATTGTACTCATTTGTGTATTTTAAAAATCATTTGTCAATAGGATTCTTCACAGCCTGAAAACCGGCATTCAAACTCATCACTCTTTGAACGCTTCTCTCTACAAAATTTTAAGAAATTCCTTATTGCCAAATTCAAGGATGTGATTTCAGGGCTTACGTGCTCTAGGAAACCAGAACTAAAGCCTTTATTCCACTCATGCATTACCTTTAACAGTTATACAATACCTACTTCACAGATGTCTCTTGAGAGATAAAATTGGTAATAATTAAGAGAACAATTGAGCTGTTATTGTCTCTTAGATGCTTAGATGCTTTGCCCGGATCATCCCATTTAATCCTCATTACAGCCATTTAAATGAAACACCTGAAACTGAGAGAGGGTAAGGAACCTGCCCCAAATCATAAAGCAAGAAAGTGGCCAAGTTCAAAATCAAATCTAGGTCTTTCTGACTGCAGAACTCAAGCTTTTGGCATATGCGTATCTATACCTATGCCTATGCCTATGCCTATGCCTATGCCTATACTTATACCTAAATGTGGAGTGTTCCCTACATTTAAGAGGCTCATGCTTTAATAATAATTTTAATATTTGCTTAGCAGTTTACAATAATCCTTCCTTACATGTGTAGTTTTATTTGATTCCCCCCAAAAGAGAAAACCATATGTGTCCCACAATGGTAGCAGCCATGTGTTAATGAGTAAATACTAATTCACCTAATAAACATTTAGCATTTCCACTTGACTTGAAAATGTTAGTGTATAAATTAATTATTGAAAATTATGTCTTAATGAACAATGTGATGGAGTAGAAGAATCTATATTTTTTCTTCAAAGCATAATCGTTTAAAGTCCATTAACATGCATCTTTTGACAGATAGTCCCTGTATGGAGATGCCACAGGAATCTTTAATTGTGCGCAACTGAACAGTTTTTAGTCAGAAGCACAGTTCTTTATAGCAAATTGGGATTGCTGAGAAATAAAAATAATAAAAAAGAATGAGGGAATATATTCAGCATGAGGGCAAAGATCATGCCTAACTTATTTTCTGTTGTGTTCTCAGTACTTAGAAAAAACTTTGATCTTAGATGATAAATATTTGCCACAGAGAGGAAAGAATGACTTGAGAATTAATGCCAGAACTGGATGATATGCAATTGTAATTGTTTCCCATATCTTCTACACCAAAAGCAGTCATTGTTCTCGCAGTCATATGGCCTCGAGTTCTTTTTGATTTAATTTTCAATATGTATTTTTAATGCTTAGTGGGTTGAAAAGGACATATCCAGATATGCTTTTTTATAAAGTAGATACTCAAAAGAAGTAATCAAATTAAATTAATCCTTTCCTCAAAGTGAAATAAATGTTTATTTGGAACTGTTACACAGCATATTTTAATTATTTTTAGATGTCCTTTGTTTCTTAAAATGCCATTGTACATTTTTTTAACTTTTCAGAACAAATATATTTTCCTTGTTCACTTTGTCTTGCAAATTATTTTTGATATGCATGAACAACTTTATGAAATTAATTTACTCAGTTTGGTCTCCAGGAACACACTATATTCAAAGGAAAATGCAATTTACTAAGTGATTTCAAATTCTGAAATAAAAAAAATTCACACGTCGCTGGGGGCTCTTGGTTTGTGTCTACATGTACGGATGTGTACATGAGACTGCACGCAGACATGATATTTATAGGGGGCTTAGAGAGACATCAGTATGGCAAGGCTCTGCGGTCAGGGAGTCATTTGTATAGTTTCTTTATATAGAATCATTATGTAGATTCTTCTATTCCATGACATTGCTCGTTAAGACATAATTTTCAATATTATCTTGTCCATAGTCCTCTTTTAATGATAAAGCAGGTAGGAGATAGAAGAGTAATAGCTTAAGGTGACAGGTTAAAGTCGATTAGGTTTATTTCGTCATAGTCCTTAAACAACTACGTCTCATTTGTAAACCCTGAGAGTTACTGTGTCTCTAAAGGACCAGGTAGTGGTAGAAGATTCCTGGAGTAAAGGGTTTTTCAATCTCATCACTCTTGCCATACTTGGTCAAATATTTCCTTGCTGTGAGGAGCATTTTAGGGAACTTAGCAGGGCTCCTGGCCCGTACCCACTAGATGCTAGTAGCAACTCCCCTTGCCCGAGTTGTGACAATCGAAACTGTCTCCAGATATTGCCAGATGTCCTCTCGAGGGTAATATCACTGTTTGGGAGCCATCAGACTACTGCTGAGAGTGATGAAATAGGGGGATGAGGCTTTAGCATCCAAAAGTGCCCTGAAATTGCTCTTTTCAAGATCCCCATGACCTGCAGGTGGTGGTGGTAATTTTTTGGACTTCAGTATATATATCTATCTATTGCATTCATCAGTTGATCTTTCTGTCTCCTTAAAAATATCTTTGTTCACTTGGCTTCCAGGAAACCAGGAAACTTCCAGGAAACTTCTTGATTTTCCTCAGTCCTCGCTAGCCTCTCCACTCGGAGTCCTTTTCTGATTTCTTCTTTTTCTTGGCCTTTAAGCGTCAGAGTAACACACAGACTCTGTCCTGACACCTCTTCTCTTTTCACACATTTTCTGGGTGATCTTATGCAGGCCCATGACTTTTCAAAGACATTTATGTGCTTCCCACGTTTGTATCTTCAGATCTTACGACTAACTTTTATATATCTAATAGCTTAATGATTCCTCCATCTGATTACATAATAGGCATCTCAAAATTAATATGTCCAAAGCAGAAATACTGGCCTTCCCACCTACCAATCTACTTCTTCCAATCTTCCCCATGTCAATAAATGACAACTCTGTTCTCTGATTTACTCAGATAAAACAAAGAAACAAGCTTGGACCTATCTTTGACTCCTCCGTGTCTTTAACACTGCACGTTTAGTCCATCAGGGAATCACGTTGGCTGTCCCTCCAAGTAAAGTCCGATTTCATCAGTTTCTCTACTACTCTACCACTACCGCCATGGCCATAATGTCATCTATCACTTGCATTAATTCAGTATCTCACATTTTGAAACATGCAGTTTCTTCTCAACAGCAATTTAACGCTTTTAAAATTTAAATGATCTCGTACCAGTGCTTTGCTCAAAACCCTTCAATGGTTCCTTGCTTCTTTAAGAGTCTTTACTATGCTCGATAACTCTCTACACTGTGGCTGCCTCTGTCCTCTTTTCAATTTGCCTTCTACTCTCTGCCCTAGCGTCCTGTTCTCAAGCACATCAGCTTTGGTGCCATATCAAGTCCCTTGCACCTGTTTTTCCTTTTCCCTAAGGTTCTTTTTCCTTAGATCTCAGCATGGCTCTCTTCCTCATATTCCTCTCAAGGAGACCTTCCTTGACCACCATGTTTAATATTACAACCTCCCACTTTTCTCTTCTCTCCATTCCCTACCGGTTTTTCCTTATTATTTACCACCTGTCACCACTTGATGCTGTGTATTAATATTGTCCTTCCCCTACCGTCACGTCTTATGCTCCCTCATTATATCCAAGACTTACAGCATTTGTCTAGCCAATTGTACTTTTAAATATTTGTGAGTGAACAAACACGTGCATGAAATGTAAGTATTGAGCAGTTACATATATTTTTTTCATTAGACATTAAGCGTTTGGAATTACTGGAAGATGTTAGTGCATAATTTCACAGGGTATTTTTCCCGTGTTTGGGTAATTGTGCATTATAGTGTAAAGAGTATTTTTAGTCTTGTTGACTCAATTGTTAGGTAATTGTTAGGGTGCTCTTTAGCAACTTATTAATAGGCAAAAGTAGAGAAAGTAGACCATTCAGGACAGTTCCACAGTTTTCTAAATTGAGACTATTGTAAATATCACTGAGAGAAGAGAAAGCTAAAAGCAGGAAGAAGAGAAGTCTCAAAACAAAAACATGAAGGAAGTAAGTAGCAAGTAATGTTCTGAGGCACAAATACTCTGACTCAGTTGTATTCCCAAGCTTCCCACAGTACCTGAAATATGAGGCATGCACAGTATTATTTAATATGAGTGATTTGTTGATTACATATTCTCAGTGTCTTTGAACCATTATGAACTCTCTTACCCATCTGGCTTGTTTCATATTATTAACTCTCATATACTACTTCCGTACCCTTGGTCACATCTGTTATTTTGTTGGTTAAATACCTAATTCCTTTGTAGAAAGGAATTGTACACATAAACTAAAGGTTTATTTATACTATTTGGCCTCTTTAATGCTGAATAAGTTTTTCTGTTTTGGCAACTGGGGTTGTAATGCCCGAGGTAAGGATATGTCCCAGTGTGAAAAAGTGATGTTTTGGACTTTTTTTTTTTTTTTTGTATTACCATATTTCATGGTATCCGAGATGTCAACTTTTATAAACCAGCCCAATTTCAGAGATGATAAAATGTAAATGATAGGGGCTGGAAATTGTAGGACACGATTATTTCATACATCCTCAACCCAGCGAAGCTACAGTATATTTCAAACAATAAAATATAACAGTGGCTTGTTTCCTACTGCCTGCATTGTGTTGTTGAGGCTGAGAGGGAGTGCAAAACAATGACCAAGTGTTTGCCAGATATGTGTTGAGGGCTTAACTTTTCTATCACTTGATTCCTAACAAGTAATTTAATCACAGTAGGAGACAGATAAAATATCAGATATTCAGAAAGTGAGATCCAAACCCTTGTTTCTCTGAATTCACAATCTATAATCTTTCCACCTCACAAGTTGCACGGAGATGTCTGGAGGATAAAAGTATATTTGGTACCTTGCTCTGTTTGCCTGTGATTCTGCAAACCATCAGGAGAGATGCTTGGTCTATTGGACATCACTGATCTAGTGTTTTATTTGTACGCATTATTTATTAACTTATCAAAGTAACACAAGCACATAGTTATAAAGACTCAAATATGCTGAAGGTACATAACAAAAAATACATTTCTCCTTCTCTTTCTTCTCCCTGATTCAACCATGATCTACTTTTTAAACAATCATTCTGACTTTTACACATATATGTATTTTTAAATAAATGTGAAAACAGCTAATTCCTGGTTCATCAGTTTGTGATATTATGTATAGACTTCCTGTTTTCATAAATGAGGTTTTGATTGTTTTGCATAGTTTATGCCTTTCCTTGCCTTCCTCCATCTTCCAATATATTTAGTCAACATTTTTATGAAGTCACAATAGGTTTATATTATTATGCCTGGACGCTTATTGTTCAGATCTGAGCATTACTGTGTGCTGTGATCATTTTTCATTCTTACTTTTTCTCCTAAAATTAATAATCAGGTAATTCATTTTCATTTGCTTGATTTTCTTTGTATCCACTGTTAATGTCTCCCACGTCTTCCAACAAGCCCTTTGTATAGTTTTCATCATGATCAATCACATAAAGTAATCTGTCAATTCCATTCTTTTCTTCAAAACATCTCTCCTAAAAATAATCATATTTTTTTTCTTTCTGGGTCCTACTGCATGACTGGTATCCTGGGACATATTTTGTTAGCATATTAGAATTCCTTTGTTCTGTTGCTGATTCTTTTTCCTCATGTCTTGCTCTTTTGATTTACTCAGTTGTTGTAGGGAAGAACAGTTTCCAGTACTTTCATTTTGTTAAAAACATGGTGATGACATGACTGCTGATTCAGGCTTACTGAATGAACTTATTATGCCTTATACACAGTTGGCACCCTGGGATCTCATTTTATTACCATTTTGGAGATCGTCTTGACTCCTCTCTTAAAGAATCTAGTTTTCTTTATCCTGTGGCTGCCTCTTATTTGCTTTATTGTTTAGAGGCCTCTTCCAGTAGCTTCCTGAGAAAGAATATATTAAAAGCAAAGTTTTGAGACTTTGCATGTCTGAAAATACATTATTCTTTTCACTTGGTTGATATTTTGGGTGAGCAAAAATTTCTAGATTGGAAATAATTTCCATTCAGAAAATGAAGGTATTGTTTCATTGACATCTTCCTTCCAGTGTTGCTATTGAGAAAGCCAAGGTTATTTCAAATCTTCTCCTTTGCAAATAAGCTAAATTATTTTATTTCTCTAAGATTGGTGGGTCTTTCCCAACACACTTACAACCATTGTGTACGTACACAACCATTCTGTTTTTACTTTCAATGCAGTATTCAATAAATTGCATGAGCTATTTGACTCTTTACTATAAAATAGACTTTTTTTTAGATGATTTTCCCCAACTGTTGGCTAATGTAAGTCTCCTGAGCACGTTTAAGGTAGGCTAGGCTAAGCTATGATGTTTGGTAGTTTATGCCTATTAAATGCATTTCCAACTTACAATATTTTCAATTTATGATGGGTTTATTGGGAGCTAGCACCATCATAAGTCAAAGAAGATAAGTATTTATATATGATTACTTGGCCCTAGTTTTGTTATGATACAGACTCTCAACTGTGCCTGATGTCTCTTCTCACTACTCATGCACAGAGCCTTTGTTTAATCCTCTTCAGTGACTAAAACTTCATACCTTTTCCAGAGTTGGGAGAGTAGCAGGAATCTAGAGATCTAATTGTTCTCAACACATTGAACTCAGTCATCTTTATTTTAACAACTTGCTTTATCCCAGGTTGCAAAAGATCCTAGTGCTGCTAATTATTGAGCTTTTGTAGATTCTGTAGTCTGTATCACTTTGGTCTTGGCTTTCCTGCCATGGATTTCAGATATGCCCTTCCTTTGTCTGCTTTCCAGCTCACACAATTTTGTCACTATGTCTCCTCTGGTTTTCCCAGTGTTGAGACTCACAACTTGAAAACTTTCTATTTACTGTGTTGTCCGTGAGGTTTGGGGAGCAAAATAACATATACCCCAGAACTAAAAATGATTTTTGACGTTAACAACTCCTAGGCTCATAAGTTGAATCGCTAGGTTTAAAAACATAAAAATAAAGGCATGAATTTACTTAGGTAATAATAATGAAAGCAAAAGCAGCTAACACTTAAGAATATGTGTTATGGATCAAGTGCACTTTATATGCTTTATCTCATTTCAACCTCAGAACATCTATTAGAGATAAATGCTATTAATAGACCATTTGCAAAAGAGGAAGCTGAAAAACACAGAGTGTTCAGCTAATTTGCCCTACTTCACGGATCGAGTATGTGGTGGAGCTCAAATTCAAACTCAAAAGTCTGGTTCTAGACTCCCAGGTTTTTACCCCTTTGTCATACATTCTCACCAAATTATTATACTGAAAAGGAAGAGTTGATTCAGGTGGGGCATGATGAGCCCTGTTAAACATTTGAATTCTGGAGTTGCTGTGACAGAAGAAACCAAAGTGATTTTGATTATGATTAAAAATGTAGGCAGTGTAATTTATTACTTACTGATGTAGAAGGAGAGAGTATTGTATATTAGTAAGATCAACCTATAGAGTGAATGCAGTTACTTAATGTTTCTTGATTTTACATTATAGTTTAGTATAGAAAACTGTTCCTATGTATTATCAATAAATTGAAGTATTATCGCTTCTTTGTCAATTACCTATTATAGCTATGCATTATTAGGTAAAAAAGGATGTATTTGAAGATGAATGATAAATTATTTGCTATACATTAAGCGTATATAAGCTATAAGTATCATAAGATTGGTTAGATACAAACTATATTTATTAAGATAACTGTGTATAATATTTTTTAGTAAAGTTAATATTCCAGAATATTTACACTTGTCACCAACAACGTTCTGGATGATTTGTTGTCTTAATACATTTGTCAAAGCCTATACACTCATTCAGTGTTGCCCAGGGTATTTTGTGCTAAAAGCAACTGAAGACTAAAGTCAAATTCCAAGTAAATTGATTCATCATCTCATATAAAGAAATCAAAGGAACAATAGCTTCATTTGTTTAATTCAACTAAATATGTATCTGAGCACACAAATTCTATCTACTTCTATATTCTGCCATTCTGTGTAGCAACTTTGCAGATTTGAATATGTCATGAGTGTAGACACAAGTCCAGGTGTCATACCCAGATATGAGGATGCCTAGGGGAGTGTGAAAGGACTATTTCTGTATCTCTTGGTAAGAATGGGAAAATTGTCGGGGCGCCTGGGTGGCGCAGTCGGTTAAGCGTCCGACTTCAGCCAGGTCACGATCTCGCGGTCCGTGAGTTTGAGCCCCACGTCAGGCTCTGGGCTGATGGCTCAGAGCCTGGAGCCTGTTTCCGATTCTGTGTCTCCCTCTCTCTCTGCCCCTCCCCCGTTCATGCTCTGTCTCTCTCTGTCCCAAAAAAATAAATAAACGTTGAAAAAAAAAATAAATAAAAAAAGAATGGGAAAATTGTCACAGAAGACTTTAGCACAAAATCGGTTCGCAGGGCCATAGCTGGGTCATATGGCCTTTTCTAAAATAAAAATTGGTTAGGGTAAGGGTGCTTGGGGGGCTCAATTGATTAAGCATCCAACTTTGGCTCAGGTCATGATCTCACGGTTTGTGAGTTCGAGCCCCTCATCGGACTCTCTGCGTCAGCCCTCTTCAGATTCTCTGTCTCCCTATCTCTCTGCCCATCCCCTGCTCACTCTCTGTCTCTCAAAAATAATAAACATTTAAAAAGATTGGTTAGGGTAATGTAAGTTACCATGACTAACTTAGAATCACTATCTGAAATATGATGGGTATAATGGATATGCTATTAGAATTGCCTTTTAAAAATTAAAGTGTAATTAACACACAGTGTTATATTAGTTTCAGGTGTACTGCATACTGATTCAACAATTCTATTACTTAGGACTTCCCATGATAGGTAGAGTCACCATCTGTCCTAAACAATGTTATTACAATATTATTGACTATATTCCCTATGCTGTACTTTTCATCACTGAATTTATTTATTTTATAACTGGAAGTTTTTACTTCTTAATCTTCTTTATATATTTCACCTATCCCACCACCATGTACCCTCTGGCAACTATAAGTTTGTTCTTTGTATTTAAGAATCTGGTTTTTAATTTTTTCTTCTCTCCTTGCTTCTGTATTTGCTCATTTGTTTTGGCTTTCAGATTCCACGTATAAGTGAAATTATATGATATTTTTCCTTCTCTGACTTATTTCACTTAGTATAATGCCTTCAGTTCCATCCATATTGTTGCAAATGGCAAAATCTTATCCTTTTTATGGCTGAAATATATATATATATATATTTATTTATTTATCAATCATATCTTCTTTATCCATTCATCGATCAGTGAACACTTGAGTTGTTTCCAAATTTTGAATATTATAAATAATAGTGCAATAAACATGGGTATATATATTTTTTCAAATTAGTGTTTTTGGTTTTTGTTTTGGTAAATACTCAGTAGTGGGATTGCTGGAACATATGTATTTCTACTTTTAAATATTTGAGGAGACTTCATGCTGTTTTTTTACAGTGGATGCACCAAAATACATTCCCAACACCTTATGAAGGTTCTTATTTCTCCACATCTTCACCAACATTTGGTATTCTTGTCTTCTTGAGTCTAACCATTCTGAAAGTGTAAAGTGATATCTTATTGTGCTTTTGTTTTGCATTCTCTTGATGATTAGTGATGGTGAGCATCTTTTCATGTGTCTGTTATGAATTGCTTTTTAAACATTTAATTGAAATAATTTGTACAATGAAATTTTTTGGAATCACTTAAAGTTTCACAAAAACAATGCTTGTGAAAATATGAGTCATTGCTGCTTGTATTAAGAAAATTCAATTTGATCACATTTGTTTGAGAATCCATATGATCATTATTTTCCATTTTCACATTTAAAGAGAAATAAAAGCAATTTTATGCATCAGAAATGTATCAGTAAATTAATGATTAGCTACTGTGTAACATGTCTTCTCTATTGGTTCACATGTTTCTGTCCTATACAAATGTAACTACGGAGTGGCAATAATTTTAAGTCTATAGCTTTTCTGGAGTTATTTTTTGTGCTTTCCATTAGAATTATTTAATTTCTCATAGAACTTTAAGCCATATTTAGAACACATTTATATATGTACCCTTTTTCATTTTTTTCAATATAGTTCATTCGTGCTCATGTACCAGTTGAGTGAATAACATTCAATGATGGACAAATAAATTATTTTGTAAGTGCCTTCTGAAAGATTGCTTAATACAATAATGTCTAGATTTATACACTCAGCTTTTCATCTGATTTCTTATATGGTTCTAAATGGATCATTAAAGAAGTTAAGCTCTTGTATGGGCTTATAAATGAAGCATGGATTTAGAATTTAAGGACTTCTGGTGCCTAGGTGGTTCAGTCAGTTGAGCCTCCGACTTCAGCTCAGGTCATGATCTCACTGCTTGTGGGTTTGAGCCCCACGTCGGGCTCTGTGCTGACAGCTCAGAGCCTGGAGCCTGCTTCAGATTCTGTTCTCCATCTGTCTCTGCCCCTTCCCCACTCATGCTCTGTCTCTCTCTTTCTCTCTCTCTCTCTCAAAAATAATTAAACATTAAAAAAACAGAATTTTAGGACTTCTGCTAGAATCCCTGATATTATAGAAAAGTAATTTAGCAGTAAGTTCTCTTTAAAAGTGAGCCTGTTAAGTGAAATTTTCCATACTCTTACCTTCTAACAGAATTTTTTATACTGTAGTCTTGAACATTTTTGTTGTTGAAAATTTAATGAATTAAATTATGTCATATTAATTGAATATCATAGATCTATATTAATACACTCAAGTTACATGATTTTGTTTTCACTTGTTTCCTTTTGCATGACTGACTACTGTAAATATTTGGGAGAGAAAATCTGGGTTAAATATTTCCTTCCAGTATGTTTCTTCTTCATTTTTTCATTTGTTTTTTTCTTTTTTGAAAAAGCAGTAACATCTCCAGAAGTGTCTTATCAATGCAATTATACTTTTTTTCTTAAGGTAACTCTTTATTATGGGTAGGGATGCAGCAAAAAGCAAACACTCATTTTCTTATTTCTTCCAAACGTCTGCTTTTGTGATATGATCCTATTTATATTTTTACTTAGTGTGCACAACCCCTGTTTTTCTCACAAGACACTCTTCTGGAGTAGTCTTGAATTATGGTAATGCAAGCAGTCCTTCTTTCCACAGAAATAATGTCATTAAATATCAAGCCTTGAAGAGGAGACAAATGAATCCCTGAATCTAACTATTGCTTTTCAGTTACTTCCCAAAGTCTCTGAGCATGTCTCTTCAAAGACAAAATGAATCTTCAATACAGTTTTACTCTTTGTGTAAACAATTCCTGAAGTAACAAGAAAAAGGATCTCATTCACACATAGAAATTCAGTAAATAGGGCTACACGTTAAAGGAAACATTACCAGATGTAATAGAGTCTCAGGTTAACACTTGAATGTTTTCATCATTTCCTTCCTTCCCTTTTCTACAACCTCTTTCATGTCTGGTCCTGATAGGTCTGCAGATACTGACGAGTGGTGAAGAAAACAGGAATGACCTGCAGGGAGCTTACATTCTAATTACCTAAAAATCGCTTGAGAATGGTGACTTCTCAATGAAGCAGTTCTGGGATAATTGGCCACTTCTTGAAAGATAAATTTAGAATATGTTGAATGTCAAAACTAATATTGAAATAAATTTCAGGTTTTTTTAAAATGTTAAATATTAAAGTGTGATATCATAAATACCTTAACAGAAAAAAATGGCTATTTGTTTTTGGATATCACAATAAAGAAGAATTGCCTTAGCTTAAAACTACTAGAAGATTCACATTAGGACAGATGGATAAATTTGAATACATAAATATGCATACAATATTTTGTATCAAAATATGCATATTTTAATAGACAGTAGTGTAAAAGACTGAACATATTTAAATCAAAATATTTTAGTAGATATTTTTATTGTGTATATATATATTATATATAATATTTAAAATTGTATCCCTAATCCTTATATGTGTTCTACATATTATCTGCAATGGCCATGGCTTAGCTGTATAATCAAAAAATAAAAAAAAATTGGAGTACTTTTTGCAAGTGTTAATGATGACTAAGAATGAGGTCGGACTACATACAGTATTTGGTAACTAAGATAACCATAGTAAAATTTCATTTCATGTTTTAAATAGCCTATATACACAAAATCAAATACAATCTAAAAGTTGAATCAATCAAAGTAACAGTAATTTTCAAGTTTTAAATGAAAGAAACAGGTTTTAAAACCTATTTTATCTTTCCACCTTCCAATTAAAGTATTCAAAAGAGAAAAAGGTGCAAAGCTAAGAGTAACATAATCAAATCTAGTATGTCATATTCCATTAATTCATGTCCTTTTATCCACTTAATGCCATGGATGAGAAACACTCAGAGAAAGAAATTGCTTTAAGTATTCATGATTCTTATTTTTACTAAGCGTATTCATGTACACATGTATTTGCTTCAAGACTTTTGGAGGAAATGCAAGTTTCCTTCCTGCCCCATCTAGGTTAGTTTCAGAGATGACTAACCTAACAGAGAGGGAGGATGAGGGGCTCATTTATGGACATTCTATATTATACATAAAAATTACTTATATTAAGTATTTGGCAAAATAGCCTATCTGTGAGTCCAGAATAATAATGCTGGATTGTTATATAAACAAAAATGTTAATTTTATGGATGAGAGAATTGAGGTGCCAAGGTGTTAAATGACTTGATCGAGGTTATTCATTCAGCAAACAATTACTAAGCACATACCCTGGGCCAGTCACCTTTCTCAGTAATAGAAACCTACCATTAATATGACGTGAAACCTTCTACTCTTCTGGAACTCACATTCTAATGAAAATGACCAAATTTCCCTAAATGCTATTCCTGTACACATACCATTGCGCAGCACTCCCTTGGCTATTGAAAACTATATGAATATGAGTAAGCACTCATGGTTGGAATTTTTAAAAAATCATAAATGAGGTATTTCTCAGCTTTTTTTGCTGCTCAGATCACCTGCAGCAGTTCTAACTATGCCAGAAGTACCAGAGATTCAGCAAAAGTAGCTACAATGCTAATCTTAAAAAAATATTTGAAAATGAATGGTAGATATTTGTTATTGCAAACCATCAATGCTGGTGATTAAAATGAATGTTAGGACACATGATGGAAATTTACAGAATCTTTGATATGATAATAAATTTCACTTGCTCTCTTCATGACTTTACTTGAGTGCTTTTATTGTCACATTTATTTTATATTTTTACACAAATGTATATTACATTTTATACAATATATATTATTTTACACAAATATATACAAGATCCACAGAAAAGCCTTAAGAAGATTTTTTTTAAACCTTTTTAACTCTTTATTTTTGAGAAAGAGAGAGGGACAGAGTATGAGCCGAGGAGGGACAGAGAGAGAGAGAGAGGGAGACACAGGTTCTGAAGCAGGCTCCAGGCTCTGAGCTGTCAGCACAGAGCCCAATGCGGGGCTCAAACCCACGAACTGTGAGATCATGACCTGAGCAGAAGTCAGATGCTTAACCAAGTTAAGCCACCCAGTCGCCCCAAGAAGAAATTTAAAATCACTCATACTCTCATGACTAGGAAGTAATTGGGAAATTATCCTGTGTGTCATCTCTACATTTTTGTTGGATGTATTTATGATCTGTAGAATATGATCTCTGCATATTATGTATTTTTAGATGGCACAGTGTTCAATTTTATATTAATTGTTCAGCCAACATTATAATTATTACATATTATGTTTGTTTTAACTCTAAAAAATATTGCCAATATTAACAGACTGATTAATTCAACATACCTCCATATATGCACAATTAAAAATAACTATGAAATGTGTATCTGTAAATAGAAAATTTATAATACAAAGCATATAAAATCCATACTTTATAAGTTTAATATATTAACATTTTCATTTATTGTCATTGTTGTCTAGTTAAAATTTCCAATGAGCAAGTATGATAGAGTAGCAAAATTTAATGCATGTTAACTTGATTTCATGTGTAGCTTTTACAGATATTTTGGGAAATATGTCATTGGATAACATCAGGGAAATATTAAAGTTTTATGCTTTTGTTCTCAAAAATTAGCAAAAGAGTAAAAAAAATTCTATAAAAGTTGAGTATTCTCATCACTTAACACCTACTCACATGGAAATGTGACTGTAGAATGAGGAGAGAATATGAAAAAAATAGCTACCTCTAAATTACTTAGGTATAAAAGGAATTGGTATTGTTCACTCTATTCATATAAATACCCCCAAATATAGGCACCTCAGAAAAGTTTTAGAGGCCTCTGATACAACACCATGGAATCTAACTTTGAAAAGTAGGTCTACTATGAAATGTGTAAAAACTGTATAAAATACAATTTATACTCTACCCACTATACACTATTGTTAAAGTGTTTACTACTCTGAAGGCATGAAATTAATGGAGGCCTCCCTCCCTAACAATTTTCGAGCCCCGTTCTGCCAAATGTGAAGATGTGGTTCCTCAATCAATAC
The DNA here is from genome assembly GCF_007474595.2 of Lynx canadensis. NCBI lineage: Eukaryota > Metazoa > Chordata > Mammalia > Carnivora > Felidae > Lynx > Lynx canadensis. The sequence continues at coordinate 61,364,266 of NC_044306.2, forward strand.
AAGTGTTTCCACAGTACACAGTTCCTTGTTTACTTGATATTTTTACATTCCCGATTTTATAATAGTGTTTCCATTATTAGATGGTAGTTTGGAAATCATGCAGCAAATGAGTTTGTACTGTTTGAGTTGGCAAGAATGCAGTTGTGTGTGTAAGAATACACACACACACACACACACACACACTCACATTGAAGTATCTTCTGTTTATAGTTGGTCATAGAACAGTGGTTCTGAAACTTCAGCATTCATGAGAATCACATGGGAGCTTTGAAAATTCCTGGGCCCTACCACCAGCGTTTCTCAACTTCCTGGTTTTGGGTATAGTTAAGATTTGCTCATCTAATAGTATTCCAGGTGATGCTGATGCTGATAATCTTGAAGTCTACACTTTGAGAGCTAGTGCTTTAGAGGGAAAAATATGGGACATAAACACATCTGGACAGTAGCTGAAGGTTGGCATAGTCCTTATATTCCTTGTCTGTTTGTTACTTCAGGAGAATATTTTTTAATTTATATTTAAACAAAATTGTTTATTCCTAATAGGACATTGAAAAAATATGTTTGCTCTTCTTAGCTTATTGATGGATCAAATGAGAGATGGGATGACATCTAGACCAGCATTATGCACCCTGGAAAATGATTTTTTTTTCATACAGTCATTCCCATGACATGTATTTATTCAGCAGTAAATCACTAAAATTGGTATTGCAGTCTTTGGCGGATTAAAACAGCCTAACTTAATTTCACGCACATGCATACGAACACACACATTTTATATAGGACAATAAATACATTGATGTGTCTAGGTTGGGGGAAAGAAAGTTGTGAAATATTGCCTGTGTGCCAGGCTTTTGAATTGCCGTGAGTTTCTGGTCAATTCTCAATGACATGACTCACATAGTATCTTGGTAGAATGTTATTAAGTGGCTAAGACAAGCAACCTCTCTCCAGTGAGGCTGCTGAAAGATGAGGAAGATTGCAAATACTTGTGATTGAAACTGCTTGGAAATTATTATCTTCCATTGTGGACGATCCCAAGCTATTCTTTTTGATCTGTGCACTCTCTATGAAAAAAAATGGTAAGAACAGGGATTATTTTTTTCTCTTCAGTGTGCACCAAATTTTGAAATTGAATATTTTCATATTTTTTAAATTTCCAAATCTTTAGCATATTTTGAATACTAATGACATTAAGCCTTAAAACCAGATATTTTCAATATGTCTATTTTTAATCTTTGTAGATTAAATAATAGAATAGAATGAATAACCTTGTCACTTTTCTTCTAGACCTTATTATATTATATTGAGAAAAATTCAAATCAGTATCTAAGAATTAAATATTACATATTTATATAAGCATATTTGAAGCAACAAATGCCTCTTAAAAATATTCCGTTATGTTCTGCCCACAAGTAGAAAGACAAAACAGTGTTGGGAGTCAATCCTTTTCATTTTATGGATCTGTAAACTCTAAATAGAATGAGGCATAAAGGATTAAATAATGCTGACCAAAGCTGTAGGAAAAAATCAATAAAATGAAACAGAGAAATAATCCAAGTTACTAAGGTAAACTTACCTCATAGGTATATGCTTTCATATTGCTTTTAAAGAAGTCTAATATAATGAAGCCAAGTGGACAATATAATAACTCAAGGAATATATGCAACAACATAGAATGTTCTAATTAATACTAAATATAACTTTTGAGTACTTTTGAATATTTGATAACCTCTGAGACAGATTTTTTTAACTTTAAAATGGAGGGGTGCCTGGGTGGCTCAGTTGGTTAGGCATCAGGTCATGATCTTGAGGTGCATGAGTTTGAGCCCTGCGTTGGGCTCTGTGCTGACAACTCGGAGCCTGAAGTCTGCTTCAGGTTCTGTGTCTCCCTCTCTCTCTGGCTCTGTCCTGCTTGCGCTCTGCCTCTGTCTCTCTCAACAATAAATAAAAACATTAAAAAAAACTTAAAAATGGAAAGTAAAGTTTGTGATACATAAATGAAATCCGAAAATTTTAATGTGACATATATTTATAAAAGCTGTAATATGAATAACTCATGCTTGATTTTCATGCTACTAAAATAACATAGGAATAGAAAAATAAAAGCAAAAAAAATTAAATTGAGACACCAGGTCATTAATATCCATACTTCTTGCCACCTCTTTTCTCCACCAAATACCTTAATTCTTTTCTTCAAGAAAATGTCAATACAATGTGTACAAACCATTAAAATTATAAGTCAAGGTATAAAAAATGTAGTGCTGGAATCTTGATTATTTACCTTAATTGATCTTATGTTGAAGTAGAAAAATAGATGATTTTTTAAATTTAGCCATCTAATACTTTTCAAATGATTTTGAGTAAATATACCAATTTATCTCCTAGTTTGAAACAGAGACAAGAATTTTAGCACTGGCTTACAGAGAGGGAAGGGACTCATGAGAGTGGCCCCAAACAATGCTGTCCATGAGTTGTGTATCCTCTCATAGGATCAACCACAGCTATATATTTTGGAAGCCAAGGTAAAACAAAATAAAATAAAATTCAGATTCATGATTAAGTTAACATTGAATCCAACTAAAGTAAGATAATTCTTGTGAGTAAAAATAGAATAGAATTTACTTCACTTTTCTCAAATCAGGCAGCCTGAGCAGTAAATTACAGCCATGGAAACTCAGGCTGTGTTCTTGAAGTCATACACACAATTGTGAATATGCCTTAAAA